>NC_092087.1:13551026-14172276 GCF_045679555.1 Salvelinus alpinus | reverse complement strand
TCAATTCAGTTTGCTTTATTGTCATGATGTAACAATGTACGTATTGCCAAAGCTTACTTTGAAAATGTACAATATTAACATAATTAATAATAATAATCAATATTGTCAACAGGACAATGGTAACAACAATAACCAAGGGTCAAAATAACCATACATTGAACAATAACAATAAGCATAGAGAACATGTGTAGGTTGCTTGGTCTGTCAGACACTGTCCCTTATCTTATGGCAGGGAGCAATGTAGTGCGCTGCCAACCCACAGCTCTCTGTGTGCCTCCCCCCAACAGGACAGATAGCCTATCCTCATCAGAGAGGTCTTTGAAACATTGAATAAGGGGAAATTAAACTCTCTGTCTCGGGTTCTGCTGTAGTGAAGTGGTTGCACAGCCTTTGTTTTCCTGTGTTTACCCTTCTCAAAGGCAAGGCTGTGCTCACTGCTCACTGAGCCTGTACTTTCTCAAGTTTTTATTTTTTAATTTAAATATTTTTTAATCCCTTTTTCTCCCCAATTTCGTGATATCCAATTAGTAGTTACAGTCTTGTCCCATCGCTGCAACTCCCGTACGGACTCGGGAGAGTCAAAGGTCGAGAGCCGTGTGTCCTCCAAAACACGACCCAGCCAAACCCCCCGGTTGCGGCCGGCTGCGACAGAGCCTGGACTCGAACCAGGATCTCTAGAGGCACGGCTAACACCACTGCCCCACTTGGGAGGCCCCCATCAAGTTTTTTCTAAGGTTTTGATCAGTAACCAGGGTAAAATTCTTTGCCACGGTGTACAGTCGATTTAGGGCCAGATAGCACAGCATTTTGCTTTGTGCTTGTGTTTCCCAATACATAATGAGGTTTTGTTTGGACTGTGTTGTAATTTGTTTTGATCTGATTGATTGGATGTTCTGGTCCTGAGGCTTCAGTGTGTTAGTAGAACAGGTTTGTGAACTCAGCCCAAGGACCAGCTGGATGAGGGGACTCTTTTCTTTGCTCAGCTCTTGGCATTGCAGGGCTTGGTAATGATATGAGAGGGGGTCACTGTATTTTAGATGTTTCTATAACTTAATTGCTCTTTTTGGAGTTTATTAATGGATATTGGCCTAACTCTGCCCTGCATGCATTGTTTGTAGTTTTCCTCTGGACACGTAGGAGAATCTTACAGAACTCTGCATGCAGGGTTTCAATGGGGTGTTTGTCACATTGGTTGAAATCTTATTTTGCAAGTGGACCCCACACCTCGCTGCCATAAAGTGTAATTGGTTCAATGACACATTCAATTTGAGTTTGTTTTTTAATGGCGTAGAATGCCCTGCGTGTTCTGCATCATTAATGTGCCTAGTTGAGCTTATTTTTAACCCTACGTAATTGTAGTGTGTGCAGTACTATATATATTTTGTACCAATTGAGAACTTTGGTCTAATTCCCTGAGATCTGGATCTTCTCTGGAAAATCATTATTTTAGTATTTTTGGGGTTTACTGCCAGGGCCCACGTCTCTCTCTCTCTCTCTCTCTCTCTCTCTCTCTCTCTCTCTCTCTCTCTCTGCACTATACACCTTGTTGTTGGTCCAGTCCTGTTGAGTTGGCAGTAACTTAGCAATTTGATGATTTAATATGAAATCATTATTCCAAGTGACTGCTATACAGGAAAGGGTTTTTACTGTTTGCATTCATAAAGAGTGTGTTTGTGTTAAAGTAGAAGTATGAATGGCGTGACATCTTCGGGGGAGGAAACATGATTGTTAACTTGTTTTGCAAGATATCTTTGTCGTCCATAACCTCCCCTAAATGGATTCCACATGGAGAGTAGCCACTGCCAGCGGATATCTGCTTGATATCAAATGAAATGTTGAAAGTCTGTGCCAGAGTTTGATTGGAAGGCCTAGTACTGTACAAGAACACTGAGAAGAAATAGCAGTGTATTCCATGCAGAACATGGATCATCTCTTTGGGTTTCCCTCTTGGTTAATCTTCCCATGCTTCTTATCAAAGACAAATTCACTGTAAAACACTGTCTGTGAAGCATTCTTTGTCTTATAGCTTCCTCTCTAACTTTAAGCATCAGCTGTCAGAGCAGCTTACCGATCACTGTACCTGTACACAGCCAATCTGTAAATAGCACACCCAACTACCTCATCCCCATATTGTTATTTATCTTCTTGCTCTTTTGCACCCTAGTATCTCTACTTGCACATCATCATCTGCAAATCTATCACTCCAGTATTAACACTAAATTATAATTATTTCGCCTCTATGGTCTATTTATTGCCTTACCTCCCTAGTCTTCTACATTTGCACACACTGTACATAGATTTTTTCTATTGTGTTATCGACTGTACGTTTGTTTATGTGTAACTCTGTGTTGTTTTTGTCGCACTGCTTTGCTTTATCTTGGCCAGGTCGCAGTTGGAAATGAGAACTTGTTCTCAACTGGCATACCTGGTTAAATATAGGTAAAAAAAAATGATTTTGAACATATTTTTGCTCCATACCTGAGTTTGAGGACTACGGATACCTCATTAACCTTTATGGGCAGTATCAGTAGAAAAATTACATTTAAACAGCAACAAAAGGTTTCCTTTTGTGCAAAGTGCAGAGTGCAGTATGGCATTTCAAATGGCGGGTGTGTGACTTGTTTCTTAATTAACCGTTTTTTTTTTATCATATTTTTCTCTGATTCATAGTTCAAGTAAAAATGTATCTTTTTCAGACTAAGACGTAGTAGCAAGAGTGTGCAGCAGTGGAGGCTGCTGAGAGGAGGGTGGCTCTTTACAATGGCTGGAATGGAGCACAATGGCTGGAATTGAGTGAATGGAATGGTATCACACACGTTCGATACCATTCCATTCACTCCATTTCATCCATTATTAGGAGCCGTCCTCCCCTCAGCAGCCTCCACTGGTGTGTAATGTAGTGCATTACCTTTTATTCAGCCTAAAGCCAGTTCTATGGATCTATTGTTTGCTAGTAATGAAATGCAGCGGATTACAATGATGTGTAGTGACTCATCCATCTGATCACAGCAATAATGTTGTGTTTAGGGGTTATTTAATTCCTCGCAATCTAATTATGATTGAACAATAGAGGAAACAATCAAACTGCAGTTCAATTTCCTGACTGATGCAATTTATTGTAATGCCCTCGACCACTTATTTGCCTGATTAATGTGGCTGATTAGAAGGCTCTATGTTTTTTGGCATCATTCTCTGGGCTAAAAATGCAGTCTTGTGAAATTCCCAAACAGACACTATTTTCTTTTTACATTCCCCAATCAGTTATGCTGCTTTACATGTCTGATTGTATCTTGAATTCCATTGACGGTGTCCAATTGAGGCTATTGCACATGGGAAAGACAGGCAGCTATTTTACTGGTCTTTGCTTTTGCTTTCTTAACTAACCTTCACCTTTTCTCCCTGACTGAGTGACATGCACTGTTACTTTATAACGCCTGTGTTATTCCTTAAGAGTCTATTGACGCGCCCGTTCGTCAATCTAAGTAACATAATTTAAAAAAATCCCCATTTAAAATCTGTCAGTCTGTCAGTTTAAGCGAGATAAATTATTTTCCATGGGCAGCGTCTCAATCCGCCGATATCGGCCTTCCACATCTGCAGTGGAAGGTGGCCGGGCTACAGCGCTGTTTGTCAGACCATGAGACATCCAGAAAATCAGCCTTCTGATGAAAATGTCTGTAGCGTCCGAACAGTTTGCCCTACAAACTAATATGACCACTCTATGGAAAGATGAGACCCACACGATCACGGTGGGAAGTCGGTTCAGCCGATGTGCCAGCTTCTGTCTGCAGGTACCCAACCGTTTGGGCTACAAGCTATTATGATCCCACTATGGAAAGGGGATATTCTGCTTTACAACCCTCACAAATGGCATGGGACTCATCTGAAGGAAACCCGGGACCAGTTTAAAAAGCGAATGGGAGTATGAAGGTAGTGTTGTAACAACAACAAAAAGGGGTTAAACATGTGTCTAAAAAACAAAAATATTTCCTGAGCTTTCTTGTATCTCCTAAATATAGGACAGACACTTCAAAACCTAATTCCTTATGATACTTTTTTTTACTGTCTGTTTTGCCATTTATGAATGTGTTTGTTATTCAATGTGTTTCTATGGGCTATAGTAATAAAGACCAAATTAAATAAAACAAATGTATACCTACAGGGGTCCTAAAATGATCCATGGTATGACCATCTTAAAACAATTTCATATGTTAGCTTAGTAAGCCCCCCCAATAATGCATGCATTTATAAATGTGTCTGAAAAACATTTTTGTGACTTGTACATGTCAAGTTGCCAGAATAATATGAATGAGTTACAAAGTGCGATTAATAAAAACTAAGCCTTTCCCTAATTTTGTCAGTCACCAAAGTATTTGCCCGTTGCATTTCATTACGTCTTGGTCAAGGGCCCAGTTTGTCAACCAGACACGTCTGCAGTACCTCAGATGTTTGTGGCTGTATGTTGGTGACTAGTTGTCTTCATCTAGCGAACATAAACCATCTCTTAGTAAATACACATGTTTCTTGTTATATACAGCTGTTTTTATGTGACCAAGTAGCCATTAAGCCATAGGGTATGGTTCTGGTCGTCCAACATTAGTCATGATGGTGTCATCCACATCCAGCCAGTTGACTGATGCTTTCTTCACACTTGATCTATATGCAACGGTCCACTTTCAGCTCCACTCATTATTACAGCTGGTAGCTGACTAATCATGACTAATGATAGTGGTATGGTTGAATCTAATCCCTCTCAATTCAATTTAAGGGCTTTATTGGCATGGGAAACATATGTTAACATTGCCAATGCAAGTGAAGTAGATAATAAACAAAAGTGAAATATCTTTTTTTTACATTAAACATTACATTCACAAAAGTTCCAAAAGAATGAAGACATTTATCTCTCTCTCTCTTTGCAGCACCAAAGAGTGACCACAGGGCGGTGGACAAGACAAAGATGTCTGTGAAGGCTTCTGGGCTGCAGCGATCTCGTTCTGACGCTGGGAGGGATCATCTTCCGCAGCAACGGGAACTCCGCAAGCCCCCATCCGGCCTGGTCAAGCCCTCTGCCGGGGCCTCGTTCGGCTACAAGAGGCTCCCGACCCCCAGCACCGCCACTGTCATGACAGCAGGGGGCAGTACCATCTCTAGTGGCTCTGCCACCGTGGGCAAGATGCCCAAGTCTTCTGGCATCCCTGTGAAGCCTCTGGGAGTTGGAGGAGGAAGAGGGGAACGTAAGAATAGCTTTGACGCCACCGGCAGTGAGGAGGGGGGCTTCCTGGGGCCCAGCGCCCGTAACAGCCTCCAGTACCGCAGCCTGCCACGCCCCGCCAAGTCCAGCACCCTCAGCCTGATCAGCCGCCCTGGATCGGCCCGGCCCGCCAGCAGCAGCATGGAGCCCGGCCTGCTCAGCCTGAAGCCTGTCTCCATGGCCTGCCCCGGCCCCAGGGGGAAAGAGCCTGGCAGTGGAAGCACTAAGGGGGCCAGTCGAAGAGGGAGCACAGGCCCTGTCAACCAGACAGACAGGGAGAAGGAGAAGGAGAGGGCTAAGGCCAAGGCAGTGGCATCTGATATGGACTCCCTGTGTGGCTCCCTGAAGATGGCAGAATGTCAGGGTGATTCCACTAGGGAGGCTAGCGCCAAACTGCATGGGCTGCGTAGGGCCAGCAGCAGCAAATACCCTGAGCTCTCATCACCCACCACTCAGAGGTAAAGTCACCATCCAGATACATTCCTACCGTACATTACAATTGTGCAATTTTTAGTTACAGTACTCTTTTTGCGGTGGTATGAGGTTAATAGAACCAGCTACATATATTACTCTGTTAGTGTCGACCCAGTTTGCTCAGCTGAATCTTCTAAGATATTTTAGGAAGAGTTACTGTGTAATTTTTTTAAACTACTCAAACCGCTTTATAGACATAAGAGAACAACACAGCAAGAAAACAAGTCACTGTCATTTTTTGTGCTGTGTTTTCATGTCTTTTTCATGCCAGGCCTGAGAACAAGTCCAGAAAAGCAGGGTCTCTGGAGCCTTCCTGGTTCTGGATGGTGCTGGATTTGACATTTTGTGTCTCATATCTAATTCATAGGATGCTGAGCTGCAAATCTCTGGGTCGGCCTCCGAGCCTGGCACACCTGGACAAGGTCAACTCCAACAGCCTGGACTTGTGCGTGACCATTCAGGACCTCCCTCCTAAAGTGCCCCCCTACTCCAAGCTCCAGGACCTGGCTGGATCCGGGCCACGCAGCACCATCCCCCGGGGCCTCACCCCCAGCCCAGCCCCCATCCTGCACCTCGACTCCCCCAGCTGCTACCCCAGCCAGACCCTGTCCATGGGCAGCTCTCCGCTGCTCTACCCTAAACTGTCTGGCCTACACCGCAGCATGGAGTCACTTCCCCTCACCATGAGTGTTCCTCCCAGTGGAGGATATATCCGGGCAGAGTCCAGAGACAGGGACAGCTACAGAGACAGGGACAGGGAGGAGACGAGGAGCACGGGGACCTGGGGTGCTGGGAGCAGGACCTCCCTCAATCTCCCAGACAGGTGGGTCTAGACAGGAGCAAGACCCTGATGATGGGGTGGAATAGGTTTCGGAACCCTGTACTTCATCAGTCAGTATCTGTATGTAGGAACATACTATGATCAAACTGTTGCCATCTTTCTACTGCATCTGAGATATTATTAATAACAAGATGTTCTACTATCATTGATTGTTTGATAGCAGAAAAGGTAATTATTGTTGTCTTGTTCTTTCTCTACAAGTTTGCAAACAGACAGGAACACCTTACCCAAGAAAGGATTAGGGTATGTCAAGTAAGTTTTTCATTGTTTTATGACACATTTGCTGTATCCAATGTACAAATGATGTAGTATATTTTTCTCGTCCGAGGCACGTTTAATTGTTGCTTTCTTCTCCATGCCCTGCTCCAGTCGCTACAGCTCTGGTCTGTCAGAGGATCAGTCGGAGGGGAAGGAGAGGCGTCACTCTCACACCGCAGTGAGCCTGATGGAGAGCGAGAGCCCCCCTCAGCTGCCATCGCCCACCCACATGCCCCACCTCTCCTCTGGCAAGGCTGTCCTCACTAACGTGGGTGAGTCTCAGTCTACTGCACCTTTATCCATCCACAGCCCTGCGGCTCTGAAGGCTGACTTGGAAAACTCTGTGTAACTCTAAACTCTCATTCAGACTAATCGTCCTGCTGGTCTGTATTTCAACACAGATACATCTGAAAGGTTTAAGGCACAGGTTGAAAGCAGCAGTAACAGCCCGGCAGCAGCGGATGCATTTACTTTGAGTATAAACCAGTCCGTGTGATGTTGGTCGTGTTGAATTATAGAAACACATAACGCTCCTTTAGAATGAACCTGTGAATACAGTAAATGTGTATCCACTGAAGTACATTAACACCCTGTTGACGTTATAGTTCAGAAATTGTTCTAATCATATTCAGAACTAATCAAGTTACATAGTTAAATATATATTTTATAGTTAAGATTTGGCTGTGTCAGTAAAATATGATGATCTCTTATATGTGTACTGATGAAGCGTGAATAAGCAGGAGATATAAAAGACACTCTGAGTAAAGCAATGCTATGTATGTATATACATACTGTATATCCCTTTGACTGTTTGTGGAACCTGAGTGTCTCCTTACACTGAGTCATCAGGGTGAGGTTCCCCTCGGGAGTGTGTGTGTGTGTATGTGTGTGTGTGTCGGTGTGTGTGTGTGTCGGTGTGTGCGTGTGAGTGACTGACTGTGTGATTGAGTGCAGGTATGTGTGTGTGAGTGAGTGCAGGTATGTGTGAGTGAGTGCAGATATATGTGAGTGTGTGAGTATGTAGTGTACGTGTGTGCCTCATACAGTTTCTGTGCCAGTCTGCCTCTTACCCATGCCAATTGTCCTGCCCTCCCAGTTGCCCCTATCCCGAGTGGTGCCCCCAGGATAACCCGCTCCAACAGTATCCCCACCAACGACATGGCCTTCGACCTGTACGGCTCCCCTCCACTGGGCAGCACCATGTCACTGGCCGACCGGCCCAAGAGCATGATGCGCTCTGGATCCTTCCGCGAGCCTGGGGATGACTGTGAGACAGCTAGCACATGTAAGTAACCTGTATACAAATATATCATTGCATTTCTAAAGCTGGCCTCTATGGCTTCATGTCTAAAGCTGGCTTCTATGGCTTCATGTCTAAAGCTGGCCTCTATGGCTTCATGTCTAAAGCTGGCCTCTATGGCTTCATGTCTAAAGCTGGCTTCTATGGCTTCATGTCTAAAGCTGGCCTCTATGGCTCCATGTCTAAAGCTGGCCTCTATGGCTTCATGTCTAAAGCTGGCCTCTATGGCTTCATGTCTAAAGCTGGACCCTATGGCTCCATGTCTAAAGCTGGCCTCTATGGCTTCATGTCTAAAGCTGGCCTCTATGGCTCCATGTCTAAAGCTGGCCTCTATGGCTTCATGTCTAAAGCTGGACCCTATGGCTTCATGTCTAAAGCTGGCTTCTATGGCTTCATGTCTAAAGCTGGCTTCTATGGCTCCATGTCTAAAGCTGGCCTCTGTAGCTTCATGTCTAAAGCCGGACCCTATGGCTCCATGTCTAAAGCTGGCCTCTATGGCTTCATGTCTAAAGCTGGACCCTATGGCTTCATGTCTAAAGCTGGCTTCTATGGCTTCATGTCTAAAGCTGGCTTCTATGGCTCCATGTCTAAAGCTGGCCTCTGTAGCTTCATGTCTAAAGCTGGACCCTATGGCTCCATGTCTAAAGCTGTGGCTCCATTTCTATGGCTGGCCCATGTTGGCTTGTCCTTCTTCTACTGCGGCCCTCAGTTAATAAAGAAACCAGGTTTGAGGTCAGCTCCATTTCAATTCAGGAAATTAATTGAAAATCCAATGGTGAAGGTGCATAAAGATGTAAGAAATTTTAATATGACGTCTTCGTTTGAGCACTATCCACAGACTTTTTAAACTACGGTGTGCGATATGGTTCAATGTGCCTATAAATCAGCACAATCTACTTTATTTTTTCAAATTGTGCCCGTGTTGAAGCTTGAATTGTGATTATGTATATTGTTCTAATGAACATACAAAAACATTGTAACGGGAGCACTGTACAATACGGAGAACTTAGAAAATGTGGCGTTTGTGGAAGGTACATGGGGACCGCCATCTTTATGCACCTTCGCCATTTCCATTTGAGTGACTGTGTTGAGTTTTCATGACTTGAAATGTGTATTTATTCACTCTCTGAATAGACTAAAGGGAAACGGATCTTATTCCAACCCTGTGGAACACATTCCCCTGATGTTGCACGCCCCCAGCCTAGACAACCCTCTAATGGTCTCCTTGAGGCTGTGTTCTCAATACAGAGAGAGAGAGGAAGCGAGAGAAAGAGAGAGTGCCTCCATTTTAGATGTGCGTTATGTAAAGGTGTAATGAGGTGACCCAGTTTGTCTCTGTCACTCCTCTAAAATCATTCATCTCTTCAACATTGTCAGTGTTGGGTTATGTTTTATGTTGTTTTCTATGAAGTACTTATATACTGCCACAGGTCAACTGTAATTCATACCTTGCTGTATATCTACACTCACAGTAGCAGGTTTACTGGCTATAAAGTATTTTTTACAAATCTGAATACGATAAATTAATCACATTGTAGCATATTCTGTGAAGTCTGGATATGGCATATGTCAGTATTAAACCATGTTGAATGTTTTTGCTCTCTCTGTCTCTCTCTGTGGTTTTTTTCTCTACACATTTCAGTCCATGGCTCTGTTCTCTCCTTGGCTTCAAACACTTCATCCAACTATTCCTCGGTGAGTACTATAATTATTAAATAATCCAGAAATAGTTATTGGGCTCAGCTGTTGTGTGCCCACAGGATATACTTTCACGATTATAACAGTTGGTCCCTTCACAATGACATGACTGTGTGTGATATAGGCCTGGCCTGCCAACTGTAGAAATATAACCATCTAGTGTTTCTCTCTTGGATTGAAAACATGCCTGAAGTGAGGTGATATGTTGTGCCAAATGTCATTGATGAGTTCCAGAGCTGTCAACGATGACTTTTTACCTCAAAACATGGGCTTTTCTCTCCTTTTCCAATTTTGTCCATGGTTTATAGATCACTTTATTGTTTACCCAGGTCTTTACCATTATGTTTACATTATATACAGTGGGGAGAACAAGTATTTGATACACTGCCGATTTTGCAGGTTTTCCTACTTACAAAGCATGTAGAGGTCTGTCATTTTTATCATAGGTACACTTCAACTGTGAGAGACGGAATCTAAAACAAAAACCCAGAAAATCACATTGTATGATTTTTAAGTAATTAATTTGCATTTTATTGCATGACATAAGTATTTGATACATCAGAAAAGCAGAACTTAATATTTGGTACAGAAACCTTTGTTTGGAATTACAGAGATCATACGTTTCCTGTAGTTCTTGACCAGGTTTGCACACACTGCAGCAGGGATTTTGGCCCACTCCTCCATACAGACCTTCTCCAGATCCTTCAGGTTTCGGGGCTGTCGCTGGGCAATACAGACTTTCAGCTCCCTCCAAAGATTTTCTATTGGGTTCAGGTCTGGAGACTGGCTAGGCCACTCCAGGACCTTGAGATTCTGACGGAGCCACTACTTAGTTGCCCTGGCTGTGTGTTTCGGGTCGTTGTCATGCTGGAAGACCCAGCCACGACCCATCTTCAATGCTCTTACTGAGGGAAGGAGGTTGTTGGCCAAGATCTCGCGATACATGGCCCCATCCATCCTCCCCTCAATACGGTGCAGTCGTCCTGTCCCCTTTACAGAAAAGCATCCCCAAACCATGCTTCACGGTTGGGATGGTGTTCTTGGGGTTGTACTCATCCTTCTTATTCCTCCAAACACGGCGAGTGGAGTTTAGACCAAAAAGCTCTATTTTTGTCTCATCAGACCACATGACCTTCTCCCATTCCTCCTCTGGATCATCCAGATGGTCATTGGCAAACTTCAGACGGGCCTGGACATGCGCTGGCTTGAGCAGGGGGACCTTGCGTGAGCTGCAGGATTTTAATCCATGACGGCGTAGTGTGTTACTAATGGTTTTCTTTGAGACTGTGGTCCCAGCTCTCTTCAGGTCATTGACCAGGTCCTGCCGTGTAGTTCTGGGCTGATCCCTCACCTTCCTCATGATCATTGATGCCCCACGAGGTGAGATCTTGCATGGAGCCCCAGACTGAGGGTGATTGACTGTCATCTTGAACTTCTTCAATTTTCTAATAATTGCGCCAACAGTTGTTGCCTTCTCACCAAGCTGCTTGCCTATTGTCCTGTAGCCCATCCCAGCCTTGTGCAGGTCTACAATTTAACCCCTGATGTCCTTACACAGCTCTCTGGTCTTGGCCATTGTGGAGAGGTTGGAGTCTGTTTGATTGAGTGTGTGGACAGGTGTCTTTTTATACAGGTAACGAGTTCAAACAGGTGCAGTTAATACAGGTAATGAGCAGAGAACAGGAGGGCTTCTTAA
The DNA here is from genome assembly GCF_045679555.1 of Salvelinus alpinus. NCBI lineage: Eukaryota > Metazoa > Chordata > Actinopteri > Salmoniformes > Salmonidae > Salvelinus > Salvelinus alpinus. The sequence goes on along the minus strand of NC_092087.1, from coordinate 14,160,758 downwards.
AGAAAAACTAACAGGTCTGTGAGAGCCGGAATTCTTACTGGTTGGTAGGTAATCAAATACTTATGTCATGCAATAAAATGCAATTTAATTACTTCAAAATCATACAATGTGATTTTCTGGATTTATGTTTTAGATTCCGTCTCTCACAGTTGAAGTGTACCTATGATAAAAATGACAGACCTCTACATGCTTTGTAAGTAGAAAAACCTGAAAACTCGTCAGTGTTCCCCAATATAGGCCATGCGTCCCCAATAGAGGCCAGGGGTCCCCAATATAGGACATGGTTCCCCAATATAGGCCAGGGGTCCCCAATATAGACCAGGGGTCCCCAATATGGGCCATGGGTCCCCAATATAGGCCAGGGGTCCCCAATTACATTCAGCCACGGGCTGATTTTTCCTTGAATGGATGGTTCGGAGGGCAGAACCATAGTTTTAAATAATTTGTACACCCAAGAATATATAGTTTAATAGAAAAACAGAATAATTTCAAACCTTGATTACATTGGGATACGATCACATATGCCTATCTATTTATGCGTAGGAATACTTGGGAACACATTTCCTAAATTAAAATCACTTTAACCTGATTTCCTGGTGATTTTACGGTCTTTCATGTCCAACAACGAAAAGTATTAAAAAAATTATAATAATTCCCGCAGGCCGAATTTGGGGAACCCTGCTATTCTACCCTGCTTTTACCCTGCTGAACTCCTATAGGATGCAGTCTGAACCCACTACCCTCTGTAAACCCAGGATAGTGCCAGACTTACAGAGCTACTGTGATACTACCTCAACCAACCGTATCATCCACTAGCCCCAAGTTCACTCTCCCAAGTTCACTCTCCCAAGTTCACTCTCCCAAGTTCACTCTCTCTCTCTCTCTTGTTGTTTCTTCTTTCCGTCCTACTATGCTCTCTAAGACCGAGGAGCGGATACAAGGAGAGGTAAGGCTGTTCCGCTGTTCCACTCTCGCCTTGTCTTCATCTTCCAAATATCATCTCATTCGCTTTCGTCCATCCGTACTGTTCACGTCCATCCATTCAGCGGTGCTTTAGGATCTGAAACATTGGTGTTTTCCAGTGTTTTTAATTGATTTATTTAGCATGTTCAGTGTAACTCGACATGCAGGGATATTGCTGTACAGCAACCATGTGTCTATTGTTTTTCATCAAGTTTCCTACTTTATAATCTCATCCTCTCCCATCCATAAAGCTTTATTTTAATTTACATTTTTTATAAGCTTACTTTGTGTCATGCACCTTACCCAGCCAATACCCAATGCCATATATCACCATACAGTGTAAGGCGCTTTGAGATGTGGAGAAAAGCACAGTATGGAGTTATGTTAAATTATGTTTTCCTGCACTGCCTGTCTAAAGGACCTTCTTGTTGTCATTTTCTTCACAGCAAATCCGCAAGCTGAGACGCGAGCTGGAGAACTCCCAGGAAAAAGTGGCCAACCTGACTACCCAGCTGTCTGCCAATGTATGTAGAACATGCTTCTCACGTTTCAACCTCTGAGCCTCTATATGGTGGCCATATTTGTTTCTGGCGTTGTCTAGTCTTGAGTTGCTAGGCACAAGTTGCATTGTTATGTAGTCTAAGTCTGGCCAAATCAAAACTAGTGTACTGTATGCTATTATTTTATTGTTGGCTAAATGACAATGGAGTTGGCTAAAGCAGCAACCGGTCTGGCTAGAATGGACATGAACCTTCTTATGATGGGATTAAGGGCAGCCATTTTGGTCAGGGAGTTGTTCAACTGTGGTTTGCCTGTGCTGTGATAAGATATTCTCTAAAATCATGAATTTGAAGAATGTATCTGCACTGTATGTTTGTTAGCTAGCTAGGCAGCCAGTTTTAGAGGAATAATTCCAATTTTCAAATTAACTGCCAATATGCCAACATTCAAACAATGCAGTCAATCCACAGCCGTACACTGACTGAAATCAGTTGATGATAGAACTTAGACTTAGGACTTGGGCGGCAGGTAGCCTAGTGGTTAGAGCGTTTGGCCAGTAACTGAAAGGTTGCTAGATTGAATCCCCTAGCTGACAAGGTGAAAGTCTAAAAAGGCAGATAACACATTGTTCCTAGGCCGTCATTGTAAATAAGAATTTGTTCTTAAAACTGACTTACCTAGTTAAATAAAAAAAATGGACAAGTTGTAAATGCAACAAGTACTGATATTGTATTATATAATAACACTCACTACTTTCCAAGAAAACAAAATGTTGAACATTTATGGTCTGTTTACATATATTTAAGAGCCTATTTATACAGAAAATGTGTAAAAACACATTTAAATTGTATAATTATATGACAATATTTTAGGTTGACAATAATTATATTACACAATTTTTGATATCACATGCCTTTTATTTTCTTGCATAAATCAAATCTGGATTATGCCTCTACTGCTATTAATTTCTATTAGACTGGGTTTGGATTTCTCCCTGGCTGTCTGTCATTTTCACCTCATTCATTATGTGCCTATGACACACCTTTGTTCTACCATGATTCTATTAGGATTGATTGTGAGAGTCTCTGTCAACAGCAGCCTCACAACTTGTCCCATACTACGGTAGCAGCATCCATAACAAACACATTTCTTAATGTCTGTGTTGGGACATACAGTATGATGGATGGAAGCTGTCTCTGGGTGCCAGACATTATTAATTGTGAAACATGAGAGGTGATGATGGGGTTTTTGCCACACAAGCCAACACAAAAACCATGTCTGAAAAATTCTGATATATTGATAAAGATATTATGAAGCTATTTAGAGTGCCTGGATCGTCAGGCGTTGATTACTCTGATGTTGAGCTACGATAGGAAAACATGCCGTAGAGGGTGAGATCAGAAATGGTGCTGGCTGTGATAGAGGCATAAATCTATCTGTGATTTTATTGCCCAGTGTTGAAAGCATAGTACGCAATCTAACTCCCTGACCAAAATCCACTCAATGATCATGTTAATAATTCTATAGTTGTGTATTGGTTAGTTAGAGTTTGGTTCAAGAGTTTTCCCTGGCCATGTGACCTTACTAGGACAAATCCCCTGGCCATAGTTGTAGTCACTGTGCAGGTAAGTAACCATAACCTCTCCTGGAGGGGCTATGTCTGCCCTCCTTGGCCCAGTCATAGCTGAACGTGATGGTGGTTAAAGTTGGCTTTGGCCCTTGCCAGCCATGATGAACCCTACTAGAGGCTGGCTCTGGCCCCCGCTCCATACCCATACCTAGGGAGTGAGTAACACCAGCAATAGTGGTTGAGATTTATGAACCCTAGGCACCACAGGGGGGTAAAATAGCAACGCTGCACCCCCACCACGTTATGGAGCCCTTCTCTCCTCCGTACTGACACAACCTCTTCTACTCTTTCTGTACTCCACCTCCACACCCCACCCGCCCCTCACCCCTATCACCCTCCTCCCCGCCCCTCTCCTCACCTCTCTTTACCTCAGCATGACACTCCTGCTATCAGATGCTTCATACAGTATATTACATGTGTTAAGAGAGTGAGTGAAATTCTGCCGTCATGCACTGTATTTGTTGAAAGAGACCATTTTCTCAAAGCTGTGGAGATACCAGTCTAAAACCAAAACTTTCTTTTCAGGAAATGCACTTGATTACTATGTGTTGCATGTTGTTTTAGCAAGTCAAAGTCCACTACAGTACTAACACTGTCCATTGGCAATACCCTTGAACATGCTCCAACCCTCTGACCTGAGTGTCTTACTGATACTGTGTGATTGAATGTGAGATGAACACAGACCTTGGTTCAGTAATAATACATTAATAAACAGTATTTATAAACAACTAATAAAACAATATAGTATCATATTATTGAATATGTTTTGCTTCAGCCTTTACCCACTGTGTTGTTGTCTTTATCATGTGTTAAATTGTATGATGTTGCTCTTAACTGTAGTTGATTATTACTGTAATTTGTAATAATTGATATTGAATAGCCAGCCCTCTGGCCCAATGTCTGTGTCTGTGTGTGTCTAGGTTGTGTGAATGTGTGCAAATAGTGTGACCCCGGCCTAATGCCACTGTCCCTCTCTCCTCCACTGTCGGCTGTATTGACTGCTGGTTCTGGAATATCTGCTGCCCCCTGCCTGCTGGCCGCTGACTCACACCTCTGGATGCTGGGTGTAGCAGCTAGGACAGGTTTGTTGGAATGTCTGTTGGAATGTCTGTTGCTTCCAGATCCCTCCTCCGTTCTTCGCTGTCACATGACTCTTTGATCGCCCATCCCGTCCCGCAGACTGACAGTCTAACCCGGTGATAAGGTTCCTGTCTGAGTCACCGTGTGGTGCCCCCAGCTAGGTCTCGACACCTACCTTGAATCATGTCTATAGGAGCATAAAAAAAGCAGACATTGAATATCCCTTTGAGCATGGTGAAATTATTAATTACACTTTGGATGGTGTATCAATAAACCCAGTCACTACAAAGATACAGGCATACTTCTTAACTCAGTTGCCGGAGAGGAAGGAAACTGCTCAGGGATTTCACCATGAGGCCCATTTAAAACAGAGATTAATGGCTGTGATAGGAGAACACCGAGGATGAATCAACAACATTGTAGGTACTCCACAATACTAACCTAAATAACATAGTGAAATGAAGGTAGCTTGTACAGAATACAAATATTCTGAAACATGCATCCTGTTTGCAATAAGGCACTAAAATAAAACAAAAACAAATGTGGCAAAGAAATGAAATGTATGTCCTGAATATAAAATGTTTGGGGCAAATCCAACACAACACGTCACTGAGTACCACTCTTCATATTTTCAAGCATGGTGGTGGCTGCATCATGCTATGGGTATGCGTTTCATTGGCAAGGACTGGATAGTATTTAAGGATAAAAATAAACGGAATAGAGTTAAGCACAGGCAAAATCCTAGACAAAACCTGGTTCACTCTGCTTTCCAACACACACTGGGAGATGAATTCACCTTTCAGCAGGACAACAACCTAAAACAAAAGGCCAAATATATACTGGAGTTGCTTACCAAGATGACATTGAATGTTCCTGAGTGTTGTAGTTACAGTTTTGACTTAAATTGTCTTAAAAATCTATGGCAAGACTTGAAAATGGCTGTCTAGCAATGATCAACATCCAACTTGACAGAGCTTAAAGCTTTGAAAAATAATAATGAGCAAATATTGTAAAGTGTGGAAGGCTCTTAGAAACTTACCCAGGAATACTCAGAGCTGTAATCGCTGCCAAAGGTGATTCTAACATGTCTTGACTCAGGGTTGTGAATACATATTTAAATGAGATATTTCTGTACTTCATTTGCTAAAAATTCTAAAAACGTGTTTTCACTTTGTTATTATGGGGTATTGTGTGCAGATGGGTGATATATCAATTTAATCCATTTTGATTTCAGGCTGTAACACAACAAAATGTGGAATAAGTCCATGTGTATGAGTACTTTCTGAAGCCACTGTATCTACAAATACCATATAAGTGAAAACATCTGGCTGTAGATATTGTTACCATATTAAATTACAGCCACACACACCACTATGCGAGTTCATTTTAGTCACTGAGCAGATGCTCTCATCCAGAGCGATTTACAGGAGCAATTAGGGTTAAGTGCCTTGCTTAAGGGCACACCAACAGATTTTTCACCTAGTCAGCTCAGAGATTCCAACAAGAAACCTTTCGGTTACTGGCCCAATGCTCTTAACCGCTAGGCTTTCTGCGACCGCTCAGAAAGGTCTCCCATGCTACTGTACCACTCCCGCTCCTCCTGGAGAAAGCCATTTGCTTGATGTGTAGTATACCTGTGGTGCAGTGACTCATCTCTGTGTTCTCTCCTCTCTCTCTCTCTCTCTCTCGCTCTCTCTCTCCCTCCCTCTCTACCACCTCTCTCTTTACCCTACCTCTTCTCTCTCTCTTTGAAGGCTAATTTGGTAGCAGCGTTCGAGCAGAGCCTGCAACTGATGACGTCACGTCTACAGACCCTGTCGGTCAGCCAGGAGCAGAAGGTACCGGTAAATGCAGCTGCCATAATGTAACCTTCTCTTACATTTGTTTACTTTCAGAAACTTCAGTGGAGCTGAGTTTTGTTCAATTAATTTACTATCCAGCTATTTCCAATCAATGTAAAATAAATGTTTATTATTCATAACTCTTTCTAGTTTACTATAATTAGATGTAGCAAAGATTCAGTATCTTCTGGTTGTGAGAATCTCATTTAAAAAAATGTGTGTGGGGTATTCATATTAACCTACAGTTTTTCAAACAAATGAACCAATTGACTTTTGTTCAATGAAAATCTGAGAGCAAAGTGAGCCTAGAGTGTAGACAGTCCGATCTCATCAGTGTGCGTTGACAGACTAACGTACCACAACAACCCCTAAGCCTGATCCACTAGACCCCCCCCCCCCAGGCACCATCTAACTGCTGTGTCATCCTGTTAGAGAGCAGAGGACAGGGACTCAGCACCGCTGCCGTTGGTCCTCCTGACAGGAAATGAAATCTAGTCAAAGGTTGACATGGTGCTAAGGTTGTGTTTTCACAAGCCACTCAACACGATCCTTCAGGAACTCCGAGACACCATAGAAATTCCATAGTCAATCCCCATCTGATATTGCCCGTTCTGATATTCATTAATTTCTTCTTATTTTTGGGGGGGATTATAGACACTGCGCTGCTGGAACTAGAAACATGAGCATTTCGTTGCACCTGCTTTAACATCTGCTAATCTGTGTACACAACAAATAAATGTTGATTTGATTAGGATTCATCTATCAGCGCTGTTCTATTGATGTTTGGAGAATTCCCAGATTCCTGCTTAATCCCTTCTGATCCCGGGAATCTTCCAAAATCTGGTAATTTTGAGAAAGTTCCCAGAGACAACTAACATTTTGTCAGTGTGTTTATGTATTGATCCTGTTTCCCCGTAGGACTCTGAGCTGACTGATCTGAAGGAGACCATAGAGATCCTGAAGACGAAAAACACAGAGGCCCAAGATATCATCCATGTGGCCCTCAGCAACCCTGACATCCCTCCTAAAGGTAGAGAGCCAACCAAGGGCCTAGCGTTCTTTTACCATAATCACTCCCCACATACCTTCTCTCTCCTCTTCTCTCTCCAGAACCATTTTGTTCTCTCTCTTCTCTACCTTCACCAGTAAATATTCCGGGATGGTTTTTCAAAACCGTCAAAACCATTGTCAAAATACCGTCAACAATATTCCCGTAGCTGAGGAGTGCTCAACTCCATTCTCTTATAACGAGGCAGAGTTGAGTTTTGACAACTGGTCACATGATTTGCTAGCATCAACATTCAGTCACCATCAGTCGATACTTGTAAAAATGGTCATTCTGAAAAGGCTTACCTGTACCTATGTTTGAGCGTTCCTCAGCTAGCAGGTCGGTTGCCCTAGTGACTCCACACAGACACATGCTGCTCCAGAGCCTGTGCTCTTATTCCCTCAGACAAGCAAGCCTCAAAACGTTGTTCATCTGCACAATGTCTCTCGATTACATTTTGCTTGTAAATGTCCAAACTCACCATTAAATGATATTCGGTAGATACTACCTATAACTTAATGAGCTAGATTGCCTGTCTTTGCAATTAGTTTATTTTCGTTTGAGCTCGTTAGCATATTTAGCCAGCAGCCTCTATAGAAATGAATTGTGATAATGTTGTTAGTATTCTGGTAATAGATGCCCAATAGGCTTTTTGTTGCGTGTTTAGCGCCCCCTTGTCTACCAAGACTGTAATACCGAAACTCCCGGTAAGAGAAAAGGAAAATCTGGAGACCGCCCAACCCTTATTCACCCTCCTCACTAGCTCCTCTCTCCAGAACAGTTCTTCTCTCTAGCTCCTCTCTCCATAACAGTTCTTCTCACTAGCTCCTCTCCTCTCTCCATAACAGTTCTTCTCACTAGCTCCTCTCCTCTCCTCTTTCCAGATCAGTTCTTCTCACTAGCTCCTCTCCTCTCTCCACAAGAGTTATTCTCTCTAGCTCCTCTCCTCTCTCCAGAACAGTTCTTCTCTCTAGCTCCTCTCTCCATAACAGTTTTTCTCTCTAGCTCCTCTCCTCTCTCCAGAACAGTTCTTCTCACTAGCTCCTCTCCTCTCTCCATAACAGTTCTTCTCTCTAGCTCCTCTCCTCTCTCCAGAACAGTTCTTCTCACTAGCTCCTCTCCTCTCTCCAGAACAGTTCTTCTCTCTAGCTCCTCTCTTCTCTCCAGAACAGTTCTTCTCACTAGCTCCTCTCCTCTCTCCAGAACAGTTCTTCTCACTAGCTCCTCTCCTCTTTCCAGAACAGTTCTTCTCACTAGCTCCTCTCCTCTCTCCAGAACAGTTCTTCTCACTAGCTCCTCTCTTCTCTCCAGAACAGTTCTTCTCTCTAGCTCCTCTCTTCTCTCCAGAACAGTTCTTCTCTCTAGCTCCTCTCTTCTCTCCAGAACAGTTCTTCTCACTAGCTCCTCTCTTCTCTCCAGAACAGTTCTTCTCTCTAGCTCCTCTCTTCTCTCCAGAACAGTTCTTCTCACTAGCTCCTCTCCTCTCTCCAGAACAGTTCTTCTCACTAGCTCCTCTCTCCATAACAGTTCTTCTCTCTAGCTCCTCTCCTCTCTCCAGAACAGTTCTTCTCACTAGCTCCTCTCCTCTCTCCAGAACAGTTCTTCTCACTAGCTCCTCTCTCCATAACAGTTCTTCTCTCTAGCTCCTCTCCTCTCTCCATAACAGTTCTTCTCTCTAGCTCCTCTCTTCTCTCCAGAACAGTTCTTCTCTCTAGCTCCTCTCTCCAGAACAGTTCTTCTCACTAGCTCCTCTCTTCTCTCCAGAACAGTTCTTCTCACAATCTCCTCTCCTCTCCTCTTTCCAGATCAGTTCTTCTCACTAGCTCCTCTCCTCTCTCCACAAGAGTTCTTCTCTCTAGCTCCTCTCCTCTCTCCAGAACAGTTCTTCTCTCTAGCTCCTCTCTCCATAACAGTTCTTCTCTCTAGCTCCTCTCCTCTCTCCAGAACAGTTCTTCTCACTAGCTCCTCTCCTCTCTCCATAACAGTTCTTCTCTCTAGCTCCTCTCCTCTCTCCAGAACAGTTCTTCTCACTAGCTCCTCTCCTCTCTCCAGAACAGTTCTTCTCTCTAGCTCCTCTCTTCTCTCCAGAACAGTTCTTCTCACTAGCTCCTCTCCTCTCTCCAGAACAGTTCTTCTCACTAGCTCCTCTCCTCTTTCCAGAACAGTTCTTCTCACTAGCTCCTCTCCTCTCTCCAGAACAGTTCTTCTCACTAGCTCCTCTCTTCTCTCCAGAACAGTTCTTCTCTCTAGCTCCTCTCTTCTCTCCAGAACAGTTCTTCTCACTAGCTCCTCTCCTCTCTCCAGAACAGTTCTTCACACTATCTCCTCTCTTCTCTCCAGAACAGTTCTTCTCTCTAGCTCCTCTCTTCTCTCCAGAACAGTTCTTCTCACTAGCTCCTCTCCTCTCTCCAGAACAGTTCTTCTCACTAGCTCCTCTCTCCATAACAGTTCTTCTCTCTAGCTCCTCTCTTCTCTCCATAACAGTTCTTCTCTCTAGCTCCTCTCTCCAGAACAGTTCTTCTCACTAGCTCCTCTCTTCTCTCCAGAACAGTTCTTCTCACAATCTCCTCTCCTCTCTCCAGACAGTTCTTCTCTCTAGCTCCTCTTCTCTCCAGAACAGTTCTTCTCTCTAGCTCATCTCCTCTCTCCAGAACAGTTCTTCTCACTAGCTCCTCTCCTTTCCAGAACAGTTCTTCTCACAATCTTCTCTCCTCTCTCCAGACAGTTCTTCTCACTAGCTCCTCTCCTCTCTCCAGAACAGTTCTTCTCACAATCTCCTCTCCTCTCCTCTTTCCAGATCAGTTCTTCTCACCAGCTCCTCTTGTCTCTCCAGAGCTTCAGATGAAGAGGCAGAACTCGTCTGAGAGCATCTCCAGCCTGAACAGCATCACCAGCCACTCCAGCGTGGGCAGTCTAAAGGAGCAGGAGGCCAAGAAGAAGAAGAAGAGCTGGGTGAGAGCACAGAACCGCCTGCTGTAAATAGAATAGATCATTAGAATTAGGATTCTAATTGAGATCCTGGTTCTATGAGAGAACCCACTGAGAACTCACTGGGGCCAGGGCAGTGGTGTACTGTCTTGCCGAATTCAGTCCGAGTACCAGAAACGGTCTGGAGTTTCTCTATCTCTATCTCTATCTCTGTCTCTGTCTCTGTCTCTGTCTCTGTCTCTGTCTCTGTCTCTGTCTCTATCTCTATCTCTATCTCTATCTCTATCTCTATCTCTATCTCTATCTCTGTCTCTGTCTCTGTCTCTGTCTCTGTCTCTGTCTCTGTCTCTGTCTCTGTCTCTGTCTCTGTCTCTGTCTCTGTCTCTGTCTCTGTCTCTGTCTCTGTCTCTGTCTCTGTCTCTGTCTCTGTCTCTGTCTCTGTCTCTGTCTCTGTCTCTGTCTCTGTCTCTGTCTCTGTCTCGCTCTTGCTCTTGCTCGCTCGTCTTTGAGGTGAGTAGCAGATATTGTGAGAGCTGCAAGTCCTCCCTCCATTCCTCCCTCCCTCCGTACACTGATGTGTCTCCGTACACTGATGTGTTCTAATCTCATGTTAAACCTAGCTAACTCCACTTCATTCACTAACTGTATGTTACATAAGCATACCATGTACGTTAAATATATGCCAGATAAATTATTCATAAATCACAAGTAAATAAATCGTTAACAAATTGAATTCATATGTTCTCAAAACCTGCAGTTAAATTCTGTTTGGTTCAGTGTCAGAGAAGTGAAATAGAGATTTCTGATTTCATGCAAAGCCAGTGTTAGTGAATGAAGCCGATATTTTTTCTGTCACATGACAATATAAACTTTTCGTGATTGATTTATTGTCAACCCATTGTGTTGTTTTGTTTGGTGGTCGTTCTTGAATATCATTAAATGAGGAGCAAGGCTTTTATGTTTATGTTGGGTTTGTTGACAGTAAAACCTATATGAGGAATTCTCCACATTTCTTAAGTGTCTGTACTATCTGTAAAGTATAAAATAAGTGTGCTTTAGGATTCGACAAGAAATAAAATCATTATTCTTGCAGCAACTCAAATCTGTACGGTCTGTGCAGCGCTCAAGGCTCATCAATGCAATTTCCAGCTGCTCTTCCCTCTCATTGGACAGTGCTCTTCTCTATTCCTTCCCCCTCATTGGACAGTGCTCTTCTCTATTCCTTCCCCCTCATTGGACAGTGCTCTTCTCTATTCCTTCCCCCTCATTGGACAGTGCTCTTCTCTATTCCTTCCCCCTCATTGGACAGTGCTCTTCTCTATTCCTTACCCCTCATTGGACAGTGCTCTTCTCTATTCCTTACCCCTCATTGGACAGTGCTCTTCTCTATTCCTTACCCCTCATTGGACAGTGCTCTTCTCTATTCCTTACCCCTCATTGGACAGTGCTCTTCTCTATTCCTTACCCCTCATTGGACAGTGCTCTTCTCTATTCCTTGCCCCTCATTGGACAGTGCTCTTCTCTATTCCTTGCCCCTCATTGGACAGTGCTCTTCTCTATTTCTTGCCCCTCTTTGGACAGTGCTCTTCTCTATTCCTTACCCCTCATTGGACAGTGCTCTTCTCTATTCCTTACCCCTCATTGGACAGTGCTCTTCTCTATTCCTTCCCCCTCATTGGACAGTGCTCTTCTCTATTCCTTCCCCCTCATTGGACAGTGCTCTTCTCTATTCCTTGCCCCTCATTGGACAGTGCTCTTCTCTATTCCTTGCCCCTCATTGGACAGTGCTCTTCTCTATTCCTTGCCCCTCTTTGGACAGTGCTCTTCTCTATTCCTTGCCCCTCTTTGGACAGTGCTCTTCTCTATTCCTTACCCCTCATTGGACAGTGCTCTTCTCTATTCCTTACCCCTCATTGGACAGTGCTCTTCTCTATTCCTTACCCCTCATTGGACAGTGCTCTTCTCTATTCCTTACCCCTCATTGGACAGTGCTCTTCTCTATTCCTTACCCCTCATTGGACAGTGCTCTTCTCTATTCCTTCCCCCTCATTGGACAGTGCTCTTCTCTATTCCTTCCCCCTCATTGGACAGTGCTCTTCTCTATTCCTTCCCCCTCATTGGACAGTGCTCTTCTCTATTCCTTCCCCCTCATTGGACAGTGCTCTTCTCTATTCCTTCCCCCTCATTGGACAGTGCTCTTCTCTATTCCTTACCCCTCATTGGACAGTGCTCTTCTCTATTCCTTACCCCTCATTGGACAGTGCTCTTCTCTATTCCTTACCCCTCATTGGACAGTGCTCTTCTCTATTCCTTACCCCTCATTGGACAGTGCTCTTCTCTATTCCTTACCCCTCATTGGACAGTGCTCTTCTCTATTCCTTGCCCCTCATTGGACAGTGCTCTTCTCTATTCCTTGCCCCTCATTGGACAGTGCTCTTCTCTATTCCTTACCCCTCATTGGACAGTGCTCTTCTCTATTCCTTACCCCTCATTGGACAGTGCTCTTCTCTATTCCTTCCCCCTCATTGGACAGTGCTCTTCTCTATTCCTTCCCCCTCATTGGACAGTGCTCTTCTCTATTCCTTGCCCCTCATTGGACAGTGCTCTTCTCTATTCCTTGCCCCTCATTGGACAGTGCTCTTCTCTATTCCTTGCCCCTCTTTGGACAGTGCTCTTCTCTATTCCTTGCCCCTCTTTGGACAGTGCTCTTCTCTATTCCTTACCCCTCATTGGACAGTGCTCTTCTCTATTCCTTACCCCTCATTGGACAGTGCTCTTCTCTATTCCTTACCCCTCATTGGACAGTGCTCTTCTCTATTCCTTACCCCTCATTGGACAGTGCTCTTCTCTATTCCTTCCCCCTCATTGGACAGTGCTCTTCTCTATTCCTTCCCCCTCATTGGACAGTGCTCTTCTCTATTCCTTCCCCCTCATTGGACAGTGCTCTTCTCTATTCCTTACCCCTCATTGGACAGTGCTCTTCTCTATTCCTTACCCCTCATTGGACAGTGCTCTTCTCTATTCCTTACCCCTCATTGGACAGTGCTCTTCTCTATTCCTTCCCCCTCATTGGACAGTGCTCTTCTCTATTCCTTCCCCCTCTTTGGACAGTGCTCTTCTCTATTCCTTCCCCTTCATTGGACAGTGCTCTTCTCTATTCCTTCCCCCTCATTGGACCACACTTACAAAGTCTAATGAACATCTCTGTCTCATTACCGGGTGCTAATTTCTACAGTTTCCCTGCAGACTAAGCTGTTAGGTTATTTCCATGTTGTGTGTACTGCAGCCCGTGACTATTGTTTTTTCACGCTGCCAGATTAGCCTTGGGTTCTCACATTGTCCCGCTTCACCTCAGCAGGAACAACAGCAGTATAGGGGTGGCGAGATTTGAGGATTTTGAGGACAATATTGTTTTCCTACTGGTTATATTCAAGTCTAGAAAATCAGAGGCAGTAGTTACTGCTGTGATTTTTGTATTATTTGTAGTTTTTTATAGCATATTAAAACATACAATCTACTTGTAGGGAAGCCGCTCAACATCTACATCACATTAGTGATCTAACAGACTCCCATCCAGAGCGACACACAGAAGCAGGGCCAGGGTCATCGCCCTGCTCAAGGGCAAGTCGACAGATCTCCCACAAGGTCAAAAAACGGGGACCCGAACCCGCAACCTATCTGCCATCGGCCAAAGCTCCCCACCGCCAGGCCAACAGCCCTCCCCCCAGATCTCCTGCTGTGATATTTTGATGAAGCAAAGGAGTGTGTCTCAAATGGCACCATTAACCCTATATAGTGCACTATGCAGGGAATAGGGTGCCATTTGAGACACATCAAAGAGTACGGGATGGTTACAGGGGTCTGACTGAGGAATTGTTCACTGTGGTTCTCTCTGGGTACTCTATCAGTCTTACAACTTTAATTCTGTTCCAGAAGGGGATCCTCACTCTTTATCTCTGTTATCTATGTACTCCTGTTGTACAGCTGAGGAGTTCCTTCAACAAGGCGTTCAGTAAGAAGGGTTCAAAGCTCTCTGCTTCGTACGCTGACATCGAGGAGATCGCCACTCCAGATTCCTCTGCACCCTCCTCTCCTAAGATCACCATCCACCACGGGGACAGGGATGGGGACGGGGACAACTCTCCCTCCATGATGAGGTCCTCTGTCTCTGTATCCTCCTCTGGGTAAGGCCTCACACATCCTGATCCCCCTTGGTGCCCCTCTAGTCTGAACCATGTTTCGATTCCATAAAATACATATTTCAAACATTGAGGTGCACCAAATGGTATGTATGTATGAATTTAATGTATCAGTATCTATCTCTCTATCATGTATCAGTATCTATCTCTATTTCATGTATCAGTATCTATCTCTATTTCATGTATCAGTATCTATCTCTATATCATGTATCAGTATCTATCTCTATATCATGTATCAGTATCTATCTCTATATCATGTATCAGTATCTATCTCTATAGCATGTATCAGTATCTATCTCTATAGCATGTATCAGTATCTATCTCTATATCATGTATCAGTATCTATCTCTATTTCATGTATCAGTATCTATCTCTATTTCATGTATCAGTATCTATCTCTATTTCATGTATCTATCTCTATTTCATGTACGAATATCTATTTCTATTTCATGTATCAGTATATATCTCTAATTTAATCTATCAGTATCTAGTTCTATTTTATTTATGTGTCTTATTTATCTCCATCAGTTTAATGGAATAGATTAGATATGTGCCACATCAGTTTCAATGGACATGATGCGTCTGTTCAGTGTTTGCATCATGTGTTTTTCTCCCTCAGGCTGTGTGAAGGAGGCGAGGATCCCCCGGAGGATGAGAAGGTTGTGTCTACGCTGCGCTCGGCCCTCTGGGAGAAGGAGAGGAAGCTGACGGACATCCGCCTGGAAGCCCTTAGCTCCGCCCACCAGCTGGAGCAACTGCAGGAGGCCATGAACAACATGCAGGTGTGTGTGTCTGCCTGTGTGTTTTTGTGTTACCTAATGATGTCTACTGTAACGTAGATATGGTTTGACCCCTGACCCTGACCCCATTAGGGCCCTACAGGACTCTCCTCACTAAGTAGTTAGCTGTGTTAGTATCCCCCTTAATCCTACACTGTGTCCCTGCCTGCAGATGACAGTGGAGAACCTGAAGGCAGAGAATGACCAGTTGAAGACAGGTGGTCCCTCAACCTCCACCTCCCAGTCCTCCAGCTTGGCATCACTGGGCACCGCCTCGCCACGTCAATCTGTTGCCATATCTCTGAGCAAGACCTTAAGCATGAGCCTGGGAGAAGGCAGCTCCCCTGGTGAGGGCTGGCGTCAGTAACACAGTAACTAGAGGAACACAGTCACCACTGAACAAGTTTAAGACTGAATGACTTCCATGAATTAGCTTTAATTTTAAATCTGAAACTAGAGATAATTATCACAAAACATGTCAGCTAAATAACCCTCCTTAAAGCGTGTATATGAAACCTAACAGTTGTTACAAAACGACCCAACAACCACCCAGGAGTCTATTCACAACCAGTAGTGATCTCACTTCACCTCATTTTAACTGTAAAAATTAACACAAGGACAATGTGTACCCACGTTTATGTGTTTGATATGTTAAAGTAGTCAGGGAAAGCACTCATTAGATTATTCCTTGACTTCTCTTTCTGTTTCCCCCTTTCTCTCTCTCTCTCCATTTCTTTCTTTATCTCTCTGCCTCCCTCTCTCTGAACAGACCTGTTCCAGACAGAAGCCGTCAGTCTCACCTCTCAAAGGGACGACCCACGTGTCAGAGTGGTGGTTCGTGTGGCCAACCTGCGCATCTTCAAAGATGTGAGTCTTTTTATTACAATTCATGATGAATGTGCCAGACGTATTCAGTTCAGTAGACCTCTATAATAAGAGTGATGGTTAACCTTTAACCTATCCAGTACTGCTGGTCCTTGTTCAACAGGAGGTGAAACAGCAGGACTTCTTCATCGGTACTGTGAGGGTTAACGGCAGAATGGACTGGCCTATGTTGGATTCGGCTGTCGGCCAGGCTTTTAAGGTGAGTCTCAACAGGCACCTCGACTGACAAAAACCCTGCTCTTCCTTCACAAGTGGCTACATTGTTGCTGTAAATGGACCTTAAAAATGCTAAATGTTTAACCTTCAACGGCAATGCAAAGGTAGGGTGTGGGGTTCTGTGTAGGATCATAATGTCAACAAACAGTAAACACATAAATATGGGAGCACTTTTCTTCTCCATGTCGACATGGTTTTGGCAAGGGTCTGTACTTAACCTTCACATCTTATACTGTAAGTTCTCAGTCTGCTTCCCCCTCCGCCACTAATGTTCCCCTCCGCCACTAATGTTCCCCTCCGCCACGAATGTACCCCACCACCACGAATGTACCTCACCACCACAAATGTACCTCTCCTCTATTCTCGCTCTCGCTCTCTCCTCCCCCTAGGTGTACATAGCCAAGGTGGACCCCACCTCCAGCCTGGGCCTGTCTACAGACTCTATCTACAGCTACAGTATGAACCACATCAGGAGGGTGCTGGGAGGAGAGTTGCCAGAGAGCCAACCCTCACACTGTGTATCCAAGGGGCCCAGCAGCGTCACTGTTACACTCAAAGGTAACCAGGATTATAATGGTACAATTATCAATAATGGCCTAATCCATTTTAATTCAATCACCATTGTAGAAGTGCTCAAAGTTGACATATTTTGCATACACAACCATACCATGAGACATCCAAGGGTTGAGATTGATATAATTTAAAAGCTTACAAACAGGGTTGTCAAACTATTTTATAATACATTTTTATAAAATGTGTCAGTTTTATATCATTTGAGGTTTTGGTATTGTGCCCGACATCGGTTGAGACACAACATGTTCTTGAATACAGGGTGTGTGTCATGTTTTGACTGATATATGTAATAAAATATAAATTTCTACTTTCAAATGGTACAACAAAGATGGTTGGAGGTCCACAGACAATATTGACTTGAATGGGAATATCTGTTGTTTTAAATTGCATTGTCAATCCTCCATAGGAAACCTATTGAAATCATAGTAATATAGATAATAGAATCGAAATGACCATTTAAGTTGACATTCGACGCTGGGTGAACTGGCAGCCATCTTTGTGGTAGTAATTATTTATGATAAGGGTTACATGGAGAAAATTGGACCTCCCTTCATCAAAATATATTTTACCTAAACCTTCCCTGAACTCGTGAAAAAAACAAAACAAGTGACCCTCCCCTATACCCAAAATAATAATTAAAACATAAAGTGGATAGCAGAGAAAATCCTTACCCTCAGCTCTTGGACAGACCAAAGCCTTAGATATGCAGTTTCAGAAACTGTTCTTCGTCCTGTAAGCATTGCAGGAATCTTGATAGCGCACATGGCTGCGGGCCAGAAGGTTGTGGGTTCACAGACAACCGTGAGCAAGAGTAGGGGTGGAAAGATCTCCTTTATAGTAAAAGCATTGGATGAAATTACCATCGTATTTGCAAGTCCGAGAAAAAATGGCCTTTAAACATTTCATACAATTCTACGTCATTTTACATAATAGCACACATTACTGAAATGACAGGCTAAGAATGGACAGAGAGATAGGCCTGTGTTCATCTTATCATATTTCTCCAATGCCAAATCAGTGTGTGTTTGCAACTAAACTGTCCCTGTTTCCAAATCATTAAATCTGAGACGTCATTAGGAATCTGAGCATGTTACTTTCCAAAGTCAGGCCTACCTTTCCACTCCAGACAGATTAGACCTACCGACGGTGAAAAATGTAAGCTTTAACTGCTGGCCGCTCTTCTTCTGTGGCTTAACCCAATTAGAAAAGATTACAAGTGTTTCCCTAAAAGCTGTCTGGGTTTAAGCATCTACTGTACTGTACAGAAAGTCAATAGCTTAATCAAATGATAGTGACAGGAATTAGATTACTTCCCAAGCAAAGTCAATTTTTTCTGAATGTCAAAGAAACAAAACAATGATACCACTTCTGCATCGGAGTCACATATTTCCCAGGTATTTTACAGCTTGTTTCTAGTGTAAATCACTGCGGACCAAAGCGCTGTCTTAGATCACTTTATATAATCAAATCTGTTTTATTTTCTTCAAAATCTTAAGCTAACAATGGGTAGTCCTTTGCTTTTTGCCATTTCTTTTATAAAAGGTAGGCCTATGGCATATCCAGTCATACCCCCTCAATTCAAGTCCTGTTTTGAACTTAACAGCCCTTCATTGACACAGAGGTACAGTAGGCTATTTAAAGAGTTCATGGTGGGTGAGGAATTGACTAAGATAGAAGCCTATAGCCTAATTTCATCTGTCAAACAGGTAGTCTACCTCTTATTTGTTAAATAGGAATGAATAGGCTCCAACACAACGCCCTCTTGTTAGGTCTAATTAAAATGAAGACGGTTTAAATGAATTATGGCTACTTTCAGCACCGTCAGCTGTCTGTTTCTGATTGATTGTGACGCGGCTGCTGCCTCAAATTTCAGCACCGCAATGTAAGTTAGTCGAATTTGGCTTATTGTGAGGTCAATAACTCTGAAATATATATATATATATATATCATGGGCAAGAAACATATTGTTTTTATTTATTAAATTATAGTAGTAGCAAGGTGGTAAAGTTGACCTCCGGTCCTCCTCATCTTCACGCTCCCCTTCTCAAACTGAACAGAACATAGGCTATAGGCTAGTCTGTGTGCAAGATATTGCATTTTTTAATCAAACAAATTTTTCTGAATAATTATTTGATTCTCCTCCTGACCTGCCACGGTAGCCCTACAAAGCACAGTCATTGGTTAGGCAGCACAAAACATGTTTTTATCAGGAAGAGCAGAGCAGGCCGGGGCTCAGCGTTGGAGTATCCATTGCAGTGAATGCAGCCTAGATTTATTTACACCATAGCAGCAGCTATCTTAGAAATATAACTTTGCTCTGTGCTTCTCCAGGCATGCTCTTCGTAGCCTATAGCCTGTAGGCTATTGATCATTTGATTGAGATCACACTAAATAGCCTGTAGGTACACTTGATATTGCACACCCGGCAGATAATCAGAGATGACGGGCGGCATTGGGTACACATCGATATAAACTTAGTGTACAAAACCATGACATAGACTGACCGGGTGAATCCAGGTGAAAGCTATGACCGCTTATTTATGTCACCTGTTAAATCAACAGTAAATCAGTGTAGATGAAGGTGAGGGGACATGTTAAAGATGGATTTTTAAGCTTTGAGACAATTGAGACATGGATTGTGCATAGGTACCATTCAGAGGGTGAATGGGCAAGACAACATTTTTAAGTGCATTTTAACGGGGTATGGTAGTAGATGCCAGGTGCACCGATTTCAGTGTGTCAAGAACTGCAACGCTGTTGAATTCTATTTCTATGATTGAAATGACACCCACCCTGTATTCAAGAGCATGTTGTGTCTCAACCAATGATGGGCACAAGACAAAAACCTTAGATGATGTAAAATGTGAAACAAATGTTTTCAAGAAATTCTAAAGTAGTTTGACAACCCTGTTTCATTTAAATAATATCACACTCAACCATTAATCTTTTCCAGTGATGATGTCTCATGGTATGGTGGGAATGGCAAAATGGGTCAACTTTGAGCACCTTTATCTCCTGAAAGTTTTGGCATTCAGGATTCAGGTCCAGGTCTTTCTGACCGCTTCTTGGGCAAACATGTATGGACAGCACAGGAGGCTGCTGAAGGGAGAACAGCTCATAATAATTTACGTAACGGAGCAAATGGAATGGCATCAAACACCTGGAAACCATGTATTTGAATCCATTCCACCTATTCAGCTCCAGTCATTAATATAAGCACGTTCTCCCCAACCTGCCGCCGACGGACGTGCCACCGACCGACCTGCCACCGACCGGACGTGCCACCGACCGACCTGCCACCGACCGGACCTGCCACCGACCGGACGTGCCACCGACCGACCTGCCACCGACCGACCTGCCACCGACCGACCTACCACCGACCGACGTGCCGCCGACCGACGTGCCACCGACCGACCTACCACCGACCGACGTGCCACCGACCGACCTACCACCGACCGACGTGCCACCGACCGACCTGCCACCGACCGACCTACCACCGACCGACCGACGTGCCACCGACCGACCTGCCGCCGACCGACGTGCCGCCGACCGACGTGCCGCCGACCGACGTGCCACCGACCGACCTGCAACCGACCGACCTACCACCGACCGACAGGCCACCGACCGACCTGCACCGACCGACCTAACACCGACCGACCTATCACCGACCGACAGGCCACCGACCGACCTGCCACCGACCGACCTACCAACGACCGACCGACCGACCGCCGACCGACCTGCCGCCGACCTGCCGCCGACCGACGTGCCGCCGACCGACCTGCCGCCGACCGACCGACCTACCACCGACCGACCTACCACCGACCGACCTACCACCGACCGACCTACCACCGACCGACCTAACACCGACCGACCTATCACCGACCGACCTATCACCGACCGACCTATCACCGACCGACCTATCACCGACCGACCTATCACCGACCGACCTATCACCGACCGACCTATCACCGACCGACCTATCACCGACCGACCTATCACCGACCGACCTATCACCGACCGACCTATCACCGACCGACCTATCACCGACCGACCTATCACCGACCGACCTATCACCGACCGACCTATCACCGACCGACCTAACACCGACCGACAGGCCACCGACCGACAGGCCACCGACCTGCCGCCGACCGACCTGCCGCGACCGACCTGCCGCCGACCGACCTGCCGCCGACCGACCTGCCGCCGACCGACGTGCCGCCGACCTGCCGCCGACCGACGTGCCGCCGACCGACGTGCCGCCGACCGACGTGCCGCCGACCGACGTGCCGCCGACCGACGTGCCGCCGACCGACGTGCCGCCGACCGACGTGCCGCCGACCGACGTGCCGCCGACCGACCTGCCGCCGACCGACCTGCCACCGACCGACCTGCCACCGACCGACCTGCCACCGACCGACCTGCCACCGACCGACCTGCCACTCACCTCCCGTGGTGGAACGTTATTTTTTGACCTCAAATGGATTTACTCAATGTTTCTATTTCTGGGAACAAAACATGATTTATGCATTGGTAGGTAAGAAAAGGGTGCCCTTTATCACTCTGCAACTCTGCAATCTGCAGTTTGTTTCTGGTGAGGAACAATATCCCTCTGAAGGAGAGGGTATTTGTTTATGTACTATTAGCTGATTATCACAGTAGAAGTAATTTTTTTGTGTGTGTGTTTTCTTTGAGCAACGATTTTTTGTGAACGGCAAATAAATAGCAGCTTGTGCCTAGCCTGTCTTAGATCCATTTGGGGTCAGCAAACAGTCAACAGACTTAATGTTCACCCCACAGGTAATTTCACCACGTTTTAGGTTCTGAGTTCGTCTATCTGGTCTAATGGACATTCACCTCCTTATCTCCTCTCTGGATTTTCTGTCCACTCTTTTCAGATCTCCTGTTATGTTTGGAAGTTTCCCATTCCACTTTCAAAGCATGCCCTTTGTTTCAGAAACCAAACAGTATCCACATCATTCCACACAGAACAATGATGAAAGGGATGTTTTCTTAAGATCCAGAATGATTTATGACCAGGGTGCTCACACTATCCAGACATTTGGACTGCTTGTCATGTTTAATACTAACATGTCATGTTAAATATCAAGTGGGATGGATGTTTCGCTGTGAAGTGTCATAATTCATTTTGTCTGCCTCGTTATCGCCTCAACTCTATCTCCCCCCTGTCTCTGACCCCTGGTACCCTTTAGCGTCAGGGGCTCAGCCTGGGCCAGACTGAGACTGATTTGTGGTGTCTAGCTCTCCCTACCTCTCCCTTATCGCCATGTTCCAGATTACCTTATTATTGAAATAATAGAATGTGTGGCTTCCCTCCGTCCCCCAGGAGACCCAGAGGAAAACATAAACTCAGACAGGCATTTGGCAATTAGATTTTCTTGGACCGATTAGTTTCTTGGAGCACATTTTCCTAGAACAGTGGTGTACATAGATCCATTCCACTATAATCTATATGTATCAGAGCCCATTAGTGATTTTAAACCAATGTCGAGGTGCAGGGGTAGGCAGTCTGTTCCTCCTGGCTAGGAAGGAATGCAGTAGGGATGGGTGGGATAGAAGGAGGGGTTCAGAGAAATATCCTGTTGCAGCTTGTGTGTCAGGCAGCTCAAGCATTTTGACCAGCTGGCCCAGGCCTCAGACACATGTACACACACACACACACACACACACACACACACACACACACACACACACACACACACACACATATAATACCCTATACATGTGGGGTGGTATGTCACACTGTAGGATGGAGGCATGGAGGAGGGGGAGAAGGAATGAGGGAGGGGGAGAAGGAATGAGGGAGGGGGAGAAGGAATGAGGGAGGGGGAGAAGGAATGAGGGAGGGGGAGAAGGAATGAGGGAGGGGGAGAAGGAATGAGGGAGGGGGAGAAGGAATGAGGGAGGAGGAGAAGGAATGGAGGGGGGAGAAGGAATGAAGGAGGGGGAGAAAGAATGAGGGAGGAGGAGGGCATGAGGGAGGAGGAGGAGATGTCATGAGGGAGGAGAAGATGTCATGAGGGAGGAGAAGATGTCATAAGGGAGGAGGAGATGTCATGAGGGAGGAGGAGAAGTCATGAGGGAGGAGGAGAAGGCCGGAGGAGAAGGAGGAGCACAGACTACTTGCTTCTGATCTGGGAGTTATTTCAGAACATTATTTCTGCACTCCTAGTTGTTTATGAAGGGTGACGTGACGTGTGATGCGGTAAATCGTTGAGCAGAACATTTTCATTCACATGGATGGACTTCTTGTTTTAACTACAAACATTCAACCTCTTGTTTAGTGTATTCTCTCAATGTTAGGAGAAATGGCTTGATAGTTTGTGTTTCTCTTGAATTACGGTATGTCTCTGTGAGGTCTCTGTGAGCAGCTGAATGGAGGGATGTTTGGAATGCTGTACACCCAAACAATCGTTGTACCTGTGTTGTCATACACTTTATTTGTTATGTTGCTAGGATGCCAATGCCCATGTTTGTTCTGTTTAATACTGTGTGTTTAAACTAAACAGAAAATAAATATTTATAATGTTAAACTTTTGAACTTTGACCTCTGCGTCCTGCAGGTCTGAAGGAGAAGTGTGTGGACAGCCTGGTGTTTGAGACGCTCATCCCCAAGCCCATGAGCCAACACTACATCAGCCTGCTGCTGAAGCACCGCCGCCTCATCCTGTCTGGGCCCAGCGGCACCGGCAAGACCTACCTCACTTCCCACCTGGCAGAGTACCTGGTGGACCGCAGCGGCCGAGACCTCACCGACGGCATCGTGGTCACCTTCAACATGCACCGCCAGTCATGCAAGGTGGGGACAGGACAGTGTGTGTCATACACACGCCAACAGTGTTCCTCACTCCTAGTTCTAGAGAGGAGCTATAGGATGTGCAGGGTTTTGTTTCAGCCCAGTACTAGTAACTGACCTGACCCAGCACATTATGAACTAATCATTTAGGCTATCACTAATCATCAGATGTGTTATTGCTGGGCTGGTACAAAAGCCTGTACACCTTACAGCTCAGGAGTATTAGAAAACAGTCAACTGTCATTGGGTTTGTGATTTAACACCATAGCATGACTTCTTTCGCTCCCGTACCTTTCAACAGGATCTCCAACTCTACCTGTCCAACCTGGCCAATCAGATCGATCGGGAAACCAGCACAGCTGAAATCCCATTGGTGGTTATCCTGGATGATATACATGATGCCACTTCCATCAGTGAGCTTGTCAATGGGGCCCTCACCTGCAAATACCACAAATGGTGAGCGGACTAACACACTGAACAGAAGCTGAAATGGAACCTTTTATCAAACATCTATAGCGCCATTTATGGTACATTTATGTTTCTAGTCTGATCTGTGATGATTCTGTGTCTATTTCAGTCCTTACATCATTGGAACTACCAACCAGCCAGTGAAGATGACCCCCAACCATGGCCTGCACCTCAGCTTCAGGTAATTGAACAGACAAATCATGTTTTGTTATTGTTTTGACCCAGTCTTAAAACACCTCATTGAAGGCTATATCCCTGCCATGAATCTATGCTTTGATAGATATTTAAATTGGGATAAACGTCTAATGTTATAGGTACATTAAATAATGTGCCTTAGGATATGTACCGCATGACCTGACCTTTGACCCTCCCTGACCCCCAGGATGGTGACCTTCTCCAATAACGTGGAGCCAGCCAATGGCTTCCTGGTGCGTTACCTGCATAGGAAGTTGATGGAGGCGGAGGACGAGAGGAGCCTGTCCAACGAGGACCTCCTCAGGGTGCTGGACTGGGTACCCAAGCTGTGGTACCACCTGCACACCTTCCTGGAGAAACACAGCACCTCTGACTTCCTCATCGGTAGGAAAACATTCTGTTTTACGGGAGAAATAATACAGGAATATTAAGGTAGGTCACACTTAATTTGGATAGTCCTCTATGGATGGTCTACAGGTCTAAATCTATATATTATCCAAATCAAGTGATGCCTAAAGTTAGTTAGATATTGGAGATCTGTCTGTAGCTTGTGGTCACAGACTGTGTTTGATTGGATGTGGTCATTGAAAGATATCTTTAATAGATTTATTCTCTCTTTTATTTCCTCTCTGTCTCTCTGTGTCTGTGTCTCTGTCTCGCTCTCTCTCTCTGTCTCTCTCTCTCTCTCTCTCTCTCTCTCTCTTTTTCTCTATCTCTCTCTTTCTCTGTCTCTCTCTTCTCTCTCCGTCTCTCTAGGCCCATGCTTCTTCCTGTCCTGTCCTGTGACTGTGGAGGAGTTCCGCTCCTGGTTCATTGACCTGTGGAACCTCTCCATTATCCCCTACCTGCAGGAAGGAGCCAAGGATGGCATTAAGGTCAGACAGATTTTACTATCCTCGTAGATCAATTATAGCCTGGTCCCAGATCTGTGCTGTATTGCCAATTCCTATTGTCATTGCCACGTCAAACATTTAGCGTAACGGCACAACCAGATCTGGGACCAGGCAAGATGAATTACAAGTTTGTCCTGAAAAAATGTGGATAGGACAGTGGTTGGGTCAGTGTATGACGGTGTTGTGGCTTTGTGCCACAGGTGCATGGTCAGAAGGCAGTGTGGGAGGACCCAGTGGAGTGGGTGAGGGGCACCCTACCCTGGCCCTCAGCCCAACAGGACCAGGCCAAGCTGTTCCACCTGCCTCCCCCCAGCATGACCTCTGGAGGCCCCGGCCAGCCCAGCGAGGCCTCAGCCAGGCCTCTTAATAAGGAGACCCCACCCAGCTCCATGGACACCCTGGACCCTCTGGTGAGACACTCTGGGGGTAGGCAACTGTGGTCATGGAGGTACCACAGTGTGTGTAGGATTTGGTTGTAGTCCAGAAACGATACACCTGATTCACCTAATAGTGGTCAAATTTGAGGAGCATTATTTGTTGATTAGTTGAGTCTGGTGAATACAACACGAGCAGGGCTGGAACAAAACCCTGAAACACACTGTGGGGCGCCTGTTTCCCAGCCCTGCTGTAAGGCCTTCTCTGTCCTTGTCTGTGTCGCAATTCTATTACTGTATGTGCTTGGAAGGTATCGTTGTCACCATACTGAACGTAGTGTAGAGTTAAGTTGAAATGATTCACCTGTTCTGACTCTTCTCTCCTCTGTCTTTTGATTCAGATGGCCATGTTGTTAAAGTTGCAAGAGGCAGCCAACTACATTGAATCTCCGGACAGAGAAACAATGGACCCCAGCCTCCCTACACTTTGAACATCAACTTCAACTGTAGACTCAAAACCTAGCACTTCAAATAGCCCTACATTTTTTCCCCTATGTGAGCTTCAGTGTATAATATTCAGGAACAAAAACTTTCCAATATAGTTTTCTGCTAATTTTGTAACTTATCTTGAACCTTAGCAAAAAACAATCATACTCCATATGGTTGATTGATTGAGAAGCCGTTTTGTTTTGTTATGTTGTTTTTAAACTTTATTCAATCATGCCAAGTCATTCCAAAAGACATTATAGCGATGTTTAGATATTCTATCTCTGTCGATTTTTCTTGAACTAGAGATTATATTCACAGTATAAAGTCTCTCTCTCTTTACAGAAGACGTATCTCTATCACTTCTGCCCTCAATAGAAACAGGTGCTAATTATCTAGATAATAAGTATTACTCTTTAGAAATTCATCCTCATCTCTCATTGGTCTAAGCAGGTGATTCTTCCAACAGCATATTTAAAAGACAAAAAAGCACATTCTTGCTTATCCACTTTTGCTCAACAACAGCAACATGGCCTGCAATGTGCCTGCAAAATCAAGTCAGTTTGAAACCTGTTTTGGGCTTATTGGAAAGAGTATGACGGCATGTTGTTGGCATGTCAGGTTGTATAGTCCTGGTCCTGAATACATATCTATCTATCACTCTTTGAAGGCCAAATCTTAGACATATGCAACTCTTATACATAACTAGGTGAACTGTTTTGACTCTGTGCTCTAACAAACTGAATGCCTTAATACATATATTCCTGATGGTCACCTCGAGATGGACAGCAGTATTCAATCGTGGTGCTTTGCTTTCATAACCATCGCCTCAGAGTAGAGTAGTGCGAGGACATTCTCTTGTCCCTCCCTCACATGGTTCTGGGGTCACATGGTTCCGGGGTGATTTTAAAGGTCATCTAACTATATTTGACAGATAACAATATGTTGCAGGTAGGGTAGATGGTGATGATCAGGGTTTCTTTGTCAAGTGAGAAAATAGAGGGTTGAACAGAGCAGAACACAGACACATGATTATTTCCTATGGTTAATATCTTTCATTATCATTCACGGCAAAATCTGTGCAAAATTACAAACGCTGTCATACTCATTACTAAAACAGGGGGAAAAATAATCAGTACATACTAATCTCAGCTTCTGTGGTACTATTTCATCGGTTTGTTGCAGGCAGCATACATTATATTTATTTGACTGAACATATATTTCAAATCTAACTACCTGTTTTGAAGAAATAAGGCCATGACAGTACTACTTTCATATAAATCAGGTATTACTAAGAAAGTTATTTTGTATGAATAATGCTTGAGCAACTGCTATTTGCTTATAGCTTAGATATTTCTCAACTTCTATTTTTAAGATGGTGAGGTATCATCTAATATATTCCACGCAATTATCCAATATAGTTACTGTGCTCAATTCTTTATGTAGATATTGATTTCAGTTTTATCTACACTAGTTGCATGGTGCAAATATCTTATATGCTGAACCAAATATTTTACTGTAATCTTGCATATTGACTGTCTGGTTAGGGGTCAGAGCATAAAAGTGCTTAAAATAATTAACATGTAGATATTTTCCTCAATGTGTTGGCCATGTAACATTGCAGATCATTTAGGTGCTTTTGAATGTAGCCTTTTTACAAAGCTACTGTCTCATTCCTTGCAAAAAAACATGTCTTTAGACCTACACCAAGATGGGTGAGTGAACGGATGAGTTCTCTGTTGCACCCCACAAACCATTGTAATCAGACACAGGTTAACAATCTTACATCTAATGTAGCTGCCAATGGTGCTGTTCACTTTTTGACTGATAATATTGCTTTGCTCATCTTCAGTTTAGTTAATGACCATTCAGACACAGCATAAAATGGATGAAAAATCTATTTGCTCATCAGCAATGATCAAGGGCCATTTCCCAGTTCAGAGTCATACATATAGGAAGATAAACGTATCAAAATAAGATATAAAAAAATGAAATTGTAAAGTAGAGTGGGTTACATTAGTGTTTTCGACTGATGCTGAAACAATGTAGGAGAATGTCTGTGCTTTGGTCTCTCCACACTAATGATGTATAATCTCTTGATCATAAGTCACCTGTATATAAACAGTGAAATGAATGTTCAATCGCTTTCTTTGTACAATGGTTATCACAACAGAAAGAAATGTTGCAAACTACTAAAGGTCATTATTAAGCAAAGTGGAACTAAACCACCATGAATACGTTAAAACATGGTATTTTTTTGTTGTTTTGCTTTTGCATCAAACTGTTAATCAAATCAATGACATCAAACTATTATTAAGTCCAAAGTCCATCTGATGACAACAAACTGTTAATGAGTCCAAAGTCCATCTGATGACATCAAACTGTTAATGAGTCCAAAGTCCATCTGATGACATCAAACTATGAATGACTTGAAGTAAATGGCTTTTGCTTCCCTGTGTGGTCACATTATTGCAGGTTTGCGTTTTGTGTTATGTATCTTGTTCTGGTGGCAGCTCTGCAGAGTGGTTACTAGCTAGCACAGCCACAAAGTCATTAACTCTAATGTTAAACCTAGCCTCTAACATTAACCACACTACTAACCTAATGTCCTAACCCTAACCTTGATAAATTAAATCCAAAAGGTATTTTTTATTTGTACATTCATTTTTATGATGTAGCCAATTTTGACTCTGCAGCTGGCCCATCTAGTGGAAGTCTCTCAGTTCTGGCACAAAGACAAGACTCATCCCAATAAATGTCAACCTGACACATTTTTACAAGTTGAAAGAAATCTGTGATGAATCATATGTGGGGAAAATGCCCCTTTGGCTTATCCGTTTCACAATGACACCATGAGACCCATCTGGACCTTCTATAATCTTAATAATTAGCCTCGTTAACTTAAACAAAACTATCATGTAGGCTCCCAATTTGCCATTGTACAAACACTGCATTGTTTTACTATTCAGAAGAGTATGAGAGTATAGTATACCCTGTATCTATGTATGCAGGTAAACAAATGCCATTATGTTTGTTCTTCATCTCACTCACTGGTCGTTGTGGCTGTTGCTCTGTAGTGGCTGTGCTGTGTGTTTGATAACAATCTTGTGTATCAGGACTATGCAGCAACTTTTACTGGTTTTGGCAATCAGAAGAAAAAAATGTTTTAAATTTGTTTTGAAAGCTAACAGACACAGTTTACTTCTGATTTGCATTGCCCCAGTCTTGCAGTAAGTTGGACCAAATGATATGTTACCAGACACGCTTGACTATGCCTTAATGTGAATTGTGATGCAAGTGTTGCATTATGAGAGAGAATGAGTATGTGACCTTCAAAAATGGAAGGGATGCCTTGTGTTATGAGTAGACTAACTATGTGAAGGTTGTTAGAATATGTGTGATGAAATCATTGGTCCACAAGACACCACTTGACTTAATTGGAAGTGGTAGGACCTCTGCTTTAGATCACTGGGCTATACCTTTGTGGCACACAGAAAATCTGGATTTGAACATAGGTCGGTCAAGAGGGATATGACAGCGTAAGCCTAGGTTCTAGAGGTTCTACAGCTTGTTGTCAAAACGGATTAGGCCCTAATTGCAGTTCGGCACAATTTAACTATTATCCAAGAACAAAGTTCATAGTTCAAAATAAAAACTAGATTTAAAAAAAATCGAAGATAAATCAATATTTCAATATAATCAGGTTCCTCGTAAAAACTTAACGAATATGAATTTATTCTAAATGAAGTATTGCCACTTGATGAAGGCCAATACAGGTTGCTGAATAGTCATAATTATTTTGCAAAGCTTGTTATTGACTCAAAATAAAAATGGTAATAATGTTGTACATGAGTGTGTGAACAGAACATGTAATAGCATTACGTTATCGTTAGGGGTTCACTATATAGATTAAGCTTTTCCTTTTTAATACGCTGATATTTGAGATTTCTTTTTCTAATGAATCCTTTGTAAATCTCATTGATCTATTTTGTACATGACATCATAATTGTAAACTTGTAAATACTTCAGCATACTGTAAGCGACAACAATCATTCAGGAAAAAAATACTCCATATAGGCGTACTACAAGATTAATAACTTTATCCCTCCAGAATTGAGTAGAATATCGGCATGCTTCTGAAACAACATTTCCATACACCTATCACTGTTCGTCGGAGTCAATAAAATAATGTCATATATATGATTTGTCTCATAATTGCGAATATATTTTACTTGCTCTTCATAAAGTATGCAAACAAATGCTTAATGAATGTCAGTGTTTATAAGCGTGGTTTATCAGAAAAAGGAAACTGAGTGAAACACGGAGGTTAAACCCCTCTGACCACAGAGGCAACTGTATATAGGGGTCCCTATTCCTACTAGGCCTATAATAAGATCCAAGATTCAGTCAAGTAAGTATCTGTTACATAAAATGCATTAGGGGGTGGAGCCTGCTACCACCGACTACATAGCCTGCCACTTCCTCTAGAGTGATGACTCTTTGAGGACTTAGCAGCAGAAACCGCCACCATGTCTAACGCTGCACCCGCTGAAGCCGCACCTGCTGAGGCTACTTCCACTGCCGAGGGCGAAGCTCCACCGGCAGAGACTGCACCTGCAGAGGGAAAGGCCCCAGTTGAGGGCGCTCCAGCAGAAGGAGAGGCTCCCGCAGAACCCGCGCCTGAGGAGCCCAAAGCTCCCACACCCCCTCCTCCAGATGGTAATGCGATAGTGCTTCATGAAATGAGTCTCGGTTGGGCTTTTAGCAGAAACATATGTGGGCTACTTTGTCAATATCATTGATCTCCTCTCTGGACTGGAT
Source organism: Salvelinus alpinus (assembly GCF_045679555.1). Lineage (NCBI taxonomy): Eukaryota > Metazoa > Chordata > Actinopteri > Salmoniformes > Salmonidae > Salvelinus > Salvelinus alpinus. Next base: position 14,130,064 of record NC_092087.1, on the reverse strand, counting down.
GGATGATCCATGGCTACGTTTGTTTGGTGCGCAAGGGGCTATAAGTGACATTTTCCTAAGTTGACAGGATAACAAAACTTTGATATTGTTTGTTAATGGGTCTTTATACATCAAATATTTCGATGGAGATAATAGGTCTTATGTTGGTCCCTTTGTCACTGGATCTCTTCAAGGGCTGCTTTCTATAAATAGCCTCTCCGTTTTTGGTCCAAGATTGCACTTGCATCCATTGCGCGCCGCCAAACCCTGCGAACTATTCCTTTATATGTATTTTGAGATGATCTATTTTTCCACACCATTTGCAAAGAAAATAAGCAACATTCGTCCACGGTCAGTTCATATGAGATAACAGTAAAGCACTGAAGCCCCTACTTTTGAGAGGCCAATGTGTAAAAGAATAATTGCGGGCTTCTTGCGCCCTTTAACTACAAGCCTACAACGTGTCGTGTAAGTGGTTGTGTAAGGCACTTGAAAGCCTGACTACAGGGTCAAGTATCCCATGCTTGCTTATTCTACCCAATTGCATGCTGATTGTTAGATATCTCACTGTATATAAGAGATATTGATGAACCTTCTTCATTTTATATTAGTGTTCCATCCTTTGTGCATCCTTGCCTGCCCTGATTCCCTGGATAAACTATTGTGCTCGGGAGTAGGCTACTCTTTAATGGTAACTCTAAAGAACAGAGGAGGCTGATGGGATGAGCTATAGGAGGACAGACTCATTGTGATGGCTGGAATGGAATCAATGGGGCGGGTGAGATGGCTGGAATGGAATCAATGGGGCAGGTGAGATGGCTGGAATGGAATCAATGGGGCGGGTGAGATGGCTGGAATGGAATCAATGGGGCAGGTGAGATGGCTGGAATGGAATCAATGGGGCAGGTGAGATGGCTGGAATGGAATCAATGGGGCAGGTGAGATGGCTGGAATGGAATCAATGGGGCAGGTGAGATGGCTGGAATGGAATCAATGGGGCAGGTGAGATGGCTGGAATGGAATCAATGGGGCAGGTGAGATGGCTGGAATGGAATCAATGGGGCAGGTGAGATGGCTGGAATGGAATCAATGGGGCAGGTGAGATGGCTGGAATGGAATCAATGGGGCAGGTGAGATGGCTGGAATGGAATCAATGGGGCAGGTGAGATGGCTGGAATGGAATCAATGGGGCAGGTGAGATGGCTGGAATGGAATCAATGGGGCAGGTGAGATGGCTGGAATGGAATCAATGGGGCAGGTGAGATGGCTGGAATGGAATCAATGGGGCAGGTGAGATGGCTGGAATGGAATCAATGGGGCAGGTGAGATGGCTGGAATGGAATCAATGGGGCAGGTGAGATGGCTGGAATGGAATCAATGGGGCAGGTGAGATGGCTGGAATGGAATCAATGGGGCAGGTGAGATGGCTGGAATGGAATCAATGGGGCAGGTGAGATTGCTGGAATGGAATCAATGGGGCAGGTGAGATGGCTGGAATGGAATCAATGGGGCAGGTGAGATGGCTGGAATGGAATCAATGGGGCAGGTGAGATGGCTGGAATGGAATCAATGGGGTAATGGAGCTAAGTACCAGCACGTCACATTGTCTAATGCTTGAGCTCTTGTTCCTCTTATAGAATATTAGCTCAAAAGTATTGTGGAGCTCCTGCACCTAAATATAAACAGTGCCGACAACTATTTCAGTCCAAGTCAAGCACTGAATAGAATCAGCCATCTCAAACATATGGAAACCCTATTAATGACTCAGTTCCATTTATTCCATTCAAGTTATGACAATGAGCCTGTCCTGCTATAGCTCTGCCCACCAGGCTCCCCCATGGAAGTTAAAAATAAGTATAACTAAATTCAAAGCAATTCAACTGAGACATGAAACATGAAAGTCTAATTCATTTGACAAATCTTTTATCAAAAGGATATGCCACTTATTAACGCAAAGAATACATATAGGCATACCATTTAAAAATGTAGTTTGATTATAAGTGATTGTTCCCACCCATGACCTATTGCATTCTGTGGATTTCATTTTTCTTCTGTTATTTAAAAACATTAATGGAATTTTGAATTATTATAGACAACCCACAACATGATCTTAGAGCATTTCCATACCACTGTAATTTTTTAAATTTTATTTTGGAGAATGAGTTAAAAAAAGTTAATGTTTCACTCTTATGCTCCATGGTATTGGTAACCACATATGATGTACCTTTTGTTGTTGTTGATTGTGATAGAATAATAAATAAGTCATTTGAATTTAATTTAATTTAATTCAATTCTAATTCCTTTAATTCAAATGTTGCTTCCTGTGTTGTGTGGGGTGGCCAAATTAAATTCACAACTCAATTTAGAATTGACCACAGCTCTGTTAACTACATCATATATTTTGCCTATTGGCTAGTAATCAATCTAATATCAAATCGAATACCGCCCGCTACAGAGGAAGCTGCAGCTCCTCCCGCCACAAAGGCGCCTGCTAAAACAGAGGGTAATGCATGCATTGCAATACTTCATTTACATATTTCTTTATTTGACCTTTATTTAACTAGGCAAGTCAGTTAAGAACAAATTCTTATTTTCAATGACGGCCTAGGAACAGTGGGTTAACTGCCTTGTTTAGGGGCAGAATGCCAGATTTCTTCCTTGTCAGCTCGGGGATTTGATCTGGCAACCTTTCTGTTACTAGTCCAATGCTCTAACCACTAGGCTACCTGCCGCCCCAAAACATATCATTAACTACACCATATATGTTGCCAATAAGATTGTAATCAAACAAATTCCTAAAAAAATCTAATACCAGCTGTTGCTGAGCCTGCTGCCGCGGAGGCGCCTGGTGAGCCAGATGGTATCCACACATTGCAATATACAGAAGTCATAATTTACAGCGCATATAAACTACTTAATATCAGTTGCCTATAGGCTGGTAATCAAACTAATATCTAACGCCAGCCACTGCTGGGCGAGGAAGGTGCAGCTTCTGCCGTCGCTGAGGCACCTGTCAAGGGTAAAGCCGAGATGAGAGAAGTTTGTCTGGATTAGGCTACTTAAATTCCCATCACGGTGTAAAGCTGAACTTCTGCGACACGGATTGAATAAAGCTCTTAGGTGTTGTTAGCCAAAAATGATTTGCGATTCTTTTAAATAGGTATATCCATATTGAGCGGCATATGATGATGAAGATGTCACCTGGCACCCTGTGGATTGGTAGTGAGACTATTACCACCAGCGGGGGCTTCGCCCTCAGCAGCAGCATCAGAAGCGGCTGATATTCATTAAATGCTAGAGAGATGTTAGAACAAAAGCTGATTTTAAAGGTTTCAAAATATCGTACTAGATGTGACCAAATGACAAGCTTAAAGTATGTGGATAGAATGTGCCGGTACGTGAGTAAAGAGATAAATATGTTACAGTGAAGAGGTTAATAACCTCTACGGGATCAGTGTTCCCCCCACAGGACGGTTGAGCTAATTTCCCAGGACATAGACATATCTGATATGGGCAGAAAGCTTCAATTCTTGTTAATCTAGCTGTACTGTCCAATTTACAGTACCTATTACAGTGAAAGAATACCATGCTATTGTTTGAGGAGAGTGCCCAGTTATGAACGTGAAAATGTATTAATAAACCAATTAGGCACATTTGGGCAGACTTGATACAACATTTTGATCAGAAATGCAAGGGTTCATTGGATCAGTCTAAAACGTTACACATACACTGCTGCCATCTAGTGGCCAACATCTAAATTGTGCCTAAACTGGAATAATACATTGTGGCTTTTCTCTTGCATTTCAAAGATGATAGAACAAAAAGAAATAATGTTTTTTTTCATTGTATTATCTTTTACCAGATCTAATGTGTTATATTCTCCTACATTAATTTCACATTTCCACAAACTTCAGAGTGTTTCCTTTCAAATGGTATCAAGAATATGCATATCCTTGCTTCAGGTCCTGAGCTACAGGCAGTTAGATTTGGGTATGTCATTTTAGGCGAAAATTTAAAAAAGGTTCTTATCCTTAAGTTAAAGGCAATGTTCCCGCTTTAGCTGCATGTGTCGGCTCAATCGGAAATGACTTTCTTATGGCTGCAATCCCGCTAACGGGATCGACATGACAACAGCCAGTGAAAGTGCAGGGCGCCAAATTCAAACAACAGAAATCTCATAATTAAAATTCCTCAAACATACATGTGTCTTATATAATTTTAAAGGTAATCTTGTTGTTAATCCCACCAAAGTGTCCGATTTCAAATATGCTTTTCAGCGAAAGCACCACAAACGATTATGTTAGGTCACCACCAAACCACAATAAGCACAGCCATTTTTCCAGCGAAAGATAGCAGTCACAAAAAGCAGAAATAGAGATAAAATGAATTACTAACCTTTGATGATCTTCATCAGATGACACTCATAGGACTTCATGTTACGCAATACATGCATGTTTTGTTTGATAAAGTTCATATTTATATAAAAAAATCTGAGTTTACATTGGCGCGTTACATTCACTAATTCCAAAAACATCAAGTGATTTTGCATAGCCACATCGATTCAACAGAAATAGTCATCATAAATGTAGATGATAATACAAGTTATACACATGGAATTATAGATATACCTCTCCTTAATGCAACCGCTGTGTCAGATTTCAAAAAAACTTTACGGAAAAAAGCAAACCATGCAATAATCTGAGACGGCGCTCAGAACAATAACCAAATTAGCCGCCATGTTGGAGTCGACAGAAACCAGAAAATACATGATAAATGTTTCCTTACCTTTGATGAACTTCATCAGAATGCAGTCCTAGGAATCCCAGGTCCACAATAAATGCTTGATTTGTTCAATAACGTTATTTATGTCCAATTAGCTACTTTGGTTAGCGCGTTTGGTAAACAATTCCAAAGTCACAAAGCGCGTCCACTATAACGTGACGAAATGTCCAAAAGTTCCGTAACAGTCAGAAATACATGTCAAACGATGTATTGAATCAATCTTAAGAATGTTGTTAACATACATCTTGAATAACGTTCCAACCGGAGAATTACATTGACTTCAGTTGAGCGATGGAACGGAGCTGCCTCTCACGTGAACGCGCGTGTTCAATGCGTGGTCACCTCATGGCAGTGATTACTCATTCCTGTCTCCTTCGGGCTCCCTTCAAATTAGAGTCATCAGACAAAGTTCTATTGACTGTTGACATCTAGTGGAAGCCGTAGGAAGTGAAAACTCATCCATATCTCGCTGTAATTTCATTGAGAGCTTGGTTGAAAATCTAGCAGCCTCAGAAAATATCCAAACAGGAAGTGGAACTTCTCAGGTTTTTGCCTGCCATATGAGTTCTATTATACTCACAGACATAATTCAAACAGTTTTAGAAACTTCAGAGTGTTTTCTATCCAATACTAATAATAATATGCATATATTCGCAACTATGACTGAGGAGCAGGCCGTTTACTCTGGGCACCTCTGTGCACCTTTCATCCAAGCTACTCAATACTGCACCTGCAGCCAGAAGAAGTTAAAAAGATATCGCAGAATTTGTAACACCTCAGCTTTACAGATTGAATAGAGCCCTAACTTAATAGCGCTAAAAGATCTCAATGATATTTGAGCATTTTCACCATCATGTTAGGCCCTTATTAGTCTGGTCCCAGATATGTTTTGTGCTGTCTTTCTTGAAAATTGCTATGCTCATTTTTATAGTTTACATAAAAGACAGCACAAGCAGATCTGGGACCAGGCTCTTATGTCTTTTGAGCTAATTCATTAGATTAATCTTTAACATGTAACTAACACTAGCTGATGCTGCTGCTGTCATGTGAAATGGATCACTGATACCTTCACATCTGAATATATGTCCAATCCATTCCAGTATGGGATCATGTTAAGGTGTATGTAGTTTGGTATACATATAGGGCTAAAGTTTTTCCTGTCCCCATGACCTGACCAGGGAAGACTTTCAGCCCTAGTTAATGATAACAGTGTACCAGGGAATGATCCGGGCCTTAGATAAAGATTTGTATACCAGGGAATGATCCGGGCCCGAGATAAAGATTACAGTGCACCAGGGAACACTCACTCAGGGTCCTAGTTAAAGACTACAGTGTACCAGGAAACACTCCCGGCCCTAGTTAAAGACTACAGTGTACCATAGAGCATTAGATAGGTGTAGACTGTTTTCATCTTTCTACTGGACAACCAAGAGGTATTCAGAAAGAGATGGGATTGGCTGGAAGTGATTCTAGAACACTGCTCTCATACCTGCTGCCTCTAACCTTTAAATAAATGCACATTTAACATCATCTGCTCCTGTTGATGTGGCCCCCACAGAGGAACCCCCAACAAAGCACCCTCACTTCACCCCCACTCCACCCCCACCCCCAAAGGGTAAACCAACCCGACGAGCTGAGGAAAGATTGGTCAAACCGTTACGGAGCTCTTCACACGTTCTCCTATTACCATTTTTATCATTCATATGATAACCCAACATCATGTCCTCAAGTTGTACGTCGTCTGAATTGTGTTTGCGTTTCCAAACTGTAGAGCCCTATTGCCATGTTTCCTTTGAAATGCTAATCCAATAAGGCAAATTATTTCCTGTTGCGTCTTGAGTTGTACATTGTCTGAATTGTGTTTACGTTTCCAAACTGCAGAGCCCACCAGCGAGCCCCTGGAAGTGACAGTGGAGGACAAGAGTGACTCTTCAGTGACCATCACCTGGAGGCCTCCAAAGACCATTCCGGCCAACTCTGGACTGGATGGATACACTGTGGAAATCACCAAGGAGGGAAGTAAGTCCTTAAAGCCCACTTCAGCCCTTAACTAGCCTGGTCTTAGATCTGTTTGTGCAGTCTTGCTAACTCCTACGGACATGGGCATGACCAATCTCGGACCAGGCTACCCTTTAACTACTAAGTTCTTGAATGGTGTTATGTTGTCCCATTGGATTTTGTACATCTCTGATGTAAAACAGAGAATTTTCGAAGGTAAAACTGAGAATTAATCACAACCGTATGGAAATGTTTATTGATTGTTTTACCTAACACCTTACAATGAGGCTCTGTTACACTTTTAGCCGATACAATTGTGAATTATATTTTATTGGTTGGTCAGACCTATCAGTTGCGACTCTTCCCTGCATGTCACTAGTTGATTTATACCGTACCTAACCTCTCGCTATAAGGAGAGAGGCATTTCTGGCAGTGTCATGAACTAACTGGTGCCTGCTTTTAGATTCCAACCTAATGCTAATGTCAGTAACAGACTCAAGTCAAATGACAGAGAAGATACCTCAAGTTATGCAACTACACGGTTGACCTTGCAAATGCGGTAATGCACCCTGAAAACACAACAGAATATATTTTTATACATGAATCTTCTTGATTCGTCTATTTAAAAATATTGTTTTGGGCCCAGATAGGATAATAAGACCTGCATGTATGAATGCATGGTGCAATAAAATGACAGGACTTAAACTTTTGGGCTTCCGAGTGGCACAGCGGTCTAAGGCACTGCATCTCAATTCAAGAGATGTCCTTACAGTCCCTGCATCGAATCCAGGCTGTATCACATCTGGCCATGAATGGGAGTCCCATAGGGCGGTGCACAATTAGCCAGGGTAGGCTGTCATTATAAATAAGAATTTGTTCTTAACTGACGTGCCTAGTTAAATAAAGGATTTTTTTAAAATCAGCTGTTAGCTGCTGCTTATTGTCCTCACTGTGTTCATTCTCCTGCCACTGTTCCATATTGTCCTCAGTGTGTTAACTGTTCTGTCACTGTTCTATATTGTCCTCTTCCTGTCACAGCCGAAGACTGGAAAGCTGTCAACGAGGACCTGACCGTGTCCTGTCGTTATGTCATCAAGAACCAGACTACCAGCGACCGGCTGCTGATCCGGGTGGTGGCTGTGAACTCCGGTGGCCGCAGCCCCCCTGCTACCATCGCCGATCCCATTCTGGTCAAGGAGGTTGGGGGTAAGCAAAGAAAAGCAATACAGTGCATTTGGAAAATATTCAGACCCCTTGACTTCTTCCACATTTTGTTACGTTACAGCTTTATTCTAAAATTGATTAAAACCTCTACAGGATCGGTGGGTCCCCTACGGGACGGTTGAGATAACGTAGGTTGTAAGTAGCAAGATCATTTCCCAGGACATAGACATATCTGATATTGGCAGAAAGCTTAAATTCTTGTTAATCTAATGGCACTGTCCAATTTACAGTAGCTATTACAGTGAAAGAATACCATGCTGTTGTTTGAGGAGAGTGCACAGTTGTGAACTTGACAAGTTATTAATAAACCAATTAGGCACATTTGGCCAGTCTTGATACAACATTTTGAACAGAAATGCAATGGTTCATTGGATCAGTTTAGAACTTAGCACATACAATGCTGCCATCTAGTGGCCAAACTCGAAATTGCGCCTGAGATGGAATAATACATTCTGGCCTTTCTCTTGCATTTCAAAGATCATGGTACAAAAAAAAAAGATCAGATCTAATGTGTTATATTGTCTTACATTCATTTCACATTTCCACAAACTTCAAGTCTTCTTGGGTATGACGCTGTGAAATAGTGATGTGCAACATACACCTAGTTTCCTGAAACGGGTCACATATAATACTCACACACACACACAAACACACACACACAGCCCTGAGCTACTGTACTTAAGAAGCATACCATGGTCCATTTCTGCCAACCAGAAGATGTGATGGTTTTCTTCCACGTACTTCAAGTGGACAGTACTGTATTACCGGGTGGCTATAGCAGCATGTCCAAACTGTTTGTGATGGGCGGTGTCCGTCTTTATTGTTGAAATAGCTTTTCAAAACAGCAGACGTTGAAATAGCTAGGGAGAACCAGATATATTTTCCATCTCAGATATCCAAATGCCGTTGGCTTGGCACATCCCTGGCCTGTTAGAGTAATGCAACGGTGGTCTTCTCAGATTATTCCCACCAAGAGGGTGGTAGAACTCCTCAGTCCAAGCATGGAGCAGCTCCCCAGTTGTTAAGTGCCTAAAGTACTACCTTTGACACCTTTTGGATGCATGTTTTCACCGGTGTCTTCTTACTGTGCATTCAGGAGAAGTAATTTTTAGTCTTCCTCAATGATAACTTTTAATGATTAGTCAAGCATCTTCATTTACCAACACGCTCTCATAGTCTCACTGCGGAATTATACATGTTTTTGCACTTTTCTCCAAATGTTAAATTGCAAAGTTGCTCCAAATTTAAAATAGTTTCTGACACGCTTCTCCTGCTCCGCATCGTTTTGTTAGTTAAGGTTTGGCATAGGGTAAAACATTCCTATGCCAAACAATCCGGAGTCATGGGATTACATTAATCTGCCACCCCTCATCCACAATACCCAAGCCTTGATGGTAATAGCGTTCACTGTTGTGACTGGTTTTGAAGGCATTTCCCTACATCCTCAGGACATGGACAGACTTCCAATTTCAAAGTCAATCTTGTGCGGTCTGGCTGAATTTACAGCAATCATCATGGAATCAAGTTAATTGACTGTATACAGTGGTAGGCCCTGGATTTTGTGTTTTATTCAGAGTCAAAATTTCTAAACATACAGTAAAATCGTAAATAGTTGGTAGACCTACAAAAAAAAGACTGAGTCAATTAAAAAGTAATTTATGTAAAGAGAGATCATCAAATGTGTAATGGAGATATTTATCGGAGGGGAATGAAACCTGAACCCCAAGGACTGTCAATGTCCAAGTCCCACAAACTTAGCCATTGGTCCACCAATAGACCAATGGCTAAGACCAATGGCTACCAACACAATGGAAAAACCTCTAACTTTCCCACAAATCCTTAGGAAAATTGTTCGGATGTGTCTGCTAATTAACACAGATTGAATTTGGAAGGTTTGGCATCGGGTTGATTCCCAAGTCAGAATGCGTGCTGGAGAATTGACAAGCCAGCGATGGTGCGATGGTGACAAGTGTACTCGTTGGGGGTTGGGGACATTCCAAAGTGTCCAGTCTACACAGAGGTGGTGGGGACAGGGGAGGGATCTAATGTCTTGTATGCCTTCTAAGTCCTTTGAGACGACCAGGGACTCAGTGTTTATTTTTAAATATGCCACAGACTGACAGGGCAGTTCTCTTTTGACCTGATCCCCTCATAAGGAGTGTCAAGTCGGAACGCTCCACAGAGAAACACACCTAACTCTACCATGACCGATACCCAGTGGGTTGGTTGGTTTTTTTCATCCATTTTCTGATAGCAGCACATATTTCTGCCTATAGCACTGGACATCCCATGGCACTAGTGCATAGATTTTTTTAGGAGTGGGAATTCAATTATAGTTTCTATGTTCTGTTATTAGTTAGTTACAAATATCAACCGTTCTGTCCATGTTTTAACACATACAGCAAGCCATTTGCTGTGACTGATGTGTTTGTGGGGAACCCTATGGTCGAGGAGAATCTACAGTACAGTATCAAGTTGAGTGTGATTCTTAATGCAGCCTGTATAACAGTGTGAGCTGGGGTAACTATAGATCTCCATCATGTGTTCTATTTATATTTCTGATGCGATGGTGTGAGTTCAGATTGGACCTATTTAGAGTACTGATGTGATAGTGTGAGTTCAGATGGGACCTGTTCTGATGTGATGGTGTGAGTTCAGATGGGAACAATTTAGAGCTCTGAGATGGTCTGAGTTCAGATGGGACCAGTTTAGAGCTCTGACATGGTCTGTGTTCAGATGGGACCAGTTTAGAGCTTTGAGATGGTCTGAGTTCAGATGGGACCAGTTTAGAACTCTGATGAGTGTAACTCTGCTAGACTCAGCAGGTGGTTGGTTCCCAACTAGATATGGTCTGGAGTACAGGATAATCTGTCTCCAAGGTACAGAGTGGGTTTTGAGGATTTGTTTTTTAATTCTTTCTGATACATATTCAAATGCTTGTTCTAAAGTGTCCTATCCATCAAGTGTTTCAGTGATTTTACTTATTTGAACAGGTTGATTATTATTATTTGTAAACTGTTTGTTCCGTCTGTAGCTCGCCCCAAAGTCCGCTTGCCTCGTTTCCTGAGGCAGAGGTATGTCAAGAAAGTCGGTGAGAAGATCAACCTTGTCATCCCCTTCTCTGTGAGTTTGCATTATGAGATGATGAGTAGGCCTGGGAGTTTGTCTAGACAACATGACCTGAGCAGGATTTGTTTTAAATTGGACCCTAGCTATAGGCACATTTACTATTTAATGTTACTAGGGGCTAGAGTTTTGTCACATTGTCAGTAAAGTCTCCTGGGCATGATGTATAATAATTTTGATGTTGTAGCATGTCCATACAGATGTAATTTAGACTATTGATTGAGCCCAACCTTGTGTTCTTTACTGTCCTAGGGCAAGCCTAAGCCAGTGGTTAGCTGGTTAAAGGATGGAGAGCCCCTTGACCCAAAGAGGGCCAACATCCGTACATCTGACACAGACAGCATCCTGTTCGTCCGTCAAGCAGAGAGAGTGGACTCTGGCTCATATGAGATGTGCGTGAAGGTGGATGACTTTGAAGACAAAGCTGCTATCATCATCCAGATTATTGGTAAGTCAAATTTTATTAGACTATCCAACCTTGTTTTCATTTCCAAACAGATCATGACGTAGCATTAGCCTCTGACTGTCATGGTATATTTTGATAATAACTAGGGCCAGGTGTTGTTCCTGGTCAGGTCATGTGATCAGGAAGAAGTCCTGGACCTAGTCCTAACTGACCTGGAGAGCGATTGAGTTGTTGTGAGTTGATTGATACTAATGATGCAACCCATATTGAACCTTATATCTCTGTGTCTGCTCACCCACAGAGCTGCCTGGGCCACCAGCCAGCATTAAGGTTGCGGATGTCTGGGGATTCAATGTTGCCCTTGAGTGGACCGCACCTAAAGATAACGGAAACACAGAGATCACAGGCTACACCGTCCAGAAGGCTGACAAGAAAACCGGGGTGAGAAACCCGTCACTTACGTTATAATGCCAAAGTGAATGACAACTTCTGTAGCCAACTCGTTTACACAATTCCCATTGATTCAGCAGCAAATATTATCCCTGTAATTTTTTTATTTTACCTTTTATTTAACTAGGCAAGTCAGTTAATTAAGAACACATTCTTATTTACACTGACGGCCTAGGAACAGTGCCTCGTTCAGGAGCAACATGACAGATTTTTACCTTGTCATCTCAGGGATTCAATCAAGCAAACTTTCAGTTGCTGGCCCAACGCTCTAACCAGTAGGCTACCTACCGCCCATAATCACATCCAATCCAAACAAACTTTATTTAAAGGTACATCTCAGTACACTTTACACAAAAAATAGACCCCAAAAGAAAATACAATTCCTATAATAAGACTTTAAAATATAATTAATGCTCATATGGTGTCTTGCCCAGGACTGGTTCAACATTCTGGAGCACTACACCAGACTAAACGCCACCATCTCAGACCTCATCATGGGCAACACCTACACCTTCAGGATCTTTGCAGAGAACAAGTGTGGACTCAGTGAGGAATGTGCCAGGACCAAGGAAGAAGCCACCATTGTGAAGGAGGGTGAGACATTCTCCACACCACCCCTTTCTAAAAACATCCCCCTGCAACGTTAAAATGTTGGAGAATGTTAGAAGGAGTGGGACAGTAAAGTCTCCTTTTAGCTAGATGTCCCTATTTAAGACCTAATCTATGCTCGTGTCTCATTGTTTTTCAGTTATTGACTATAAACCTACCCCGTTCGTGGAGCGTGACTTCACCGAGGCTCCCAAGTTCACCACTGTTCTGAACGACAGGTCCACCACTGTTGGCTACAGCACCAAGCTGCTGTGCTCTGTGAGGGGATCCCCCAAGGTAAACCTTCCCTCTCTCAAACCAGCTCAGTACTGGAGGTTCTTCATGGAACTTGTAGGCTAGGCTAGCAAAACTGCTAAGATTCTAACACACCCACTCATTGTTTGTTGGGTGAGATTGTAATGCCGATGGCTCCACATGCCAGGCCCATGCACACAGACAGCTGCCAGTTGCGCCTTCCCTTCACCTACACACTGAAGAAGACTGTGAAGCTGAAACGTCTGTGAACGCTATCTCTGATGCAGTGAAAAGACTTAAAAACATTGAATAATGGAGTAGGCTTTATGCTCCACCTTTTGAGTGCGGACCGATTACACCTGCTTGTGCGCCTTCACTTTTTCCCTGGAAAATATGAATGGATGGGGATACACATATGTCACACACGCATGCGCACACACACACTCCTGTCCATCCGTCCCTGTCAATATATTTACTCATAGCAGAGCTGGTATGAGAAGGATCTTTAGTCTCCTTGTCAGCCTGCTGTCTGAACCTCCGGCTTCCAGCCTGTCCCCCCCCCCTCCCACCAGATACACTGGGTTGCCAGTTGTCACAGCAAAGCAGCATTTGGCATAGGGGGGGGGGGTTGGGAATTTACCTCCGTACAGGATTAGGTTCTGAGTCTCTGAGCGGAGCCCTGGACCCCTGGCCAGCTGGGTGGGTGGATGACAGAGAGGGGGTTGAAGGGTCAAATGTGTGACATTCCTGCCTTGAGGGGACCATGGGGGTCATTTACACTGAGCCACACAGTGCCCCTGCCACTGGACCCTCTGTCTCATGCACCCTAGAGACAGTGTGTCTTCCGAATAGCTGTTACATCAAAGAAAAGGGCTTAGAAACCAATATAGCTAAGCGAGTGAGTGTGTGTGTGGCTCAGTTGGTAGAGCATGGTACTTGCATGCTAGGGTTGTGGGTTCCATTCCCATGGAGATCAGTATACATCTGGCGGCTGATAATTAATGTGATGTTCCTTTATTGGGGAATTCGATTTTTCATTGAGGTATGTCCACTTTGCAATGCGCGGATCAGATTCAGTAGGGTGCATAGTAAAATACTCCAAGTACACAGAAACTGAAGTAAACAATTGTGACTTTAATCATGTTTCCATCCACAGTTATGATTAAAGTCATACTGTATAAAAAAAAGAATAAAGACAGCTGTGATGGAAACAAAGTTTCGGTGAAATTTTATAAACGCAGACAGATAATTTGTTTGTTTGACATGGTGGGATCTTTTTGTGCAGGTAAAATGAATGATGTGAGAAATGGCTGTGGAAATGCCTTCATGCTCAAATATTGATATAATAACCATCATATCAAATCAAACTGGGAGTCACATGATGATATGGTGGTTGTGGTCCTCCCACTACATCTCAGGAAAGCCTGCAGTTGATTAAACTACAGATGAAATAAATGATGATGAACTGCATAGGGTGGGGAAGGTGCAGAGTGATGGGCTTGATGCTCCTTTCCAATAAATGCTGATGGTTTACTCTGGTGACATGATGATCGATTCTTGACTGCCATTTGACAAATAAAAATATTCTCGCTCTTATCTAACAAAACTATCGGTAGAGTTGATAATGCGATGGGAAAAACATTGAACATTAGAATTTTATTCGGTGCATGAAAACTTAGGGCACAAAATGTACTTTTTTGCTTATGTCATCGCACACTGATTTTTATCCGCAGCAAGTCAGGTGGGAAAATTAGTATATTTGTAATGCAGATTTTAGAATATTTGCGTGATTGGATGGAAACCTAGCTGCTGACAATAAAACGTAAAAATTCAAACAATTGATCTGAACCATAGAAATGACGTACTATGTCATTGCAGCCTAAGATTATGTGGATGAAGAACAAGATGATCCTCAACAACATGGATAACCCCAAGTACAGGATGATCAGCACAGGGGGCATCTGCACCCTGGAGATCCGTAAGCCTGGCCAATATGACGGTGGAGAGTATGTCTGCAGAGCTGAGAACCAACTGGGGAAGGTCGACACCGGCTGCAAGCTGGAGGTCAAAAGTAAGTAGTAGTTGTGGTAAGAAGAGAAATAATAATTATAATATATTTTTCCTACTAGTACCGACTTTACTGATAACTTCTGTACTATTGAGAAAAAATGTACTTACTACGACTGTGGTATGTGGTTGTCTCCAGGGTCTAACATTGACACCCGCCACCTGCCAAATGTGGGTAGATTTTGGTATTGGCGGGTAGAATGTTTATTTCAGCAGCCACGTTGGCAGGTGGTCACACAGAGCAAAATGAAGAATATTCATTAATTTGCATAAGTTTCTCATAAAAACATGAACAGAATATATAAATTATTCTCATTTCCTGCAATTTTCTGAAGAAGCAATGATGTGAATTTTGGTAAATCAAATCAAAGTTTATTGATCGCATACACAAATTTACGTGTTAAGGCAGGTGAAGCGAAATGCTTGTGCTTCTAACTCCAACAGTGCAGTAAAATGTCTCACAAATACACAATATTGAAAAATCTAAACAAGAAATCAAGAACTAACATTCCAAGTAGATTTATTAGAGTGAGAATATAAATACTTGGTGTGTATAGACAGAATACAGAACATAATTTGGAAAATAAAATGGTAATGTACAGTGAAAGGTACAGTGGGGAGAACAAGTATTTGATACACTGCCGATTTTGCAGGTTTTCCTACTTACAAAGCATGTAGAGGTCTGTCATTTTTATCATAGGTACACTTCAACTGTGAGAGACGGAATCTAAAACAAAAATCCAGAAAATCCCATTGTATGATTTTTAAGTAATTAATTTGCATTTTATTGCATGACATAAGTATTTGATCACCTACCAACCAGTAAGAATTCCGGCTCTCACAGACCTGTTAGTTTTTCTTTAAGAAGTCCTCCTGTTCTCCACTCATTACCTGTATTAACTGCACCTGTTTGAACTCGTTACCTGTATAAAAGACACCTGTCCACACACTCAATCAAACAGACTCCAACCTCTCCACAATGGCCAAGACCAGAGAGCTGTGTAAGGACATCAGGGATAAATTGTAGACCTGTACAAGGCTGGGATGGGCTACAGGACAATAGGCAAGCAGCTTGGTGAGAAGGCAACAACTGTTGGCACAATTATTAGAAAATGGAAGAAGTTCAAGATGACGGTCAATCACCCTCGGTCTGGGGCTCCATGCAAGATCTCACCTCGTGGGGCATCAATGATCATGAGGAATGTGAGGGATCAGCCCAGAACTACACGGCAGGACCTGGTCAATGACCTGAAGAGAGCTGGGACCACAGTCTCAAAGAAAACCATTAGTAACACACTACGCCGTCATGGATTAAAATCCTGCAGCGCACGCAAGGTCCCCCTGCTCAAGCCAGCGCATGTCCAGGCCCGTCTGAAGTTTGCCAATGACCATCTGGATGATCCAGAGGAGGAATGGGAGAAGGTCATGTGGTCTGATGAGACAAAAATAGAGCTTTTTGCTCTAAACTCCACTCGCCGTGTTTGGAGGAATAGAAGGATGAGTACAACCCCAAGAACACCATCCCGACCGTGAAGCATGGAGGTGGAAACATCATTCTTTGGGGATGCTTTTCTGCAAAGGGGACAGGACGACTGCACCGTATTGAGGGGAGGATGGATGGGGCCATGTATCGCGAGATCTTGGCCAACAACCTCCTTCCCTCAGTAAGAGCATTGAAGATGGGTCGTGGCTGGGTCTTCCAGCATGACAACGACACGAAGCACACAGCCATGGCAACTAAGGAGTGGCTCCGTAAGAAGAATCTCAAGGTCCTGGAGTGGCCTAGCCAGTCTCCAGACCTGAACCCAATAGAAAATCTTTGGAGGGAGCTGAAAGTCCGTATTGCCCAGCGACAGCCCCGAAACCTGAAGGATCTGGAGAAGATCTGTAGGGAGGAGTGGGCCAAAATCCCTGCTGCAGTGTGTGCAAACCTAGTCAAGAACTACAGGAAACGTATGATCTCTGTAATTGCAAACAAAGGTTTCTGTACCAAATATTAAGTTCTGCTTTTCTGATGTATCAAATACTTATGTCATGCAAAAAAATGCAAATTAATTACTTAAAAATCATACAATGTGATTTTCTGGATTTTTGTTTTAGATTCCGTCTCTCACAGTTGAAGTGTACCTATGATAAAAATTACAGACCTCTACATGCTTTGTAAGTAGGAAAACCTGCAAAATCGGCAGTGTATCAAATACTTGTTCTCCCCACTGTATATTAGGATGAGCTATGTGGAGAATACAGTATATACATACACAGCGAGTAAACAGTATATAAACAGAATACTACACCGGCTCTGACGCTCGTCTTATGTGGCAGGGCTTGCAAACTATTACCGACTACAAAGGGAAGCACAGCCGCGAGCTGCCCAGTGACACGAGCCTACCAGACGAGCTAAATCACTTCTATGCTCGCTTCGAGGCAAGCAACACTGAGGCATGCATGAGAGCATCAGCTGTTCCAGGTGACTGTGTGATCACGCTCGCCGTAGCCGACATGAGTAAGACCTTTAAACAGGTCAACATACACAAGACTGCGGGGCCAGACGGATTACCAGGACGTGTGCTCCGGGCATGTGCTGACCAACTGGCAGGTGTCTTCACTGACGTTTTCAAAATGTCCCTGATTAAGTATGTAATACCAACATGTTTCAAGCAGACCACCATAGACCCTGTACCCAAGAACACAAAGGCAACCTGCCTAAATTACTACAGTCCCGTAGCACTCACGTATGTAGCGATGAAGTGCTTTGAAACGTTGGTAATGGCTCACATCAACACCATTATCCCAAAAACCCTATTTGCATACCCACTCCAATTTGCATACCGCCCAAACAGATCCACAGATGAATCAATCTCTACTGCACTCCACACTGCCCTTTCCCACCTGAACAAATGGAACACTTACGTGAGAATGCTATTCATTGACTACAGCTCAGCATTCAACACCATAGTACCCTCAAAGCTCATCACTAAGCTAAGGATCCTGGGACTAAACACCTCCCTCTGCAACTGGATCCTGGACTTCCTAACGGGCCGCCCCCAGGTGGTGAGGGTAAGTAGCAACACATCTGCCACGCTGATCCTCAACACTGGAGCTACCCAGGGGTGCGAGCTCAGTCCCCTCCTGTACTCCCTGTTCACCTACGACTGCATGTCCAGGCATGACTCCAACACCATCATTAAGTTTGCAGACGACACAACAGTTGTAGGCCTGATCACCGACAATGACGAGACCGCCTATAGGGAGGAAGTCAGAGACCTAGCCAGGTGGTGCCAGAATAACAACCTATACCTCTACGTAACCAAGACTGAGATTATTGTGGACTACAGGAAAAGGAGGACCGAGCACACCCCCATTCTTGTCGACGGGGCTGTAGTGGAGCAGGTTGAGAGGTTCCACAGGTGTCCACATCAACAACAAACAAGAATGGTCCAAACACACCAAGACAGTCATGAAGAGGGCAGGACAAAGCCTATTTCCCCTCAGGAAACTAAAAACATTTGGCATGGGTCCTGAGATCCTCAAAAGGTTCTACAGCTGCAACATCGAGAGCATCCTGACTGGTTGCATCACTGACTGGTTGCATCACTGCCTGGTACGGCAACTGCTCGGTCTCTGACCGCAAGGCACTACACAGGGTAATGCGTAAGGCCCAGTACATCACTGGGGCTAAGCTGCCTGCCATCCAGGACCTCTACACCAGGTGGTGTCAGAGGAAGGCTCTAAAAATTGTCAAAGACCCCAGCCACCCCAGTCATAGACTGTTCTCTCTACTACCGCATGGCAAGCGGTACCAGAGTGCCAAGTCTAGGACAAAAAGTCTTCTCAACAGTTTTTACACCCAAGCCATAAGACTCCTGAAAAGGTAATCAAATGGCTACCCGGACTATTTGCATTGTGTGCCCTCCCCCCAACCCTTCTTTTTACGCTGATGCTACTCTCTGTTGATCATATATGCATAGTCACTTTAACTATATATTCATGTACATACTACCTCAATTGGGCCGACCAACCAGTGCTCCCGCACATTGGCTAACCGGGCTATCTGCATTGTGTCCCACCCACCACCCACCAACCCCTCTTTTACGCTACTGCTACTCTCTGTTCATCATATATGCATAGTCACTTTAACCATATCTACATGTACATACTACCTCTATCAGCCTGACTAACCGGTGTCTGTATGTAGCCTCCTACTTTTATAGCCTCGCTACTGTATATAGCCTGTCTTTTTACTGTTTTATTTCTTTATTGTTCACCTAATACCTTGTTTTGCACTATTGGTTAGAGCCTGTAAGTAAGCATTTCACTGCACGTGACAAATAAACTTTGATTTGAGAATGAGGTTGTAGCGGTATTTATTAGAGAGGGGTAAAGATAAAGATTTTGTTCGGGCTCCAGGCAGGTATTAACCATGTCGAAAGGAAAAGAGTAGAATAGAGAGAGTACCACTACCAGACCCACACACATCAGCAGAAGAGACTGCCTAGAGTGTAGCCTGTTTACCAGATAGCCAGTGGAGAGAAAAGAGAATACACACCCTATAAAACCCACATCACAGCACAGGGGTAACCCCACCAAGAATACCTCATACAATAATAATAATAATAATGGCAGAGCAATTGAACAGCAACTTCATACAAGAAAGAACCCAGTCATCAACAGAGGATTTGCAGTAATATGTATTATCTTCCAGTGGAGGAGTGCAGAGGGTATGACTGTGGGGGGTGTTCATAGACACAACAAAGGCCTTAAAAATGTCCACAATCTTATCGGCCACATGTCATTAGTACACCCCACCTCAATACAGTTCAAATAACAATACACAACTTGCAAGCAACCTCCCTTTTAACTAAAATGTCCACCCAAATACTTCTGGCAGGGCAATAATAGTCCAGCTCTAATGAACTTCAATGTGAAGAGCATTTGAAAATAGAAAGTCTGTTGCAGGGTAAAGCACTGGAACGATAGAGGGAAGAGAAAGAGAGAAAGAGACCAAGAGAGATCTTAGCTGTGTTCTTCAGGCGTGCAGGTGTACTGTCTGTACTGTCTGTACTGTCTGAGCCACACGGTCCCGTGTGGCTCAGTTGGTAGAGCATGGCGCTTGCAACGCCAGGGTTGTGGGTTCATTCCCCACGGGGGGACCAGGATGAATATGTATGAACTTTCCAATTTGTAAGTCGCTCTGGATAAGAGCGTCTGCTAAATGACTTAAATGTAAATGTAATGTAAATGTAAATGTCTGACCGTCCGATGGTTTGTATGTCAAAACTTCGCAACAATGTTGCTACTAATCCATGTGATCCATAACCTGCGCGGTCCCAAACGAAAACAACCACGACCTAGAGCAGTCATACCGATTATTGAGTTAAATTCTTTATAAACTACACACGCTGAATACAAACAAAACTTCTGCAGCATACCACACACAATCAAACTGTCGCTCCTCCCCAAAGAGCTGAACGAGCTGTCTTTATTTCCTCCTTCCTTACTGCTGATGCACTCTTAAAAAGGCTCCGTGCAGGATTTCCCCACAAGATGGCCAGCGTTCAATGACTATCTAGATACATAGGGCATACTGTAAGTCTCAAGGTGCAGGGCTAAGTACCGGGCAGTTAGCCAGCTAGTGATGGCTGTTCAGCAGTCTGATGTCCTGGTGATAGAAGCTGTTCAGCAGTCTGATGTCCTGGTGATAGAAGCTGTTCAGCAGTCTGATGTCCTGGTGATAGAAGCTGTTAACAGTATGATGGCCTGGTGATAGAAGCTGTTCAACAGTATGATGGCCTGGTGATAGAAGCTGTTCAACAGTTTGATGTCCTGGTGATAGAAGCTGTTCAGCAGTCTGATGTCCTGGTGATAGAAGCTGTTCAGCAGTCTGATGTCCTGGTGATAGAAGCTGTTCAGCAGTCTGATGTCCTGGTGATAGAAGCTGTTAACAGTCTGATGTCCTGGTGATAGAAGCTGTTAACAGTATGATGGCCTGGTGATAGAAGCTGTTCAACAGTATGATGGCCTGGTGATAGAAGCTGTTTAACAGTATGATGGCCTGGTGATAGAAGCTGTTCAGCAGTCTGATGTCCTGGTGATAGAAGCTGTTAACAGTATGATGGCCTGGTGATAGAAGCTGTTCAACAGTTTGATGTCCTGGTGATAGAAGCTGTTCAACAGTTTGATGTCCTGGTGATAGAAGCTGTTCAACAGTTTGATGTCCTGGTGATAGAAGCTGTTCAACAGTCTGATGGCCTGGTGATAGAAGCTATTTAACAGTATGATGGCCTGGTGATAGAAGCTGTTTAACAGTATGATGGCCTGGTGATAGAAGCTGTTTAACAGTATGATGGCCTGGTGATAGAAGCTGTTCAACAGTTTGATGTCCTGGTGATATAAACTGTTCAGCAGTCTGATGGCCTGGTGGTAGAAGCTGTTTAACAGCATGATGGCCTGGTGATAGAAGCTGTTTAACCGTCTGATGGCCTGGTGATAGAAGCTGTTTCTCAGTCTGATGCACCTGTACTGTCTCAGTCTGCTGGATGGTAGCAGAGTGAACGGACTGTTGCTCAGGTGGCTGAGGTCCTTGATGATCTTCTTGGCCTTCATTTGACATCAAGTACTGTAAATGTCCTGGAGGGCAGGCAGCGTAACCCCAGTGATGCGCTGAGCTGACCGCATCACCCCCCCGAGTGCCATGCCGTTGAGGGTGGTGCAGTTGCTGTACCAACCGGTGATGCAACCCAATAGAATGCTCTCAATGGTGCATCTGTAGTAGTTTGTGAGGGTCTTTGCGGCCATACCAAATTTCTGCAGCTGCCTGAGGTTGAAGAGGCGCTGTTGTGCTTTCACCAAGGTGTCGGTGTGGTGGGACCATTTCAGGTCCTCAGTGATGTGCGGCCAAGGAATTTGAAGCTTTTGACCCTCTCCACTGCAGCCCCTGTGGATAGAGGCGTGCTCCCTCTTCTGTCTCCTTTAGTCAACGATCAGACCCTTTGTTTTTTTACATTGAGGGAGAGGTTATTTTCCTGGCACCACTCCGTCAGGACTCTAACCTCCTCCCTGTGGGCTGTCTCGTCATTGTTGGTAATCAGGCCTACCACTGTCATGTTGTCAGCAAACTTGATGACTGAGTTGGAGATGTGCTTAGCCACGCAGTCATGGCTGAACAGGGAGTACAGGAGGGAGCTGAGCACGCACCCCTGTGGCTACCCTCTCCACCTGGGGTCAGCATGTCAGGAAGTCCAGGATCCAGTTGCACAGGGAGGAGTTCAGACCCAGGGCCCTGAGCTTAGTGACGAGTGACGCACTATGATGTTGAAAGCAAAGCTGTAGTCGATGATCAGCATTCTCACATAGGTATGCCTCTTGTCCAGGTGGGATAGGGCGGTGTGCAGTGCAAAGACAATTGCGTTGTCCATGGATCTGTTGGGGAGGTGTGCAAATTGTAGTGGGTCTAGGGTGTCGGGCAAGGTTAAAACACTTCATGATGACAGAAGTGAGCGTACTGGGTGATAGTCATTGAGTTTAGTTACCTTTTGTTTTCTTGCATGCAGGAACAATAGTGGACATATTGAAGCAAGTGGGGACAACAGACTATGATAGGGAGCGATTGAATTTGTTCGTAAACACTCCAGCCAGCTGGTCTGCGCCTGCACTGAGGATGCAGCTTGGGATCCCATCTGGGCCAGAAGCCTTGCGAGGGTTAACATGTTTAAAAGATCTACTCCCGTCAGCTACAGAGATCAGGAGCCTGCAGTCCTTGTAAGCAGCGGGGCCTCCGACGGAGGCACTGTGTTGTTTTCCTGGAAGCAGGCGAAAAAGGTGTTAAGCTTGTCTTGGAGTGAGGCGTCGGTATCCGCGACGTGGCTGGTTTTCCCTTTATAATCCTGAGATTTTTTAACATTCATTAATTAATTAAGACTCAGGTCACAAAACATTTAACGAAACTGAGCAATATACCACATTTCTTCCTACTAGTGATACATTTGCTTTTTTAGAAACATTATAAAGCATGCTTTTCCATTTATTTATTTTGGGTGTGTAATTATGGCAACTACAAAAAATGTGTCCGGTAAAATATCTGAGTGGCTGATAGATCTTTTTGAATCTACCTGCCACTGTGGCTGGAGGACCAAACATTTTAGGCCCTGGTTGTCTCACCTTGTTATCTTAAGACGAATGCACTAACTGTAAGCAACTCTGGATAAGAGTGTCTGCTAAATGACTACAATGTAAAATGTAACTTAAGTGCTTTCTTATACATGGGTGTATCCGAGGAAGAAGCCTCACCAAAGTATAAACCGAGTTCATCTATAATATAGACACTGCTTTTGCAATCAAATGTATTTCTGCTTTAGCATTTGTTTCGGTGATGTTTTTACATTTTGCATTATCCATGCAAATTTAGATCTCGTTTTTTGTTGTATTTGAATCAGTCTGTGGAAATATTGCCATTGGTTCATGATCACTAAAATAATGATATTTACCTCAACAGAGCCTGTTTATGCAGATGCTGACAAAGACAAGGAGGCAGAGTGAATGCACATGCATACAGGTCAGTCACTCTTGTTGACATATTTTAAGGTTTCATATGGAAAGTGGGCTTCAATTTACAAAATTGGCCTGAATTCAGAAGTTGAGTGTGAATCAACAAATAAAGGCCGCTTTGATACAAACTACACATCTTTAAAATACCTGGCTTTAACCATGTCTTTACTTTTTTTTAAATTTAAATCCATATTGGCATTTAATTTGCTTTGACTTTGGTCTTGTTTTTTTACATTTGTTATGTATTTCACTTTTATTTAACCAGGTAGGCCAGTTGAGAACAAGATAAAACAAAGCAGTGCGACAAAAACAACAACACAGAGTTACACATAAACAAAAGTACAGTCAATAACACAATAGAAGAATCTATGTACAGTGTGTGCAAATGTAGAAGAGTAGGAAGGTAAGGAGAGTAAGTTTATATTATTGGAGAGAAAGTTTATATTTACCCATCATATTGTCACTTAGTAATAAAAAAATACCTATGAAACCTGAGAATTTAGCACCAAAGTTTATTTTAATATGTATCAGAGTCTATTTGTGTCCTGGTACATCTTCTCCAAGGCTGGACTTACATGGAGAGGCCACATCCCCATTGCAAGGGTCTGAGTGCCAGTACTAGCTGCTGCTCATAAATTACTCCTGTAATGGCTCCACATGCACTCAGTTGGGGGACTAAATCACATTTCCTTGACTCAGCAGCAGGGGGCCCATTAGGGACCAGCGAGACGGCGTGATTTACTACCAGGATCCACTGTAATGCAAGCAGCTTGTCACCCCCCAGGGTGTTGAATTTCCACAGTGGACACGACAAAATAACAATTTATGTGTGATATCATTAATATTTATACTGGCTTTAAAAAAATATATATACTTTGTTATGCAGATGTAGGATTTTAATGTGATCACTTTTGTTGCTGAGAATTTCCTGCACATTTCCTGTTGCTGTAAGATAATTTTTCCCTTGAAGGAATCGGGCTCAAATTAAGATCCTACATCTGTAACTGTTTATCTATTAGTAGCCTACTTAAGCTCTTGGAATATGCCTTTTGTAGGCCTGCTACTGCAGTTCTAGCCACCTCAGTTGGCTAAATATGGCATGTGAATTGACAGCTGTTCTGTTATTTACACCTGTTACAGTCCCAAGTTAGAAGCAAGCTGAATGAGGCCTTTACAAGAAAAGGTGAGGCCCACTTTATGTGCTCTAAAACTGTACCCTATCTCTCTCTTTTGATGTGAAATAGGTTTTTGGAAAGATTCAGTGAGTTTGAAAGTTATAAATGCCACTTGTTTTTCTACAGGACGGTGCTGGATGCTGGAAAAAAATGTACATATAACTGGAAAGAACATACAATCAAATTGTTATTACCTACAACCTCTGTATCCTAACCTATCCCACCCTATCCTATATTTATGAAGATTAAACATGTGTCCCCTTTATTTGTATTTTTCCCCTAGTACTCTCTGAAATAGTTAATATCCATGTCCACAACTCAGATGTCAACAACTGTCTGTCTCACAATGTCATTCTGAATAGGTCTCCATTATATAGAACAAATCGATTGTTCCTGATTGGAGATTAAAGCTGTAAAACCTCGGAATGTTTGTTACAATAAAGATTTTGATTCATGTTTTGGTTTTGGTGAATAAACCTTCTCTAACCTGAAGTAAAAATGATAATGTTGTTGACGGAAACCTACTGTACTTACTGATGTGAGAGAGAACTAGTGCTGGTTATGACATGACATTAGAGTGGCATTTGAAAGGGTGAATCCAAGATGATCAGATATCAGTCTACACTTTGGCTGGATTCACATGAGAGTAACAGACAGTAGAACTGAGAGAACTGAAAGAACCAGGGCAATAGAACCACTAAATCAAGAGGCAGAAGAACTTGTCCAGCCTTTGGGCGCTGTCTGGCTCACACACAAAAATATACAAGTGAAACAACAGCGTGTAGTGTGACTGACCCTCCTGTAACTGTCTTATCACACAGTCATGGAGTTATTGGCATAGTGATAAGAGGCTGTGTTGCCAGAGATATGTAGATTGTTGCCAACGATAACAATATGAAGAGTTTGGATGTCAGTCCACACAGTGGCCGGATGACAATGTGTCTTTAGGAGATTTGGAGAGAGAGGATGCAGTTGCAGTGTCTTTATTCACAACAGGACTAACCTAACGTAGCAGGCGTAAAAGGAACCAGACCGAAGGCATGGTAGACACAAGAGCACCACTATTACAACAGCTCCCTCTAGTGTCCTTACTTGCAAATGACAAGATGCATAGAGGTTATTTATATTACTGTGAAGTAGCTATAAGGCACAGGAGGATGGTGCCACCTTGATTTGGGAGAACAAGCTCGTAGTAATGGCTGGAGCGGAATGGGTGGAATGGTAAACACATGGTTTCCATGTGTTTGATGCCATTCCATTTACTCCGCTCCGGCCATTTTTGTGAGCCGTTCTCCCCTCAGGAGCCTCAACTGCTATAAGGAGGTTCTCTCTCTCTTTCTTGCTCTCTCTCTCTTGCCCGCTCTCTCTCGCCATGTCTCGCTCTCTCTCTCTCTTGCCCGCTCTCTCTCGCCATGTCTCGCTCTCTCTCTCTCTCTCTTGCTCTCTCTCTCTTGCCCGCTCTCTCTCGCCATGTCTCGCTCTCTCTCTCTCTCTTGCTCTCTCTCTCTTGCCCGCTCTCTCTCGCCATGTCTCGCTCTCTCTCTCTCTCTCTTGCTCTCTCTCTCTTGCCCGCTCTCTCTCGTCATGTCTCGCTCTCTCTCTCTCTTTCTTGCTCTCTCTCTCTTGCCTGCTCTCTCTCGCCATGTCTCGCTCTCTCTCTCTTTCTTGCTCTCTCTTTTGCCCGCTCTCTCTCGCCATCTCTCTCTCTCTCTGTATCCCATGTCAACATAAAAACCATAAACCAATGGATTGGTAAACAAATGGTTTCATCTATCAAATGTCTGTGGATAATCTTAATGTTGATCGATTCCAATCCAGCCAGTGTCTAACATGCCACATTATTTATTAAGGTGCTACATGATTGATTGGTAAGGAACGGACCTTGACGGATGCACTAAAATGGTTTTGCACTAGTGCTCCCTCTTCCCTAAATGAGGCCGCTTACTTTACCTTTAGAAACAAGCTAGTTCAAGACAGAAAATGTACTATGGCGATGGCTGTGGAATGGGAACTCCATTTTGTTTCAAATAGCTCTGTAACACTGTGTTGCGTAGTTTCAATCACTGGTAATGCAGTAGGCCAGGGCTGACGGCTGCTGCGTCAAGGGTATCTTTAAAGGCAATGAAATGGCCTGGTCCATCCTGGACCTAGAAGGCTGCCTGCCTGCCATTTGCTTAAGGCTCTGGCACTGTGCCCAGACGGTGCAATAAGTCTAATGGTGAAGCTGGCGGTCACACCAATGCCCCTGTATTCATCTTCCATAAAAAAGTACTGTAGCTGGAACACTGGCTGCTATATGAAGAGCAGAAGCACGTAGTGCACTCTATTTGAGTTATTCTGACTGAAGTCCACAAGCGAAGGAAAAAGGTGAGAGGAGGAGAGCGTGTAGATGCGAGAAGGAATTATCCAACGATCAAAGGGCTCATGCTGTTAGAATGTGGGTGATATGGAAGTGAAATGTGTTTGCGTTTGATCAGGGGTATATTAATTCCGTCAATTCTGTTGAAAAACATTATTTAAACGTAAGCAAACAGAACAAAACGGGAATAAATATACCTGAATTTGTCCAATAGATACTCACAGTATTAACTGTTGGACTAATGATTACACCCTAGATCAGCTAGATGCAGGCAAAATTGTGCAAGGCAGTGTTGAATGTGTCAATGTCTGTCACCTTTGACATGTAGTAGCCTGAACCTATCGATGTTACATTGAGCTGGGTGAATGGAATATGAATGACAGTCATCAAATGTGCTGTAAAAGTTTTTAAAAATAAAGCCATGCTCATAAAAATAAGTTGCCCTCCCTAATATTAAACGGCACCGGCCACAACTGTAATATACTGAATATACAGTTGAAGTCGGAAGTTTACATACACCTTAGCCAAATACATTTCAACTCAGTTTTTCACAAATCCTGACATTTAATCCTAGTAAAAAATCCCTGTCTTAGAACAGTTAGGATCACCACGTTATTTTAGGAATGTGAAATGTCAGAGTAATAGTAGAGAGAATGATTTATTTCAGCTTTTATTTCTTTCATCACATTCCCAGTGGGTCAGAAGTTTACATACACTCAATTAGTATTTGGTATCATTGCCTTTAAATTGTTTAATTAACTTGGTTCAAATGTTTTGGGTAGCCTTCCACAAGATTCCCACAATAAGTTGGGTGATTTATGGCCCATTCCTCCTGACAGAGCTGGTGTAACCGAGTCAGGTTTGTAGGCCTCCTTGCTCGCACATGCTTTTTCAGTTCTGCCCACAAATTCTCTATAGGATTGAGGTCAGGACTTTTTGATGGCCACTCCAATAGCTTGACTTTGTTGTCCTTAAAACTTATCTGGGATAGGGGGCAGCATTTTCACTTTTGGATGAATAGCGTGCCCAGAGTAAACTGCCTGCTACTCAGTCCCAGATGCTAATATATGCATAGTACTACTATTAGTAGTATTGGATAGAAAACACTCTGAAGTTTCTAAAACTGTTTGAATGATGTCTGTGAGTACAACAGAACTCATATGGCAGGCAAAAACCTGAGAAAAAAATCCAACCAGGAAGTGGGAAATCTGAGGTTTGTAGTTTTTGAACTCATCCCCTATTGAATACACAGTGGGATATTGGTCATGTTGCACTTCCTACGGCTTCCACTAGATGTCAACAGTCTTTAGAAACTTGTTTGAGGTTTCTACTCTAAAGGAGGGGCTCATAAGAGCTCTTTGAGTGAGTGGTCTGGCAGAGTGTCTCGCGCGCTCACGTGAAAGGTAGCTACGTTCCACTTCATTTCTGAAGACCAAGGAATTTTCCGGTTGGAACATTATTGAAGATTTATGTTAAAAACATCCTAAAGAATGATTCTAAACATCGTTTGACATGTTGCTACGGACTGTAACGGAGATTTTTTAGACTTTTCGTCTGCTCCTAGTGAACGCGCGTCATGAATGTGGATTACTGGACTGAACGCGCTAACAAAAGGAGCTATTTTGACATAAATGATGGACATTATCGAACAAAACAAACATTTATTGTGGACCTGGGATTCCTGGGAGTGCATTCTGATGAAGATCATCAAAGGTAAGTGAATATTTATAATGCTATTCTGACATCTGTTGACTCCAACATGGCGGATATCTGTTTGGCTTGATTTGGGCTCTGAGCGCTTTACTCAGATTATTGCTTTTTCGGTAAGTTTTTTTAAAATCTGACACAGCGGTTGCATTAAGGAGAAGTGTATCTATAATTCTGTGCATAATACTTGTATTTTCATCAACATTTATTATGAGCATTTCTGTAAAAAGATGTGGCTCTCTGCAAAATCACTGGATGTTTTGGAACTACTGAACGTAACGCGCCAATGTAAACTCCGATTTTTGGATATAAATATGAACTTTACCGAACAAAACATACATGTATTGTGTAACATGAAGTCCTATGAGTGGCATCTGATGAAGATCATCAAAGGTTAGTGATTAATTATATCTATATTTCTGCTTTTTGTGACTCCTCTCTTTGGTTGGAAAAAGGCTGAATGCTTTCTGTGACTAGTTGCTGACCTAACATAATGATATGTTCTGCTTTCGCCAAAAAGTTTTATTGAAATCGGATACTGTGGTTGGATTAACTTCTTGAGAATACAGGGGGTGCTGTTTTCGCATTAGCATAATTTGCTCTACAGATTAAACTGCCTCTTATTCAATTATTGCTCTTACTATATGCATATAATTAATACCATTGGATAGAAAACAATCTCTAGTTTCTAAAACCGTTTCAATTTTGTCTCTGAGTGAAACAGAAGTCATTTGACAGCACTTTCCCTGACCAAGAAGAAGAATGCAAGATGTGTATGCTCGCTTCAACGCTCTGCCTATATATGGTCACGCCACCTATGACCCGAAACACACTTCATTCGTCTTCCTCTGGGTGTCAAGAGGACGTCAGAGGAGAAATTTTTTGTTTATCTTGTACTGACGTGAAATAAGACCTATTTCTTTGGCGTGACCGACAACTTCCGGTTCTCTGAATCGCGCGATTTGGAGGTGCGATTGTCTACTGTTTTGCTGCCGTTACGGATGAAAACTATCTCCGTCTCGAAGTTTGTTTGATACATGTGACCATATCATCGTAATGTATGTTTTTTCAATATAGTTTAATCAGATTATTTGAATTTTTTCGGGAGTTTTGCCGTGTTCCGTTCTGTGACTTTTTTTACTTTGGACAGATCCGTGCCAGTCGACCAGTACCTATGCTAAATGAAGAGGGAAAGTTGCCATTATGAATGGATTGAACGACTCATCAGGACTAAGGACACCTTGATCAACATTCTGATGAAAGATCAGCAATAGTAAGACCCAATTTACGATGTTATTTCATATATCTGTCGTGCATGTGAACTGGTCGTGGGCGCCCAGCTGGTTCTGGCTGGCGTGGCTATGCTAATTTAGCGCTACATTTTGTTTTCGCTATAAAACATTTAATAAATCTGAAATATTGTTTGGATTCACCAGATGTTGGGCTTTCAATATCTGTACGCTGTGTATTTTTCTGAAATGTTTTAAGATGAGTAATTAGTTATATGACGTTGGTCTCTGTAATTGTTCTGGCTGCGTCGGCACTATTTCAGATTGCAGCTGCAATGTAGAACTGTGATTTATACCTGAAAAATGCACATTTTTCAAAAAAAAACTATGCTATACCATAAATATGTTATCAGACTGTCATCTTATGAAGTTGTTTCTTGGTTAGTGGCTATATATATTTTTATTTAGTCGAATTAGTGATAGCTACTGACGCAGGAAAAAACTGTTGGAGTAAAAAAATTGTGTCTTTTGCTAACGTGGTTAGCTAATAGATTTACATATTGTGTCTTCCCTGTAAAACATTTTAAAAATCTGAAATGGTGGCTTTATTCACAAGATCTGTATCTTTCATCTGGTGTCTTGGACTTGTGATTTAATGATATTTAGATGCTACAATTTACTTGTGACGCTATGCTAGCTATGCTACTCAGTGGGGGGGGGAGTGGGGGGTGCTCCCGGATCAGGGTTGGTGACTCGTTAAAGGTTAATGAGAATTTTATCTTTAAAATGGTGTAAAATACTTCTATGTTTGAGGAATTTTAATTATGGGATTTCTGTTGTTTTGGATTTGGGGCCCTGCAGTTTCACTGGCAGTTGAGAGGTGGGACGCTCACGTCCCGAACGGTCCCAGAGAGGTTTTAAGCCATTTTGCCACAACTTTGGAAGTATGCTTTGGGTCATTGTCCATTTGGAAGACCCATTTGCGACCAAGCTTTAACTTCCTGACTGATGTCTTGAAATATCGTTTCAATATATCCACATACGTTTCCATCCTCATGATGTCATCTATTTTGTGAAGTGCACCAGTCCCTTCTGCAGCAATGCACCCCCACAACATGATGCTGCCACCCCCGTGTTTCACCCCCGTGCTGCCTCCCCCCTTTTCCTCCAAACATAAGGTTGGTCATTATGGCCAAACAGTTCTGTTCTTGTTTTATCAGACCACAGGACATTTCTCCAAAAAGTATGATCTTTGTCCCCATGTGCAGTTGCAAACCGCAGTCTGGCTTTTTTATGGCGGTTTTGTAGCAGTGACTTCTTCCTTGCTGAGCGGCCTTTCAGGTTATGTCGATATAGGACTCGTTTTAGTGTGGATATTGATACTTTTGTGCCTGTTTCCTCCAGCATCTTCACAAGGTCCTTTGCTGTTGTTCTGGGATTGATTTGCACTTCTCGCACCAAAGTACGTTCATCTCTAGGAGACAGAACACGTCTCCTTCCTGAGCGGTATGGCGGCTGCGTGGTCCCATGTTGTTTATACTTGCGTACTATTGTTTGTACAGATGAACGTGATACCTTCAGGCGTTTGGAAATTGCTCCCAAGGATGAACCAGACTTGTGGAGGTCTACTTTTTTTTCTGAGGTCTTGGCTGATTTCTTTTGATTTTCCCATGATGTCAAGCAAAGAGGCACTGAGTTTGAAGGTAGGCCTTGAAATACATCCACAGGTGCACCTCCAATTTACTCAAATGATGTCAATTAGCCTATCAGAAGCTTCTAAAACCATGGCATCATTTTCTGGAATTTTCCAAGCTGTTTAAAGGCACAGTCAACTTAGTGTATGTAAACTTCTGACCCACTGGAATTGTGATATAGTCAATTATAAGTTAAATAATCTGTTTGTAAACAATTGTTGGAAAAATGACTTGTGTCATGCACAAAGTAGATGTCCTAATGGACTTGGCAAAACTATAGTTTGTTAACAAGAAATGTGTGGAGTGGTTGAAAAACTAGTTTTAATGACTCCAACCTAAGTGTATGTAAACTTCCGACTTCAACTGTAGCTGCCTCCGACTGTTCCCTATCAATGGGCCGAGAACCTGTGACGTCAGAAAGTCTATAGGACAAACTGGATAAGTGACTGAACTAATAGGGAAGAGACAATAGTGGCAGACTTGGTAGATTTTAATTATGTTGTAGTTGTCTTTAAGCAGGAAGTTGTACTATGATGTAATTTGCTGAGTCTACCATTAAATTAGTATAATGTTACACATTAGTACAATTCCAAAAAATGTGATAAATGGAAATGTGAATATTCTACCCAAGAATGGGAAGAAACGTGTCAGTTACCAATCTGAATCTGGTTTACAGTACCCCTGCCGCACCATTTTGAACTGTGTGATGACAGACAGGCCAGGCCTGAGGAGGGATCTCTCTTCCAGACTTTCAGAAACACTGCAGTGCATGTGATCAGGGATAGCCCTGCTCAGCCTGCCGTCTGTCCAGCCAGCCAGGGTAGGAACAAACATAACTCATTGTTTTCAGATGGTGGAATTGGACTTCCATCAAGTCCATTTAATTAGCACTAAGGTGAAGAGCAAAGCAAGTAGAGAGAAGCAAGGAGATTGTGAGGTGCACGTAGGGTATTGCATGCTTGACCCGGAATACAGTGTGATGCTATGCATCTGCCATATGCCTTTCTACAAATATAAGGCATATGAAGAAATTAATTATTGATGAAGAATAAAACCATTATTCACAATTGTACAGAACGCAAACGGTTTAGAAACCATGGGCTGGCACGTTTTTGGTTAAAGCGTTGGACTTGGACCAAAAGGTTGCAAGGTAAAAATGTGATGTTCTGCCCCTGAACAAGGCAGTTAACCCACTGTTCCTAGGCCGTCATTGAAAATAAGAATTTGTTCTTAATTAACTGACTTGCCTAGTTAAGTAAAGGTCAAAAAATTAATAAAAATGTTGCCCTGTCATAGTGTGTCCTTGTAGTCACCTTAGGACTCAAATTACTGTTTTTATTGTCATACTATTACTGCGTTATAGCTCATTGGTTTATAGATAATAGTCTTGTGAACACAGGCATTCAGGCAGTCAGTCAGTCGGTCAGTCAGTCAGTCAGTCCTACGGGCTGAGCATCTCCCCTGAGGCATCAAGATGCAGTGAGCTGTGGTACCCATGTAGCTTACCCCACCCTCCTTCCCTCTGGCATCTTAAATAATTCACTCAGTGCATATTAGCCGTGTGAATAAGGAAAAAAGAGACAGATCAGAGCCCTTTTTACTCTAGCAGAGTTTTCTGTAGCGTCATGGCAACCGCTGCTGGAAGAACCCCCCCCCTTCTCTCGCTTCACACACCTCACTGCACTCTGGTCCTGCATAGAGACAGCGTCTCCGAGAGGAGAGAGCAGCACCTACGGCCACACTCTCTGAGCCCCTGCAATGTGCCAGGCTCAGCGTCTGCACGGCACGTCTCTCCTCACTGCTTATCGATTCTCCCAGCCTTTGCTCCTCCCTCCCTTGCTCCCTCCCTCCCTCTCCCTCCCTCTTCTTCGCTCCTCCCTCCCTCGCTCCCTCTCCCTCCTTCTCCTTCGCTCCTCCTTCGCTCCCTTACTCTCTCTCCCTCTCCCTCTCTCTCTCTCTCTCTACTCCAGCCCTCCTTCCTTCCTTCCACCCTCCCTTTCACCCTGCGTCTAATTTTCAAAGCTCAGCATTCCCCTCTGCGTGTACTGTAGAGAGAGAACAAATGAACGAGAGGAGGAGGAGCAGAGTCCAGAGTACGCCATAAACCCCCCCCCCCCCACACCCAATTGATGACAAGTAGGATTTTTATTGAGTAGCTTTTCAGCCAATGAGGCTGCAGTGCCGGGAAATACAGCAGTGAAACGGCACATAGCTTTGATGCTGGTGCTGATTTGCAGTGTGAGAGAATGTTAATGTGCGCGTGTATTTCATTTCATTTTCCCCAGATCTGATTAACTCCTCACTACAGGCAACTGTTTTGTGTCAGTGTGTGTGAAGAGGGCTTTCGTGAAGAGACCCCCGGGGGTGACTGCGGGGACTGAGCACTTACAAGAGGCTTATCTCCTTCAGAGTGGGATAAACCCAAAAAACTATTCATCTCAAACATTTCTTCTCCTAAGACCTTATCTCAAGTGTCCTGCAGGTACTACAGACAGAAGTACCCTCCCTCTCTCTCTTTTTCTCCAGGAGACAACAGCTCTACGATACAGGTAAGGTGTCACTTCTTACTGTATGTACATATTTGTTGATCGGTGATGAGTGCCGTGGTCATGTATCATTTAGTCATGGCAGTAACCAGCCTCATTACACTGCCCGTCTACCTAGAGGACTGCAGTGGGAGAGGAAAGGCTCAAGGTAATTATAGCAGACAATGATATCTTCCCCAGTTTTAATTTCCTCTGGCTTAATGTAGAGACACTGCAGGGAAAGGGAGGCTGCGAGTGGAACTTTCTCTCTCAGTATTGAGGCAAGTCCTCATGCGCAGCTTCATACAGTGCTGCAGTATCACGTTACATAATAGTAGAAAATGTGTGTAAGAGAGTAGAACTTGGGATGGGGCTGTTTTTCACATTAGAAAACATTGAAACAACATATTTCACAGTCCTCTACTTATTATGGATACCATCACTTCAAGTATGCCAATTCAACTATAACTGAAGTGATCAACGGAGTGTGTTTTAGTCCCAATTCAATGTTTGATCAAATGCCTTTTCCATTTTTTAAATATTTTTTTTTACCCTGAACCAAAATCTGAGAGAAATTTACAAACAACCAATTTTCTATTGATCTGTTGATATCACGTTTATATGCAGTTATCTGGTTGATATAAGTCCATTTGTTTTCTATCTTTAAATTTAGACTAAAAGGAAGGTAAATGGTTGATAAAATGACATGATGGCAGTTTTGAAGTAACATGATGAGAGGAACAACCCCGTTCCACTATACATTCTGCTGCGCTGGGGGGCGCATGCAAGGTCAATTCTGCTGAACAAGCTATTCTGAAAGAGCCCATGCATGCATTGAAGAGGTGCTACCCTGTACTGTAATGGATTAAAAGTAATGATATTAACTGTCAAAGCTAGGTTTCTCATACCAAATGAACCACATCGCCCCTTTCCACCATGTGTAGCTTGTACCTAAGGTCATTGCATCATCATTGACTACGTTGACTGCGTATCTTTTCTTGGGTTAATTTCAAAGTCTTCCACACCACTCTGAAGGGTACCGTTTACCTGATAAAAGTGTACCTCAGTGAAAATGCAGCAGTTTATATCAGGTTATAAAACCTGATCTACTGAGCAATTCCATATTCCTCATATGCAAACTTTAGTCATGAGTCATTAGCATAAGGATGGAACCTCTATATACCACATCAGGATGTAAACGATGGTATTGAGAGGCAGCATTATCCAAGGTGACAAGTGAGTGTCTTTCTATGGGGCTGTTGTGTTCTCAGGTGGTGTTTCAGGCCAGTCGGTCTTCAGGGCCACTATGTGTACAGGACTGGGACTCTCCAGGTTTAGAACCTCCTATAGCTCCTCCCACCAGCTTCCTCCGGTGTACAGGACTGCCTGTACTGGGACTCTCCTGGTTAAGATGCATAGGGGTCCGCCTCCTCTGGCACAGCAGAGGTGATTCAGAGGAGCCATAGCCGCAGCACTCGCTCTCTTTCTCTCTCTCTCACTTGCACACATATGCACACTCGCGCGCACACACACACACACACACACACACAGTTGTCCAGGGAATAGTGCTGAGCTGGCCATGTCATGGGGGAGGATACTGGGATACGTACCAGTGCTAGTTCATAAATCAGTGAAATGGAGTCAGGGCTATTTTGGGTCGTAGGGGTAAGTGGGAGAGACATGTCTGGGGTTTTACTGCTTGGTTAAAATGGATGGGCTTTCAAAGGAATGAGGCAACACTACAGTAACCCTCACCCTAATTTGTAAGTAGAGGAGGTCAATTGCTGTTTTCTCTCCTGGTCAACATAAAAGCATTCTCGTACATCGATAGGTAATCTACTCTTCACGTTGGAGTGGTTGGGCAGCTGAAATGGAAAGACCTTGATGCTTCACCACAATATCTCGCTCTCTCTCTAGCTCTCTCTCTCTAGCTCTCTCTCTCTCTCTAGCTCTCTCTCTCTAGCTCTCTCTCTCTAGCTCTCTCTCTCTAGCTCTCTCTCTCTAGCTCTCTCTCTCTCTCTAGCTCTCTCTCTCTCTCTAGCTCTCTCTCTCTAGCTCTCTCTCTCTCTCTAGCTCTCTCTCTCTAGCTCTCTCTCTCTCTCTAGCTCTCTCTCTCTAGCTCTCTCTCTCTAGCTCTCTCTCTCTCTCTAGCTCTCTCTCTCTCTCTAGCTCTCTCTCTCTAGCTCTCTCTCTCTAGCTCTCTCTCTCTCTCTAGCTCTCTCTCTCTCTCTAGCTCTCTCTCTCTCTCTAGCT
This sequence comes from Salvelinus alpinus, assembly GCF_045679555.1. Classification (NCBI taxonomy): domain Eukaryota; kingdom Metazoa; phylum Chordata; class Actinopteri; order Salmoniformes; family Salmonidae; genus Salvelinus; species Salvelinus alpinus. The sequence goes on along the minus strand of NC_092087.1, from coordinate 14,093,703 downwards.
CTCTCTCTCTAGCTCTCTCTCTCTCTCTCGCTCTCTCTCTCTCTCTAGCTCTCTCTCTCTAGCTCTCTCTCTCTCTCTAGCTCTCTCTCTCTCTCTAGCTCTCTCTCTCTCTCTAGCTCTCTCTCTCTAGCTCTCTCTCTCTCTCTAGCTCTCTCTCTCTAAGATTTTATGCAGTAATAAAATGTTTGTATGATATCTCCCAGAAGATGTTTATTAACGACACGCCAGGTGCACATTGAGATGATACTGAGATGATATTTTTCATTGTGAGTCAAACTGTATATAAGCTAGGGAATTCTTCATGTGCCAATGGCAGACATTTCTGTAACATTCTGTGAAGTACATACGGATGTTTTATAATGTTCATTGTAAACTGACTAAAGGGAACTATGTTTTTGTTAGACTGATGCAAATTTTGGAAATGCAATGGTCTGTTGTAATTCTCTAACATGGCCTTTGTACCGTTTAGCCACCGCTTAGCCATGTTACAGCCATCTGAGCCAATGATGTATTACGAATACATTTTTAGCCCACTTTTATAGTGAGCCTGGACTTCCCTCTAAAAGTTACTGACTTGCTGTCTTTGTTTCATTGGGAACTGCAGGCAAACACTGTCAGTTTACGCTTTACTGCCGTGGTAGAGGGTTTGTTTGTGTAGCCAGCCACTGGGGTCAGATAGGAGAGAGGAGAAAAAGAGAGACAATACAAAGGAAGGTAATGAGATGTTGTCAGAGTCCTATCTTCCTCTCTTCGCCCTCTCCAGGTCCACTGCTACTGAAGCTAGCTGCCTGCCACCCCAATTGTCACTGCTTCTAGACAATAATGAAACCACCCTACAGGTTATTTGGCATACACATTATGGCAAGCTACTGCTGTTATTCACATACTCAGAGATAAAGGCCTACATGTTTAAGTTTTCTCTGCCTTATAGTATATAATACATACTGTATCTTTGGGATCCATAACATCAACATTGTATTGATTCTAAAGTTTGAACAATCCCAAAATGCTATGTTCAACTTGCTTTAAGTGTCATATCTAGCCTGAACCAGTCTGGTTGTGCTAACTTCCACTCCTTGCCACTCCTTGTCATGCATGACGAGGCAAGGAGTGGAATGTTAGCACAAACAGACTATCATATCTGTGTTTCTTGTTGTTTCATGCACTACTAACCGTAAACAGACTCTGAGTCAAGGATCTTTTGAATGATAAAACATGCTCTTGTTCAGGGTCCCCCTTCCAGGCAAACCGATGACTCAGCGACCTCCATCATACGTCTTGTCTTATCATCAGGTGAATGATAATGGCAAGGAGAAGTAATCTTTCTTTTAAAGTGAATAGATTTGGTAGATGGTTTTTCATTATTTTGACCTCCCCACATTATAATTGGAAGAGGAAGTGTAAACTCTAACATAGAGTGTAAACTCCAAAAACATTTTCACTAAGAGCAGCTGTTTAGCTGGTTAAAACAAAGGTTAGCCATGTGTTTGCAAACATGTATGTCCAAGTCAAGAAGCGTATCAGCAGCCAGCAGCCTATTCATGGGTGATTTTTAAAAGCCTATGTCAGATACTCCAGTGAGTGTAATTGGCTTAATATTAGGAGTTGAGAAATAAATGTGACATTATTTACATTTTTAGAAAGAAGATATTCTCCTCTTTTCTACTGTAGGTATGTAATTCACAATCTGTTTATTATGTTGTTGGTAGCAATATTCACAAAAACATTAAAACAAAAAATCTATATTTTTTTATGTATGTATATTTTCGCCGACCCCTGCAGTACCTCCACGGACCCCTAGGGGGCCACGGATCCCCGGTTGAATACCGCCCTCTCTAATGATTGAATAACTAGTGACTGAGTGTTGGTTAGAGAACTCCCCATTATCTCATAGTTGGAGTGAGAGACAACCATGCAGCTTTCATTGTTCCAGATCAGAGTAGTGTAGACCAAACCCTGCAGTCCCAGTAGCACTGATCAAGTACGGATCACCGACTCAGGAGGCGGACACACCATCCACCGCTTCCGCTTCCGAATATATTACTCGCTAATGTTCAGTCTCTGGATAATAAAATAGATGAGCTCAGGGTGAGGATCTCCTTCCAGAGAGACATCAGGGACTGTAATATACTCCATTTCATGGAATCATGGCTCTCTCTGGATATACGGTCCATACAGCCAGCTGGGTTCTCAGTATATCGCGCAGACAGGAATAAAGAACTCTACTGGAAGAAGGGCTTTGTGTATGTTTCATGATTAACCACTCATGGTGTGATTGTTATTACGTACAGAAACTCAAGTCCTTTTGTTCACCCAACCTAGAATACCACACAATCAAACGCCGACCGTTTTACCTCCCAAGAGAATTCTCTTTGGTTATAGTCACAGCCATGTATATTCCCCCTCAAGCCGATACGATACCCCGACGGCCCTCAAGGAACTACACTGGACTTTATGCAAACTGGAAACCACATATACTGAGACCACATTTATTGTTGCTTGGTATTTAAAAAAAGCAAATTTGAGGAAAATGCTATCGATGTTTTATCAACACATTGATTGTAGTACTCGCGCTGGGAAATCATTCGAGCACTGCTATTTTCTCTTCCGTGATGCCTACAAGGCCCTCCCCTGCCCTCCCTTCGGCAAATCAGATGACGACTCCATTTTGCTCCTCCTTTCCTATAGGCAGAAACTCAAACAGGAAGGTCTATTCAATGCTGGTCTGACCAATCGGAATCCATGCTTCAAGATTGTTTTGATCATGCGGACTGGGATATGTTCCAGATAGCCTCGGATATTAACATTGATGTATACACGGACACGGTGATTGAGTTCATCAGGAAGTGTATAGGGGATGTTGTTCCCACGGTGACTTTTAAAACTTACCCAAACCGGAAACCGAGGATAGATGGTAGTATTCTCGCTAAACTGAAAGGGTGAACCAACACATTTAACCATGGCAAGGTGACTGGGAATATGGTTGAATACAAACAGTGTAGTTATTCCCTCTGTAAGGTAATCAAACAGGCAAAACGGCAGTACAGAGACAAAGTGGAGTTGCAATTCAACGGCTCAGACACGAGACGTATGTGGCAGGGTCTACAGACAATCACGGATTACAAAGAGAAAACCAGCCACGTCGTGGACACCGACATCTTGCTCCCAGATAAGCTAAACACCCTTTGCCCGCTTTGAGGATAACACAGTGCCTTCGAAAAGGGCCCCTCACAAGGACTGTGGGCTCTCGTTCTCCGGGGCTAACGTAAGTAAAACATTTAAACGTGTTAACCTTCGCAAGGTTGCCGGCCCAGACGGCATCCCTAGCCACATCCTCAGAGCATGCGCAGACCAGCTGACTGGAGTGTTTACAGACATATTCAATTTCTCCCTATCCCAGTCTGCTGTCCACAATTGCTTCAATAGGTCCACCATTGTTCCTGTCCCAAGAAAGCAAAGGTAACTAAACTACATGACAATTGCCTCTGTCATCATGAAGTGCTTTGAGAGGCTAGTTAAGGATCGTATCACCTCTACCTTACCTTACACCCTGTCACGATCGTCAATGGGAGAGAGAGAGGACCAAGGCGCAGCGTGTGGAAAATACATCTTCTCTTTATTAGAAGAAGGAAAACGAAACAAAAACAACAAACAGACGAACGTGAAGCTATCAAAGCATAAGTGCTGACACGAAACACTTAGACATAGACAACTACCCACACAAGCCTACTGCCTATGGCTGCCTTAAATATGGCTCCCAATCAGAGACAATGAATGACAGCTGTCTCTGATTGAGAACCAATCCAGGCAGCCATAGACATAACTAGACAACTATACTCTACTCTGCCCCATACACATACAACACCCCATAGACTAGACAAAACACACAAAAACAACCCACCCCAACTCACGCCCTGACCAACTAAATAAATAAAAGAAAAAGGAACAATAGGTCAGGAACGTGACACACCCCAGACCCACCTCAGTTTGCTTACCGCCCCAATAGATCCACAGACGATGCAATCGCCATTGCATTTCACACTGCTCTATCCTACCTGGACAAGAGGAATACATATGTAAGAATGCTGTTCATTGACTATAGCTCAGCCTTCAACACCATAGTACCCTCCAAGCTCATCATCAGGCTCGGGGCCCTGGGTCTGAAACCCGCCCTGTGCAACCCAGTCTTGGACTTCCTGATGGGACAGCCCGCGGGTGGTGAAGGTAGGAAACAACACCTTCACTTCACTGATCCTCAACCCAGGGGCCCCACAAGGGTGCATACTCAGCCCCCTCCTGTACTCCCTGTTCACCCATGGCTGCGTGGCCACAATCATCAAGTTTGCAGACGACACAACCATAGTAGGCCTGATTACCAACAATGAAGAGATAGCCTACAGGGAAGAGGTGAGGGCTCTGGCGGAGTGGTGCCAGGAAAATAACCTCTCCCTCAACGTCAACTAAAAGAAGGAGCTGATCGTGGACTTCATGAAAAAGCAGAGGGAGCACGCCCCTTTCCACATTGACGGGACCACAGTGGAGAATGTGAAAGGCTTCAAGTTCCTCGGCGTACACATCAATGATGATCTGAAATGGTCCACCCACAGACAGTGTGGTGAAGAAGGCGCAACAGCGCCTCTTCAACCTCAGGAGGCTGAAGAAATGTGGCTTGTCCCCCAAGACTCTCACAAACTTTTAATGCACAATTGAGAGCATCCTGTCAGGCTGTATCATCGCCTGGTACGGTAACTGCCACGCCCGCAACCACAGGGCTCTCCAGAGGATGGTGCGGTCTGTCCAACATTTCACCGGGTGCACACTGCCTGCCCTCCAGAATACCTACAGCACCCAGTGTCACAGGAAGGCCAAAAAGATAATCAAGGACATCAACCACCTGAGCCACAGCCTGTTCACCCCGCTACCATCCAGAAGGCGAGGTCAGTACAGGTGCATCAAAGCAAGGACCAAGAGACTGAAAAACAGCTTCTATCTCAAGGCCATCAGACTGTTAAATAGCCATCACTAGCCGGCTTCCCCCCGGTTACTCAACCCTGCACCTTAGAGGCTGCTGCCCTGGAACACTAGTCACTTGAATAATGTTTACATACTGCTTTACTCATCTTATATGTATATACCGTATTCTCTTCTACTGTATTCTAGTCAATGCCACTCCGACATTGCTCGTCCTAATATATATATATTTCTTAATTCCATTACTTTACTTTTAGTTTTGTGGGTATTGTTGTGAATTGTTAGATATTACTGCACTGTTGGAGCTAGGAACACAAGCATGCTGCTACACCCGCAATAACATCTGCTAAATATGTGTATGTGACCAGTACAATTTGATTTTATTTGATTAATATGTTTGATGAGAGCCACAGTGAGCCTGAACAATCAGGCCTGTTGCTATGTCTGTGTTGTTTTTCCTAACTGTTAGAAAGATATGCTGTCTATGTTGTATGCCGGCAGAGTTGGAAGCTCAAGAGGTGAGAGAGGAGGACGTATAGCTGAGAATTCTCATAGCTGAGTTGAGTCCACATCAGCACAAACTCCATTGACTGGGGTGGGCAACTATTGCAGAAAGGGCTTCCCCCTGTACTTCACTACATCTGGTTGATGCATGTGGGTAATCTAATTAAAGTTCCATCAATGACGTGTTAAACCATGATTGAATTTCTGAGAAATCTATGCAGCCATGTTAATGGGCAAACAGCAATCGAAAACTATATCATATGACATTTACCCTCCTCTGTTAAATAAGGACAGCTCAACTTCACTGCCCCCTATTGGTCAGAATCCAGATCTTCAATTATAGACTTGTGCATCACCACAATGTGGGTGCAAAGATCTCAGAATAGCAACATTGTACATACTATCTTCAAATGATTTAGTGAGACTGAGAATATATCCATCCCACATTGAATGCTGTAAGTTAAGAATATTGACTATGTTCTGACCAGGAACAGCCTGAAGAGACAGGGAGAGTATTCTGCTTCTTTGTGAGGAAATGCTGAGAATAATCCTTCCATAATGATAGCAGTTTGTCTTCCTTGCTCTTCCTCTGTCTCTCAAGCAAGAAATCCTGGTGAGCTGCTGAAGCAGAAAATAGAAGATGTCCAGACAGAGTTTAGTTTGGTTTATATAAGTTCCTAAGATATGATGCAGGCCTCCTGCTGATGATGTAATTGCTGGCACAGCCTTAACTTTCAACGTTGAAGGATTCAGTCTAAAGAATACTAGTGGTTCTCCAGTTTCCTTAGCAATACAGAAAAATCACAGAAAAAAACAGAAAATCTTCAAATCTATTCAAATCAGCATTGACATTGTTGAGAGAGCATAGAAAAGGCAGATAAATGGGGTGCAAAGAGATAAGTGAATTAATCAGTCCCTTATAGTAGGCCTTTCCCTCAGTAGCCTACTCAGTCAAGTTGCCCCAGATCCGTTGAATGGGGCAACACGCTCTGCTCTTTGTGTAGGGTGATGAATTCAGACTGAGCTCTCTCTCTCCTTTATCCTCTCCCCCTAGCCCATCTCTAACTGTTTCAACCAGCTCTAGTCGGTCAAGCTATTTTAGGTACCAGCAGGAAGCACAAAAATAATGAGCGTGTGTATAATAGACAGAAAATGAGAGATGGAGGGAGAGTGTGTGTGTGTGTGTGTGTGTGTGTGTGTGTGTGTGTGTGTGTGTGTGTGTGTGTGTGTGTGTGTGTGTGTGTGTGTGTGTGTGTGTGTGTGTGTGTGTGTGTGTGTGTGTGTGTGTGTGTGTGTGTGTGTGTGTGTGTGTGTGTGTGTGTGTGTGTGTGTGTGTGTGAGAGAGAGAGAACTAAACCAAGAGCAGCCAAGAGGGTAAGAAAGAGTCAAAATGTCTGACTGGCCTAATTTGAGCAACCTTGGAAAGACAGAGGAGACAGAGGCTCTGTGATGGTGTTGAGATGGAGGGACTGTGATGGTGTTGGGATGGAGGGACTGTGATGGTGTTGGGATGGAGGAACTGTGATGGTGTGGGATGGAGGGACTGTGATGGTGTTGGGATGGAGGGAGTGTGATGGTGTTGGGATGGAGGGACTGTGATGGTGTTGGGATGGAGGGACTGTGATGGTGATGGGATGGAGGGACTGTGATGGTGATGGGATGGAGGGACTGTGATGGTGTGGGATGGAGAGACTGTGATGGTGTTGGGATGGAGGGACTGTGATGGTGTTGGGATGGAGGGACTGTGATGGTGATGGGATGGAGGGACTGTGATGGTGTTGGGATGGAGGGACTGTGATGGTGATGGGATGGAGGCTCTGTGATGGTGATGTGATGGTGATGGGATGGAGGGACTGTGATGGTGTTGGGATGGAGGGACTGTGATGGTGTTGGGATGGAGGGACTGTGATGGTGTTGGGATGGAGGGACTGCGATGGTGTGGGATGGAGGGACTGTGATGGTGTTGGGATGGAGGGACTGTGATGGTGATGGGATGGAGAATCTGTGATGGTGATGGGATGGAGGGACTGTGATGGTGTTGGGATGGAGGGACTGTGATGGTGATGGGATGGAGGGACTGTGATGGTGATGGGATGGAGGGACTGTGATGGTGTTGGGATGGAGGGACTGTGATGGTGATGGGATGGAGGGACTGTGATGGTGATGGGATGGAGGCTCTGTGATGGTGACGGGATGGAGGGACTGTGATGGCATTGGGATGGAGGGACTGTGATGGTGATGGGATGGAGGCTCTGTGATGGTGTTGGGATGGAGGGACTGTGATGGTGATGGGATGGAGGCTCTGTGATGGTGATGGGATGGAGGGACTGTGATGGTGATGGGATGGAGGGACTGTGATGGTGATGGGATGGAGGGACTGTGATGGTGTTGGGATGGAGGGACTGTGATGGCGTTGGGATGGAGGGACTGTGATGGTGTTGGATGGAGGGACTGTGATGGTGTTGGGATGGAGGGACTGTGATGGTGTTGGGATGGAGGGACTGTTATGGTGTGGAATGGAGGGACTGTGATGGTGTTGGGATGGAGGGACTGTGATGGTGTTGGGATGGAGGGACTGTGATGGTGATGGGATGGAGGGACTGTGATGGTGTTGGGATGGAGGGACTGTGATGGTGATGGGATGGAGGCTCTGTGATGGTGATGGGATGGAGGGACTGTGATGGTGTTGAGATGGAGGGACTGTGATGGTGATGGGATGGAGGCTCTGTGATGGTGTTGGGATGGAGGCTCTGTGATGGTGATGGGATGGCGGCTCTGTGATGGTGATGGGATGGAGGGACTGTGATGGTGTTGAGATGGAGGGACTGTGATGGTGTTGGGATGGAGGCTCTGTGATGGTGTTGGGATGGAGGCTCTGTGATGGTGATGGGATGGAGGGACTGTGATGGTGTTGGGATGGAGGCTCTGTGATGGTGTTGAGATGGAGGGACTGTGATGGTGTTGAGATGGAGGGACTGGGATGGTGATGGGATGGAGGCTCTGTGATGGTGTTGGGATGGAGGGACTGTGATGGTGTTGGGATGGAGGGACTGTGATGGTGTTGGGATGGAGGGACTGTGATGGCGTTGGGATGGAGGGACTGTGATGGTGTTGGGATGGAGGCTCTGTGATGGTGTTGGGATGGAGGCTCTGTGATGGTGATGGGATGGAGGGACTTTGATGGTGTTGGGATGGAGGCTCTGTGATGGTGATGGGATGGAGGGACTGTGATGGTGTGGGATGGAGGGACTGTGATGGTGATGGGATGGAGGGACTGTGATGGCGTTGGGATGGAGGGACTGTGATGGTGATGGGATGGGGGCTCTGTGATGGTGTTGGGATGGAGGGACTGTGATGGTGATGGGATGGAGGCTCTGTGATGGTGATGGGATGGAGGGACTGTGATGGTGATGGGATGGAGGGACTGTGATGGTGATGGAGGGACTGTGATGGTGTTGGGATGGAGGGACTGTGATGGCGTTGGGATGGAGGGACTGTGATGGTGTTGGATGGAGGGACTGTGATGGTGTTGGGATGGAGGGACTGTGATGGTGTTGGGATGGAGGGACTGTGATGGTGTTGAGATGGAGGGACTGTGATGGTGTTGAGATGGAGGGACTGGGATGGTGATGGGATGGAGGCTCTGTGATGGTGTTGGGATGGAGGGACTGTGATGGTGTTGGGATGGAGGGACTGTGATGGTGTTGGGATGGAGGGACTGTGATGGCGTTGGGATGGAGGGACTGTGATGGTGTTGGGATGGAGGCTCTGTGATGGTGTTGGGATGGAGGCTCTGTGATGGTGATGGGATGGAGGGACTTTGATGGTGTTGGGATGGAGGCTCTGTGATGGTGATGGGATGGAGGGACTGTGATGGTGTGGGATGGAGGGACTGTGATGGTGATGGGATGGAGGGACTGTGATGGCGTTGGGATGGAGGGACTGTGATGTTGATGGGATGGGGGCTCTGTGATGGTGTTGGGATGGAGGGACTGTGATGGTGTTGGGATGGAGGGTCTGTGATGGTGATGGGATGGAGGGACTGTGATGGTGATGGGATGGAGGGACTGTGATGGTGATGGAGGGACTGTGATGGTGTTGGGATGGAGGGACTGTGATGGCGTTGGGATGGAGGGACTGTGATGGTGTTGGATGGAGGGACTGTGATGGTGTTGGGATGGAGGGACTGTGATGGTGTTGGGATGGAGGGACTGTGATGGTGTGGGATGGAGGGACTGTGATGGTGTTGGGATGGAGGGACTGTGATGGTGATGGGATGGAGAATCTGTGATGGTGATGGGATGGAGGGACTGTGATGGTGTTGGGATGGAGGGACTATGGTGATGGATGGAGGGACTGTGATGGCCTTGGGATGGAGGGACTGTGATGGTGTTGAGATGGAGAGACTGTGATGGTGTTGGGATGGAGGCTCTGTGATGGTGATGGGATGGAGGGACTGTGATGGTGATGGGATGGAGGGACTGTGATGGTAATGAGATGGAGGCTCTGTGATGGTATTGGGATGGAGGGACTGTGATGGCGTTGGGATGGAGGGACTGTGATGGTGTTGAGATGGAGAGACTGTGATGGTGTTGGGATGGAGGCTCTGTGATGGTGATGGGATGGAGGGACTGTGATGGTGTTGGGATGGAGGGACTGTGATGGTGTTGGGATGGAGGGACTGTGATGGTGTTGGGATGGAGGGACTGTGATGGTATTGGGATGGAGGGACTGTGATGGTGTGGGATGGAGGGACTGTGATGGTGTTGGGATGGAGGGACTGTGATGGTGATGGGATGGAGAATCTGTGATGGTGATGGGATGGAGGGACTGTGATGGTGTTGGGATGGAGGGACTGTGATGGTGTTGGGATGGAGGGACTGTGATGGTGTTGGGATGGAGGGACTGTGATGGTGTTGGGATGGAGGGACTGTGATGGCGTTGGGATGGAGGGACTGTGATGGTGTTGTGATGGAGGCTCTGTGATGGTGTTGGGATGGAGGCTCTGTGATGGTGATGGGATGGAGGGACTTTGATGGTGTTGGGATGGAGGCTCTGTGATGGTGATGGGATGGAGGGACTGTGATGGTGTGGGATGGAGGGACTGTGATGGTGATGGGATGGAGGGACTGTGATGGCGTTGGGATGGAGGGACTGGGATGGTGATGGGATGGAGGCTCTGTGATGGTGTTGGGATGGAGGGACTGTGATGTTGTTGGGATGGAGGGACTGTGATGGTGTGGGATGGAGGGACTGTGATGGCGTTGGGATGGAGGGACTGTGATGGTGTTGGGATGGAGGCTCTGTGATGGTGTTGGGATGGAGGCTCTGTGATGGTGATGGGATGGAGGGACTTTGATGGTGTTGGGATGGAGGCTCTGTGATGGTGATGGGATGGAGGGACTGTGATGGTGTGGGATGGAGGCTCTGTGATGGTGTTGGGATGGAGGCTCTGTGATGGTGATGGGATGGCGGCTCTGTGATGGTGATGGGATGGAGGGACTGTGATGGTGTTGAGATGGAGGGACTGTGATGGTGTTGGGATGGATGCTCTGTGATGGTGTTGGGATGGAGGCTCTGTTAATGTGATGGGATGGAGGGACTGTGATGGTGTTGGGATGGAGGCTCTGTGATGGTGTTGAGATGGAGGGACTGTGATGGTGTTGAGATGGAGGGACTGGGATGGTGATGGGATGGAGGCTCTGTGATGGTGTTGGGATGGAGGGACTGTGATGGTGTTGGGATGGAGGGACTGTGATGGCGTTGGGATGGAGGGACTGTGATGGTGTTGGGATGGAGGCTCTGTGATGGTGTTGGGATGGAGGCTCTGTGATGGTGATGGGATGGAGGGACTTTGATGGTGTTGGGATGGAGGCTCTGTGATGGTGATGGGATGGAGGGACTGTGATGGTGTGGGATGGAGGGACTGTGATGGTGATGGGATGGAGGGACTGTGATGGCGTTGGGATGGAGGGACTGTGATGGTGATGGGATGGGGGCTCTGTGATGGTGTTGGGATGGAGGGACTGTGATGGTGATGGGATGGAGGCTCTGTGATGGTGATGGGATGGAGGGACTGTGATGGTGATGGGATGGAGGCTCTGTGATGGTGATGGGATGGAGGGACTGTGATGGTGATGGGATGGAGGGACTGTGATGGTGATGGAGGGACTGTGATGGTGTTGGGATGGAGGGACTGTGATGGCGTTGGGATGGAGGGACTGTGATGGTGTTGGATGGAGGGACTGTGATGGTGTTGGGATGGAGGGACTGTGATGGTGTTGGGATGGAGGGACTGTGATGGTGTGGGATGGAGGGACTGTGATGGTGTTGGGATGGAGGGACTGTGATGGTGATGGGATGGAGAATCTGTGATGGTGATGGGATGGAGGGACTGTGATGGTGTTGGGATGGAGGGACTGTGATGGTGATGGGATGGAGGGACTGTGATGGCCTTGGGATGGAGGGACTGTGATGGTGTTGAGATGGAGAGACTGTGATGGTATTGGGATGGAGGCTCTGTGATGGTGATGGGATGGAGGGACTGTGATGGTGATGGGATGGAGGGACTGTGATGGTAATGAGATGGAGGCTCTGTGATGGTGTTGGGATGGAGGGACTGTGATGGCATTGGGATGGAGGGACTGTGATGGTGTTGGGATGGAGGGACTGTGATGGTGTGGGATGGAGGGACTGTGATGGTGTTGGGATGGAGGGACTGTGATGGTGATGGGATGGAGAATCTGTGATGGTGATGGGATGGAGGGACTGTGATGGTGTTGGGATGGAGGGACTGTGATGGTGATGGGATGGAGGGACTGTGATGGTGTTGAGATGGAGGGACTGGGATGGTGATGGGATGGAGGCTCTGTGATGGTGTTGGGATGGAGGGACTGTGATGTTGTTGGGATGGAGGGACTGTGATGGTGTGGGATGGAGGGACTGTGATGGTGTTGGGATGGAGGCTCTGTGATGGTGTTGGGATGGAGGCTCTGTGATGGTGATGGGATGGAGGGACTTTGATGGTGTTGGGATGGAGGCTCTGTGATGGTGATGGGATGGAGGGACTGTGATGGTGTGGGATGGAGGGACTGTGATGGTGATGGGATGGAGGGACTGTGATGGTGTTGGGATGGAGGGACTGTGATGGTGATGGGATGGGGGCTCTGTGATGGTGTTGGGATGGAGGGACTGTGATGGTGATGGGATGGAGGCTCTGTGATGGTGATGGGATGGAGGGACTGTGATGGTGATGGGATGGAGGGACTGTGATGGTGATGGAGGGACTGTGATGGTGTTGGGATGGAGGGACTGTGATGGCGTTGGGATGGAGGGACTGTGATGGTGTTGGGATGGAGGGACTGTGATGGTGTTGGGATGGAGGGACTGTGATGGTGTTGGGATGGAGGGACTGTGATGGTGTTGGGATGGAGGGACTGTGATGGTGTTGGGATGGAGGGACTGTGATGGTGATGGGATGGAGAATCTGTGATGGTGATGGGATGGAGGGACTGTGATGGTGTTGGGATGGAGGGACTGTGATGGTGATGGGATGGAGGGACTGTGATGGCCTTGGGATGGAGGGACTGTGATGGTGTTGAGATGGAGAGACTGTGATGGTGTTGGGATGGAGGCTCTGTGATGGTGATGGGATGGAGGGACTGTGATGGTGATGGGATGGAGGGACTGTGATGGTAATGAGATGGAGGCCCTGTGATGGTGTTGGGATGGAGGGACTGTGATGGCGTTGGGATGGAGGGACTGTGATGGTGTTGAGATGGAGAGACTGTGATGGTGTTGGGATGGAGGCTCTGTGATGGTGTTGGGATGGAGGGACTGTGATGGTGTTGGGATGGAGGGACTGTGATGGTGTTGGGATGGAGGGACTGTGATGGTGTTGGGATGGAGGGACTGTGATGGTGTGGGATGGAGGGACTGTGATGGTGTTGGGATGGAGGGACTGTGATGGTGATGGGATGGAGAATCTGTGATGGTGATGGGATGGAGGGACTGTGATGGTGTTGGGATGGAGGGACTGTGATGGTGCTGGGATGGAGGGACTGTGATGGTGTTGAGATGGAGGGACTGGGATGGTGATGGGATGGAGGCTCTGTGATGGTGTTGGGATGGAGGGACTGTGATGTTGTTGGGATGGAGGGACTGTGATGGTGTGGGATGGAGGGACTGTGATGGCGTTGGGATGGAGGGACTGTGATGGTGTTGGGATGGAGGCTCTGTGATGGTGTTGGGATGGAGGCTCTGTGATGGTGATGGGATGGAGGGATTTTGATGGTGTTGGGATGGAGGCTCTGTGATGGTGATGGGATGGAGGGACTGTGATGGTGTGGGATGGAGGGACTGTGATGGTGATGGGATGGAGGGACTGTGATGGTGTTGAGATGGAGGGACGGTGATGGTGTTGGGATGGAGGGACTGTGATGGTGTTGGGATGGAGGCTCTGTGATGGTGATGGGATGGAGGGACTGTGATGGTGTTGGGATGGAGGCTCTGTGATGGTGATGGGATGGAGGGACTGTGATGGTGTTGGGATGGAGGGACTGTGATGGTGTTGGGATGGAGGGACTGTGATGGTGTTGGGATGGAGGGACTGTGATGGTGTTGATGGATGGATGGATGGTTACTGTGATGGTGTATGGGATGGAGGCGTACTGTGATGGTGATGGGATGGAGGGACTGTGATGGTGATGGGATGGAGGGACTGTGATGGTGTTGGGATGGAGGGACTGTGATGGTGATGGGATGGAGGGACTGTGATGGCGTTGGGATGGAGGGACTGTGATGGCGTTGAGATGGAGGGACTGTGATAGTGTTGGGATGGAGGCTCTGTGATGGTGATGGGATGGAGGGACTGTGATGGTGTTGGGATGGAGGGACTGTGATGGTGATGAGATGGAGGCTCTGTGATGGTGTTGGGATGGAGGGACTGTGATGGTGATGGGATGGAGGGCTCTGTGACGGTGATGGGATGGAGGGACTGTGATGGTGGTGAGATGGAGGGACTGTGATGGTGATGGGATGGAGGCTCTGTGATGGTGTTGGGATGGAGGCTCTGTGATGGTGATGGGATGGCGGCTCTGTGATGGTGATGGGATGGAGGGACTGTGATGGTGTTGAGATGGAGGGACTGTGATGGTGTTGGGATGGAGGCTCTGTGATGGTGTTGGGATGGAGGCTCTGTGATGGTGTTGGGATGGAGGGACTGTGATGGTGTTGGGATGGAGGGACTGTGATGGTGTTGGGATGGAGGCTCTGTGATGGTGTTGAGATGGAGGGACTGTGATGGTGTTGAGATGGAGGGACTGGGATGGTGATGGGATGGAGGCTCTGTGATGGTGTTGGGATGGAGGGACTGTGATGGTGTTGGGATGGAGGGACTGTGATGGTGTGGGATGGAGGGACTGTGATGGCGTTGGGATGGAGGGACTGTGATGGTGTTGGGATGGAGGCTCTGTGATGGTGTTGGGATGGAGGCTCTGTGATGGTGATGGGATGGAGGGACTTTGATGGTGTTGGGATGGAGGCTCTGTGATGGTGATGGGATGGAGGGACTGTGATGGTGTGGGATGGAGGGACTGTGATGGTGATGGGATGGAGGGACTGTGATGGCGTTGGGATGGAGGGACTGTGATGGTGATGGGATGGGGGCTCTGTGATGGTGTTGGGATGGAGGGACTGTGATGGTGATGGGATGGAGGCTCTGTGATGGTGATGGGATGGAGGGACTGTGATGGTGATGGGATGGAGGGACTGTGATGGTGATGGGATGGAGGGACTGTGATGGTGTTGGGATGGAGGGACTGTGATGGCGTTGGGATGGAGGGACTGTGATGGTGTTGGGATGGAGGGACTGTGATGGTGTTGGGATGGAGGGACTGTGATGGTGTTGGGATGGAGGGACTGTGATGGTGTGGGATGGAGGGACTGTGATGGTGTTGGGATGGAGGGACTGTGATGGTGTTGGGATGGAGGGACTGTGATGGTGATGGGATGGAGGGACTGTGATGGTGTTGGGATGGAGGGACTGTGATGGTGATGGGATGGAGGGACTGTGATGGCCTTGGGATGGAGGGACTGTGATGGTGTTGAGATGGAGAGACTGTGATGGTGTTGGGATGGAGGCTCTGTGATGGTGATGGGATGGAGGCTCTGTGATGGCGTTGGGATGGAGGGACTGTGATGGTGTTGGGATGGAGGATCTGTGATGGTGTTGGGATGGAGGGACTGTGATGGTGTTGGGATGGAGGGACTGTGATGGTGATGGGATGGAGGGACTGTGATGGTGTTGGGATGGAGGCTCTGTGATGGTGATGGGATGGAGGGACTGTGATGGTGTTGGGATGGAGGGACTGTGATGGTGTTGGGATGGAGGGACTGTGATGGTGATGGGATGGAGGGACTGTGATGGCGTTGGGATGGAGGGACTGTGATGGTGTTGGGATGGAGAGATCTGTGATGGTGTTGGGATGGAGGCTCTGTGATGGTGATGGGATGGAGGGACTGTGATGGTGATGGGATGGAGGGTCTGTGATGGTGATGGGATGGAGGGACTGTGATGGTGTTGGGATGGAGGGACTGTGATGGTGTTGGGATGGAGGGACTGTGATGGTGTTGAGATGGAGGGACTGTGATGGTGTTGGGATGGAGGCTCTGTGATGGTGATGGGATGGAGGGACTGTGATGGTGTTGGGATGGAGGGACTGTGATGGTGTTGGGATGGAGGGACTGTGATGGTGTTGGGATGGAGGGACTGTGATGGTGTTGGGATGGAGGGACTGTGGTGGTGTTGGGATGGAGGGACTGTGATGGTGTTGGGATGGAGGGACTGTGATGGTGTGGGATGGAGGGACTGTGATGGTGTTGGGATGGAGGGACTGTGATGGTGATGGGATGGAGAATCTGTGATGGTGATGGGATGGAGGGACTGTGATGGTGTTGGGATGGAGGGACTGCGATGGTGATGGGATGGAGGGACTGTGATGGTGTTGAGATGGAGGGACTGGGATGGTGATGGGATGGAGGCTCTGTGATGGTGTTGGGATGGAGGGACTGTGATGTTGTTGGGATGGAGGGACTGTGAAGGTGTGGGATGGAGGGACTGTGATGGCGTTGGGATGGAGGGACTGTGATGGTGTTGGGATGGAGGCTCTGTGATGGTGTTGGGATGGAGGCTCTGTGATGGTGATGGGATAGAGGGACTTTGATGGTGTTGGGTTGGAGGCTCTGTGATGGTGATGGGATGGAGGGACTGTGATGGTGTGGGATGGAGGGACTGTGATGGTGATGGGATGGAGGGACTGTGATGGTGTTGAGATGGAGGGACGGTGATGGTGTTGGGATGGAGGGACTGTGATGGTGTTGGGATGGAGGGACTGTGATGGTGATGGGATGGAGGGACTGTGATGGTGTTGGGATGGAGGCTCTGTGATGGTGATGGGATGGAGGGACTGTGATGGTGTTGGGATGGAGGCTCTGTGATGGTGTTGGGATGGAGGGACTGTGATGGTGTTGGGATGGAGGGACTGTGATGGTGTTGGGATGGATGGACTGTGATGGTGTTGGGATGGAGGGACTGTGATGGTGTGGGATGGAGTTACTGTGATGGTGATGGGATGGAGGGACTGTGATGGTGATGGGATGGAGGGACTGTGATGGTGATGGGATGGAGGGACTGTGATGGTGTTGGGATGGAGGGACTGTGATGGTGATGGGATGGAGGGACTGTGATGGCGTTGGGATGGAGGGACTGTGATGGTGTTGAGATGGAGGGACTGTGATGGTGTTGGGATGGAGGCTCTGTGATGGTGATGGGATGGAGGGACTGTGATGGTGTTGGGATGGAGGGACTGTGATGGTGTTGAGATGGAGAGACTGTGATGGTGTTGGGATGGAGGCTCTGTGATGGTGATGGGATGGAGGGACTGTGATGGTGTTGGGATGGAGGGACTGTGATGGTGTTGGGATGGAGGGACTGTGGTGGTGTTGGGATGGAGGGACTGTGATGGTGTTGGGATGGAGGGACTGTGGTGGTGTTGGGATGGAGGGACTGTGATGGTGTTGGGATGGAGGGACTGTGATGGTGTGGGATGGAGGGACTGTGATGGTGTTGGGATGGAGGGACTGTGATGGTGATGGGATGGAGAATCTGTGATGGTGATGGGATGGAGGGACTGTGATGGTGTTGGGATGGAGGGACTGTGATGGTGATGGGATGGAGGGACTGTGATGGTGTTGAGATGGAGGGACTGGGATGGTGATGGGATGGAGGCTCTGTGATGGTGTTGGGATGGAGGGACTGTGATGGTGTGGGATGGAGGGACTGTGATGGTGTTGGGATGGAGGGACTGTGATGGTGATGGGATGGAGAATCTGTGATGGTGATGGGATGGAGGGACTGTGATGGTGTTGGGATGGAGGGACTGTGATGGTGATGGGATGGAGGGACTGTGATGGTGTTGAGATGGAGGGACTGGGATGGTGATGGGATGGAGGCTCTGTGATGTTGTTGGGATGGAGGGACTGTGATGGTGTGGGATGGAGGGACTGTGATGGCGTTGGGATGGAGGGACTGTGATGGTGTTGGGATGGAGGCTCTGTGATGGTGTTGGGATGGAGGCTCTGTGATGGTGATGGGATGGAGGGACTTTGATGGTGTTGGGTTGGAGGCTCTGTGATGGTGATGGGATGGAGGGACTGTGATGGTGTGGGATGGAGGGACTGTGATGGTGATGGGATGGAGGGACTGTGATGGTGTTGAGATGGAGGGACGGTGATGGTGTTGGGATGGAGGGACTGTGATGGTGTTGGGATGGAGGGACTGTGATGGTGATGGGATGGAGGGACTGTGATGGTGTTGGGATGGAGGCTCTGTGATGGTGATGGGATGGAGGGACTGTGATGGTGTTGGGATGGAGGCTCTGTGATGGTGTTGGGATGGAGGGACTGTGATGGTGTTGGGATGGAGGGACTGTGATGGTGTTGGGATGGATGGACTGTGATGGTGTTGGGATGGAGGGACTGTGATGGTGTGGGATGGAGTTACTGTGATGGTGATGGGATGGAGGGACTGTGATGGTGATGGGATGGAGGGACTGTGATGGTGATGGGATGGAGGGACTGTGATGGTGTTGGGATGGAGGGACTGTGATGGTGATGGGATGGAGGGACTGTGATGGCGTTGGGATGGAGGGACTGTGATGGTGTTGAGATGGAGGGACTGTGATGGTGTTGGGATGGAGGCTCTGTGATGGTGATGGGATGGAGGGACTGTGATGGTGTTGGGATGGAGGGACTGTGATGGTGATGAGATGGAGGCTCTGTGATGGTGTTGGGATGGAGGGACTGTGATGGTGATGGGATGGAGGCTCTGTGACGGTGATGGGATGGAGGGACTGTGATGGTGGTGAGATGGAGGGACTGTGATGGTGATGGGATGGAGGCTCTGTGATGGTGTTGGGATGGAGGCTCTGTGATGGTGATGGGATGGCGGCTCTGTGATGGTGATGGGATGGAGGGACTGTGATGGTGTTGAGATGGAGGGACTGTGATGGTGTTGGGATGGAGGCTCTGTGATGGTGTTGGGATGGAGGCTCTGTGATGGTGATGGGATGGAGGGACTGTGATGGTGTTGGGATGGAGGGACTGTGATGGTGTTGGGATGGAGGCTCTGTGATGGTGTTGAGATGGAGGGACTGTGATGGTGTTGAGATGGAGGGACTGGGATGGTGATGGGATGGAGGCGCTGTGATGGTGTTGGGATGGAGGGACTGTGATGGTGTTGGGATGGAGGGACTGTGATGGTGTGGGATGGAGGGACTGTGATGGTGTTGGGATGGAGGGACTGTGATGGTGTTGGGATGGAGGGACTGTGATGGTGATGGGATGGAGGGACTGTGATGGTGTTGGGATGGAGGGACTGTGATGGTGATGGGATGGAGGGACTGTGATGGCCTTGGGATGGAGGGACTGTGATGGTGTTGAGATGGAGAGACTGTGATGGTGTTGGGATGGAGGCTCTGTGATGGTGATGGGATGGAGGCTCTGTGATGGCGTTGGGATGGAGGGACTGTGATGGTGTTGGGATGGAGGCTCTGTGATGGTGTTGGGATGGAGGCTCTGTGATGGTGATGGGATGGAGGGACTTTGATGGTGTTGGGATGGAGGCTCTGTGATGGTGATGGGATGGAGGGACTGTGATGGTGTGGGATGGAGGGACTGTGATGGTGTTGGGATGGAGGGACTGTGATGGTGATGGGATGGAGGGACTGTGATGGCCTTGGGATGGAGGGACTGTGATGGTGTTGAGATGGAGAGACTGTGATGGTGTTGGGATGGAGGCTCTGTGATGGTGATGGGATGGAGGGACTGTGATGGTGATGGGATGGAGGGACTGTGATGGTAATGAGATGGAGGCTCTGTGATGGTGTTGGGATGGAGGGACTGTGATGGCGTTGGGATGGAGGGACTGTGATGGTGTTGAGATGGAGAGACTGTGATGGTGTTGGGATGGAGGCTCTGTGATGGTGATGGGATGGAGGGACTGTGATGGTGTTGGGATGGAGGGACTGTGATGGTGTTGGGATGGAGGGACTGTGGTGGTGTTGGGATGGAGGGACTGTGATGGTGTTGGGATGGAGGGACTGTGGTGGTGTTGGGATGGAGGGACTGTGATGGTGTTGGGATGGAGGGACTGTGATGGTGTGGGATGGAGGGACTGTGATGGTGTTGGGATGGAGGGACTGTGATGGTGATGGGATGGAGAATCTGTGATGGTGATGGGATGGAGGGACTGTGATGGTGTTGGGATGGAGGGACTGTGATGGTGATGGGATGGAGGGACTGTGATGGTGTTGAGATGGAGGGACTGGGATGGTGATGGGATGGAGGCTCTGTGATGGTGTTGGGATGGAGGGACTGTGATGTTGTTGGGATGGAGGGACTGTGATGGTGTGGGATGGAGGGACTGTGATGGCGTTGGGATGGAGGGACTGTGATGGTGTTGGGATGGAGGCTCTGTGATGGTGTTGGGATGGAGGCTCTGTGATGGTGATGGGATGGAGGGACTGTGATGGTGTTGGGTTGGAGGCTCTGTGATGGTGATGGGATGGAGGGACTGTGATGGTGTGGGATGGAGGGACTGTGATGGTGATGGGATGGAGGGACTGTGATGGTGTTGAGATGGAGGGACGGTGATGGTGTTGGGATGGAGGGACTGTGATGGTGTTGGGATGGAGGGACTGTGATGGTGATGGGATGGAGGGACTGTGATGGTGTTGGGATGGAGGCTCTGTGATGGTGATGGGATGGAGGGACTGTGATGGTGTTGGGATGGAGGCTCTGTGATGGTGTTGGGATGGAGGGACTGTGATGGTGTTGGGATGGAGGGACTGTGATGGTGTTGGGATGGATGGACTGTGATGGTGTTGGGATGGAGGGACTGTGATGGTGTGGGATGGAGTTACTGTGATGGTGATGGGATGGAGGGACTGTGATGGTGATGGGATGGAGGGACTGTGATGGTGATGGGATGGAGGGACTGTGATGGTGTTGGGATGGAGGGACTGTGATGGTGATGGGATGGAGGGACTGTGATGGCGTTGGGATGGAGGGACTGTGATGGTGTTGAGATGGAGGGACTGTGATGGTGTTGGGATGGAGGCTCTGTGATGGTGATGGGATGGAGGGACTGTGATGGTGTTGGGATGGAGGGACTGTGATGGTGTTGAGATGGAGAGACTGTGATGGTGTTGGGATGGAGGCTCTGTGATGGTGATGGGATGGAGGGACTGTGATGGTGTTGGGATGGAGGGACTGTGATGGTGTTGGGATGGAGGGACTGTGGTGGTGTTGGGATGGAGGGACTGTGATGGTGTTGGGATGGAGGGACTGTGGTGGTGTTGGGATGGAGGGACTGTGATGGTGTTGGGATGGAGGGACTGTGATGGTGTGGGATGGAGGGACTGTGATGGTGTTGGGATGGAGGGACTGTGATGGTGATGGGATGGAGAATCTGTGATGGTGATGGGATGGAGGGACTGTGATGGTGTTGGGATGGAGGGACTGTGATGGTGATGGGATGGAGGGACTGTGATGGTGTTGAGATGGAGGGACTGGGATGGTGATGGGATGGAGGCTCTGTGATGGTGTTGGGATGGAGGGACTGTGATGTTGTTGGGATGGAGGGACTGTGATGGTGTGGGATGGAGGGACTGTGATGGCGTTGGGATGGAGGGACTGTGATGGTGTTGGGATGGAGGCTCTGTGATGGTGTTGGGATGGAGGCTCTGTGATGGTGATGGGATGGAGGGACTTTGATGGTGTTGGGTTGGAGGCTCTGTGATGGTGATGGGATGGAGGGACTGTGATGGTGTGGGATGGAGGGACTGTGATGGTGATGGGATGGAGGGACTGTGATGGTGTTGAGATGGAGGAACGGTGATGGTGTTGGGATGGAGGGACTGTGATGGTGTTGGGATGGAGGGACTGTGATGGTGATGGGATGGAGGGACTGTGATGGTGTTGGGATGGAGGCTCTGTGATGGTGATGGGATGGAGGGACTGTGATGGTGTTGGGATGGAGGCTCTGTGATGGTGTTGGGATGGAGGGACTGTGATGGTGTTGGGATGGAGGGACTGTGATGGTGTTGGGATGGATGGACTGTGATGGTGTTGGGATGGAGGGACTGTGATGGTGTGGGATGGAGTTACTGTGATGGTGATGGGATGGAGGGACTGTGATGGTGATGGGATGGAGGGACTGTGATGGTGATGGTATGGAGGGACTGTGATGGTGTTGGGATGGAGGGACTGTGATGGTGATGGGATGGAGGGACTGTGATGGCGTTGGGATGGAGGGACTGTGATGGTGTTGAGATGGAGGGACTGTGATGGTGTTGGGATGGAGGCTCTGTGATGGTGATGGGATGGAGGGACTGTGATGGTGTTGGGATGGAGGGACTGTGATGGTGATGAGATGGAGGCTCTGTGATGGTGTTGGGATGGAGGGACTGTGATGGTGATGGGATGGAGGCTCTGTGACGGTGATGGGATGGAGGGACTGTGATGGTGGTGAGATGGAGGGACTGTGATGGTGATGGGATGGAGGCTCTGTGATGGTGTTGGGATGGAGGCTCTGTGATGGTGATGGGATGGAGGCTCTGTGATGGTGATGGGATGGAGGGACTGTGATGGTGTTGAGATGGAGGGACTGTGATGGTGTTGGGATGGAGGCTCTGTGATGGTGTTGGGATGGAGGCTCTGTGATGGTGATGGGATGGAGGGACTGTGATGGTGTTGGGATGGAGGGACTGTGATGGTGTTGGGATGGAGGCTCTGTGATGGTGTTGAGATGGAGGGACTGTGATGGTGTTGAGATGGAGGGACTGGGATGGTGATGGGATGGAGGCTCTGTGATGGTGTTGGGATGGAGGGACTGTGATGGTGTTGGGATGGAGGGACTGTGATGGTGTGGGATGGAGGGACTGTGATGGCGTTGGGATGGAGGGACTGTGATGGTGTTGGGATGGAGGCTCTGTGATGGTGTTGGGATGGAGGCTCTGTGATGGTGATGGGATGGAGGGACTTTGATGGTGTTGGGATGGAGGCTCTGTGATGGTGATGGGATGGAGGGACTGTGATGGTGTGGGATGGAGGGACTGTGATGGTGATGGGATGGAGGGACTGTGATGGCGTTGGGATGGAGGGACTGTGATGGTGATGGGATGGGGGCTCTGTGATGGTGTTGGGATGGAGGGACTGTGATGGTGATGGGATGGAGGCTCTGTGATGGTGATGGGATGGAGGGACTGTGATGGTGATGGGATGGAGGGACTGTGATGGTGATGGGATGGAGGGACTGTGATGGTGTTGGGATGGAGGGACTGTGATAGCGTTGGGATGGAGGGACTGTGATGGTGTTGGATGGAGGGACTGTGATGGTGTTGGGATGGAGGGACTGTGATGGTGTTGGGATGGAGGGACTGTGATGGTGTGGGATGGAGGGACTGTGATGGTGTTGGGATGGAGGGACTGTGATGGTGTTGGGATGGAGGGACTGTGATGGTGATGGGATGGAGGGACTGTGATGGTGTTGGGATGGAGGGACTGTGATGGTGATGGGATGGAGGGACTGTGATGGCCTTGGGATGGAGGGACTGTGATGGTGTTGAGATGGAGAGACTGTGATGGTGTTGGGATGGAGGCTCTGTGATGGTGATGGGATGGAGGCTCTGTGATGGTGTTGGGATGGAGGGACTGTGATGGCGTTGGGATGGAGGGACTGTGATGGTGTTGAGATGGAGAGACTGTGATGGTGTTGGGATGGAGGCTCTGTGATGGTGATGGGATGGAGGGACTGTGATGGTGTTGGGATGGAGGGACTGTGATGGTGTTGGGATGGAGGGACTGTGATGGTGTTGGGATGGAGGGACTGTGATGGTGTGGGATGGAGGGACTGTGATGGTGTTGGGATGGAGGGACTGTGATGGTGATGGGATGGAGAATCTGTGATGGTGATGGGATGGAGGGACTGTGATGGTGTTGGGATGGAGGGACTGTGATGGTGATGGGATGGAGGGACTGTGATGGTGTTGAGATGGAGGGACTGGGATGGTGATGGGATGGAGGCTCTGTGATGGTGTTGGGATGGAGGGACTGTGATGTTGTTGGGATGGAGGGACTGTGATGGTGTGGGATGGAGGGACTGTGATGGCGTTGGGATGGAGGGACTGTGATGGTGTTGGGATGGAGGCTCTGTGATGGTGTTGGGATGGAGGCTCTGTGATGGTGATGGGATGGAGGGACTTTGATGGTGTTGGGATGGAGGCTCTGTGATGGTGATGGGATGGAGGGACTGTGATGGTGTGGGATGGAGGGACTGTGATGGTGATGGGATGGAGGGACTGTGATGGTGTTGAGATGGAGGGACTGTGATGGTGTTGGGATGGAGGGACTGTGATGGTGTTGGGATGGAGGGACTGTGATGGTGATGGGATGGAGGGACTGTGATGGTGTTGGGATGGAGGCTCTGTGATGGTGATGGGATGGAGGGACTGTGATGGTGTTGGGATGGAGGCTCTGTGATGGTGTTGGGATGGAGGGACTGTGATGGTGTTGGGATGGAGGGACTGTGATGGTGTTGGGATGGATGGACTGTGATGGTGTTGGGATGGAGGGACTGTGATGGTGTGGGATGGAGTTACTGTGATGGTGATGGGATGGATGGACTGTGATGGTGATGGGATGGAGGGACTGTGATGGTGATGGGATGGAGGCTCTGTGATGGTGTTGGGATGGAGGCTCTGTGATGGTGATGGGATGGAGGGACTGTGATGGTGTTGGGATGGAGGCTCTGTGATGGTGATGGGATGGAGGCTCTGTGATGGTGTTGGGATGGAGGCTCTGTGATGGTGATGGGATGGAGGGACTGTGATGGTGATGGGATGGAGGGACTGTGATGGTGTTGGGATGGAGGGACTGTGATGGCGTTGGGATGAAGGGACTGTGATGGTGTTGAGATGGAGGCTCTGTGATGGTGTGGGATGGAGGCTCTGTGATGGTTTGGGATGGAGGGACTGTGATGGTGTTGGGATGGAGGGACTGTGATGGTGTTGGATGGAGGGACTGTGATGGTGATGGGATGGAGGGACTGTGATGGTGATGGGATGGAGGGACTGTGATGGTGATGGGATGGAGGGACTGTGATGGTGTTGGGATGGAGGGACTGTGATGGTGATGGGATGGAGGGACTGTGATGGTGATGGGATGGAGGGACCGTGATGGTGTTGGGATGGAGGGACTGTGATGGTATTGGGATGGAGGGACTGTGATGGCGTTGAGATGGAGGGACTGTGATGGTGTTGGGATGGAGGGACTGTGATGGTGTGGGATGGAGGGACTGTGATGGTGTTGTGATGGAGGGACTGTGATGGTGTTGGGATGGAGGGACTGTGATGGTATTGGGATGGAGGGACTGTGATGGTGTTGAGATGGAGGGACTGTGATGGTGTTGGGATGGAGGGACTGTGATGGCGTTGAGATGGAGGGACTGTGATGGCGTTGGGATGGAGGGACTGTGATGGTGTGGGATGGAGGGACTGTGATGGTGTTGGGATGGAGGGACTGTGATGGTGTTGGGATGGAGGGACTGTGATGGTGTTGAGATGGAGGGACTTTGATGGTGTTGGGATGGAGGCTCTGTGATGGTGATGGGATGGAGGGACTGTGATGGTGTTGGGATGGAGGGACTGTGATGGTGATGGGATGGAGGCTCTGTGATGGTGTTGGGATGGAGGGACTGTGATGGTGTTGGGATGGAGGGACTGTGATGGTGTTGAGATGGAGGGACTGTGATGGTGTTGAGATGGAGGGACTGTGATGGTGTTTGGATGGAGGGATTGTGATGGTGTTGGGATGGAGGGACTGTGATGGTGATGGGATGGAGGGACTGTGATGGTGATGGGATGGAGGGACTGTGATGGTGATGGGATGGAGGGCCTTTGAGACTGTGTCCAGAGGGGTGCCTTGCACTTAGATCACTGTCAGCCTCTCACAATGACAGATCCTGTCCTGAGACATTACTAATTCATAATAATAGTCCTGAATATGAATCATGTTCAAAATCATTTCCTGTCTTTGATCCTTGACCCAGCCAATTTATTTACTGGAGGCAGCTATTTTTATTTGAAATGTGACTTCTTCCAATTGCTTGGGTTAGTTAGTTATTGTATTCATATCCAGTATAGCTATTACCATTAGTACCCAATTAGTTGAGTTAGTGTTTTGACTAGCTATTTCAAGTTTAAAATACAGTACCAATGTCTTACTCCTTCTATAGAATATTGCAGTGGGTAGTACACATGACCGAGATAAATATCATGAAGATCACTGTAGAGAGGACAAAATGCGGAAGATTTTGGTGTCTTTTGCAAGCTGAAAAAAGTTATTGTAAATCGTCATGGCATACAGTACATACTATAAAGTACTGGTCTGGCACAACATACTTGATAGAATTCACTGGGAAGTGCACTTTTAGATCAGTGAGATTACTGTTGGCTTTGTTCATTTGTTCATTTCTCTCAAAGATAGCAACTGTAGACAAACATTTCTCTTGAAGATAGCAACTGTGGAGAAGCATTTCTCTTGAAGATAGCAACTGTGGAGAAGCATTTCTCTTGAAGATAGCAACTGTGGACAAGCATTTCTCTTGAAGATAGCAACTGTGGACAAACATTTCTCTTGAAGATGGACAAGTATCTTTGTCCTGTGTTGTCCTTGTTGCCCTGTGTTGTCCTGTGTTGTCCTTGTTGCCCTTGTTGTCCTGTGTTGTCCTTGTTGTCCTGTGTTGTCCTTGTTGCCCTGTGTTGTCCTGTGTTGTCCTGTGTTGTCCTTGTTGCCCTGTGTTGTCCTTGTTGCCCTGTGTTGTCCTGTGTTGTCCTGTGTTGTCCTTGTTGTCCTTGTTGCCCTGTGTTGTCCTTGTTGCCCTGTGTTGTCCTGTGTTGTCCTGTGTTGTCCTTGTTGCCCTTGCACGTCTGGATGTCATGCTGCTGAAATGTCATGCTGCAATTTTTTGATCTAACACTTTCTGATTTTTCCCAGTGCTTGCATTTTCTTTTTACAAAAGGGAAAGCATTTGCATTGTTCCCAGCCTGCCACAGAAGGACTGGCGATTGCACAGATCTGTACAGGCGTTGTAGTTGGTGGCACGAAGCAGAATGTGGAATAATAACTTAAAAAGAGGGCACTAAACCAGTTTTATAGCTGATTTTTGTTATCTTAAGTTTTCAGTAAGGCCTTCAGTTTTTCCTGAACAAATTCACTGGCCAGGAAAAACTTAGGGCCCTACTCAGCAGTTGTGATGCTATATTTCTGTCATTATTGATAACTGGAGAAAAAAAAACTCTGACATAATCTGCATGCTTGATTGTTGATGCCGATATGTTTTACATCATTAATATGTTACCCAAATCTAGAACTAGTTATGTCACCAGGTGGTGAGTAGCCTATAGTATTCTAGAACTAGTTATGTCACCAGGTGGTGACTAGCCTATAGTATTCTAGAACTAGTTATGTCACCAGGTGGTGACTAGCCTATAGTATTCTAGAACTAGTTATGTCACCAGGTGGTAACTAGCCTATAGTATTCTAGAACTAGTTATGTCACCAGGTGGTAACTAGCCTATAGTATTCTTGAACTAGTATGTCACCAGGTGGTGACTAGCCTATAGTATTCTAGAACTAGTTATGTCACCAGGTAGTGACTAGCCTATAGTATTCTAGAACTAGTTATGTCACCAGGTGGTGACTAGCCTATAGTATTCTAGAACTAGTTATGTCACCAGGTGGTGACTAGCCTATAGTATTCTGTTGATGATGTGAAAGAAGTTCAGGCTGCAATGCCCCATGCGGTAGAGTGTATATGAATACATCTATTACTTTTAATGATCAGAGAATGTTCTATTTCACATAATCATATCCTTTAGTCTTCCAAGTGGTTGGATGTTTGGTAGGTCATCTTATAAAGTAGGTTTATGTGAAAGAGTAATTGAAAATGACTCCTCTTATTTCACAATTGATCTTAGTTAATTATAATAGAATTCTCAGGTCAATACATTTAATTACAGTTGGAGACAGGAGATTTTAATAAGGAAGAGCGTAATTAGTAAATGTCTGCTTCATTTTCCAATAGTTTCAAAGTAAGGAGTCTGATATTATATGTCTGTGTTGTGACAGCTGGATCGTTCTCCTTTTACCTATTCTGTGATGTACATGCGGTGCTATATGTATGATAATACTTAGAAGAGGAATGAAGATGAACCGATAGTTCCTCAATGTAACTTCTTCTTGCTTGAGCCTGAGGCCTTTACCAATATGGCTGATCACAACAGTTTTACAGCATTAGCCTAGACTATACAATGTTCCAGGTGTACGATCTAGTCCAAACACAGTAAGTAGAACATTGCCATTCACGTCCTGGGTATTTGGCCTGATTCAGGTAAACAGCCTTCCTTTCTTCCTACTTTGTGAGATCATTGTCATAAAAAAGGGCACAGTAACCAAATTACATTTTGACTCAGATTTATTTCACTTTAAAATGTATGCCAAGCAAAAACCATTGATGTAAAAGTTTAACAAACCATACAACTATGCATAAGGACTACTTTGAACAATTTCCATAGAAAATTTCACCAAAACTGTGCAAATGAAAAGTTTGCTAACAGAATTACGGTAAAATCTCCCTCAGTTTTTTATGCGACCACGTTTTCCCAAAAATCTGAATTAAGATTCAAAGATGTTAGCAGAAAGGATGGGGTGTCAGCTATGACTTTACACCTTGAGTTTGAAAGAAAATATTTTGGTTATTGAACTGCAGTAGGTGAAGTGGATTTACATCCGGTAACGGAATTACAGTCCCGGAATTAGATAAATGGTCCCTGATCTGTACAATACAGAAATGCATAATTATGGATATGAATATCATTCTCTTCATGGTGACGTATCCTGAATAGGTACACAAAGATAGAAATATGCAATATCCTTATTTTGCATATTTGGGTATTACATTTACATTTACATTTAAGTCATTTAGCAGACGCTCTTATCCAGAGCGACTTACAAATTGGTGCATTCACCTTATGATATCCAGTGGAACAACCACTTTACAATAGTGCATCTAACTCTTTTAAGGGGGGGGGGTGTTATTCTACACATTAGTTAATATTGTAATGAACTCCACCCACAAACAAGACCACATTTGGTTGGTCTGGACCAGACCAAATCTGAAACAATCATAAACGTCTATGTTTCACAAGTTTGGGCATCACAGTACAGCGCAGTAGAGTAGAGTTCAGTACAGTCCAGTATAGTACAGTCTAGTAGATATGTTCAGTACAGTACAATACAGTAGGTCTGGCCAGGGACCTCATGATACGATATTATCACGCCACTTGGGTGCCAATATGATATGTATTGCGATTCTTGCGATTCTCCCGATTCTGTATTTATTGCGATTCGATACTGCGATTTTATTGCGATTTGATGTTCCAAACATATTGCTCACTATACTGTATGTCTGCTGCGGAGAGAGCATGAGAAAACAAATTTTGATCAGTTAGGTAAATTAAAGTGATGAAAACATTTTTGCCCATTATTTAAAAAGAAGACGGCAAACAAGCTATAGGAAGAAAAATACTGGGGTTTTGGCGCAGGTACAGCCGACTAGCGCTAGCTAACGCTACCTACAGTAGAAAAAAAAATAATAATATATACACTACTGTTCAAAAGTTTGGGGTCACTTAGAAAGGCTCTTGTTTTTGAAAGAAAAGCAATTTTTTTTGTCCATTAAAATAACATCAAATTGATCAGAAATACAGTGTAGACATTGTGAATGTTGTAAATGACTATTGTAGCTGGAAACATCCGATTTGTTATGGAATATCTACATAGGTGTACATAGGCCCATTATCAGATACCATCACTCCTGTGTTCCAATGGCACGTTGTGTTAGCTAATCCAAGTTTATCATTTAAAAAGTTTAACTTGAGAAACAGACGCCTCACAAGTCCTTAACTGGCAGCTTCATTAAATAGTACCCGCAAAACACCAGTCTCAATGTCAACAGTGAAGAGGCGACTCTGGGATGCTGGCCTTCTAGGCAGAGTTGCAAAGAAAAAGCCATATCTCAGGCTTGCCAATAAAAATAAAAGATTATGATGGGCAAAAGAACACAGACACTGGACAGAGGAACTCTGCCAAGAAGTCCAGCATCCCGGAGTTGCCTCTTCACTGTTGATGTTGAGACTGGTGTTTTCAAATGGATCCAGGCTCTGTCTGTTTCTGACTCAATTATAAGCATCATATAATCTCACACCTTTTACATGAACGCTGACCCATAACATGCCTGAGCAGATCACCTGGAAATAGACAAGTCTTCTCAACAGAGGCCCCCACCTTCTTGATCAGCCCCACTGATAACGGATTTGTTACAGTTACAGAGATGATCTGTGAATGTAAAAGTAACTGTTGTGTGTTAGACCCAGAGAAAAGGCTATGACATGTTTGTATAACCAGTCTAGTGTATCAGCTTCAGGTCAAACTGTAACAATGATATCATCAGGGAAACAGTCCAGAGCTAACTACAATGCTACTGTTGAGACTACTGCTGCTGGTTCACTGTGATACTATCTGCACATTACTGCCATTTGTAGACTACACCTCCCTAGTTGTATTCTTGGCTGTCTTGTAGTTGCACTGTCAGCATTACGAGGGGCCCGGAGAGACACGTTTGTGTGTGGGTTTGTGTATCAAACTCCTCCTTTAATATATCTCAGCAATAGTTGATTTTTGAACTTTATCTTTGACCTTTATTTGTATAATAACGGGAGTGGTTCTTGCCAGTCAGGAATTACATTTTGGAAATGAGCACCAGTTCTTTTTTTTCTCTCTCTCTCTGTTTTACTGGCTGCCCCTGCTGACATCATGTGGCCATTTTAGGACTGGCCTACGTGCTCTTATTACAGAGATATAAACATACTTTCTGGTCAATTACATCAAAAGGTAACTTAATCAGAGGGGATAAACATAACAACCTTTCTCTGTAAGTGTGAATGAGAGAGAGAGAGAGAGAGAGAGAGAGAGAGAGAGAGAGAGAGAGAGAGAGAGAGAGAGAGAGAGAGAGAGAGAGAGAGAGAGAGAGAGAGAGAGAGAGAGAGAGAGAGAGAGAGAGAGAGAGAGAGAGAGAGAGAGAGAGAGAGAGAGAGAGAGAGAGAGAGAGAGAGAGAGAGAGAGAGAGAGAGAGATTAATCTTTGTACGTTACACCCCTGCATTGCAGTGCTGCCTGCAGGATCTGCAAAGGATGCAGTGCCCATCCTCTTTGCCGTCACAGCGGAGGGAAGTGAAACGTGGTCCAAATAATATTGACTACTAGAAGCCCCCTGCATGCAACTCAGCACAAACACACATTAACACTACGGCCGGGGTTTACTTTCTCTCTCTTTGACTTGGCTTGGTTGTTATCATGTCCTAGCTTAGCAGTCCCCACGGCTGAACTGAACCACTCATGTGGATCTGGGTCCAGGTTGAAAGAGTTTCTCTCACAGATAGATGCACTGGGGTTGATTTGGTTTTGAGGTGCAGGAGGGGAGGGGGGCAGGGGGACAAGGGGAGGGAGGGGGTGCGGGAATCCCATACGGCAGAAGGGGGGAACAGGAACCCTCAGGGATCAATAATTCAGGAGCTCCAGACCACTGTTATGTTTTCTATGCACTATGACCTTGCAGAATGGCTCGTCAAACGGCACCATCATACTAGAGCTGCTGGATCGATACAGTTAGAACGAGGACTGGTCGAATCTGGTTTGTCGCCACTGTCTGTATGTACTGTAGTACCATCTAACACTGTATTCACAACTCCACCCTGACTTCATCTTAAAGGCCTACTGCAATATTTGTTTGATGTTGATGGGTAACAGCATGTGAGTCTTAATTAGGTTAATTACTATCATGGGGTTAATGTATTCTTTGAACATTCGAAGAAGAATCTGCTCCAAAGTATTGCATTCATCAATAGCTTATGTGCCTTCTTTAGCAACTGTGTTTGCAACTTTCCAAAGAAGATACTAACCCACCTACTACCATGTACCGGATCATGTGTGCTGTAAAATCTTCATGAGTCAAGATGGAGCTGCCCTCTTCTTTATGAGCAAGGTTCTTTCTATTGGTCCAGGTTTGATTTACGGAACATACAGTCGAGAAATATGGGTCTGTTTGAACACAGTATCATCATCAATCCACCACACACTTTAGACAAGTGACAACTAAAAACGCCTCTGGTCAGCCATATCTCTTCACTTGGGCTGGTGTTGTTCTGTAGTCTGTGAGTTGCACATGTTAATCAAGGTCATGTTAAATTGGTACACATAAAAATAAAAAAAGCTTTTTCTAACGGATTGTGAAAAGGAAGTCTTCACATGGGGATTGAACGCTTGCAGTGCTGGAACGATGTGATAAAACATGTTGTTAGATAAAGCTATCCCGAGTTGATGACATGTTGGGAGTATTCTAATGAGCTTTTGTGAAAATCACTTGCATTTAATTGTATTATTTCCTCCTGTTAACACAAAGACAATTATGTTTGACTTTTTATTAGAATAATTGATATTCAAAGTAGTTTCCAAAAACTAGTCTTTTGGGAGTGTTTTTCTGGTTCAATAAAAATGCACTTTGAAAAATGGAGCTAAGACCCAGTTCTTAGATAATTCTTTGTAGTCCTCAGAAAACCCAGTTTGGTATAGATAGTTCAACTGTAATCATCTGATATTTTCTCTAGGATAAACACTGACAAAATATAGGCCTAGTTCATGTCCTGTAATCTTTTCAATGAGCATAGAGCACTAACGTTACATTAAGACTTTGGGAAGATTGGTCTCATATTTCAATAAACTGATTTCCACAGCCGCACGTTTCATTTCCATCAATTTGTGTATTAATGAGATAGATGACAGTAGCACATTTACATGTGCGTCACAACCTGCTATAGCCTACAGTACCAGTCAAACGTTTGGACACAACTACTCATTCCAGAGTTTTTCTTAATTTTTTACTATTTTATACATTGTAGAATAATAGTGATGACACCCATACTATGAAATTACACATATGGAATCATGTAGTAACCAAAAAAGTGTTAAACAAATCAAAGTACAGTATATTTTAGATTTTAGATTCTTCAAAGTAGCAACCCTTTGCTTGATGACGGCTTTGCACACTCTTGGCATTCTCTCAACCAGCTTCACCTGGAATTATTTTCCAACAGTCTTGAAGGAGTTCCCACATATGCTAAGCACTTGTTGGCTGCTTTTCCTTCACTCTGCAGTCCAATTCATCCCAAACCATCTCTATTGGGTTGAGGTCGGGTGATTGTGGAGGCCAGGTCATCTGATGCAGCACTCCATCCCTCTCCTTCTTGGTCAAATAGCCCTCATAGCCCTCCAGCCTGGAGATGTGTTGGGTCATGGTCCTGTTGAAAACAAATTATAGTTCCACCAAACGTAAATCAGATGGGATGGCGTATCGCTGCAGAAGGTAGCCATGCTGTGGTAGCCATGCTGGTTAAGAGTAACTTAAATTTGAAATAAATCACAGACAGTGTCACCACCAAAGCACCACCACACCATCACACCTCCTCCTCCATGCTTCACATTGGGAACCACACATGCAGAGATCATCCATTCAGCTAGTCTGCATCTCACAAAGACATGGCGGTTGGAATCAAAGATCTCAAACCAAAGGACAGATTTCCACCGGTTTAATGTCCATTGCTCGTGTTTCTTGGCCCAAGCAAGCCTCATCTTCTTTTTGGTGTCCTTTAGTAGTGGTTTCTTTGCAGCAATTTGACCACAAATGCCTGATTCACGCAGTCTCCTCTAAACAGTTGAGATGTGTCAGTTACTTGAACTCTGTGAAGCATTTATTTGGGCTGCACTCTGATGTGCAGTTAACTCAAATGAACTTATCCTCTGCAGCAGAGGTAACTCTGGGTCTTCCTTTCCGGTATGGCAGGTAGCCTAGTGGTTAGAGTTTTGGGCCAGTAACTGAAAGGTTACTGGATTGAATCCCAGAGCTGACAATGTAAAAATCTGTTGTTGCTCCTGTTTCCCAGGCTCTGAAGACATGGATGTTGATTAAGGCAGCCCCCCGCACCTCTCTGATTCAGAGTGGTTGGGTTAAATGCGGAAGACACGTTTCAGTTGTACAACTGACTGGGTACCTTTTCTGTGGCGTTCCTCATCATAGCTCTTCATGGTTTTTGCGACTGCACTTGAAGAAACATTCAAAGTTCTTGACATTTTCCGAATTGACTGACCTTCATGTCTTAACGTAATGATTGCTTATTTGAACTGTTCTTGCCATAATTTGGATGGTCTTTTACCAAATAGGGCTATCTTCTGTATACCACCCCTACCTTGTCACAACACAACTGATTGGCTCAAACGCATTAAGAATGAAAGAAATTCCACAAATTAACTTTTAACAAGGCATACCTGTTATTAATTTAAATGCATTCCAGGTGACTACCTCATGAAGCTGGTTGAGAGAATGTCAAGAGTGTGCAAAGCTGTCATCAACACAAAGTGTGGCTACTTATAAAATATGTTTTGATTTGTTTAACAATTTTTGGTTACTACGGTATTCCGTATGTGTTATTTCATAGTTGTGATGTCTTCACTATTATTATATAATGAAGAAAATAATGAAAAATCTAGAAAAACCCTTGAATGAGTAGGTATGTCCAAACCTTTTACTGGTAATGTATATCGGCCAGATACAGCATGGGGCTGGATGTGGGCTATGTTATTGTCAGAGATAATAACCCTGGGAGAGAGAGGTCACTACCAGACAAGGTAATCAATTCCAGCCTACAACACGGTATCCCTTTCACCTGACATAACAGGACATTCCTGTCACATGATTTGTGTACAGTACAAGCATCGTTTGTTTGTCATTACTAATACTCAGTCAATGAAAACATGATCTGTACCTCTGGGCAACTTCCACCCAGACACTGGCTGCTGTCCGATTTCTTGCCCGCCTCCCCAAAGTATGTGCTTGTCCACTCCATCTCATAGATGTAAAAGACATAAAATGGTGTTAAGGGAACTCCTGCTAACCCATTGTTACACAAATCAAATGCTTTAACATCCATGAGGGGGGAGTGAGTAAGTGGGTAGGGAGTGAGGGGGTATTAAGGAAGGTTTAGTGCAGTGGTATTCAAAGTCGGGGGAACTGCAGTGGGGTCGCCCCAAAAATGTATATATATATAGATATATCTCGTACAATAATCTGCACACTTCACCCCCCCCCCCCCCCCCCCAAAAAAGAAATATATTTAGATTATATATAATAATACAGATTATTGTACGAGACAATATACAAATATTTTTGGTAAAGATAATTTGAAAAATAAAACTTCATTTAGTAAATATATTTATTGGTTTCTTTTCAACATAAGAGATGAAAATGTAATGAATTAAAGGTTATTTGTTCATATAAAAATCTACATTTACCGATAAGGCGGTGTCTTCCGATTTGGGGTGGCGTGGGATTGCGAAATCTACAACAGAAAACAGAAAACAATGGGGTCCCCTCTGAAAAAGTTTTAATACCACTGGTTTAGGGAATATTGACATAGCACAACATAAAGTCTTACTTATTCCAGCCGAGGGCATAACCGGACCATGCACAGTGAGCTTTGAGTTCAGTACTGCCCCCCTCTGTGCAAAAGGAGTCATAACATCCTGAAACATGGCAGAGACAGAGCCCCTGCTGGGCCGGCCTGGCTGCCACCAGCTGTTCACTTCCACACAAACACATGGATGAGGCATTCCCTCTGGAGGTGTCTGGGTGAGTTCTGGAGATGGATGAGGTATTCCCTCTGGAGGTGGCTGGGGGAGTTCTGGAAATGGATGAGGTATTCCCTCTGGAGATGGCTGGGTGAGTTCTGGAGATGGATGAGGTATTCCCTCTGGAGGTGTCTGGGTGAGTTCTGGAGATGGATGAGGCATTCCCTCTGGAGGTGGCTGGGGGAGTTCTGGAGATGGATGAGGTATTCCCTCTGGAGATGGCTGGGTGAGTTCTGGAGATGGATGAGGTATTCCCTCTGGAGGTGTCTGGGTGAGTTCTGGAGATGGATGAAGCATTCCCTCTGGAGGTGTCTGGGAGAGTTCTGGAGATGGATGAGGCATTCCCTCTGGAGGTGTCTGGGTGAGTTCTGGAGATGGATGAGGCATTCCCTCTGGAGGTGGCTGGGGGAGTTCTGGAGGTGGATGAGGTATTCCCTCTGGAGGTGTCTGGGTGAGTTCTGGAGATGGATGAGGCATTCCCTCTGGAGGTGGCTGGGGGAGTTCTGGAGGTGGATGAGGTATTCCCTCTGGAGGTGGCTAGGGGAGTTCTGGAGATGGATGAGGCATTCCCTCTGGAGGTGGCTAGGGGAGTTATAGAGATGGATGAGGCATTCCCTCTGGAGGTGGCTAGGGGAGATCTGAAGATGGATGAGGTATTCCGTCTGGAGGTGGCTAGGGGAGTTCTGGAGATGGATGAGGTATTCCCTCTGGAGGTGTCTGGGAGAGTTCTGGAGATGGATGAAGCATTCCCTCTGGAGGTGTCTGGGAGAGTTCTGGAGATGGATGAGATATTCCCTCTGGAGGTGTCTGGGAGAGTTCTGGAGATGGATGAGGTATTCCCTCTGGAGGTGTCTGGGAGAGTTCTGGAGATGGATGAGGTATTCCCTCTGGAGGTGTCTGGGAGAGTTCTGGAGATGGATGAGGTATTCCCTCTGGAGGTGTCTGGGTGAGTTCTGGAGATGGATGAAGCATTCCCTCTGGAGGTGTCTGGGAGAGTTCTGGAGATGGATGAGGTATTCCCTCTGGAGGTGGCTGGGAGAGTTCTGGAGATGGATGAGGTATTCCCTCTGGAGGTGGCTGGGAGAGTTCTGGAGATGAGCAGAAATAGTACTTTTCCACTAAAGTCCGTACTGGAATGCTGATGGAGGATTTGGCTCAAACTAGAGGGGTTGGGAGGACAGGAACATGGCAGCTAGTTAGAAGACAAACCGGTCAGTTTCATTCAAGGGAGAACATTATTATTTCAGTTTTTTTTAATGTCACCAATTTGTTCTGCAAATGAAAGGATACCATATGGCGGAAGGGTGATTTCTGCTAGAGTTAAACAGATGAATGGATGGGGTATGCAAAACTGCCTTTTCTTACAAACCAAAACATACAGGTCACAACATGTTATTCACCAGTAGATTAAGCACAATCTTGACTCTGTAGGGCATACTAACACAACATACTTGGAAGGCTAACTTCATACTGTAGAGCAGACTAACTCCATACTATATGGAAGGCTAACTCCACATAATGTAGAGCAGACTAGAGCAGACAAAGCCAAAACTATAGAGCAGACTAACTCCATACTGTAGAGCAGAATAACTCCATACTGTAGAGCAGACTAACTCCATACTGTAGAGCAGACTAACTCCTTACTGTAGAGCAGACTAATTCCATACTGTAGAGCAGACTAACTCCTTACTGTAGAGCAGACTAATTCCATACTGTAGAGCAGACTAATTCCATACTGTAGAGCAGACTAACTCCATACTGTAGAGCAGACTAACTACTTACTGTAGAGCAGACTAACTCCATACTATAGAGCAGACTATCTCCATACTGTAGAGCAGACTAATTCCATACTGTAGAGCAGACTAATTCCATACTGTAGAGCAGACTAACTCCATACTATAGAGCAGACTAACTCCTTACTGTAGAGCAGACTAACTCCATACTATAGAGCAGACTAATTCCATACTGTAGAGCAGACTAACTCCATACTATAGAGCAGACTAACTCCTTACTGTAGAGCAGACTAACTCCATACTGTAGAGCAGACTAACTCCTTACTGTAGAGCAGACTAACTCCATACTGTAGAGCAGACTAACTCCATACTGTAGAGCAGACTAACTCCTTACTGTAGAGCAGACTAATTCCATACTGTAGAGCAGACTAACTCCTTACTGTAGAGCAGACTAATTCCATACTGTAGAGCAGACTAATTCCATAATGTAGAGCAGACTAAGCCCATAATGTAGAGCAGACTAATTCCATACTGTAGAGCAGACTAACTCCATACTGTAGAGCAGACTAACTCCTTACTGTAGAGCAGACTAATTCCATACTGTAGAGCAGACTAATTCCATACTGTAGAGCAGACTAACTCCATACTGTAGAGCAGACTAACTCCAATCTGTAGAGCAGACTAACTCCAATCTGTAGAGCAGACTAACTCCAATCTGTAGAGCAGACTAACTCCAGTCTGTAGGGCAGACTAACTCCAATCTGTAGAGCAGACTAACTCCAGTCTGTAGGGCAGACTAACTCCAATCTGTAGAGCAGACTAACTCCAATCTGTAGAGCAGACTAACTCCAATCTGTAGAGCAGACTAACTCCAATCTGTAGAGCAGACTAACTCCAATCTGTAGAGCAGACTAACTCCAATCTGTAGAGCAGACTAACTCCAGTCTGTAGGGCAGACTAACTCCAATCTTTAGAGCAGACTAACTCCAGTCTCTAGGGCAGACTAACTGATATCCGTATCATGTACTGTGGAGCAATAACCTCAAGTTGCAACTTGAGAGTTCAGAGTTTAAATGAAATGTTTACAAAATCCTTTTCTTTGCAGCTATATGAAACATGATTTCATGCTGGATCAATAACATAGTAGCTCTATGATCTTGTTATTTTCTATTGTAATTTAGTAATGAATCGTGACATATAATCAAATCATCTTTGTATCCGAATCAAAACAGGTCAAATGGATAATTTAGTCTGTCCATTATTACATCTATTGTGTGAATTGTAACAGGGTAACTGTCATGATTCCACCAAGGCCTTATCCTTGTTACATCCTGTTGTCACCTTTCAAATCCTCCCATGTAAGATATCTGTTGTGAGGAGGACATGTTCACCAGGAGCCATATGTCAAGCATCTCAGAGTAGGGGTGCTGATCTAGGATCAGGTCTTCCCTGTCCATGCAATCTGTGGCGGCAGGTAGCCTAGTGGTTAGAGCATTGGACTAGTAACAGAAAGGTTGCCAGATCAAATCCCCGAGCAGAAATCTGGCATTCTGCCCCTAAACAAGGCAGTTAACCCACTGTTCCTAGGCCGTCATTGAAAATAAGAATTTGTTCTTAAATGACTTGCCTAGTTAAAAAAAGATAAAATCTTATTTATTGTGATCTATAAGGCCAAACTGATCCGAAATCAGCACACCTATTCTGAGATGCTGATCCCTCTCAACTAAACCTGCATTCTGTCTCCTGCATTTT
Organism: Salvelinus alpinus; assembly: GCF_045679555.1. NCBI lineage: Eukaryota > Metazoa > Chordata > Actinopteri > Salmoniformes > Salmonidae > Salvelinus > Salvelinus alpinus. Next base: position 14,054,330 of record NC_092087.1, on the reverse strand, counting down.
GAAGGGGTTTCTTGGCTGATAAGGATTGATTGTAGACTCTTCATATGGCATATCAAACATTACTACGATGGAAGACTGAATGTTTATACATGGTTGTTTGCTGAAGAGGAGAAATTGGTATACTCAGTACAGTGAATGGTATGACCCTTTTAACTTCAGTGTAAATAGTTTACCTCTCCATTTTCTCTCTTTCCCTCTATCCTCACACCTATATCCCTCCCTCTTCCCTCTTCCCTCTCTCTCTCTTTCTCCTCTTCTCCTCTTGTTTCTTTCTCTCTCATTCCATGCCTATCTTTCCGTCCCTCTTCCATCCCTCTTTCATACCAGTGAATCAGTGAGCCATTCCAACCCCTAAGAACAGAGAACAGGGGGGTTTAAATATTGATAATTTACGATGGCTTTCAGATGCTAGACTGATGCACAGCATACTGCATTCAGCAGTGTGAGCAGCATCGCAAATGAGGATGGAGAGAGTAAGAGAGAGACAATTGGAGAGTGTGTGTATGTTGAGGGAGAGACGGTGAGGGAGGAGGTAATTGAGAGAGTGTGTGTATATTGAGGGAGAGACAGTGAGGGAGGAGAGAATTGAGAGAGGGAGGTGTGTGATTGAGGATGGGAAAGGCGGGAGACGGTTTGTACAGGAGAGATAGCGAGAGAGAGAGAGCGAGAGAGAGAGAGAGAGAGAGAGAGAACTGCCCTGCTCTGCTGCAGTGGAGAGAAGTGAGGGGAAAGACTGCAGTCTCTGCTTATGGGAGAAATCAGTAGATATTACCACGGCACGGAAACGTTAGCCCTACGAGCCTGATTATTGGATGGGTCACCCAGCCAGTGGGAACATCACATTAGACTGGTAATACCTTCTACCTCACTCTCATTTCCTCCCTGGAAATGGTAATCAGCGGGTAATATAGACATGCAGGTCATTTAAGGACAACTTTAATACTGATTTTGTTTTTATTATACAGAGTGTCAAATGATTGTCAAATGATTTTTCTGTCGTTTGAAGATTTGAACTATGAATGTGCAAATCATTAGACAATTTGAGGGGTTTGTATGGTGTGTTTCTGGGGCTTTCGGTTTGTGACTAGCTAAGTGGAGCTGTCCAGTGTTGAACTGCATAAATGTAGACACTGGTGTCTAAGTACTAAGAGTACCTGCAGCGTTGGGGTACAGTTCGTACTACTGCTATGAATAGGATGGATAGCTTTCTTTTCTTGTCTCTGTCGCCTTACAGTCGTATACAAGTTGAGAATTAGACAAAGGCTATTATGCTATGATTGAATATAGCCTGTTGCTGTTACGACTGTTATTATAAGTCGTGATGTATGTCAATTTGTTTGGCAGGAATCATTTTAATTGTCATTTGTCATATAATTATCCTTATCTGTTAAGATTGGTATATATCGATGAATGAGAGCGAGGACAGAGTAAGCAGTTATGTCTATACTAGCCATTTTCATTCTGTCTGTGACATCAAACAATTAGTCATTTGATTTGTCTGATCCCAAACTCCATTGGCTAGCATGGCCTCAGGCAGGCTGTAAGGTATCAGTCAGAAGCAATTCAGCTGGATCTCATTTGCTCGGCAACAACTAGTTTCTCTGCTGTAACGTTTCATAAGGAGTCTGGAATTGAACACGTCTTGTGGAGTGGGATAGCATATAGCCTTTAGCTGTTTTAAGGTTTTTTGAACACTTAAAAAAATGCACCTGTTGGAGATGCAAAGCGTGTTGATTTGTGGCCTCTAGGTCAATGAAGATGAGGTTTCATTACGAAGACACGTTATAGAGCAGCGCACTACACAGCCGACAATGCAGCACTTGCGTAGGTTGCATTCACGGTAAAAGCTGCACATGTTGGCTCAATCATAAATGACCTGTCCGCGCTATAATGCGCCTTGCATTGAATCACAGTCACATACAAGTTATGAACTACGCTGACAGAATACTGTTTTACTGTTGCTGCTGACCCATGTCTTGATCATGTCACTGTCTGTTGCGACTTTAGACAATGCCTTTCCTACATACAGTATATCATTGCCTTAGTACTTGGTATCTTAGGTAGACAACTGTACAGTTGACAAAAGTTTCTGAAAACATAAATATGCCAACTGCATGTAAACACCTCTTTACATCTACAACAAAATACTGTTGGTTTGGCAAGGTAACATTCTTCTTTGATGGTAAAATCTATACAAAATAGAGTGTATGTGGTGATAGGGCTGGGTGATCTAGAGCGAAATAGAGTGCCCGTGGTGATCTGGCAGTGCACGTGGTGATCTGGCTGGCTGATTCTAAAGTCAGTAAAGATCCGTTGTAGACCTGCGTGTGTCGGTCTGTCTCCAGTGAGGACACATGTAATCGGGGTTAAGCTCTACGTTTGCCTGCCATGTATCCCAATTCTGTCCAATTGTCTTGCTTGCTCATTTAGATGGGCCTTAGAAACTGCTTGTCAACTAAACTGAGACAGATCGTTTTTGTCATCCAGCCCTTTTAGAGGGAATGAAAAACCTCTGGGAAGCTTTTTGCATTGGAGAGCCTCTCACATACAGACGCATATGTAACAGTATAACTTTAGTACGTCCCCTCGCCCATACCCGGGCTCGAACCAGGGACCCTCTGCACACATCAACAACTGACACCCACGAAGCGTCGTTACCCATCGCTCCACAAAAGCCGCGGCCCTTGCAGAGCAAGGTGCAACACTACTTCTAGGTTTCAGAGCAAGTGACGTAACTGATTGAAACGCTAGTAGCGCGTACCCGCTAACTAGCTAGCCATTTCACATCCGTTACACTCACCACCCTTTCAACCTCCTCCTTTTCCGCAGCAACCAGTGATCCGGGTCAACAGCATCAATTTAACAGTATAACTTTAAACCGTCCCCTCGCCCCGACACGGGCGCGAACCAGGGACCTTCTGCACACATCAACAACGGTCGCCCACGAAGCATTGTTACCCATCGCTCCACAAAGGCCACGGCCCTTGCAGAGCAAGGGGAAACCCTACTTAAGTCTCAGAGCAAGTGACGTAACTGATTGAAATGCTAGTAGCGCATACCCGCTAACTAGCTAGCCATTTCACATCCGTTACACATAGACACACACACACACAGGCTCACACACACACACACAGGCTCACACACACACAGGCTCACACACACACACAGGCTCACACACACACACACACACACACACACACACACACACACACACACACACACACACACACACACACACACACACACACACACACACACACACACACACACACACACACACACACACACACACACAAACTAACACACACACACACACATTATTGATGTCACTTGTTAAATCCAACTTCAGTCAGTGTAGATAAAGGGGAGGAAACAGGTTAAAGAATGATTTTCAAGCCTTGAGACAATTGAGACATGGATTGTGTATGTGTGCCATTCAGAAGGTGAATGGGCAAGACAAAAGATTGAAGTGCATTTGAACAGGGTATGGTAGTAGGTGCCAGGCGGACCAGTTTGTGTCAACTGCAACCCTGCTGGGTTTTTCGCATTCAATAGTTTCCACTGTATCAAGAATGATCCACCACCCAAAGGACATCCAGCCAACTTGACAACTGTGGGAAGCTTTGAAGTCAACATGGACCAGCATCCCTGTGGAACGCTTTCAACACCTTGTAGAGTCCATGCCCCGACGAACTGAGGCTGTTCTGAGGGCAAACAGGGGTGCAACTCAATGTTAGGAAGGTGGTTTTAATGTTCTGTGCACTCAGTGTGTTACAATATGCATATCTTCAATTACAATATATCCAGTTTCTATCCCTTTTCAATAGTTGACATAGCAATACTCCTTCACTGTTTGTGATAGTATTGTATACCAACATCGAGCAATAATGGTATTTTGTATCAGCTACTTCTCCAAAGAGTTTTTGTATCATCAGGAGATGATAGGGTTAGTCTATTACCAGACCAATAGGATTGTAGATGTCAGGAGAGATGATAGGGTTGATCTATTACCAGACCAATAGGATTGTAGATGTCAAGAGATGATAGGGTTGATCTATTACCAGACCAATAGGATTGTAGATGTCAGGAGAGATGATAGGGTTGATCTATTACCAGACCAATAGGATTGTAGATGTCAGGGGAGATGATAGGGTTGATCTATTACCAGACTAATAGGATTGTAGATGTCAGGAGAGATGATAGGGTTAGTCTATCACCAGACCAATAGGATTGTAGAAGTCAGGAGAGATGATAGGGTTGATCTATTACCAGACCAATAGGATTGTAAATGTCAGGAGAGATGATAGTGTTGATCTATTACCAGACCAATAGGATTGTAGATGCAGGAGAGATGATAGGGTTGATCTATCACCAGACCAATAGGATTGTAAATGTCAGGAGCGATGGTATGGTTTATCTATTACCAGACCAATAGGATTGTAAATGTCAGGAGAGATGCTAGGGTTGATCTATTACCAGACCAATAGGATTGTAGATGTCAGGAGAGATGATAGGGTTGATCTAACACCAGACCAATAGGATTGTAGATGTCAGGAGAGATGATAGGGTTGATCTATCACCAGACCAATAGGATTGTAGATGTCAGGAGAGATGATAGGGTTGATCTAGTACCAGACCAATAGGATTGTAGATGTCAAGAGATGATAGGGTTGATCTATCACCAGACCAATAGGATTGTAGATTTCAGGAGAGATGATAGGGTTAGTCTATCACCATACCAATAGGATTGTAGATGTCAGGAGAGATGATAGGGTTGATCTATTACCAGACCAATAGGATTGTAGATGTCAAGAGATGATAGGGTTGATCTATTACCAGACCAATAGGATTGTAGATGTCAGGAGAGATGATAGGGTTGATTTATTACCAGACCAATAGGATTGTAGATGTCAGGAGAGATGATAGGGTTGATCTATTACCAGACCAATAGGACTGTAGATGTCAGGAGAGATGATAGGGTTAGTCTATCACCAGACCAATAGGATTGTAGATGTCAGGAGAGATGATAGGGTTAGTCTATTACCAGACCAATAGGATTGTAGATTTCAGGAGAGAAGATAGGGTTGATCTATTACCAGACCAATAGGATGGTAGATGTCAGGAGTGATGATAGGGTTAGTCTATCACCAGACCAATAGGATTGTAGATTTCAGGAGAGATGATAGGGATGATCTATTACCAGACCAATAGGATTGTAAATGTCAGGAGAGATGATAGGGTTGATCTATTACCAGACCAATAGGACTGTAGATGTCAGGAGAGATGATAGGGTTAGTCTATCACCAGACCAATAGGATTGTAGATTTCAGGAGAGATGATAGGGTTGATCTATCACCAGACCAATAGGATTGTAGATGTCAAGAGATGATAGGGTTGATCTATTACCAGACCAATAGGATTGTAGATGTCAGGAGAGATGATATGGTTGATCTATTACCAGACCAATAGGATTGTAGATGTCAGGGGAGATGATAGGGTTGATATATTACCAGACCAATAGGATTATAGATGTCAGGAGAGATACTGGAGTGATCTATCACCAGACCAATAGGATTGTAGATGTCAGGAGAGATGATAGGGTTTATCTATTACCAGACCAATAGGATTGTAGATGTCAGGAGAGATGATAGGGTTGATCTATTACCAGACTAATGGGATTGTAGATGTCAGGAGAGATGATAGGGTTAGTCTATCACCAGAACAATAGGATTGTAGATGTCAGGAGAGATGCTAGGGTTGATCTATTACCAGACCAATAGGATTGTAGATGTCAGGAGAGATACTGGAGTGATCTATCACCAGACCAATAGGATTGTAGATGTCAGGAGAGATGATAGGGTTGATCTATTACCAGACCAATAGGATTGTAGATGTCAGGAGAGATGATAGGGTTGATATATTACCAGACCAATAGGATTATAGATGTCAGGAGAGATACTGGAGTGATCTATCACCAGACCAATAGGATTGTAGATGTCAGGAGAGATGATAGGGTTTATCTATTACCAGACCAATAGGATTGTAGATGTCAGGAGAGATGATAGGGTTGATCTATTACCAGACTAATAGGATTGTAGATGTCAGGAGAGATGATAGGGTTAGTCTATCACCAGAACAATAGGATTGTAGATGTCAGGAGAGATGATAGGGTTGATCTATTACCAGACCAATAGGATTGTAGATGTCAGGAGAGATACTGGAGTGATCTATCACCAGACCAATAGGATTGTAGATGTCAGGAGAGATGATAGGGTTGATCTATTACCGGACCAATAGGATTGTAGATGTCAGGAGAGATGATAGGGGTGATCTATCACCAGACCAATAGGATTGTAGATGTCAAGAGATGATAGGGTTGATCTATCACCAGGCCAATATGATTGTAAATGTCAGGAGCGATGATATGGTTTATCTATTACCAGACCAATAGGATTGTAGATGTCAAGAGATGATAGGTTTGATCTATTACCAGACCAATAGGATTGTAAATGTCAGGAAAGATGATAGGGTTGGTCTATTACCAGACCAATAGGAGCGTAGATGTCAGGAGAGATGATAGGGTTGATCTATTACCAGACCAATAGGAGTGTAGATGTCAGGAGAGATGATATGGTTGATCTATTACCAGACCAATAGGATTGTAGATGTCAAGAGATGATATGGTTGATCTATTACCAGACCAATAGGATTGTAGATTTCAGGAGAGATGATATGGTTGGTCTATTACCAGACCAATAGGATTGTAAATGTCAGGAGAGATGATAGGGTTGATCTATTACCAGACCAATAGGATTGTAAATGTCAGGAGAGATGATAGGGTTGGTCTATTACCAGACCAATAGGATTGTAGATGTCAAGAGATGATAGGGTTGATCTATTACCAGACCAATATGATTGTAGATTTCAGGAGAGATTATATGGTTGATCTATTACCCGACCAATAGGATTGTAGATGTCAGGAGAGATGATAGGGTTGATCTATTACCAGACCAATAGGATTGTAGATGTCAGGAGAGATGATAGGGTTGATCTATTACCAGACCAATAGGATTGTAGATGTCAGGAGAGATACTGGAGTGATCTATCACCAGACCAATAGGATTGTAGATGTCAGGAGAGATTATAGGGTTTATCTATTACCAGACCAATAGGATTGTAGATGTCAGGAGAGATGATAGGGTTGATCTATTACCAGACTAATAGGATTGTAGATGTCAGGAGAGATGATAGGGTTAGTCTATCACCAGACCAATAGGATTGTAGATGTCAGGAGAGATGATAGGGTTGATCTATTACCAGACCAATAGGATTGTAAATTTCAGGAGAGATGATAGTGTTGATCTATTACCAGACCAATAGGATTGTAGATGTCAGGAGAGATGATAGGGTTGATCTATTACCAGACCAATAGGATTGTAAATGTCAGGAGAGATGATAGTGTTGATCTATTACCAGACCAATAGGATTGTAGATGTCAGGAGAGATGATAGGGTTGATCTATCACCAGACCAATAGGATTGTAAATGTCAGGAGCGATGGTATGGTTTATCTATTACCAGACCAATAGGATTATAAATGTCAGGAGAGATGATATGGTTGATCTATTACCAGACCAATAGGATTGTAGATGTCAGGAGAGATGATAGGGTTGATCTATCACCAGACCAATAGGATTGTAGATGTCAGGAGAGATGATAGGGTTGATCTATCACCAGACCAATAGGATTGTAGATGTCAGGAGAGATGATAGGGTTGATCTAGTACCAGACCAATAGGATTGTAGATGTCAAGAGATGATAGGGTTGATCTATCACCAGACCAATAGGATTGTAAATGTCAGGAGAGATGATAGGGTTAGTATATTACCAGACCAATAGGATTGTATATGTCAGGAGAGATGATAGGGTTGATCTATTACCAGACCAATAGGATTGTAGATGTCAGGAGAGATACTGGAGTGATCTATCACCAGACCAATAGGATTGTAGATGTCAGGAGAGATGATAGGGTTGATCTATTACCGGACCAATAGGATTGTAGATGTCAGGAGAGATGATAGGGGTGATCTATCACCAGACCAATAGGATTGTAGATGTCAGGAGAGATGATAGGGTTGATCTATCACCAGACCAATAGGATTGTAGATGTCAGGAAAGATGATAGGATTGATCTATTACCAGACCAATAGGATTGTAGATGTCAAGAGATGATAGGGTTAGTCTATTACCAGACCAATAGGATTGTAGATGTCAAGAGATGATAGGGTTGATCTATCACCAGGCCAATAGGATTGTAAATGTCAGGAGCGATGATATGGTTTATCTATTACCAGACCAATAGGATTGTAGATGTCAAGAGATGATAGGTTTGATCTATTACCAGACCAATAGGATTGTAAATGTCAGGAAAGATGATAGGGTTGGTCTATTACCAGACCAATAGGAGCGTAGATGTCAGGAGAGATGATAGGGTTGATCTATTACCAGACCAATAGGAGTGTAGATGTCAGGAGAGATGATATGGTTGATCTATTACCAGACCAATAGGATTGTAGATGTCAAGAGATGATATGGTTGATCTATTACCAGACCAATAGAATTGTAGATTTCAGGAGAGATGATATGGTTGGTCTATTACCAGACCAATAGGATTGTAAATGTCAGGAGAGATGATAGGGTTGATCTATTACCAGACCAATAGGATTGTAAATGTCAGGAGAGATGATAGGGTTGGTCTATTACCAGACCAATAGGATTGTAGATGTCAAGAGATGATAGGGTTGATCTATTACCAGACCAATATGATTGTAGATTTCAGGAGAGATTATATGGTTGATCTATTACCCGACCAATAGGATTGTAGATGTCAGGAGAGATGATAGGGTTGATCTATTACCAGACCAATAGGATTGTAGATGTCAGGAGAGATGATAGGGTTGATCTATTACCAGACCAATAGGATTGTAGATGTCAGGAGAGATACTGGAGTGATCTATCACCAGACCAATAGGATTGTAGATGTCAGGAGAGATGATAGGGTTTATCTATTACCAGACCAATAGGATTGTAGATGTCAGGAGAGATGATAGGGTTGATCTATTACCAGACTAATAGGATTGTAGATGTCAGGAGAGATGATAGGGTTAGTCTATCACCAGACCAATAGGATTGTAGATGTCAGGAGAGATGATAGGGTTGATCTATTACCAGACCAATAGGATTGTAAATTTCAGGAGAGATGATAGTGTTGATCTATTACCAGACCAATAGGATTGTAGATGTCAGGAGAGATGATAGGGTTGATCTATTACCAGACCAATAGGATTGTAAATGTCAGGAGAGATGATAGTGTTGATCTATTACCAGACCAATAGGATTGTAGATGTCAGGAGAGATGATAGGGTTGATCTATCACCAGACCAATAGGATTGTAAATGTCAGGAGCGATGGTATGGTTTATCTATTACCAGACCAATAGGATTGTAAATGTCAGGAGAGATGATATGGTTGATCTATTACCTGACCAATAGGATTGTAGATGTCAGGAGAGATGATAGGGTTGATCTATCACCAGACCAATAGGATTGTAGATGTCAGGAGAGATGATAGGGTTGATCTATCACCAGACCAATAGGATTGTAGATGTCAGGAGAGATGATAGGGTTGATCTAGTACCAGACCAATAGGATTGTAGATGTCAAGAGATGATAGGGTTGATCTATCACCAGACCAATAGGATTGTAGATTTCAGGAGAGATGATAGGGTTAGTCTATCACCAGACCAATAGGATTGTAGATGTCAGGAGAGATGATAGGGTTGATCTATTACCAGACCAATAGGATTGTAGATGTCAAGAAATGATAGGGTTGATCTATTACCAGACCAATAGGATTGTAGATGTCAGGAGAGATGATAGGGTTGATTTATTACCAGACCAATAGGATTGTAGATGTCAGGAGAGATGATAGGGTTGATCTATTACCAGACCAATAGGATTGTAAATGTCAGGAGAGATGATAGGGTTAGTATATTACCAGACCAATAGGATTGTATATGTCAGGAGAGATGATAGGGTTGATCTATTACCAGACCAATAGGATTGTAGATGTCAGGAGAGATACTGGAGTGATCTATCACCAGACCAATAGGATTGTAGATGTCAGGAGAGATGATAGGGTTGATCTATTACCGGACCAATAGGATTGTAGATGTCAGGAGAGATGATAGGGGTGATCTATCACCAGACCAATAGGATTGTAGATGTCAGGAGAGATGATAGGGTTGATCTATCACCAGACCAATAGGATTGTAGATGTCAGGAAAGATGATAGGATTGATCTATTACCAGACCAATAGGATTGTAGATGTCAATAGATGATAGGGTTAGTCTATTACCAGACCAATAGGATTGTAGATGTCAAGAGATGATAGGGTTGATCTATCACCAGGCCAATAGGATTGTAAATGTCAGGAGCGATGATATGGTTTATCTATTACCAGACCAATAGGATTGTAGATGTCAAGAGATGATAGGTTTGATCTATTACCAGACCAATAGGATTGTAAATGTCAGGAAAGATGATAGGGTTGGTCTATTACCAGACCAATAGGAGCGTAGATGTCAGGAGAGATGATAGGGTTGATCTATTACCAGACCAATAGGAGTGTAGATGTCAGGAGAGATGATATGGTTGATCTATTACCAGACCAATAGGAGTGTAGATGTCAGGAGAGATGATATGGTTGGTCTATTACCAGACCAATAGGATTGTAGATGTCAGGAGAGATGATATGGTTGGTCTATTACCAGACCAATAGGATTGTAGATGTCAAGAGATGATAGGGTTGATCTATTACCAGACCAATATGATTGTAGATTTCAGGAGAGATGATAGGGTTGGTCTATTACCAAACTAACAGGATTTAGAGACGTCACGTTACTGTGACATGCACATCTACTCTCATCGTCATCTGCCATTATTGATTTTGGTGAGTAATAGATTTATAACCAATTCTGGATGTGCAGAATAGGGGAGGATCGTCATTTTCCACCTTAGATATCCTGCCCTGAGAGAAGGATACAATAGGGACAGCAGGGAGGCAGAGCCGGACAATGGCCGTGTGGCAACAAGTAGCTCTTTATTCTATGGGTTGTTGAGTGGGCTGGCTCAAGGTTAGCGGTACGCTTTTCGCACTGTCGTGACATTTCTCAGCCCTGCTTAGTCCTACCCAATCAAATATGAGTATGACTCACAATGAGTATCACCATGATCTGTAAATGTTAATCAGATGCTGGTGTCACCCCTGAGACACCAGTGTAGCTAGGAATTCTGGGAAATAAATTGTCAGACTTCAATGTAATTGGGTAACGTTCCCTACTCTTTCCTCCTGTTGCCGCCCCTGAGAGCAACACAGAACTGGCACAGAATGATATGATGCTTGCTGAGGCCTGAGATGAGAATTTATTTGGCCAGCTGTTTGTAGTCTATAGGATTCCCCAGAAGAAGACAGACGCGGGGTTATAGTGTTTCATGCATTCTTATTCTTTATGATTGTGGTTGGTGATTGCGGATTGCAGTCAGATTGATAAACACTCTTATTACCGTAGCCTGCATCTGGGTAGCAGGGCAGTTAATTCAGGAAGTAAACTCAAATTATAGTTCAATAATAAAAATAAATACATATATTTATTTTCAATTACTTCTCAATTAACTGAAAAGTAAAAGCTTTTTTTTTTTTTTTTTTGTTAAAACATTTCTGAATTGTACATTTCTAATCACTTCCTGAATTGACTGCCTTCAATTTGAGTTGAGCCAAACCCTGCTGGGTAGATGAGAAAATATATAATTAATTTGCTTCCTGTTATACCATTTTCTATTTCCACAGTGATCTCATCCCTCACTTTAAATATAATTTCTCTGAAAATAATCCCTAATTAGACATGAGAAGCCATCCACTGTTATAGATGATTAGACATGAGAAGCCATTCACTGTTATAGATGATTAGACATGAGAAGCCATTCACTGTTATAGATGATTAGACATGAGAAGCCATTCACTGTTATAGATGATTAGACATGAGAAGCCATTCACTGTTATAGATGATTAGACATGAGAAGCCATTCACTGTTATAGAGGATTAGACATGAGAAGCCATTCACTGTTATAGATGATTAGACATGAAAAGCCATCCACTGTTATAGATGTGTAATTATGAGTCAGTACATGATAATGGGAACTCCTGAGAACTTTTTGGGGAGCAATAGGAGGGGCCTATAACAGTTGGTCTAACATGCATCCGAAGGTCATAATTCCCATTCAGCCTCTCCATCTCACCTTCTCACAGGGTGAATTGATTCAGTACAGTACATTGCTAATCCTATTAGGATTCAAATCAAATGAAATTGTATTTATCACATGGTGTCACGTTCCTGACCTGTTTTCTGTTAGTTTTTATGTGTTAGCTGGTCAGGACGTGAGTTTGGGTGGGCAGTCTATGTTTTCTGTTTCTATGTTGGTTAACGGGTGACCTGATATGGTTCTCAATTAGAGGCAGGTGGTTTTCATCTCCTCTGATTGAGAATCATATTAAGGTAGGTGTTTTCACTTTGTTGGTCGTGGGTGGTTGTCTCCTGTGTTAGTGTCAAGTTTTGACCCCTTTCTTGTGCAATTCCCCACTTGAAAAGGACAGTCCCTCCACATGAAGATTTTAACTGGATTTCACTCAATAAACAGCCATGGAATCAGTTGTTTGTCTTTTATTTACCATTCTTTGGTTGGCAGTAAACAGGTGAAAAACCTCAAAAAAGAGATGACAAATACAAGTTATTATTTGAGTTGACAGCCTAATTAAATACACAAAATTATCCACATTCACCTCAGATAAACACATTTCTGCCATTATAAAATACAAGGTTTCCACTTAAGCAAATGTTTCCCAAAATAGAAACCCACCATTTTTAATCAAATGAGCAGAATCAGTATATTTTTATCTATATTTGCATTTTTAGCCAAATACATTAAAAATATTTTTAGTAGTAAAAATTTACATTTATTTTCTAATCAGTAGTTTTAAACAGACAAATCTTTCATTTTTTAGCCAAAGATTTTTTAGACTATACATTTGTTACTGAACTAAGAACTTGGTTTACTAAGATTTCTACAAAGTTTAAATTACTTTTAACCATTTCAAACAAGTTCTTTGTCAACAATGAATTTGGCTCTTCTTACTTTTCCTTTATACCCCACAAACAACATTTGAAGTTATAAATACCACTGCAAAAGTCCTATCAAAGTTAAGAGTTAAGAGTCTGTGTTTTCCAGAGTATCATTAGCAGTGCACTGCTTAAGTCAGTATAGTCAAGCATGGCCAATATGGCGCTTACCGGCTGTCTTTCACAGTTTTGTGGAGGGCTTGGACTTGCACAGTCACCTTGATCACAAAGATGAAGTTTCCTTGGTCTTGTGGTGTTATAAATGCTCCTTTCACTGCGGTCTAAAGACAACAGCAGAGCCAGGTGCTGGCACACCCTGATTGCCTGGAAGATTTGTTCCACCTGGTTCACCACTGATTGAAGGAGGAGTTTCACCACTGAGGAGCTCCCAGGCAGTTTGTCAGCACAGTTAGTGTCTGTCTATGTTGCACCATACAGGACTGTTTCGGTTTGTTTGTTCATTTTGTTCGTTCGGTTTTTATGTAGTCATTTCCCTGTTCGTGCGTTCTTCGTGTTACATGTAAGTTCTTACGTCCAGGTCTGTCTACATTCGTTTTGTTATTTTGTTAGTTAATTCAAGTATAGTTCGTTTTTTGTCTTCGTTGTTTTGTCGTGTCTAAATAAATATCATGTCTAAGTATCACGCTGCGTCTTGGTTCAATCCATGCTCCTCCTCTTCGGATGAAGAGGAAGAGGAAAACCGTTACACATGGGCCTTACTGTGAAATGCTTACTTACAAGCCCTTAACCAACAATGCAGTTTTAAGAAAATAAGAGTTAATAAAATATTTACTAAATAAACGAAAGTAAAAAAAGTAACACAATAAAATAACAATAACGAGACTATATGCGGGGGTACAGGTTAGTCGAGGTAATTTAGGTACTATGTACATATAGGTAGGGGTAAAGTGACTATGCATAGATAATAAACAGTGATTCATTGTTCAGCAGCCTTATGGGTTGGGGGTAGAAGCTGATAAGGAGCTGATCCTTTTGGACCTAGACGCTCCAGTAGAAAGAAGGATGTTTCGGTCACGAGTGCCTCATTTCAATTTGGTGGAGATCATTGTTTCAGAAGAGACATAGCATATTATAATTGATATATTATAATCACCTTAGTCTTTGCCATTCCTTCAGAGGGAACAGATCCCGCATCATAAATGGACAATAGTCCTCTTTGGAACACATTTTGGAAAGGGAGCCTTCGTATTTATTTGGCACGTTTTCCACCTCAAGTAGAAGACGTGTTAACTCCAACCATTCATTTTTATTTCATCCCTAACGGACCGTGATGTAATGCTGTAATGTTGAATATCGGCTTTCTTAAGGGACTGAGGGCCTCATTGACAGAATGTTATTTCATTGACATTCATGTAATATTAACATACTGTGTCTCATTCCTCAAACAAATGAGATTAGCCGTTTCATCCCTGAGTTAAATCCATTTAGGAGTTTATAGTACATTAAGGATGCAGTTCTACCGGCTGGCATTTTTATCCTCAGGGTCTGTGATGTGGACTGATGTCAAGGAGGCCATTTCCATACAAACCACTCCAGCCTTGTCACTGTGCTGCTCTACTGTCTGACACATTGCTAAGGAATTGAGTTGGGTCACATGGTAGAATTGTACATCCTCCATTTTGTTTCTTTGTGTGCAGAAAACCAATACTCAGCTACTAAATTGTTTCTATTGGAGTGGAGTGCCAGAGAGGACTAATCTAACTTCTGAAGTGAATCTCTAACAGATGCCTGTTTTTAATTCCCTAAACATTGCCATGATAGTGATACATGTATGGCGATAGGTAATGAGTGATGAAATACATGTCTTTTTGATGTGTGTGTGTTTGTGTGTTATACCAAAGGTTACACACTTCATTGCCTGTGCTGCTGGTGATGGCAACTGACCGTCTCTTTGTGTGTCTGTGACTTTCCCCAGGGACTGTGTGTGTGGCCTAGTCATTGAGGATGAAGTGGAACTTGTTCAAGAATAAGCCTGAGGCCATGGTGGGTCCAGAGCCCACGGGCACCGGCGCCACTATGACCGCGGCCCCAGCCGTCGCCATCGCCACCACCGTGGCTGAACCCCCAGGCAACGGCACAGTTTCCAAGAACGACATGTTCGAAGAGATCAAGAGCAAGTTCATGAACGAGATCGATAAGATCCCATGTATGTCTTCCCTGGTTAACCAAAATACTTTATTTTTTCCCAACCCTGACTCATAACTCATGTACTATGCATGGAACAACTTTGGAACATAGAATCCTAAATCTGGATGATCTCATAGGAGTACAACCCATATTGAGGTATTTACATAGTAGTGTTTTTTTCCTCGTAACTCCCCTGTGTGTGTTGCAGTGCCCTCCTGGGCCATCATAGCTATCGCTGTGGTGGCCGCCCTCCTCATCCTCACCTGCTGCTTCTGCATCATCAAGAAGTGCTGTTGTAAGAAGAAGAAGAACAAGAAGGGCAAGAAGGGCAAAGATGGCCTCAACATGAAGAACATGAAAGGGGACGAGGTATGGTACTTCGGGCTCCACATATAAACTCAGTTCGCAGAGTACATGCAGGTCCAACAGACATAACATATATCACACTCAGGATACGTATTTCATTTGAACACAAAACTCATAAAACTCATATGAATATGAACACAAAACTCACATGAATATCAGTACGTTAAGTTATTTATTTTTAGATGATGAACGTAGACAAAGAGGACTAGGAATTAATCTCGGGATAGCTGACAGAGGGCGTCTATAATTATTAGCCTACTAAGCCACAGACTCCATTCCTCCATAACAATATGGTTGCCTGTTTTATTTACTGTGCAACAATTTATTTTGTTTGAGGAACTTGGGAAAGTTTTGGTCAATATGTAAAGATGGAAGATCTTAATTTGACCACAGTAAAATACACTACCTGACCAAACGTATGTGGACACCTGCTAGTTGAAAATCTCATTCCAAAATGACGGGCATTAATAAGGAGTTGGTCCCCCCCTCTGCTGCTATAACAAATTCCACTCTTCTGGGAAGGCTTTCCACTAGATGTTGAAACATTGCTGCGGGGACTTGCTTCCATTCAGCCACAAGAGTATTAGTGAGGCCTGGCTTGCAGTTGGCATTCCAATTCATCCCAAAGGGGTTCATTGGGATTGAGGTCAGGGCTCTGTGCAGGCCAGTCGAGTTCTTCCACACCGATATCGACAAACCACTTCTGTATGGACCTTGCTTTGTGCACGGGGGCATTGTCATGCTGAAACAGGAAAGGGCCTTCCCCAAACTATTGCCACAAAGTTGGAAGAACAGAATCGTCTAACATGTGATTGTATGCTGTAGCGTTAAAATTTCACTTCCCTGGAACTAAGGAGCCTGAACCATGAACAACAGCCCCAAACCATTATTCGTCCCCCACAAAACTTTACAGTTGACACTATGCATTCAGGCAGGTAGCGTTCTCCTGGAATCGGCCAAACCCAGATTCGTCCGTCGGACTGCCAGATGGTGAAGCGTGATTCATCAAGTGTAATCAAATTCAAATAAGATTGTATTTGTCACATGTGCCGAATACAACAGGTGCAAACCTTACCGTGAAATGCTCAGTTAGAAGCACTTAACCAACAATACAGTTTAAAGAAAATAGAGTTACTAAATAAACTAAAGGAAAAAATTTAAAAAGGAAAAAAGTTAGACAATAAAATAACAATAACGAGGCTATATACAGGGGGTACTGATACCGAGTCAATGGGTGGTGGTACAGGTTAGTCGAGGTAATTTGTACATGTAGGTAGGGGTAAAGTGACTATGCATAGATAATAAACAGCGAGTAGCAGCAGTGTAAAAACTAAGGGGGGGGGGGGCAATACAAATATAGTCCATTTGATTGACTGTTCAGCAGTCTTATGGCTTGTCGGTAGAAGCTGTTAAGGAGCCTTTTGGACCAAGACTTGGCACTGGATTTTAAACACCTGTAAGTAACGGGTGTGGCTGAAATAGCCAAATCCAATCATTTGAAGGGATGTCCACGTACTTTTGTACGTATATACTGTAATTGCAGCAACAGCATTTGAATGTTTATTCCATAATGGTGCTTGATCAGTGGTTGGACTATTAGCTGGCCAAAAGTAGGCTACATCAAGAGTGCAATACTGTTAATATAACCGTGTGTTAGTGTGGGTTTTCTGTGAATTTATGTAAATCACAAAACTACTCTGAATTTCCTGCGGTGCAGGAAAATTCTCAGCAGCAAAAGAGTGAACAAATTAAGAACTGACATCTGTACATAGATTTGACCAACAACACATGCTCTTTATGCATCCCTTGGTGTATCAGTAACAACCTCTGATCTTTCATTGGCAGCACTTAGACCAGTCTTAGGGAGACAAGTCGATAGCCTCCTATCCTCTCTGTTCTCTTGATGTGGTTGTTGTTGTCGTTTTAAAATGTGTGCTGTACTTCATTGTGACATACGGTGAAAATTACACATTTGTTATGGGAAAGGACCAGGGATGGTTTGGGTAATGGGTAGAGAAGGTAATGAAGCCCTGTCTTTTGTGGCATTCCAATTAACGGATGACTGCTAGGGTAAGCTGCCCTCCGTGCTTAAGGATAATAGACATGATACCCATGGATCAGAGGAGCCATATCTCAGACTAAGCAGAATAAACAGGGGAGGACTGTGAAAAGTGCTCCTGCTTAATTCCAGGCTGAATGTGTCCAATATCATTAACAGGGCCCCATTCACCAGTAACAGTTATTAAAACAATTAATTGTCTCCACATGGTGAAAGATGGTCCTGGAAGTAGGACGTTTACATTTTTATTATTTTTTAACGAACAGACAATCACTGTGTCATTTTTCATCGTCCTAGTGTTGCCGGTGGTGTTGTTTGTTTTCTGGTGTGTCGTAAGTTCAAACCTCTTCCTCTCTCTGCTCTCCTCCTCTTCACTTTGTCTCTTATGTGTGCATCGTGTTTCTTGACTGTGATGGACCCCTGATCTACGGTAGGTGGAAGGATCGCGGTGATGCTCTCTGGCCCATGGGCAGATGATGATGATGATGAGGGGGGGTTTCATGGAATGAAAATCGTAGCGCCTTTGCTTTTCTATCATGTTTTGTACTTATGTTTTGAGAATTTAAATGAGAACGCTATGGTCTGCTCCATAAAACCCTGAGAGAAAAATAAATAAATATTGAAATAACGTATCGCCCATTATGTGACAGTGTGATGCCAAACTCACCCCAATATGAAACTTATTGGGCATAGTTTAAACGCAACCCACAAATAACACTATTAATATATGCATGTGAAAAAGGGCATGGTTGGTTGTTTGTGGGACATGATGATGACAATGATAACCGCATGACCAATCAATCAATATTTTTCATCTGCACCCCAATTACTTTGTCACTCAATGAAGAGTGAAAACCAGAATAAAAAAATAAAGCACAGGTTTGCAGATGAAATAGTCCCGGAAACTTGAACATGTCAGAAATAGGGGTTACCATAACTGGCTGTTATCTAACTGAAATACTGCTTCTACATTATGCAAATAGCTGGCTATACCCTTTAATCCTGTAGCTACCATTTGGCTGGGAAAAATGGTGACCTGACTTGAGAGGAACATTCCTTGGTGACACATTAATGGAATAAATAGAAAGCAAGTAAGATTATACAGGCCCTGCTTTTGAAGGATCAGTTAACTAGTTCCTTGGGAATATGGGGTAAGATGTAAAAGACAGGGTAAAACAATTGTGTCACCAAAGGACATTTTGAATTCAAGTCATTAACTAGAAAACATCATACCTGAGTCCCTAGTTACATTAGAGACAGGATGGTATTCCACTATGCCACCAGGTGAGAAGCAGGTAAGCGGGAGCAAGGCAACGCAACAAACCCTGGTGCTACGCAATGCAAGGCAATGCAACGCAACAAACTCTGGTGCTACAGTACGCAGCGCAACGCAATGCAACACAACACAAGCCTCCTGAACGACCACTGTCTGTCTGTGGCATGCTGTCTGTGGTGGGTGGGGCTCCCGCCATCTGCCTCCTACACATAACCCCTGACCCCGCAACTCTGATCCCTGTGTCCTGTGTTCTACCACTGCAGAAACAGGACGATGACGACGATGAAGGCGAGACAGGCCTCACGGAGGAGGAGAAAGAGGAGGAAGAGAAAGAGGAGGAGAAACTTGGCAAGCTGCAGTACTCGCTGGACTATGACTTCCAAGACAGTAAGGTCAGTGGCTGATATTTTCCCCTTTAAATCCTTGTAGGCACTGCTCAGCAAAACCTGTATTAGGCTGTTTTACCTTAATACAATATTTGCAGCATTGTCAGTCTATCAGTAAGAGTCCATCAACATCCAGGGATGGGAATATGATTTTTTTTACTATAAAAAAACCCTACAATTTTTAGAACACAAGGCCCGCACTGAAAAACATTATGTGTGCACATTTATCTATATGCCAACAGTGTGCAACAATGTCTAATTTATCATAACCATTACAGATAACAAATCCTAATAACTAAATTGACCCATATATTCAGACAATAAAAACACTAGTGAAAGTTTAACATTAATTTATTGAAACCGTAATATCAACTAGTTATATTATATTGTGGGAAACACAATCTTGAATAACAATCTTCAAAAAGGCAGTAACATCAGCAGTGGCCCTTGCTTGTGGAAGCATTATGTTAGGAATCAAAAGGACTACTAAAAGTAAGTTGAGTAATTAAATATAAACTGAAATCAAATTGCTGCATTACATATTCAGTCCACATGAAAAAAAGTCATTTGAATCATTCATTGAAACCATAATTAGCTGTGTTACCTGCTCGGCTTTGGTGATGTCACAGCGGCGCTTTGCAGCGGCAAAAGATGTGATGGGAGATTGCTGCTCCTACATGTGCCTAGTATATGAAACAAAAGGTGATCTGTGGTTAAAGATTGAGTTTTGACGTCCATTCGAGTACTCCAATACTGGATTACTCCTGCCCAGCCCTATCATCTTCTAGAAATGAAAGGCATAGTTACAGTAGTCTAAATGACAGACTTATGGATATCCAGAGAGTAGACTGGTGGACCTGAAGAACCTGGTGGTGAGTCATCCATCTAGAAATCTTTTTTTTTTTTACTGAGCTACGGCTCAGCTTTGACATTGTTGAGTACAAACCAGTGGGCATGGTGGGACCCTTGTGGGCATGCTCCACATAGCATGCCTACATCCCCTCAAAGTACCTTGAACAAACAAGCATCTTTTATCAACAGCTCTGTAAAAACATCATCAGAATTGTGCAGCGACAGTTTTGGGGAGGGACAGCTGACAACTGCTGGATTTAGGGTTGATGAATAAAAATATTCAAGAGACCAGTGAATCCAGATCAGGGTTCTGGGAATGAGAGGGTTTCTCTAGTAGATTCAGTATCGTTGTAAATGAATGGGTAGAGTCAGTGTTACAGTGAGTGTGCAATGCTACGCAAGATTTTGGCAGTGTGACATAAGTCCAAGAGGAGTGGAAATGCAGAGTCATTCTGAAATAAGGAAGTCCCTCATGAGATACGGACCCAGGATCAGGGCTTGGAGTCACTGACGCAGGATCAGGGCTTGGAATCACTGACGCAGGAACAGGGCTTGAGATTAAAGCAGGTCCTTTCTTTCTAACTGAATCAATTTCTGTACCTTAAAAATAATGAATCTCTCCATCATTCAGAGCACAATGATACTTGGCACAAGTTCCTCTTTTTCAGATATGCAAAACTACTGTAACATGATATTCTGTGACTTTCTGATGACATGGCAGCAAATATATTTGACAGCTCTAGTGTGGATATCTTGTGTCTAATCTTGGTCATCTAAAAGGGCTGTGATAATTCTTGTTGCAGCTTTAGGTTGTCAGCCAACGGGCCACAAGCTTATGTAACAACGCTGCAGCATTTGTCTGCAGCAGTGACAGGAAGAACACATGAATAGATTAATGTATGTTGTTTTCTCATCTAATATGGTTGGTTTGTCTCAATGCTGTCTCTGACCCCTGAACACTCTGCCCCCCCTCCCCTCCCCTCACAGCTCACAGTGGGAATCCTCCAAGCTGCTGATCTTATCTCCATGGACAGCGGAGGTACCTCTGACCCGTACGTCAAGGTCTTTGTCCTCCCAGACAAGAAGAAGAAGTTTGACACCAAGGTTCAAAAGAAAAACCTGAACCCTGTCTTTAATGAGTCATTTGTTTTCAAGGTAAGTCATAACACAGTTTCTATACCAGGACTGCACTTGCACCGAAGTTAGTTGGAGTATTAAAGGTATCAATCATCCTGCCAAAAATATTGTGTCAGGCTAGTACAGCGGAGTCTCAAACTAAATCTAACTTAACATTTTTGGTGTTGTAAAAAAATCAGACCTAAGATGCTACATGGTATAAGACTTTGTGGTTGTTGCCTACATTTATTTTTCATTATGAAGTCACAGGATGTGTTCTTGTTGTGTTCACGTCAAAGTGTAGAGCAGTTCTGGCTTGCCATGCCTGCCTGCCTGCTATATACCCTCTTGCCTGTGTACTAACTGCAGCTTCCTGTACTACTCAATAAGGTCCATGGAGACTGTATAAGCCTCTCAGTGTCAATGTGGAAGCACTGTCCCCAGAGTAGGGACCATCCATGAACAGTTTGGAGAATTTACAGTATATGAAATCAGATGCCTGCCTTTAGAATGTATTTTTTATTTATATTTGTCATATAGGAAAATGGAATGTCTAGCTTCTAGCTCCTAGACCTGCTTTAGTGTATTATACACTCGTTGGCAATTTCAACCTGTTAAAGCCAGCACTCTGCTATTTTACAACCCTTAAGCTAGGATTGGTAATTTACCTGTCTTATGTGAGCTCGCTTGCGCTGAGGTGCGAGGGGTGGCAATATCAGAGGTACGTTTCATTTGATTGAAAAACAAGCCCTATGGTAAGGCTACCCTTACCATAACAAAAGCTGATTCAACAGAAATGTCTTCCTTATCCTGGCCATGCATTAGCCAAGTATCCTATCCATAAGATGTTTTTAAATGGTCTACTTGTGAGAATTTTGCTGTCATATTTTGCATTATTCAGAATTCAAATAGGCCTATCCTGCAATGCATACTCCATTCGGCTTGTATCCATCCCCATATCCAAATAGAGCCTCTTGTCCAGTTATTAAAGACCCGCTCCTCCAAACATATTCAAAATATTCAGTCCTATAACACCGTATCAACAGTAGGCCTAGGCTATCTCTTGCTTATTGAGAACGTTCCTCACATATACAATACAATTTATGGGAGCCTAGTATTTGTTATTTGCATAAAGACATCCCACTGGGAAAAAACTGGTTGAATCAACGTTGTTGTCTTTTTGTCAGCAAAACTGTTAACCTAAATCCACTGACATGGTGAATTTTTTTGTTGATTTACCATTGTTTAAGGTTTATTAAAAGAGCCCCAGGTCTGCAAGGGCTGGAGTGAATCAATAGAACCCATATTAGATACTCTAATTATGCTTTAGTGCCATTAGAGCTGAACAAATCTCTCCTTAGATGTTTCCTGAGTAAAAACCGTGCTACACATTAGAATTCAGCCTAACCCATTTTCTGCCTTTCCTATTCTGTGTTGTAAAACTCTGTATATTAGCTGCATGTTAGCTGACATTGTGCCGTATTACTGATGTGTCAGTAATCAATGTCTTGCCAGCAGCCCATGGCAAAAAATAAGATGTTTATTTCTTAAAAAAAAAAAAAATCAATAGCACAGATTGTATTAACAATTCAAATAGTATACAGTAGGGACATGTGGTTACATTCATATTTAATAATCCAGTTGTGTTGTTGTTGTGTTGTGGTGGTGTTGTTGTTGTTGATGTGTTCCTTCCTCAGTTACCATATGATGAGCTCGGTGGGAAAACCCTGGTGATGTCAGTCTTTGACTACGACCGATTCTCCAAGCATGACATCATTGGAGAGGTGAGGATCCCCATGAACACCATTGACCTGGGACAGCCCATCGAAGAATGGAAGGACCTGGAGAGTGCAGACAAAGAGGAGGTATGCTCTGAAATGAAACAGAAACTAACTAAGCTTTATCTAACTAAGCTAATCGTTGGACGGGAGCGTTGCCCAATCAGAATTAACAACAGCCAAGCTCTGACAATTGTAATATACATTTTTGTCTATCTTTCCCTCTCTGTGTCGTTGCTCTCTCTGTGCTTGCCCTCTCTCTGTCCTTAATCTCCATGCAGCCTGAGAAGCTGGGAGACATCTGTATCTCTCTTCGTTACGTGCCCACCGCTGGCAAACTCACTGTCTGTATCCTGGAGGCAAAGAACCTCAAGAAGATGGACGTGGGTGGACTGTCTGGTACGTTAAGACTTCCACTGGACGTACAGTTTACTCTTGAGATTCTTAAAGGGTTCTTGAAAGGTTCTTTGCAGTGAGTGATGGTTCTATGTAGAACCATGTCTTCTCAAAGAACCATTCTATATATAGAACCCTCCCCTTCCAAATTGTTCTTTACAATGTTGAAGCAGTCCTTCACTAGATGGTTGTGGGTAATTATGAATTCCTGTTCTTTATGTTGCATTATTTCACTTACTGTGTGGTACCTATGATTTTGTTGTTTTATTCTACCTGTCTTGTGTCTGTGTTTATGTTCATGGGTTCTGTTGAGGTGGCTAGTCCGATACCGTCAGTGAGAAGGGTCTGCAAGTATATGCGAGTTTATATTTTTGGACTAACTTCATCATTTGACATGGTTGAGTCAGGTTGATACAACTCCCAGGTGAGAGTGATTAAGCATGATCAACCCCATATTACAACACAGTAGCATAACAATGTTAAAAACTGATTACCTTCATCATCATACATATCATATACCAATTACTCATAGATAACTGTTACAGAGGTTAAATGTGTATGGTGCTATTCAGAACCATCTCATGAAATAATATATATTTTTAAAGTTCTAAATAGCACCTTCAAGAAAGGAGTCTACAAAGCCCCAAAAAGGGTCCCGCCCTGGTCACAAATCAAAGAACCCTATTTTAGTACTAAAAATGTACAGTTTGTCTGCTGTTAAAACAACTTGTGGGTGGACTGTCTGGTAGGGCAAACCACTGGACATAACAGTAGATCATTTCCAACCAATCAGGCATGTCAATCTGCCATTAATTAAACAGCTCAGTGATGCAGAATCTCTGATTTATTTGCAGACATTGTGCTACTGTATGTTGCATTAATGAGCTCTCTGAATAATTTTTCGAATTAGCAAGCAACTCAATATCACATCACATTTTTGCTCTACCGAAGTGATGCATTTAAAACATGAAATGAGAGATTGAATATCTGTTGGTCTTTCTTTGCAGATCCCTATGTGAAGATCGCGTTGCTGCAGGGAGGCAAGAAACTGAAGAAGAAGAAGACTACAGTGAAGAAGAACACACTGAATCCGTACTACAACGAGTCCTTCAGCTTTGAGATCCCAATGGACATGATGCAGGTGCAGAACACTACATATTTTTGGTGGTCTGCTCTTGTTTTTTTCTCTCTAGGCCTACAACCGCATTTCCATGTTCGCTATGCTTTGATGCTTTACAGCAATTCAATGATGAAAGAAAATCAATACGATTCAGTGGAATTTTATAGGAAAATAACACTCAAAAACTATCTTTTGGTATTTGTTTCATTGGTCCACTGTTGATACTGTTCCAAAATAGTTTTGCTTGTCAGCAATCACATTTTCAAGATATAGAACTTTCAAAATACCACTATGATGCATTTTGCAACTAACATTTTGGAACTGTATCAACAGTCGACTAATGAAACAAACACCAAAAGACAGTTTTTTGAGTGGTGTTTTCTTTTAAAACCTGGTAGTTTAATACCTACTGTATGAGGTTTGCATATGAATGGCTATGTGAGTGCACACATGTAGAATCTACTACACATATACATGTTTTTCTCTCTTTCCTCTTCAGAAAATTTTGGTGGTGGTGACAGTGTTTGATTATGACAAGATTGGCAAGAATGACGCCATTGGGAAGATATTTGTGGGCAGCAAGGCGACGGGCCCTGGTCTGAAGCATTGGTCTGACATGCTCTCTAACCCCAGGCGTCCCATTGCCCAGTGGCACCCACTACAACAGGAGGAGGATATAGATGCGGCACTGGCAGGTTTAAATGCAAAAAAGTAACTTCGCTTGTCCTGTTGATTACCAACTAACCAACTAACTCAGAAACCCTCCCTCCCCAACTGCCCTACTCTGCATGAAACTCATGATTTCCACATGATTCTGTCATGTCTATTTGAAACACTGAACAAAGAAAAAGAAACATCTAAAATATCAGCTTATTCATAATTAAATCGAAGAACATAAACAACACTTTTCCCAACACCATAGCATTTCACATATTTAGTGTAAAGAGAGAAGAGGGAGATTGAGCGATAAATTGATTGATTGATTGATAAATTGATCTGTGTTTCATTTGAACATGCTTTTTAGGAACAGATGCTTAGATGCTGACAATGAAAGTTTGGAGAAAGACTCAATGAAATTGATGCTGGTTATAGCTTCTTCATTTAGTTAGTAGAACATTGTGCATGCTTTACTTATGCTCTCACCGCTCTACATAAACCATGCCAAACTGATTCCCATTAGCATATATCTTGTTCTCAACCCATAAGTGTGCCATATCTTGCAGTAGAGATTAGTATTGGGCCATTTCTGACATAAAACAGTTTTAAGTCTACTAATGGAAAGGGTTTAGGTGAAATGGTAGGTATTAAGGTAATACAATGCAGCAATTCATTCCAGAATGTCTTTCTGAAAGAACTTTACAATGCAATGTTATTTTGTTCCAGTTTTATTATTATTAGTATTATATGTATTCCCATATATATGAGAGATGGACATATTGTGGCAAAAATGATATTTGGCTTTGCAGTTAATTATTATTTATCAAACATGATTAATTTCGATGCCGTTAAGGACAGGGTCAATACAGCTTCCAGTGTTTTCAGTGTGATACACAGACTGGGAGGAATTCATGGGTGCCTTTAGGCTCTCAACTTAGAGTGCACGGAGGGAATCTGTATCCCTGGCAAACGTCATAATGACACAGTCCAAAAGGAAACTGCAAATGTGCTGCAGACCTACTTTGACCACTTGGATGTAAAAGTGATTACTTATCCATGTCCAAAGTAAAGATGATTGAAGAATTATCACTGTCATCCAAAAGCATGACGACCATGCTTTGTTAGTGATGAGATATTTACTACTAATAGCATGTGTTGAAAACACATTTGACCTTTAACTATTTTAAGTCAAAGATACACAATGTTGAGGATGTATGTTCAAGAAAATAAAGAGAAATGATCAATCATATTCTACTAAGACAACATTGCACCCTGTACACTATTGTGAGCACATTTTTGGCATTAATGCTATCGAGATGAAAGAAACATATGTTATAAGATGGGACCATATGCTTGTTACAGCCACTGCCTGTGAATTGTAAAGCACTCTGCATCTCTGAAATGACTGATACAAACATACTAGAGGGGATGTTTTCTCAGTTTAAAAGTGTGTTTGCATGAAGGCCCGACGTCTATTTCTCTCTGCTGAGGATGACTGTAGTGGTGTGGGTATACATTCAATTATTGGATGTTCACATCATAATGATGAAAAGTTCATCATCAAGCAACCGGAAATGCAGCATTTGCTTGAAACAAATGAGAGTAAAGTAAGCATGATTTATGCTTTGTGCTTATCTTCATGTCGTTAGCTTTGACTTTTGCACCATGCACTCATCAGCAACCTGCTTAGTATGTAACCCTTTCTGTAAGATGCCAAAGTCCTGAAACATTGTGGTATTGTCCGCTGTTTATTCAAACCTGTTTTTCCCAAGGGCGTTGTTCGTTAGACATCCTGATATTTTGATTGCCAGGAGGCCATGGTGTATAAGGTGATCAAACTGAAAGGAGGGGGAACGTTGGCATACTAATAAGTCCATTGATATGTAGTTTTGCCCCCCTCTCTCTCGTACCTACTGTAAACATTATACAGTGAGGAAATGTGTTAATACAGCATGTATCTATGAAATGTTGTAAATAGCAGCATGTTTTAAAGAGGAACCATAATTAGTGTGTATGTGTGTTTGTGTCCAATGTCATTTTGATAATAAAATGGAGAGAAAAATATGCACTGACTGCACATTTGATGTATTTTCCGTTAAGGGTATAATAGGACTGAACATATGTCTGCATAGTATATGTTGATTTTACAGGCTATTTTCTTGCCTGGATTTCAACAGTGTTACTTAATTTGTATTTTATTTATATATGTCTACAGTGGACAACCTGAAATGTATGACTATATGCTGGGGCTACAAGTCAAAATGCAATATTACTTACATTTCCTGCTTTCACTTGTATGTGTGCATGGTCTTCGATGGCCAGGATTTATTGTGTATTTATTGCAAAAGCGGAACATTTACTAGCTCCTTTGCTTTGTAATTATAAGTACTGTAAGTGTTTCCTTCATGTATCCTGCCGGAGGTGGTAGTCACCGTCTTATCAAAAATGATTTGAATCTGCTGTGTTGGGTTGACCAGTGTTCTAGTACTAAGTCAGACTACAGTACTACACAAATTTAAGTCCAAGTACTAGACCGTACTTAACGTTAGATTGTTTAGTCCCAGGTTCATGTTATCAGATATAGCTCATTGTATAGGAGTCAAAGCATGGACTTGTAGCCCCCTTTCAATAACTCTCTCCATATCTGTACCCTGAGTAGTCCTCTGCTTGCTGTCATTCACTTGTGTCATTGCTTAACATAACAGTTAAACATGTATTTTTGTGTATGTTGATTAACATAAGAAGTAAAGCCATACAACTTGAGCTTAAATTTCTATACTCTGAGCAAAGGTATATTACTACTCATTTAAAGACCTTATAGAGATATTTTAACAGAGCGGCTGATTCACACTTGATTCCTTTCCTGTGCAAGAACAGGTCAAAAATGATGATATTTGTTCATCTATCGTCACCAGAACCAGTTCTGTTGGAGTTTCACCTCACACTGTATAATGCATGTTTTGCTTATTGAAATATGTACTTAACATGATGATAGTGGTCATGTTAACCAACATTATTGGTATGACTTAAAGTTGATATTGTAAGATGTACATGCCTCTGTATTTATGAAATCATATGACTGCTTGGCTTTTAGTGATGATCATATACATACTTATGTTCAAAAGAGTTTAAAATGAACCTTCAGTCATTCGTATCATTTGCACATGGAATGCAAAACAATGTTTGTTTTTTAAACGTTAGCATAAAGAGCCTGTAGCAGCAAAATGTGGCAACATGTCACTCGATTGCATTAGCTCCTTTCCACTGTCACAGTACACAGTACATATGCTCTGAATACTCCAATTGCAAGAAGGCCTAAAGATCTGATTTGTAAAAACCATTCAGTATAACCTCCATTCCAGTATGGCAGTTATTACTCTGAATATTAGTTTAATTGTGGTGATAAATTAATACTGTTACTTCCTGACTTGTTTTCCCTATCCCTCCTATTGAGTGTACTTGGATTGATTAAGATCGTTTTATAGATTGGTCCTGTGTTACTTGTGTTTATTATATCTTGAGCAGCAACCATCATTTTGTCTGCCTTAAATGTTTCCAATTGTATTTACAATAGGACCAATTACGTCTGTGTTCTTCTAACGTTTCCTCTGTGAACTGAAACTGAGTGGGTTTGTAAAATGACTGCAATGCAGGCAACTAAATCCCCGTCTTCCTGGGCCTTTGGAACTCTTTTGAGCACGGGGCGGACCCAAACAGTGCAGAGCTACATTCACAATGCAATACCGCCGACCTTGCTGCTTAAAAAAGAAAAATGGTTCCTCTTTATGCATAGCGTTTTGATCCTCCATGGCCATCATACTACAAGAATTCCAAAGAACTGTACCCCTCTGCCTTACCTCTGTACTCCCTCCTCTCCTCCTCACTCCCTCCTCCTCCGTACTCCCTCCTCTCCTCCTCCTCACTCCCTCCTCTCCTCCTCCTCACTCCCTCCTCTCCTCCTCACTCCCTCCTCTCCTCCTCCTCCTCACTCCCTCCTTTCCTCCTCAGCACTCCCTCCTTTCCTCCTCAGCACTCCCTCCTCTTTTCAAATTCACTACTTCATGTAAACTATATGAATTACAATGTATATAATCTATAACCCTTACAAATGTGTACCAATCCTGATTCACATTACAGTATATACTGTAGGCCTCTGCAGTATGATGCATTACCACACGTGACCAGTTGATGACACTGAATACAAGAGATTGCGTTGGATTGCAGCATAGAAAATCTTTATAAATAACTTATACAAGGCGTAGGAGACTGTTCATGTGATGGATTAAACAAAAAAATGAAAAAAACATTTCAAATGTCACATAGTGATACAAAACGTGATAATATATAAACTGTTACATCAGCTTATAGATTAAACATTTGCAGACATTCATACGGTATTATTATGTGCTGTGATTATATAATTATGCATTATAACAATCCATAAATTAATACAAAAAATGTGCAAATATGCAAACTGCGTGTGAAGACTATTGGTGTTGGTGGGGGTGTTGGTGGGGGTGGTGGGGTTGGAGAAGTGGGTGTAAACATGGGAAATAAAGCAGTATCATCCCCTCCTCTCTTCCCTTTCCTCCTCTTCTCACTTAGACAGTTTACTGATGACCCGGATTAAGGCTCCGTTCTCGTCCTTCAGTCTCTGGTTCTCATTCTTCAGCTCTGTCTGGACCTGTGGAGGACAGCAGACAACAAGCAGACAGAGAGGGTTATGGTTGGAGTTAGGGTTAGAGTTGGGGTTATGGTTGGGGTTGTGGTGGGGTTAGGGTTGGGGTTAGGGTTATGATTGGGGTTAGGGTTGGGGTTAAAGTTAGGGTTGGGTTTATGGTTGAGGTTAGGGGTTATGATTATGGTTGAGGTTAGGGTTGGGGTTATGGTTGGGGTTATGGTTGGGATTAGGGTTGGGGTTATGGTTGGGGTTATGGTTGGGATTAGGGTTGGGTTTATGGTTAGGGTTGGGGTTATGGTTGGGGTTATGGTTAGGGTTGGGGTTATGGTTGGGGTTATGGTTGGGGTTATGGTTGGGATTAGGGTTGGGGTTATGGTTGGGATTAGGGTTGGGGTTATGGTTAGGGTTGGGGTTATGGTTGGGGTTATGGTTATTGAAACATTGTAGGTGAAACAAATCCAGTTCAAGTTTGATTCACAGAACAAATGACAACGACACTCATCACCAACCTCTCCTCCAAGTCAACTGAACATGTAATGTTCTCCCACAAAGATTGTCTATTTTCAGTTCAGTGTTCCATCTTTATTGAGACCTCTCATTCAGAGACAACAAAATGTTGTTGTCTGTACCCTCCTGTATGGAACACAGCAGACGCTTGTGGCAGTAGTGATTGTGGAGGAATACCAATGGCGTACTCACTCCATGAATATAAATCAATGCACTCACACATTTCACAGCCAACGGAGCATAATGATGACATAATGGTGGCAAATGATGTCAGCTTAGAATACCACATCACACACCAGTTATGCTTTGTCACTGCTGGCTTGAGACTCAGGCTGCATCGCAACTGGCACATTTGACCAGAAAGCAGTGCATTATAAAGGGAACAGGGTGTCGTTTGAGACAGACACACTACAGTATGAAGGCACGCCCCAGAGGGATATTCCCTGTTCAGCAGCTTGCTCTGTCTGTCTGCAGGGCAACTTTGCGATGGCTAGGCCTCCTGTGGAGACTGTGTTTTGGAAATATGTTCTGTCTCTGCTGTGGCTAGGTTTAGTCTATTGGAGATGTTCTCAAGAAGTACAAGAACTGGCTTTAAGCCACAAGAAAACGACACCAAATTGGTCAGACCTTGGACATCTCTCAGTATCAATTCAGTAAATTCACCGTTATTGCAACTGGACAGATACCTTCACTTCATCTTCCATGTCTGATATCTTCTTCTGCAGGACACGTGTTTCCTACAGAGAGGAGAGGAGACATGTCACAATGGTGGAGACATGTCACAGTGAGACTGAACATGATGGGGCTCCCAGAGAGGAGAGGAGACATGTCACAGTGAGACTGAACATGATGGGGCTCCCAGAGAGGAGAGGAGACATGTCACAGTGAGACTGAACATGATATGACTACCAGCCTTACCATGACTGGACCTTTAAAATAACATATATTGAATAGACATGCTGTACCAGGCCAAGAGAGAAGTTAAAAGGGCATAAGCAAACATTCAAGGACATAACGATCTCACCTGTTTTTCTGTCTCAAGCATGGACCTCTCATTGGACCTTTCAGTCATTGTTATCTTTCTCTGCAATGCAAAAGCCCATGGTTAAAATGGGTACAATGAGAAGAGCACAATCCCTGAAGCCAGCAGACATTTCTCATATATACCTTTGATAAAAACCATGGTCACCTCACAAGCATACTACCGTACTTCACAAATAACACCTCCCAAGCATTTACCTCTGGAATCAGCCAATGCATCTTCCTTGCATAACCTGTCACATTCTTACCACTCCTGCAACTTTCCTGATTCTATTGTGCAGTGGTCATTGCAGTAGGATATGGAAGAGTTATTCCACCATGAATTTGACAAGAACTGTACACTGGAAATCACAATGATAAGCAATAAAATTGCACAAACAGACACATACAGTGCATTCGGAAAGTATTCAGACCCCTTGACTTTTTACAATTTTTTTTACTTTACAGCCTTAGTCTAAAATGTATTTAAATGTTTTTTTTCCCCTCACAAATCTACACACAATATCCCATAGAGACAAATCAAAAACAGATTTTTAGACATTTTTAGAAATTACAACAAAAAAACTGAAACCACATTTACATAAGTACTCAGACTCTTTACTCAGTACTTTGATGAAGCACGTTTGGCAGTCATTACAGCCTCGAGTCTTCTTGAGTATGACGCTACAAGCTTGGCACACCTGTATTTGGCAAGATTCTCCCATTCTTCTCTGCAGATCCTCCCAAGCTCTGTCAGGATGCACAGCAATTTTCAGGTCTCTCTAGAGCTGTTTGATCGGGTTCAAGTCTGGGCTCTGGCTGGGCCACTCAAGGACATTCAGAGACTTGTCCCGAAGCCACTCCTGCATTGTCTTGGTTGTGTGCTTAGGATCTTTGTCCTTTTGGAAGGTGAACCTTGACCCCAGTCTGAGGTCCTGAGCGCTCTGGAGCAGGTTTTCATCAAGGATCTCTCTGTACTTCACTCTGTTCATCTTTCCCTCGATCCTGACTAGTCTCCCAATTCCTGCCACTGAAAAACATCCCCACAGCATGATGCTGCCACCACCATGCTTCATCGTAGGGATGGTGCCAGGTTTCCTCCAGATGTTACGCTTGGCATTCAGGCCAAAGAGTTCAATCTTGGTTTCATCAGACCAGAGAATCATGTTTCTCATGGTCTGAGAGTCTTTAGGTGCCTTTTGGAAAACTCAAAGCGGGCTGTCATGTGCCTTTTACTGAGGAGCGGCTTCCATCTGGCCACTCTACCATAAAGACCGATTGATGGAGTGCTGCAGAGATGGTTGTCCTTCTGGAATCTTCTCCCATCTCTCCAGAGGAACTCTGGAGGTCTGTCAGAGTAACCATCGGGTTCTTGGTCACCTTCATGACCAAGGTCCTTCTCCCCCGATTGCTCAGTTTGGCCGAACGGCCAGCTCTAGGAAGAGTCTTGGTGGTTCCAAATTCTTCCATTTAAGAATGATGGAGGCCACTGTGTTCTTGGGGACCTTCAATGCTGCAGAAATGTTTTGTTACCCTTCCCCAGATCTGTCGCTCAACACAATCCTGTCTCTGAGCTCTACGGACAATTCCTTCGACCTTATGGCATGGTTTTTGTTCTGACATGCACTGTCAACTCTGTAACCTTATATAGACAAGTGTTTTCCTTTCCAAATCATGTCCAATCAGTTGAATTTACCACAGGTGGACTCCAATCAAGTTGTAGAAACATCTCAAGAATGATCAATGAAAAACCGGATACAGCTAAGTAAAATTTTGAGTCTCATGGCAAAGGGTCTGAATACTTATATTAACAAGGTATTTCTGTTTTATAATTTGTATACATTTGCAAATTTTTATAAAACTTGTTTTTGCTTTGTCATTGTGGGGTATTGTGTGTAGATTGAGGAGGAAACGTGTATTTAATACATTTTAGAATAAGGCTGTAACGTAACAAAATGTGGAAAAAGTCAAGTGATCTGAATACTTTCCGAATGTACTGTACTTCTTCATTGGACTCTTCATCTGATATCTGCAGTTTCGTTTGATGTTTAGGATGATGGTTTGTTGGAGACAGCGCTTGACTTGGACTGAAATAGGTTCCGGTACTCAGTGGCGGTTCTGGGGGGGGGGGGCAACAATTTTGGACCCCCC
Source organism: Salvelinus alpinus (assembly GCF_045679555.1). NCBI lineage: Eukaryota > Metazoa > Chordata > Actinopteri > Salmoniformes > Salmonidae > Salvelinus > Salvelinus alpinus. Next base: position 14,020,582 of record NC_092087.1, on the reverse strand, counting down.
TGTGGCCCCCCTAAATGTGGAGTATGAAATAATTTTTACATAACAAATTTTTGCTATCGTTCTTTTTTTACATCCGTTATTAGACAGTGGCAACAATGATGATTATGAACATGGTCTTTTGCCTGCTAATGCCTGCAATGCAGTGAAGAAAACGATGACAACAATAACGTCTAATGTAACTGGCCCCTCTAACAGTACAACTGGCCCCAGCTTGGCCCCCCAGTTGAAATGGTCTAGAACCGCCACTGCCGGAACTAATTTTGAGTGGCGTAGATTTAGGTGCAGGAGCTCCACAATACTTTTGAGCTAATATTCTATAAGAGGAACAGTAGCTCAAGCAGTAGAACATTTGAGGTGCCGGTACACAGCTCCAGTGAGCTCCTGCCCAAGTCAACCACTGGTTGAGGAACAATTTAATTTTTTTTCATGTTTACAATGACTGTTTGTTGGGGAACTATTTTGTGTGGTGGATGAATACCAGTTGGGGATAATCACCTGTGTGACTCTCTCCAGCTGAGTCTGCACCAATACCAGCTCCTGTTTGCTGCCCTGCAGCCTGGACTTGAGTCTCTCATTGGTAGACAAGGCCTCCTCGTACATCTGTGATGCACAGGATCCCACAGCAAACTCAGACCCAGAACATCATAACATGCCACATAATTTGACTTAGGTAATCAACAAGTTGTGTTTTTCATGTAGCCTGATCTCCAATTCAAATCAAAGTTTATTTGTCACATACACAGGATACAGCGCGATGTAAACAGTGAAGTGAAATGCTTACTTGTGAGCTACCTCTCAACAGTGCAATGAAATACCATGTAAATATATTTAAAAAATAATTGTTTTCATAAAGAAATACCAGTTGTGGGGATTTTGGGTTACACTGTACTTGAAGCCACAGTCATAAGGGCTACAAAACAATGTCATTATCATGACATAACAGATTTATAACAGACCATTAGCAAACTACGGCAATTTTTCTAGGTTACAGGTTACCTTCTTATAGTCAGTGCATCCTGCCTCTTCCTCTGCTTTTTTCCGTGCTGCCATTCTGTTTTCCCTTCGAGCGTCATAGGCCTCGCGGTCGTAAGCACCAGACGAGTCCAGTCTGAGGGTAAGATTGCACAGCTGAACCTGAAACTACTGCACTGTGTCAGAGCTTATTCATCAATGTACCTTTGACCCTAATTGTAATAACAATCAGTTGCAATGGAGGCCTGAGTGACCAATGGCTGTTAGGATATGTTTCAGTGCCTGATAGTGAAAATCTAAAGCACACCTGTGTCTTTTGATGAAGTTAATTGAGTTGAAAGCATCTTACCTGGACACTCTTTCATGCTGAAAACAAACAGAGAAGATATGTCACTTACAAAATGCATAGAACATGAGTAGTTTTGGATGATCTGCAACTCTGAGGTGTAATGTCTTCTGACAGCAGAGCTGTCAAGATGAGCACTTTGTAAAAGGACTTTGTGTCCTGTATGCATAAAGAAAACCCCATGGCCTTAGTTATGAACTCTCATAGAAGACTCTAACAGAAGACCTTCACACTGTCCTGCAGCCAAGCATGTGGATATCAACAGAGAGCATCTTGGGATGAAACTCGATACTCACGCCAAGTTAGAGAAGGACAGTGGAAACAGTCACATGTACAAACTGAGACCCAGAGATAAAGCTAAACACATCCAAAAAAGGTAATAACTATGGCAGCGGCTTAGCTTGGGAATCTTGACGGTTATTGCCTGCTGAAGGGTTGGAAACAGGGGATATGAATCTGTTTTTAAAGAGACACTCCCGCAAAAATGGCAACGTTGACAATGGCAGTAATGTTCGGGGCATTTGTTACTTCAGTCTCTTGCCTTGTGGATTTATTTCAGTAGAAGAGTTGAAAAGGTTATTCCTGATACAATACAAGATACAATACTATAGGATAAAATAGGAGATGCGTTCCACTGCAGACATAATCATTCCCGCTAGAAAATGTCCTCAGTGATTCTCTTACAGTGTTTGGGCCAGCCCCTGACCTCTGTGTTCTCAGGCTGCAGAGGACAGCCTGCTTCCGTTTTCAAGCCTGTGCCGCTTTCTATGTGTCCAGGGAACCATGACGAGCAACCACTTTGTCAGGCAATTTCAGGAGTTCAGCCCTCAAAGCCAAATATTTAGGCTTTTACGCCATGGTATGCAACAGTGAGCAAGAGTGAAGGCATTAAAACATTGCTTAACATTGTGATATCCATAAATTACGTCAATTGATTTAGTTAACAATGTACGATTACATAAATATGTTCTTGTTTTTTGTGCACTCGCCTATTATTGCTTCAAGAATAAAAGAGACTTGAACTGAAGTCTGGAAAACAAACTTAAGGTCATACACACAGGCATAAGAACTCATTGCAGTGTTTAGACATAACACACCAAATAAGGCTCTATGGAGACGGATATAAATTCACCTGAATTGTTCAAGGGGCTCTAGAAGGATCATGTATAAACACACACGAATGGTTCCCATCAGACATCAACAAGCTCTCAGGATGTTCTCTCTCCGTCTGTGTCAACACTGTCAGCTCTCTCTTATTAAAGAGTCTGTCTTTGTGTTTGGAACCATTGTAAGTTATCATTAACAAGGCTTACCTCCTGAAGCTCTGCTTGGATCTGGCACTGGGAGAAGCTGGGCTGTGATGGAGAGGGCCTGCTCTGAGTCTAACATGCCTCAGCGAAGCCTTCCACCATGACCAGACCCAGCCAGGAATAACCCCTACAATATTTAACCCCTCCACAACAACCAGACCCAGCCATGAATAACCCCTACAATATTTAACCCCTCCACCACAACCAGACCCAGCCAGGAATAACCCCTACAATATCTAACCCCTCTACCATGACCAGACCCAGTCAGGAATAACCCCTATAATATCTAACCCCTCTACCATGACCAGACCCAGTCAGGAATAACCCCTACAATATCTAACCCCTCTACCATGACCAGACCCAGCCAGGAATAACCCCTATAATATCTAACCCATCTACCATGACCAGACCCAGTCAGGAATAACCCCTATAATATCTAACCCCTCTACCATGACCAGACCCAGTCAGGAATAACCCCTACAATATCTAACCCCTCTACCATGACCAGACCCAGCCAGGAATAACCCCTATAATATCTAACCCATCTACCATGACCAGACCCAGCCAGGAATAACCCCTATAATATCTAACCCCTCTACCATGACCAGACCCAGTCAGCAATAACCCCTATAATATCTAACCCATCCACCATGACTAGACCCAGTCAGGAATAACCCCTACAATATCTAACCCATAGGCATTTTATGTAGATCAAAAATAGTTGGATGATGTAAATAATATGGTTGTAGGTCCATCTGGTTCTCTAGTAGGCTTGTATTGATTAATCATTACACCAATATCATTACACCAATAGAATCCTTTCAGATTCACACCAGTGCTCAGAATGTAGGAGCTAGTGGTTGTTTTTGGACCAGGCCAGTCTTTCTTTGTGCTCCCCTCCTACTCTGTTAGATCCAATGGGGGACTTCCTGTCTGCTGACTAGCTCTTCCAAAGAAGAACATGTGATATATATATATATATATGATGTAAAGAATATGGTTGTTTTTATATATATATATATATATATATATATATATATATCGTATCACTGCTTGAGTAAACATTTGAGATCAACTTCTTATTAAACTTATTAAACATTTTCCTGTTTGTTTTCCCGGCTGGCTTGTGTGCTGGAACGTGCTGAGTCTTGTCCAGAGTGATATCAGGGGGACCCACTTGAACGCATGCCTCTGAAAGGGTTTGATCTAGTTGATCCTGTCAGATAACTATCTTCAATGACAATCTGAGTTGTATATATGTCAGCTGTCTCTTTTGTTATTTCATTAAGTTACACAGGACTCCTCTCAGTCAAATTCCGAGGCAACTTTCTGCCTTATGAAAAAATTGCTTGGAGCTGATGATGTCATGGAAACTCAAAAGTTATCTGACACTTATATGACCTGTCGTGGGAGGAAAATGCTGAGGCTGTATTGGACGGATTCTGGACCTCACAAAGAGAGAGAGAGAGTCTGTGTATGAGTACACTGTGTATGTTTAATGTGTTTTACAATGATATTTGAATAGTTACATCCATGCAGCTGATTCTGAAACTTCCTATTCCTTATGTCAAATTTACTCCCACATAAGCCACTTGGCTCAAGAGGGCTAATCACCATCGCTCACTACAATCTTCATGAAACAATTACAATGGTTTCCACTAAAAGCATGAACAGTATGCCATAACACCTATGGTATTAAACATCAACATAGTGCTTGGCTAGTCTGAAGTGCTCCAAACTAACGGTTAAAGTTACAAGTCAAGCATGGCATTTTATCTGATCCACAGCTTTTTTCAACACATGGCAATGTTTCCAAAAGGCACCCTAGGCGTCTCCTTGTTATTGCCCATAGAAAAGAGAAGTAATCTGTTCTTACTTTGAGGCTTCTGGAGGTCGGCGAGGGTTTAGCGGGAGACGAATCAGTGGATGACTTTCTTGTGCGTGGCTGATCCTTTGCGTTGCGGGGGGAGAGATGAGATGACATCGCTGCAGGTTACTCTCCACGGCATGAGGTTCAAGTGGGGTCCAGAGGTCCAGTCCAACCAACTTGATTCCAAAAGTCTACTGCATGAACAATCCAGTGACACACAGTTAAAATCCCTGTGATGTGAATGAAGGTGGTGAAGGGACAGAGTCAGGAGTGTGATCAAAATAATAGAGTTCTAATGATACAGAAATAGCTGTGGTCAGGAGTGTGATCTCACTCCAGGTGATGTTGAGTGATCCTGAGATGAGATGAGTGGAAGGTGAGTAGCAAAAGGGAGGGCGATGTGGAGGAGGAAGAGGGTGGGCGCTGGGCGGTGCTGTAGACTGTATGGGGAGGGACACTGCCTGGGACTTGACAGCAGTGCCGCTAATGAGAGCACTCTCTGGACTGTGGTGATTCAACAAAAATGAAAACATCAAAGTAAAGCACTCGGCTCTCATTCTGCCTGACAGCCTCTCGCTCTCTCTCTTTCTGCCTCACAGTCTCTCTTTCCCCCTCTTTCTTTAATCACCCTTTGGTCTGAGCTATGGACTAATATGGATTTGTTGGACACTGGAATTTGTTATGAAGATAATAAAAAAATGTAATCCGTCTTTTTTAAATCTAATTTCACAGCCTCACAAACATGGCTGCCAGTATTCCCTTGTTAGTGGTGGCATGATGCAACAGCAGAGAGAGAGAAGGGGTAGGAGGGGATCTGGAGAGGGAGATATGGAGGGGTAGGAGGGGACCTGGAGAGAGGGGGGTAGGGGAGGATCTGGAGAGAGGGAGAGAGGGGGTAGAAGGGCATCTGGAGAGAGGGAGAGAGGGGGGAAGGAGGGGAGCTGGAGAGAGGGAGCGGGGGTTAGGAGGGGATCTGGAGAAAGGGAGACATGGGGGTAGGAGGGAATCTGGAGAGGGGGAGAGGGGGGTAGGAGGGATCTGGAGCGAGGGAGCGGAGGGTAGGAGGGAATCTGGAGAGGGAGAAGGAGGGACCTGGAGAAAGGGAGAGAGGGGGTAGGAGGGATCTAGAGAAAATGAGGGAGGGGGTAGGAGGGGATCTGCAGAGAGGGAGATAGGAGGGGATCCTTTCCGAGAGAGAGAGAGAGAGAGAGAGAGAGAGAGAGAGAGAGAGAGAGAGAGAGAGAGAGAGAGAGAGAGAGAGAGAGAGAGAGAGAGAGAGAGAGAGAGAGAGAGAGAGAGAGAGAGAGGGGTAGGAAGGGATCTGGAGAGAGGGGGTAGGAGGGGATCTGGAGAGAGGGGGTTAGGAAGGGATCTGGAGAGAGAAGGGGTAGGAGGGGATCTGGAGAGAGAAGGGGTAGGAGGGGATCTGGAGAGAGAAGGGGTAGGAGGGGATCTGGAGAGAGAAGGGGTAGGAGGGGATCTGGAGAGAGAAAGGGTAGGAGGGGATCTGGAGAGAGGGAGAGAGAATACATAGGAGTGGATCTGGAGAGAGGAGGGTAGGAGGGGATCTGAAGAGAGAGGGTAGGAGGGGATCTGGAGAGAGGAGGGTAGGAGGGGATCTGAAGAGAGGGGGTAGGAGGGGATCTGGAGAGAGGAGGGTAGGAGGGGATCTGAAGAGAGAGGGTAGGAGGGGATCTGGAGAGAGGAGGGTAGGAGGGGATCTGAAGAGAGAGGGTAGGAGGGGATCTGGAAACAGGGGGGTAGGAGGGGTAGGAAGGGAACTGGAGAGAGGGGGTAGGATGGGATCTGGAGAGAGGGAGAGAGGGGGGTAGAAGGGGATCTGGAGAGAGGGGGTAGAAGAATCTGGAGAGAGGGAGTGAGGGGGTTAGGAGGGATCTGGATAGAGGGAATGGGGGAGCGGGGGGGTAGGAGTGATCTGGAGAAATAGGGGTAGGAGGGGATCTGGAGAGAGGGGGGTAGGAGGGATATGGAGAGAGGGAATGGGGGAGGTGGGGGGTAGGAGGGATCTGGAGAAATAGGGGTAGGAGGGGATCTGGAGAGAGGGAGAGAGGGAGAGAGGGGGGTAGGAGGGATCTGGAGAAAGGGAGAGAGGGGGGCAGGAGGGATCTGGAGAAAGGGAGAGAGTGGGAGAGAGGATCTGGAGAGAGGGAGAGAGCGGGAGAGAGGATCTGGAGAGAGGGAGAGAGGGGGGTAGTAGGGCTCTGGAGAGAGGGAGAGGGGGTAGGAATGGGATCTGCAGAGAGGGAGAGAGAGGGTAGGAGGGGAACTGCAGAGAGGGGGAGAGAGGATCTGGAGAGAGGGAGAGAGGGGGTAGTAGGGCTCTGGAGAGAGGGAGAGGGGGTAGGAATGGGATCTGCAGAGAGGGAGAGAGAGGGTAGGAGGGGAACTGCAGAGAGGGAGAGAGGGGGAGAGAGGGGGATAGGAGGGGATCTGGAGACAGGGGGAGAGAGAATGGTAGGAGTGGATCTGGAGAAAGGGAGAGAGGGGAGAGAGTGGGGGTAGAGGGAAATGATGACAACAACAGGAAGTCATTTTGGCTGGGGCTCATAATCTCTACTTCCTTTGATTAGTGCTCCCCTGGTGGGTTAGTGGTCAGTGCCTGTCTAAGAATAACTTCTGACTTCAGCATGCTATAAATACAATATACATACCTTATGGACAAATAATCACTATCTTCACTTTACAGAGAGGGGATATGAGCATAATATTAAAGGTGACAATAGCAGAAATTATATTTCTGGCCTGAAATGTTATAGCAAGCCATATAGCTATCTCTATCTAATCTCTTGTGGACATAATTACACAAGATTTTTGTCTTTGGTTAACCGAGTTTAATATCTACCCAATGTTTTTGCTCAGATCAATTGAAAAGTGATATTTACAGTAATACCACTCCACAAGATTAATCAAGAAAAACAGTGTCCATCACAGTTTAATCATGCACCAGGTTGGAAATCTATATTATCTAAACAGTATATGAAAATGAACATGTTGGCACCATCTCCTGGTAATATTTTACTACCAGAACTGGGTGATAACATCAGAACTGTATGGAAAATTTTCAGTCACACTTTGTCACACAGTGAGGATGAGACACTGACCTGTAGATACTGGCACCACCTGGTGGCATTATACAACGTTTCCAAAGAGTCCACAAAAAGCCTGGCGGTAAAAGAACAGCATGTCCAGTACCAGACAGGGGAAACTCCAACCACATGTACAACATGTCCAGTACCAGACAGGGAAAACTCCAACCACATGTACAACATGTCCAGTACCAGACAGGGGAAAACTCCAACCACATGTACAACATGTCCAGTACCAGACAGGGGAAACTCCAACCACATGTACAACATGTCCTGTACCAGACAGGGGAAACTCCAACCACCAGTACAACATGTCCAGTACCAGACAGGGGAAACTCCAACCACATGTACAACATGTCCAGTACCAGACAGGGGAAACTCCAACCACATGTACAACATGTCCAGTACCAGACAGGGGAAACTCCAACCACATGTACAACATGTCCAGTACCAGACAGGGGAAACTCCAACCACCAGTACAACATGTCCAGTACCAGACAGGGGAAACTCCAACCACATGTACAACATGTCCTGTACCAGACAGGGGAAACTCCAACCACATGTACAACATGTCCAGTACCAGACAGGGGAAACTCCAACCACATGTACAACATGTCCAGTACCAGACAGGGGAAACTCCAACCACATGTACAACATGTCCAGTACCAGACAGGGAAAACTCCAACCACATGTACAACATGTCCAGTACCAGACAGGGGAAACTCCAACCACATGTACAACATGTCCAGTACCAGACAGGGGAAACTCCAACCACATGTACAACATGTCCAGTACCAGACAGGGAAAACTCCAACCACATGTACAACATGTCCAGTACCAGACAGGGAAAACTCCAACCACATGTACAACATGTCCAGTACCAGACAGGGGAAACTCCAACCACATGTACAACATGTCCAGTACCAGACAGGGGAAACTCCAACCACATGTACAACATGTCCAGTACCAGACAGGGGAAACTCCAACCACATGTACAACATGTCCAGTACCAGACAGGGGAAACTCCAACCACATGTACAACATGTCCAGTACCAGACAGGGGAAACTCCAACCACAGTACAACATGTCCAGTACCAGACAGGGAAACTCCAACCACATGTACAACATGTCCAGTACCAGACAGGGAAAACTCCAACCACATGTACAACATGTCCAGTACCAGACAGGGGAAACTCCAACCACATGTACAACATGTCCAGTACCAGACAGGGGAAACTCCAACCACATGTACAACATGTCCAGTACCAGACAGGGGAAACTCCAACCACATGTACAACATGTCCTGTACCAGACAGGGGAAACTCCAACCACATGTACAACATGTCCAGTACCAGACAGGGGAAACTCCAACCACATGTACAACATGTCCAGTACCAGACAGGGGAAACTCCAACCACATGTACAACATGTCCAGTACCAGACAAGGGAAACTCCAACCACATGTACAGCATGTCCAGCACAGGGCTATGCTGTTCTCACAGCCATAGGCTAAGCCAACACCATAAATAACCTTTGGGGAGAGGTTGTGAGAAGGTGTTTAGTTACAGATCACATTACAGTCAAGGTTTCATTCCATTCTCTTTTAGACAGAGGCAAGCTTTTAGTTGCTCACATAAATGAACTAAAACCATGAGCTGAAGAATTATATTTTAACAGCTTTCTTGTAAATCGAGGTTTAAATCATTGTTAGGCTAATAATTAACTACAACAAATAAGAGTACAGAAGCAGAGGTAAATAAATAAAGTATACACTTTTTTTATTACAAAAGTACATCAATGACATCTGTGATGCAATTTGCAGGTTTGAAAATGTCACATCTATAACATGACAGAAATAAAATGAGGCTCCATTAATAATCCCAGCTACTGAATGTAGGCTAGGTCAATAATATGGACAGTTAAGAAAATGTATTTACATAAATCAAAACTAAATAAGAACACACATTTTGATTTACAACTTTTTAGTAAGTACATTTACAACTGAAACATGATCAAATAAGTTCATAACCAAGCTGGTAAGTGTTTGGACATTCTGTGGCTTTGCCAACAAATTGGAAAGTAGCTTTTGTCACTCATCTTAAAAACTGTTATTGCTCTGAAATTCATATTTAAAAAGAGAACTGAAAACTTCAGACTGCTTACTTAGGTACAGACAACTGTTAACAGTTGGCACTGACAGTCTTTATTTTTATCTGAAGTATTCCTGTTGAACTTTAAAGACCCTGTATGAGGGTGTGGGTCTTGAGGAGTGGGTCCTCGATAGGCACGTGTCTTTATCTTTAGAAATATGTCTTTAATATTTCCATAAGACCTCGCCATTTTGGTCAAATGTAATTTAATTTCTGGCAATGCAGTAAAGTATGATTAATTCAAAAGGAAATGGCCCACGCTCGCTCACCATTAAAGACATACTGTATCATTATGTGCTATGCTATGGAACCCTGACCTGTTCACCGGACGTGCTACCTGTCCCAGACCTGCTGTTTTCAACTCTCTAGAGACCGCAGGAGCGGTAGAGATACTCTTAATGATCGGCTATGAAAAGCCAACTGACATTTACTCCTGAGGTGCTGACTTGCTGAACCCTCAACAACACAACAACTACTATTATTATTTGACCATGCTGGTCATTTATGAACATTTGAACATCTTGGCCATGTTCTGTTATAATCTCCACCCGGCACAGCCAGAAGAGGACTGGCCACCCCTCATAGCCTGGTTCCTCTCTAGGTTTCTTCCTAGGTTTTGGCCTTTCTAGGGAGTTTTTCCTAGCCACCGTGCTTCTACACCTGCATTGCTTGCTGTTTGGGGTTTTAGGCTGAGTTTCTGTACAGCACTTTGAGATATCAGCTGATGTACAAAGGGCTATATAAATACATTTGATTTGATTTTGATTTGATTTATTCAAGCAACTATTAAAAATGTGACATTTCGACCTTCATCAATGACTTTCATCAGACAAATTATACAGAGGGAATGGACATGTACATATAGGCCCCTACGTCATAATTTTGTCAGGCTATTAATAGTTACTTAAATAAAATAATATGTTTTTAACGGTGAGTTAGTGTTGCGCCTTTATCTTTTCAATGATTATCACATTTTTGTTAATGCACCACGACTCATGTTGGTTGAGTGGCCTCCACTTCTTTCAAAACAGTAATGTTTCAATTGCCAAAATGTCTGCTCTAGCCATACCAGAGTCAGCAACATGTGCCTGAACCTTTTCCTCCTCCTACCATAGCTCCTCAGGAGACCAATCCTCTGGAAAGTCATTGTCATCATCAATCTCCTCTTCCTCGTTCTTTGGCTCCTCCTCCTCCAGTTGCTCTTCTGTGCCACCATCTTCCAATGACTCCACTACAAATAGCTGTTCTTCTGGCTCCTCTGTCACTTCCTTTTCCACTGATACCTCCTGCTCCATTTCCTCCTCTTCAGCTTCCTGTTCCACTGCCTCCTCAGTAACGTCCTCCTCTTCAGCTTCCTGTTTCACTGCCTCCTCAGTAACGTCCTCCTCTTCAGCTTCCTGTTTCACTGCCTCCTCAGTAACGTCCTCCTCTTCAGCTTCCTGTTCCACTGCCTCCTCAGTAACGTCCTCCTCTTCAGCTTCCTGTTTCACTGCCTCCTCAGTAACGTCCTCCTCTTCAGCTTCCTGTTTCACTGCCTCCTCAGTAACGTCCTCCTCTTCAGCTTCCTGTTCCACTGCCTCCTCAGTAACGTCCTCCTCTTCAGCTTCCTGTTCCACTGCCTCCTCAGTAACGTCCTCCTCTTCAGCTTCCTGTTTCACTGCCTCCTCAGCAACGTCCTCCTCTTCAGCTTCCTGTTCCACTGCCTCCTCAGTAACATCCTCCTCTTCAGCTTCCTGTTCCACTGCCTCCTCAGTAACGTCCTCCTCTACCTCCTCCTCAGCAGGTTCTTCCTCTGTTACCTCATGCTCCCGTTCCGCCATTTCTGAGGCCTCTGCCGCCTCGGAGTCTACTTCCTCTTGGCTGAGTGGACCACCATTCACCAGCTAGAACACAGAGAACATTCTGTACTGTACATTCAAGAGGACACTCGAGCATGGGTCATCGTGTATGGTGTCTGAAAGAGTTACACACTTACAATGCGCCTCTCGAATATTAGTTATATATTAGTTTAACACTTTCAACCCTTTGTCGATAAAAGTATTTGCTTTTCTCTGATCATGCTAGTTTGGTGTTTACAGAACAGAGTGATCTATTAAGTCAACCTGAAGTTATACAATACTTGACTAACTTACTGTATGTGTCAGAAAGCAGATATAATTACTTTTGTAAGACCGCTGTGTGTAAGTCTACACTATAAGCCTCAAAACCATGATATGTTCTTTCATTAAAAAAAATTAGAAGATGAGAAATACTTTATTGTACATTTTCCTTGCAGTCCACGGATATAGAAATATAATAATTAGCTGTGGTGGAAGTGGGGCCTACCTGGCTGTGAACAGCCTCCGGCTGCTTCTTGAGGTGGGAGTGCAGGCTCTGGGAGCTGATGTGCTGCTCATTCAGGGTCCTGGTCACTAACTGCAGCTGCTGCTCCAGAGCCTGGGCGTTCTTGGCCTGCCATTCCTCCAGCAACTCCCTGAAACACACAGACAGATAGAGACTCAATGAGCCATAGAATATTAGAACCAACATTTGAACTGGTATATTTTATCTAAGCATGTGACCTGACCAAGAAAAACCCTGCTTCTGTCAGGAAAAGCTCCTGCCTATAGTCAAGACAAATCAATTACAGCCATCAAGTAACTTTCACTATTCATATAGCTAGTGAGTGAGTTCATGCATGAAGTTAATCATAAGATTCACAAAACCCAAGCTTACTTGATTTCACCCACTTCCTGGTGGTTGTTATGAAGCTCTACCCTGTGAAGACTCAGAAACTCTCTCAGTTCCCTCTGCTCAGTGACCTGTCCCTCCAGCTGTGACGTCAAGCCGTCCACCGTAGACACCTGCCCGTCCAGCCTGGATTTGACATTGTCCACTGTGCTGGTCATCCGCGCCAAGCCCACTGCTAACGCAGAGTTGGAGCTCGAAACGGCCGCCACGCTCTCCTTGACCGAATCGAAGTCGTCGCTCTTGTTCTTCATCATGGCCTGCAGGGCTGCGGAGGAGATGGCTACCTGCTGGAACTCAGCCAGCCTGGTGTTCATCTCGTTGTGGAGTGCCCACAACTGGGATTTGAGGTCGATGCTCTTCAACTGCTCTGATGCTGCCAGGGTAACCTCCGCCTTCTGCTGGGCCTGTTTCTGAGCTGCCTCCAAAGCCAGTATCCTCTCCTCGATCAGACCTCCTGAGCTCATCTGGGCAGGGTTAAAAAACAGATATCGGTTAAAGCTTGTGTTGCAGGGAAACAAGGTATAATCTTTATAGCAGATTTTGAGAAAGCATTTGATACGTCTAGAATTTGTTTATAAGTGCTTGAATTTCTTCAACTCTGGAGAGTCTCTCATAAGATGGGTAAAAGTCATGTAAAACAATCCTAAATAATAATAAATAAGGGTTACTTATCTGAGAACTTTGAATTGTCAAGAGGCGTAAAACAAGGTTGCCCTCTGTCACCATACCTATTTGTTATTGGCATTGAATTGTTAGATCTAATGATAACATTAAGGGGCTAAAAATGAAGGGAATAGAGACAAAAGTATCAATGGAATGGAAATGGCCCTCCACCAAACTGGAAGTCTTCCGACTAGCTTGGAAAGTCAGTACTGTGCAATATTGAAGAGCCCTCACTGCTGCTTGATCATCCTATTTTTACAACCTAATTGAGGAGAATAAGAACAATCTCCCCCCAAAAAAAGTATACTGCCACAAAGCTAACTAAAAAGCAGCATTCAACAAGAGAGGTTGGCTTTCACTTCTGCAGTGACAAATTCATTAACTTCCTCGATGAACAGATCATGATCATTAGAAAGAAAATTATGAACTCCTCTTTGAATCTGCATATTTCTCCAAAGCTCAGTTGTCCTGTATCTCTTGACACATTCATGAAAACAGTCATGGCCTCTAAACCCTCAAGCTGCATACTGGACCATATTCCAACTAAACTACAGAAAGAGCTACTTCCTGTGCTTTGCCCTCTTATGTTGAACATAATAAATGGCTCCCTATCCACCGGATGTGTACCAAACTCACTAAAAGTGGCAGTAATAAAGCCTCTCTTGAAAAAGCCAAAACTTGACCTGGAAAATTAAAAAAAACAATCGGTTTATATCGAATCTCCCATTCCTCAAAAAAAAAAGTTAAACTCACTGCCTTCCTGAAGACAAATAATGTATACAAAATGCTTCAGTCATAGCACTGAGACTGCATTCGTGAAGGTGGTAAATTACCTTTTTATAGCGTCAGACCAAGGCTTTCCATCTGTCCTCGTGCTCCTAGATCTTAGTGCTGCTTTTGACACCATCGATCACCACATTCTTTTGGAGAGACCCTAATTGGTCTACACAGACAAGTTCTTGCCTGGTTTAGATCTTATCTGCTGGAAAGATATCAGTTCGTCTCTGTGGATGGTTTGTCCTCTGACAAATAAATTGTAAGTTTCGGCGTTCCTCAAGGTTCCATTTTAGGGCCACTATTGTTTTCACTACATATTCTACTTCTTGGTGATGTCATTCAGAAACACAATGTCAACTTTCACTGCTATGCAGACGACACACAGCTGTACATTTCGATGAAACATAGTGAAGCCCCAAAATTGCCTACCCTGGAAGTCTGTGTTTAAGACATAAGGAAGTGGATGGCAGCAAATGTTTCACTTTTAAACTCAGACAGAACAGAAATGCTAGTTCTAGATCCTAAGAAACAAAGAGATCTGCTTTCGGATCTGACAATTAATCGTGGTTGTTGTACAGTGACCTCGGCATTTCTCTGGACCCTGATCTCTCTTTTGACGAACATATCAAGAATATTTCAAGGACAGATTTTTTTCATCTTCTTAACATTGCAAAAATCTGAAACTTTTTGTCCAAAAATGATGCAGAAAAGCTAATCCATGCTTTTTTCACTTCAAGATTAGACTACTGCAATGCTATACTATCCGGCTACCCGGATAAAGAACTAAATCAACTTCAGTTAGTGCTAATCATGGCTGCTAGAATCTTGACTAGAACCCAAAAATGTGATCATATTACTCAAGTGCTAGCCTCTCTATAATGGCTTCCTGTTAAGGCTAGGGCTGATTTCAAGGTTTTACTGCTAACCTACAAAGCATTACATGGGCTTGCTCCTACCTATCTCTCCGATTTGGTCCTGCCGTACATACCTACACGTACACTACGGTCACAAGATGCAGACCTCATTGTCCCTAGAATTTCTAAGCAAACAGCTGGAGGCAGGGCTTTCTCCTATTGAGCTCCATTTTTACGGAATGGTCTGCCTATCCATGTGAGAGATACAGACTCGGTCTCAACCTTTAAGTCTTTACTGAACTCATCTCCTCACAACGCCCTCTTATTGAGTGTAGTCTGGCCCAGTGGTGCGAAGGTGAACGGGAAGGCACTGGAGTGACAAATCGCCCTTGATGTCTCTCCCTGGCCGGCTCCCCTCTATCCACTGGGATTCTCTGACCTTATAACTGGGGCTGAGTAACTGGCTAACTTGTGCTCTTCAATGCTGTCCCTAGGAGGGGTGCGTCACTTGAGTGGGTTGAGTCACAGACGTGATCTTCCTATCCTATTTTGCGTCCCCTCGGGCTTGTGTGGTGGAGGAGATCTTTGTGGGATATACTCAGCTTTGTCTCAGCATAGTAAGTTGGTGGTCTGTTGATATCCCTCTAGTGGTGTGGGGCTGTGCTTTGGCAAAGTGGGTGGGGTTATATCCTGCCTGGTTGGCCCTGTCCGGGGGTATCGTCTTACAGGGCCACAGTGTCCCCCGACCCACCCCTGTCTCAGCCTCCAGTATCTATGCTGCAATAGGCTATGTAACGGGGGGCTAGGGTCAGTCTGTTATATCTGGTGCAATTATCCTGTCTTATCTGGTGTACCGTGTGAATTTAAGTATGCTCTCTCTAATTCTTTCTCTTTCACTCCCTCCCCTCCCGGAGGACCTGAGCCCTAGGACCATGCCTTAGGACTACCTGGCCTGATGACTCCTGGCTGTCTCCAGTCCGGCCGTGATTGGGAGCCCCTTAGGGTGGCGCACAACTGGCCCAGCGTCGTCCGGGTTTGGCCGGGGTAGGCCGTCATTGTAAATAAGAATTTGTTCTTAACTGACTTGCCCTAGTTAAATAAAGGTTAAAGGTTAGATTTCTGTGTATTAGGTAGTTGTTGTGGAATTGTTAGATTACTTGTTAGATATTGCTGCACTGTCTGAACTAGAAGCACAAGCATTTCGATAGACTCGCAATAACATCTGCTAACCATGTGCATGTGACCAATAAAATGTGTGTCACGTTCCTGACCTTATTTCCTTTGTTTAGTCTTTGTTTAGTTGGTCAGGACGTGAGCTGGGTGGGTATAGTCTATGTTATGTGTTTCTATGTTTAGGTTGTCAATTGGCCTGATATGGTTCTCAATCAGAGGCAGGTGTTTTACGTTGTCTCTGATTGGGAACCATATTAAGGTAGCCTGTTTTCACTGTTTGTTTGTGGGTGATTGTTCCTGTTTGTGCGTTCATGTGTTTTATGTTCTCTAGTTCAGGACTGTAGCTTCGTTGGTTTTCGTTTGTTTATTGTTTTGTTCGTATTGAAGAAGTATTCTAATAAATATGATTGGGAACCATATTAAGGTAGCCTGTTTTCACTGTTTGTTTGTGGGTGATTGTTCCTGTTCGTGCGTTCATGTGTTTTATGTTCTCTAGTTCAGGACTGTAGCTTCGTTGGTTTTCGTTTGTTTATTGTTTTGTTCGTATTGAAGAAGTATTCTAATAAATATGGATACATACCACGCTGCGCTTTGGTCCTCCTCTCCTTCTACCGACGAAAGCCCTTACAATGTGATTTGATCTGAAGAACAATCTGGCCTTAATGGCCATGTACTGGCCACCCATCAGAGCCTCGTTCCACTCTAGGTTTATTCCTAAGTTCCTTGCCTTTCTAGGGAGATTTTCCTAGCCACCGTACTTCTACATCTGCGTTGCTTGCTGTTTGGGATTTTAGGCTGAGTTTCTGTATTGCACTTTGTGACATCTGCTGATGTAAAAAGAGCTTTATAAATGCATTTGATTGATGTACGCCGATAAGTCAAGTTCTCGAGTCCTCAATCTTCAACTTTGAAAGGCCTCATTGAGGACCTGGATAATTTCTCCAGTTTCTCTGGACTAAAACCAAATTAGTGTCCTATATGACAGATTGGGTGTCTATACAATACAACTTTAAATTGCACGTGGTCTCCCAATGAAATGGGCGGATGGTGAAGTCGATGTGCTTGGTGTACATATCCCAGAAAATTTGAGAAATCTTACAACTATTAACTTTGATTGAAAACTTTGCAAAACAGATACAGTAGAATCTTGAAACCGTGGAGAGGGAAACACCTATTTACGGGAAGATTACACCAGTTCATTCTGTAGTGATTTCGCAGTTTACATATTTATTCATGGCTCTGACCCAGGAGAAGTCTTTTTAAATCATGTGAGAAAAAAATATTGTACTTTATTTGGAATGGCGAACCAGAGAAACGAGCATATTTTGAAAACGAACATGAGTTTTGAGGGTTAAAACTGTAAAATATTAAGGCATTAAACCTCTCTCTTAAAGCCTACATTGTACTGAAATTGTACTTAAATCCAAATTGGTTTTCTAGCAAGCTACTATGAGAGGCCCATCCTATGTTTAAGATTGGTCTCTTTGCTTTTTTGCAGATGAAAACCTTACATTTTCGGTGGCTTGACAATGGATCCCTGTTTAAAGTATCCTCCTTTTTAAATGGTCATATAGAGTTGGCTACAATTTCAATTTCAAAATCAGTTTCACTTAACCTTTCTGGCGCAGGCGTTCCGATAGCGACCCACATCAACAACATCCGGTGAAATTGCTACATCACAAATGGTTATTTTTACATTACATTTAAGTCATTTAGCAGACGCTCTTATCCAGAGCGACTTACAAATTGGTGCATTCACCTTATGACATCCAGTGGAACAGCCACTTTACAATAGTGCATCTAAATCTTTTAAGGGGGGGGGGGGGGTGAGAAGGATTACTTTATCCTATCCTAGGTATTCCTTAAAGAGGTGGGGTTTCAGGTGTCTCCGGAAGGTGGTGATTGACTCCGCTGTCCTGGCGTCGTGAGGGAGTTTGTTCCACCATTGGGGGGCCAATGGTGGAACATTTTGTTTGATAAATTTCTTCTTTATATCCCCAAAAACTCAGTTTAGCTGGTGCGCTTCATTCAATAATCCACCGATTTCCCTCCTTCAAAATGCATACAAAATGAATCCCAAACGTTACCAATAAACTTCTCCAAACAAGTCAAACAACGTTTATAATCAAACTTCAGGTACCCTAATACGTACATAAACGATAAAATTTAAGACGGAGAATTGTTATTGTCTTTACCGGAGATAAACAACAAAGAACGCGCTCTCATCCACGCGCATGAAAACACTACAGCCAAAATGGGAGCCACTTAGAAAAACTACAAATTCTAGCAAATTTTTCCAAAAACAAGCCTGAAACTCTTTCTAAAGACGGTTGACATCTAGTGGAAGCCCTAGGAACTGCAATCTGGAAGGATTTCGCCTCATAATAAACATGACAGCCATTTTTATATTTTTTTTAGATGGTTTGTCCTCGGGGTTTTGCCTGCCATATCAGTTCTGTTATACTCACAGACATTATTTTAACAGTTTTAGAAACTTTAGAGTGTTTTCTATCCAAATCTACCAATTATATGCATATTCTAGTTTCTGGGCCTGAGTAACAGGCAGTTTACTTTGGACACGCTTTTCATCCAGACGTCAAACTACTGCACCCTAGCCCAAAGAGTTAAAGTCAAAAGGTTTGACAGCAATACCGCATAAAATCAAGTCAGTTGGGAACAGGTTTTTAATGTCCCAATACCTTGGCATCGGGTCTATGAACTGACATGTAAAACAACAATTGACACATCAATCAGTTTGTTACAGTTTAAGCTATTATATAAAACACTTGCTACAAAAAGAATGCTCAATATATGGGGCATTGAACCGTCAGCCTTGTGCAGATTCTGCCAAGAGGAAACATAATCAATAGATCATCTTTTCTGCTACTGTCCATCAGTGGCTCGCGTTTGGATTCAGGTCGAGCAATGGTTGTTATTGTTAGGGCAATATTGGTAGAAAAGTTACAAATAGGGAGGTTCAGTACCCTCTTAAAACCTCATAGTAAAATGGCGGGATGTATTGCAAAAATAAATAGCTAAATAGAATTATACTCGGAAATATGGGTTCATCTGTGGACATCGGAGGGTTGGAGTTAAGATCAGAATGAATGGTGGATTGGCCGCTGTTGGTGAAAATCCAGCACTTGAAGAAAGAGCCAATGTATAATGACTTAACTACAGGTAATATAGATGTAAGCAAAATAGCTGGAAGTAGCAGTAAAAGTATTGTTGTCCGTTAATTTACTAAAATAGACAAAATAAGAATATTTATTAAAAAGCCCAAAAAGCTTGTGTTTCAGTTACATTGTTATATCGGTGTAGTTACACTGCAATTCCGAGAAAAACAAGTTGTGGTATTGAGTAGTTGTAATGGCAATATTTAAGATGAATAAGGTTAATTCAGTTTAGAGTGATTAACACAATGTTTAGCATATTTCTGTTTTTTACCTTTCTGTAATACACATGATTTCCAGTGTTCTGTTTGGGAGAGTTGAGGGTTGATGGTCACTACACTCAATGTTTTATGTTAGAGATTAAATATTTATCAAATATCTGTTGATAGTGATTGACGGCGGTCTGGAGGTGTAAGGACCGACAAATGCTTGTGTCATTCTGTAGCAGCTTACAAAGCCCCTGCATTTTGTTTTAACTTCCCAACAAGCCTTTCTGGCTGGTGTTTCCAGAGCAGTTGTATGCTGATTTAGGATGTAAGGCCCTTCTCAGAAACAGCTAGTTAGACATTTCTCTGCTTCTGTGCTGCAGGTGTCTCCCTGTTGCAACTTGTAAAAAACCAAATAGATTTTGATTGACCTTATCGGCAACTGCTCATCCCTTTAATTCACATAGAAATTCTGATTCCGGTAATACACAAGGAATAGGAAAACATTATCCACATCCGTGCTGGACCAACAACAAACACCAAGAACTAAGAAAGAAACCCTGCAATACTGTATTGCGGTTCTGGTTACGGTGAAGAGGAATATATGTTGTTTTGTGCAGGCTTTCTGATTATGTTCATAAGCAAAGATTTTTCTCACTTACGTTTAATATCTGTGACGAGTGGCACGAGGGGTGTTGTACAAAACAAAGTCATCAGCGATTGGGTCGTCTCTAACCAATCACAGCATTCAAGCCAATGCCTAATTTTCAAACTGCGGCTTTACGCTTTACCCACGTGTTTTCTGGCTCTGGTCCAACCAATTGGTTTCTGGATCAATCAGACAGCCCCGAATGTGTTCGCATTTGGTAAAGGGTCGGGGCTGTACTCAGATCCATTGCGGAGAAGAAACTAATGTCCATGGGCGTGACGTAGCTTTTGGCCAGAGCAAGGAATCTGGGTAGCCAGGCAAGCTGCTGGCATACAGGGCTGTGAAAATAGCTTGATAGTGTTAAAGGGTAGAGGGAGGCCCTGACTGATCTTCTAACAGCTGCTGCTGTTTGTTCCGTTGCTTAACAAATGTCATTTCCATTCATTTCAACATGTGTGGTTGGGAAACATGAGCATGAACGTGCAGACTGGTAGCATACTATATATAGATAGCTATCCTATCCTGTATGCATGTGTACAGTATAGGCCAGGGGTCCCCAATTACATTCAGCCATGGGCCGATTTTTCATTGAGCAGATGGTCAGAGGGCCGGAACATAGTTATAATCAATTTGTACAATGCAAATTGATCACAATAATCCCAAACATATATAGTATGACAAAAACAGAATTATTTCAAACCTTGTTTACATTGGGATAAGACCACATATGCCTCTCAATTATGAGTGGGAATACTTGGGAATAGATTTCTGAAATTAAATTACTTTGGGCTGATTTCCTAGGGACTTCATATTATTTTATGTCCATAAATAAAAATGATTTGCTCAGAAAACTTGGAGGGCCAAATAGCCACCGACTGTGGAACCCTGTTATAGAACCTACTGTAGAACTATATGCTGTAGCGATGGGCATCCCAAGTGTTTTCGGTGAGCCGACTCATTTGGCTCAGTTCACGTAAAAGAGACGGCTCATTTGGCTCCATTCAAAATGCTTAAAAATTTATCTTTAACCATGAAAAATTGCACATCTCCAATGTGAAGCGGAAAGGGTAGGCTACCATTGTCAGATCATGAAATGAGCATACAAATAAATGTTTACCTGGCTCGGATTGACGTGCTATCCCCACTAATTATTGTTTCTGAAGCGAGGATTCACCCGCTTTAGATAATTATTTTGTAACATATCTGCAGAAAAACGTTGCTCTTAGCTCATAAAGCAGTCGTAACAGTATGCAAAACAGGGAGCCAAATGAACATGGAGAAATGAACATTAAATGATCTGGCAAAAGCTCTGGTGGACATTCCTGCAGTCAGCATGCCAATTGCACGCTCCCTCAAAACTTGAGACATCTGTGGCATTGTGTTGTGTGACAAAACTACCCATTTTAGATTGGCCATGTATTGTCCCCAGCACAAGGTGTACCTGTGTAATGATCATGCTGTTTAATCAGCTTCTTGATATGCCACACCTGGCAGATGGGTGGATTACCTTGGCAATGGAGAAATGTTCACTAACAGGGATGTAAAAAATAAGCTTTTACTGCATATGGAACATTTCTGGGATCTTATATTTCAGCTCATGAAACATGGGACCACCAACACTTTACATGTTGCGTTTATAATTTTTTTTATAATTTTTTATAATTTTTATTCTGTGATGGGAGGAATTGATACTAACAATATTTTCATTTCCTTTCTTCGTCAATGCTTTAATATCAACTCCAAAGCCCAGCCGGGCTCATTTGATTGACATTAGTGCAAAGACCAACGATATAGCCTACTCATGATCATGTGACAATTTCAGAATCAGATTAGTCCATTACCTGTGCATCTCTCATCCCCATCTGTTGCTGAAACTTGGTGATTCTTATTTGCATGGCCCTGAACGTTTCTGATAGCTGATCAATGGATTGTTGCTGTTGCAGGCAAAACCAGCCCGCGGATGCCCCTCCAATCGCGACCATAAGGAACAACATGCATGGCAGCGCAACTTGATTTACTCTTCCTCGCGACTCGGACACTGGATGGGATTCTATTAAGAAAGAGTTGTCCTCGCTCTCTGGCTTGAAGTTGGCGGCAGTCTTTGATTTGCGCTTAGTCATTTTGGATACCTTGTTCCCTGGAGAGAGACTCACGTACACAGGAGACGTGACACAGGGAGAATGATGGCACTCGTCTTGCTCGAGATAAAGTTGTGCTTCGATTTATTAGGGTATGCTACTGTGCTCTCTCTACTCTGCAACACCCCGTTCATTCATTGGACATCGACTGAAGTCAGGCAAGTGTTCTAATGTTAGTATCAGAAGCGCGACACCCCCTCGTTCCTCGTTGCTGTAGTAGCCTAGTGCTCAATGTGTTCTGTAATCGAATGTAACTTGCATACAATGCTTAAAGGCTACTGTCACGTGTTATACGCCTCTTTATTGAAGTTTGATCTGATATTATATGGACAATGTACGCTTTTTAACACTATTTCTATGACACCTTAGAAAACACATGTAGTAGGCCTATGGTCATATATATATTTTGACAGTTGAACATATTTAGGCCTTAGGAAAATGTATGTAAGAAATGTATCAATGATTTTCTTGCACATGTGAACATACAGTAAATATTTAAAAAAAAATGTATATAGCCATGATTTTTTAGCAGGCCCACTGCTGCCCTGCCCCTCTCCAACCCAGATAGCGAAATTATTCCAGTGCAGCTGTGGGCCACATACTTTGTGTTTTTCTGGCCCAGTATATGCCTGTGTCACGCTCAAAACTGGCATACATACTGCATCACCATAAGATTACACAGGTCCAGCAGTGACCCACACACTGTAAAATTATTAATTCTAAAAGGTATGGCCCAGTTCTGCTGGATGCATGTAAAATAAAAAGCTGCGGCCCAGATCTGGCCCACATATTGCACAAAGGTACGACTGAGTTCCTGTCTAGGTCCCCGGTCGAGAGGTGGGCATGATGCAGGCTGCCAGACAGACCTTGTGTGGCTACATTAAACCAGCATTTAACCAGCTATACTCCTCTACATTGATCCTCTGTTTGAAGACATTGGCCAGGTAATCAAAAACAAAGCATGGAATGCTGTCATACCTTGTCCATAGACAGTTTACCTTAAAGGATACATGGGATTGTTTTCTGTATTTAATTTAAGATTTTTGTACTGTTCTATCTTATAAACTTTTATGTGCCCAGTGTAAGTAGGAGCGGGGAGGCACCAGTGTAGAGAATTCTAAAGTATAATCCATTGACTGAACTGTGTCTGCTATTCTGAACATTCTATTTCAACATTTTAACAGAGCACACCATCAGTTAAACTAATAACATTTAATTAATACAGCTTTTCCCAATTGTTTACACACTTAAACTGGCATGAGGCACAATGACCCAAACCTTTAACTTCTTAGCGCTACGGGTCAGATTATTATTATTTTTTTTTAAATAACGTGCCCAACGTAAACGGACATTTTCTCTGGCCCAGATTGTAGAATATGCATATAATTTACAGATTAGGATAGAAAACACTCCAAAGTTTCCAAAACTGTCAAAATATTGTCTGTGAGTATAACAATACTTATTCTGCAAGCGAAAACCTGAGAAAATGTAACCCGGAAGTGATATAAAAAAATATAAAATCTGTGTTCCCTGGCCCGTCTAACCTCCATTTAAAGGGTTATCAACCAGATTCCTTTTCCAATGGCTTCCTCAGGCTGTGACCAGGCTTTAGACATTTCCTGCGCGCGAGAGAGGGGCACCCCATTTTCCCTTTGTCTCTTAATGAATAGGTTATGATCCGGGTGAAATATTATCGATTATGTTTGTTAAAAACAACCTGAGGATTGATTATAAAAAACATTTGACATGTTTCTACGACCATTACGGATACTTTTTGGAATTTGTCGAACGGAACACGGCTTTTTTGAACATTCAGATTTTCTGAACATAATGCGCAACCCAAATGGCGTTTTTTTGTGATAAAAGTAATATTTATCGAACAAAAATAACATTTGTTGTGTAACTGGGAGTCTCGTGAGTGGAAACATTCAAAGATTATCAAAGGTAAGCGATTCATTTTATTGCTTTTCTGATCATTGTCACGTTCCTGACCTTATTTCCTTTGTTTAGTCTTGTTTAGTTGGTCAGGACGTGAGCTGGGTGGGCATTCGATGTTATGTGTTTCTATGTTTGGTTCAGGGTTGTCAACTAGCCTGATATGGTTCTCAATCAGGGGCAGGTGTTTTACGTTTCCTCTGATTGGGAACCATATTTAGCTAGGCTGTTCTCACTGTTTGTTTGTGGGTGATTGTTCCTGTTCGTTGCGTTCATTGTCTCTATGTTCACATGTTCAGGTCTGTAGCGTCGTTAGTTTCATTTTCTCTTTATTGTTTTGTTCGTGTTGTTAAGTATTCCAATAAATATGGAAACGTACCACGCTGCGCTTTGGTCCTCCTCTCCTTCCAACGACGAAAGCCGTTACAACCATGCTAATTTGGGGCTAGCTGTTGTAGCACTGAAAGCTACACTCACAAAAGCTTGGATTTCTTTCGCTGTAAAATATATTTTCAAAATCTGACATGATAGGTGGATTAACTACAAGCTAAGCTGTGTTTTGGTATATTTCACTTGTGATTGCATGATTATAAATATTCTTTTTAAATATTTTTGCATTTGACGCCCTGCAATTCTAGCGGTTGTTTAGGAAAGGGATCCCGTAAAAGGGATTCGTAGCGCAGAGAAGTTAACTCATTTAGCAGAACCATACACCAAATCTGCAATACTACTGGCACATGTTTTGCTTTACACTCAGATTGCAATCCTATAACAAATATTTGGCAAAATACAACACACAATTATTTACCTTTGGCACAACCTTCACAACTAAAATCTATTGTGTGCCAATCAAAGTCAACACTGTTCAATAAGCTAAGCTCAATTACCAATTGATCACTTTCACTATACACATGTGCAAACACTAATTGTAACGATCGTCTAATGGAGGAGACCAAAACGCAGCGTGGTAAGTGTTCATATTATAATTTAATTCAAAACTGAACACTAAACAAAATAACAACGAGAGTGAACGAAAACGAAACAGTTCTGTTAGGTGAAGACACACAAAACAGAAAACAACTACCCACAAACACAGGTGGGAAAAGGCTACCTAAGTATGGTTCTCAATCAGAGACAACGATAGACAGCTGCCTCTGATTGAGAACCACACCCGGCCAAACACATAGAACTAGACAACATAGAACACAACATAGAATGCCCACCCCAACTCACGCCCTGACCAACCAAAATAGAGACATAAAAAGTATCTCTAAGGTCAGAGCGTCACACTAATTGTGTAAATGTTCACTTTGCATTCAGACCTTTGGTATAGGGCTGGGTGATATGGCCAAAATATTATATCACGGTATTTAAAAAAAAATGGACGGTATGACTGTATTTTTAGTTTTTGAATAATAGAAGTTCTACATTTGCTTTATGAGTAGTGAATGATCCAAGGGTGGCAACACATACATTCTAAGTGATTTCAATGAGTCTTTCTCCATTCTGATTGTTTTATACTGTTCAATTCAACTTCAACCAAAACAAATTTCAGCACTTTTATAATTTCTGCGTTTTCTGCACTCAATTGCAGTGGTGGAAAAAGTACCCAATTGTCATACTTGAGTAAAAGTAAATATATGTTCATCGAAAATTACTCAAGTAAAAGTGAAAGTCACCCAGTAAAATACTACTTGAGTAAAAGTCTAAAAGTATTTGGTTTTAAATATACTTAAGTATCAAAAGTAAATGTAATTGATAAAATGTACTTAAGTATCTAAAGTAAAAGTATAAATAATTTCAAATTCTGTCACTTTCTGACCTTTATTTTCTTTTGTTTTTGTCTTTTTTTAGTATGGTCAGGGCGTGAGTTGGGGTGGGCAGTCTATGTTTGTTTATCTATGTTTTTCTATTTCTGTGTTTGGCCTGATATGGTTCTCAATCAGAGGCAGGTGTTAGTCATTGTCTCTGATTGGGAACCATATTTAGGTAGCATGTTTTGTGTTGGGTTTTGTGGGTGGTTGTTTTCTGTCTTTGTGTGTCTGCACCAGACAGTACTGTTTCGGTTTTTTCACATTTGTTGTTTTTGTATTTTGAGTGTTCACCTTCATTAAACAAGATGAACAATTACCACGCTGCACGTTGGTCCTCTTCTTCTCCTCCAGACGACAACCGTTACAAATGGCACCATTTTCTTGTTTTTTAAATTTACGGATAGCCAGGGACACACTCCAACACTCAGACATAATTTACAAACAAAGCATTTGTGTTTGTGAGTCCTCCAGATCAGAGGTAGTAGATGACATGGGATGTTCTCTTGACAAGTGCGTGAATTGAACCATCGGACCATAAAAAGTACAGTATTTTCTTTAGGAATGCAGTGAAGTAAAAGTAAAAGTTGTCAAAAGAAAATTAGTAAAGTACAGATACCAGCAAAAACAAACGACTTAAATAGTACTTGAAAGTATTATTTCTTAAGTAGTACTTGAAAGTGTTTTTACTTAAGTACTTTACACCACTGCTCAATTGAGATAATTTCCACACTGCCACGTAGGGCTGCAGTGTGGCTGATATGGGTGAATAATCTAGGACTTATTTTTAACCAAATGTTGCAATTGCGATTTGACTTGCGAATTAGAGCAAAACTGTTGGAATCATGGAAATAGAATGACTATTCTAATTCTATAATTAGAATATAATAGTGGGCACTTTGAATACAGTGTTTGAGATGACAACGATTTAAAATGTCAGGGAGGAGTAATTGTGACGTGGTAGGAACCAAAGTGTTGATAAAGTGTTGAATTTTGGCCCATTCCTCCTGACAGAGCTGGTGTAACTGAGTCAGGTTTGTAGGCCTACATGCTCGCACACGCTTTTTCAGTTCTGCCCACAAATGTTCTATAGGATTGAAGTCAGGGCTTTTTGATGGCCATTCCAATACCTTGACTTTGTTTTCCATAAGCCATTTTGCCACAACTTTGGAAATATGCTTTGGGTCATTGTCCATTTGGAAGATCCATTTGTGACTTCCTGACTGTCTTGAGATGTTGCTTCAATATATCCACATAATTTTCCTGCCTCATGATGCCATCTATTTTGTGAAGTGCACCAGTCCCTCCTGCAGCAAAGCACCCCCACAACATGATGCTGCCACCCCCGTGTGTCACGGTTGGGATGGTGTTCTTCTGCTTGCAAGCCGCCCCCTTTTTCCTCCAAATGTAACGATGGTCCTTATGGCCAAACAGTTCTATTTTTGTTTCATCAGACCAGAGGACATTTCTCCAAAAAGTACGATCTTTGTCCCCATGTGCAGTTTCAAACCATAGGCTGGCTTTTTTATGGCGGTTTTGGAGCCGTGGCTTCTTCCTTGCTGAGCGGCCTTTCAGGTTATGTCAATATAGGACTTGTTTTACTGTGGCTATAGGTACTTTTGGTCTTTTGCTGTTGTTCTGGGTTTGATTTGCACTTTTCGCACCAAAGTACGTTCATCTCTAGGAGACATAACGCGTCTACTTCCTGAGCAGTATGACGGTTGCTTGGTCCCATGGTGTTTATACTTGCATACTATTGTTTGTGCAAATGAACGTGGTACCTTCAGGCATTTGGAAATTGCTCCCAAGGATGAACCAGACGTGTGGAGGTCTACAATTATTTTTCTGAGGTCGTGGCTGATTTCATTTGATTTTCCCATGATGTCAAGCAAAGAGGCACTGAGGTTGAAAGTAGGCCTTGAAATACATCCACAGGTACACATCCAATTGACTCAAATTATGTCTATTAGCCTATCAGAAGCTTCTAAAACCATGACATAATTTTCTGGAATTTTCCAAGCTGTTTAAAGGCACAGTCAATTTAGTGTATGTTAACTTCTGACCCACTGGAATTGTGATACAGTGAATTATAAGTGAAATAATCTGTCTGTAAACAATTGTTGGACAAATTACTTGTGTCATGCACAAAGTAGATGTCTTAACCGACTTGCCAAAACTATAGTTTGTTAACACAAAATTTGTGGAGTGGTTGTAAAACGAGTTTTAATGACTCCAACCTAAGTGTATGTTAACTTCTGACTTCAACTGTTATCTACTACTTTTACTACTTGACAGTAGTAAAACATAAATCACAGTAAAGGTTGTAGATTACAATAAATACTGTAAGGGAAAACAAAGTAAATGTTTTATGTATTACTGTATGTATGAAATTGGAAGCTATACTACTTTGTAACATGTTTATATTGTATACTGTAATACTGTATTGTTTACTGTACTGTATGCTATTTTGTTTTTGTAGAACTGAAAGACAACCACCATGTGGTGGTAGAATGCATCTATTTACAAACTAACAAGAGGCTGCCATTGTGTAAATGGTAGTTGAAAATAATGCCATAAGACTGCGGCAAATCCACAACATATTATTGAAACCCTGCCATCTTCCATAACATCAGAGTAAGTTTATCAGCCAAAGCTGCATCCGTAAGAAAAAATCCACAGTCCCAATTGAATGGAATTCACAAAGAGTGAAATATAAAAAAAGTATAAATATGTGCAAGTAATAATGTACTAGTATTACAGTGGCTTGCAAAACTATTCACCCCCTTGGCATTTTTCCTATTTGGTTGCCTTACAACCTGGAATTAAAATTAATTTTTTGATTAACACAACATGCCTACCACTTCGAAGATGTAAAATATGTTTTATTGTGAAACAAACAAGAAATAAGACAAAAAAAAAACTGAAAACTTGAGCGTGCATAACTATTCACCCCCTCCAAAGTTAATACTTTGTAGAGCCACCTTTTGCAGCAATTACAGCTGCAAGTCTCTTAGGGTGTCTCTAAGCTGATTCGGTGAGCCAGTTTATTAGCAAGTGCATTGGAGATGTTGTACCCACAGCGTCTATTAAAACATTCCCCAACCAGAAACCGTGGTTTGATGGCAGCATTCGCGCAAAACTGAAAGCGCGAACCAATGCTTTTAATCAGGGCAAGGTCACTGGAAACATGACTGAATACAATCACTGTAGCTATTCCCTCCGCAAGGCAATCAAACAAGCTAAGTGTCAGTATAGAGACAAAGTAGAGTCGCAATTCAACGCCTCAGACACGAGAGGTATGTGGCAGGGTCTACAGTCAATCATGGACTACAAAAGGAAAACCAGCCCCGTCGCGGACCACGATGCCTTGCTCCCAGACAAACTAAACAACTTCTTTGCTTGCTTTGAGGACAACACAGTGCCACTGACACGGCCCGCTACCAAAACCTGCAGGCTCTCCTTCACTGCAGCCAATGTGAGTAAAACATTTAAACGTGTTAACCCTCGCAAGGCTGCCTGCACAGACGGCATCCCCAGCCGCGTCCTCAGAGCATGCGCAGACCAGCTGGTGGAGGGAGATCTTCTCCATCTCTCCCTCCACCAGCTGGCACATAACATCCCTCACTCCATACTGTACCATTCTTCACTCTCAAATGCACCCCTCAGTTGTCTCCCTCACTTGGCATAATTCTTTACATTTGTATTAAGTTCAATGCTTTTTAGATTCGGAGAGAGTTTGGTTACCACATAAATTCCAAGCTCACAAGTGTATAGGCTAGTCAAAGAAAGATAATTTCTGCTCATTCGCCCTATAGATAACACTCCCTATACATAACACTCCCTATACATAATGTAAGCCTGGTCCTGAGACAGAAGGATGTTCATTACCAAAGTGATGCAGTCACTAATCTTAACACAGTGGTCTCCCTCAATAAGCTTCAAATGGAACCCAGTCTTAGCCAGGCGTGACTCAGAAGTTCAGAGCTTCCCTTTAACACACCATTCATCACCCACACTCCAGGCGCCAACTCCACATCTCCATTTTCATCTCGCTTCATAAATTCAGTAACTTTGTAAATAGCTTTGGGGAATAGATAAAAACAATTATGTTTTCAAGAACATTTTAATGCTACAATGCTCTACCCTGCGTGACGTCTATCTAGTTCATCTGCTTGTGTGAAGGAGAGGAATAGCAACAACTTTGCCTTCACATGGCATATTGACACACTGTACATTTTCATTACGTTCAATGCTTTTAAGTCCAGGTTTCCATGTAACTTGACATCCTCACAAACATGGGTTGTTGTACAACATGGGTTGTGGTAAACCATGGATGTTGTAAACCACATACTAGGGACCATACAGGTGACTAACGTGCTCCACAAATGATACTAGTAGGCTGTAGGCAGTCATTCGGGGCAAGACACAATTTCAGACTTGAGAGAATGAAAATGGCAACATGGACACCTCCTCTGATGCATTTATCCCAACCTGACTACCCAGTGTAGGACTTAATCCCCTTAATGATCGTTTTAGCTGGAGCATCACAGGTAACAGAGGTGACAATTATGGAGAACGGTTTCCATTTAATGACAAACCCACTAAACTCACTAAATAGATCTCTCAAACAGTCACTGAGGAAACGTGGCTTTGAGTTACCACAGATTACTGCAATGATGACAGGCCACTTAACGTAGCCCTGAAATAATGGCAAGCCGTTGAGTTTCAGCTGCAGTCGAAACACGTGTCTATCTGGGACTTTAGACCAGGTTTTGAACATCCTCCCCAGCTCTCCCTCCACCAGCTGGTACAGAAGCATGAGTGTTTGAGGTATTGCTGCTCACCAGGAGAAGCAGTAAAGACAGGAAAGATGTGTCTATACTCAGCGTCAGATGAACAGATCATGGCTTTATCATGATTAATTTAGAAGTATTAACTTACTGTATCTACTCAGAAAAATAGAGTTCCTATTGAGCAAAACATAACCCAAAACACACCCAAAACAGACTGCAAATAATTCCAAAGAGTGTGTAGTCACAAGCTTTATGTAGTCATTAAGTGCTAGGAATAGACCAGCACAGTGGACGCATCATAATACCCATAAAACCTCGAGGTAAAACACGGTAATGGTTCCAATAATTTTTTCCCCATTCATTTTTGTGTCTGTGTCACACCCTGATCTGTTTCACCTGCCTGTCTTTGTGCTTGTCTCCACCCCCCTCCAGGTGTCGCCCATTTTCCCATTATCCCCTGTGTATTTATACCTGTGTCCTTTATTTGCCAGTTCGTTTTGTTCGTGAAACCTACCAGCGTTTGTTCCCCTGCTCCTATCTGTTTCTTGCTCTTGTTTCCTAGTCCTTCCCGGTTTTGACCCTTCTGTTTGTCCTGAGCCTGCCTGCCGTTCTATACTGTACCAAGCCCCACCTCACGAGATGATTGACCCCTGCCTACCCTGACCCTGAGACTGCCTTCCGTTCTGGTCCCTTTGCACCTTATCTGGATCACTGACCCCTGCCTGCCTTTGACCTGTTGTTTGCCTGCCCCTGTATTAGAAATACACTTTTGTTTCTTCGACACTGTCTGCTTCTGGGTCATACCTGAAACTAAATAGTCTGCAATTTTAGAACTACTTCGTATAAGGTCTGTCTTTCGTGTAGGCTTACCCTGGCGTGACATTTTGGTAGCCATGTAACTCTCTCGGACAAGGCGAGTTCTCAATATATTCATCTTCATTTATTTAAAAAAAATGTGAAATGCTAATTAGCAACAGAGAAGACCTCAGCAAGACTACAAATTCCTGCAGGAAGCTCCTGCACGTCATCTCTAATGGACACTGTCAGTTACTGTTCACCAGCGCGATCAGAGATCTTTGCCCCCAGAGACCTTCTATGCCCAATCCATGAATTTGCGTCGCCTTTCTCTGTCTTAGCTAGCCACTGACTACACCTTAGCTAGCTAGTTAGCAGAGCAGTAGATCAAAAAATTATTTTGTTTTTCAAATTATATGAGCAAAAAATATTTTTCTTTATCTGGGACGCTAAACCAGACAAAATAAAATGAGCCTATCTATATAATGAATATGAATTGGGTGGGTTGACATTATTAAATATAAAAGCACTACACCTCTCTCTAAAAGCTTCACTCATTCAAAAGTTTTATTTGAACCCTACATGGTTCTCAAGTAGATTAATAAGAAAAGCTCATCCATTGTTTAAATATGGCCTTTTTGCCTTTTGCAGATTGCCATGTCTCATTTTCAATTAATTGAAAATGATACTTTTGTCAAAGTATCTGTCTTTTTCAAACAAGCAAGCTAGCTACAATTTCAATTTAATCCCCCTGAAAAGATATAACAAATATTACAACAAATATTATAGCTGAACTCAAATGTGCTGGTTGATAAAATACCTGTATTTATGGGAAAGATGTTTGAAATGGGTATTTTGTTCTTAAATGATTTTGTAAATTGTAATGGTAGAGTTATGTCCTTCATGGAGTTATCAGAATTGTACGGGGAGGTCTGCTCAATCCAAGAGTACAACAAATTGATTACAGCATTGCCCCAAAAATGGAGGAGGCGGTTGGCAGCGGGAGGAGGTAGGGAACTGGTCTGTCTGCCCAATATAAAGGATCAAAACTGGCGGAGGAATAAAAATAGCATAAATAGGAAAGTATAGCAGTTTCATTTGAGGACCAGGATGTTGACAACTGTGCAATACAGATTGCAAAATAGTTGGGAAGAGATTTTTGATGTACCGATTCCATGGTACAGGGTGTATGAGTTGATATATAAAACAACGCAGGATTCAAGACTTTGTGCTTTTCAGCTAAAATTATTATATAGAATTCTTGCCACCAACAAAATGTTGAATATTTGGGGCATAAAATCATGGAAGCTCTGCAGATTTAGTTGTGAGGTTACAGAATCAATAGACCATTTATTTTGCTATTGCCCCCCGGTAGCCTGTTTCTGGTCTCAGGTTCAGGAATGGCTGAAAATGCATAGCATTGATATAAAATTGACCCTAGAAATAGTACTGTTAGGAGATCTGGAGAGACCGGGTCAGTCAATTACTAATATACTAATACTCTTAGAAAAAGTATTTATCTTCAACATGCAATCTGTAGATTCTATTCGATTAGATAGATTGAAATTGTACGTTAAACATCATAGCATAGTTGAAAGATATGTTTTGCATAGAAACACAAAGTGGGTGGCCAGCAGAGATAGATGGGATGGGCTGAGGGAAGCTGAGGGTTGGTATGTGGAATTGGAGACAAGTGGGAGTGGAATTGCTGTGTGAGAGAGAGAATGATGGTCAAAAGATAAAGGACAAAAAAAGTCAAAATAAAACATAATAAAAGTACATTTGAATGACACTAAGTGGCAGTGTTTTTACAACGAATGCCGGTTTGCCTGAGGCTGGTGCCGTGCAGGTGTTTGTACACATGCATATACACACACTCTCATTCAAATAAACACATACAAGAACACACACATACATGTAATAGTGCCAGACATGCACACAAACGTATACAGTTAGCATTGCTGTTATGATTGCAGTTGTCCTTGATGTCCTTTGTTTTAAATGTATTATTATTATTTAAAAAATTGCATTGTTGTTTGCTGTTTTCTTCTGTCTTTTCCTTTTTTCTCTTTAGTTAATTCTCTTGGTTGTTGGTGCATTGGGGGGGGTTCTTGGGGGTGGGGAATGGAATTAATTGTATTTTTAATTTAATTTTTCTTCCGGGGGGGGTACTGTGGGAGGGGTGTCGAATGGTTGAGGGACAGCTATTGGGGAACTGTGGGGGGATCTTGGAGGGTTCGGGTTTCACAAGATTGTGATCATGAAAAAGGAACCTATGACATATATTTTATATCACTATCATGCACACGCACCCTCACACATAAGGATGACTCTGTTGCAGAAAGACTGATACATGTTTGATAGTGTCTTGATGCCGTATTGTTTGTCCTTCATGTTCTAATACTTTAATGTTACCCCTTCCTTGTGTTTTTTTGTAATAAATAATTGTTTAATTTCTTTTTTTTAAAGGAGTTGGCTTTGGGGATGACCAGTGAAATATACCTGCTGGAGCGAGTGCTAGGGGTGCTGCTATGGTGACCAGTGAGCTGAGATAAGGTGGGGCTTTACCTAGCAAAGACTTATAGATGACCTGGTGCCAGTGGGTTTGGCTACGAATATGAAGTGAGGGCCAGCCAACGAGAGCATACAGGTCCCAGTGGTGGGTAGTATATGGGGCTTTGGTGACATCACAGTGCCATCTGTGTTGTGGTGACAACACAGATGGCACTATGAATTTGCTGAGTACAGTATTGGAGGCTATTTTGTAAATGACAGCACCGAAGTCAAGGATCGGTAGGATGGTCAGTTTTATGGGGGTATGTCTGGAAGGAGAGTTTACAGTCTAACCAGACACCTAGGTATTTGTAGTTCTCCACATATTCTAAGTCAGAAATGTCCAGAGTAGTGATGCTAGTCGGGCGGGCTGGTGCGAGCAGTGATCGGTTGAAGAGCATGCATTTAGTTTTACTTGCATTTAAAAGCAGTTGGAGGCCACGGAAGGAGTGTTGTATAGCATTGAAGCTCGTCTGGAGGTTTGTTAATACAGTGTCCAAAGAAGGGCCAGAAGTATCCTGAATGGTGTCGTCTGCGTAGAGGTGGATCAGAGAATCACCAGCAGCAAGAGCGACATCATTGATGTATACAGAGAAAAGAGACTGCCAGCAGTCCGGACAACAGGCCCTCCGATTTGACACACTGAACTCTATCTGAGAAGTAGTTGGTGAACCAAGCGAGGCAGTTATTTGAGAAACCAAGGCTGTTGAGTCTGCCGATAATAATGCGGTGATTGACAGAGTTGAAAGCCTTGGCCAGGTCGATGAAGACGGCTGCACAGTATTGTCTTTTATCGATGGCGGTAATGATATCGTTTAGGACCTTGAACGTGGCTGAGGTGCACTCATGACCAGCTCGGAAACCAGATTGCATAGCGGAGAAGGTACAGTAGGATTCGAAATGGTCGGTGATCTGTTTGTTAACTTGGCTTTTGAAGACTTTAGAAAGGCAGGGTAGGATAGATATAGGTCTGTAACAGTTTGGGTCTAGTGTCTCCCCCTTTGAAGAGGGGGATGATCGCGGCAGCTTTCCAATCTTTAGGGATCTCAGAAGATATGAAAGAGAGGTTGAACAGGCTAGTAATAGGGGTTGCAACAATTGCTGCGGATAATTTCAGAAAGAGAGGGTCCAGATTGTCTAGCCCAGCTGATTTGTAGGGGTCCAGATTCTGCAGCTCTTTCAGAACATCAGCAATCTGTATTTGAGTGAAGGAGAAATGGGGGAGGCTTGGGCAAGTTGCTGTGGGGGTGCAGAGCTATTGACCGGGGTAGGGGTAGCCAGTTGGAAAGCATGGCCAGCCGTAGAAAAATGCTTATTGAAATTCTCGATTATAGTAGATTTCCTAGCCTCAGGGCAGTGGGCAGCTGGGAGGAGGTGCTCTTATTCTCTATGAACTTTACAGTGTCCCAGAACGTTTTGGAGTTTGTGCTACAGGATGCAAATTTCTGTTTGAAAAAGCTAGCCTTTGCTTTCCTAACTGCCTGTGTATATTGGTTCCTAACTTTCCTGAAAAGTTGCATATTGCGGGGGCTCTTCGATGCTAATGCAGTACACCACAGGATGTTTTTTGTGATGGTCAATGGCAATCAAGTCTGGAGTGAACCAAGGGCTATATTTGTTCTTATTTCAAATTTTTTGAACGGGGCATGCTTATTTAAGATGGTGAGGAAAGCACTTTTTTAAGAATAACCAGGCATTCTCTACAGACGGAATGAGGTCAATATCCTTCCAGGATACCCGGGCCAGGTTGATTAGAAAGGCCTTATCGCTGAAGTGTTTTAGGGAGCATTATTCCTGCTGTCACGGATATTGCTGGGACAATGCTGGGGGGAAAGTCTCAAAATATTATACAGACAATGCCTTCATCAAACAACACTGTTTCACGACGCATCAGTGACATGGCAGGAGATGTTTTGAAACAATTACTGCTTCGCATACAAGCCAGTGAATTCTATGCGTTACAGCTAGATGAGTCAACAGACGTGGCTGACCTAGCACAGCTCCTGGTATATGTCCGTTACGTTCATGGGGGGTCAATTAAGAAAGACATCCTCTTCTGGAAACCAGGACAATAGGAGAGGATATTTTAAAAATACTGGACAGCTTTGTGACATCAAATGGACTTTGGTGGTCAAGATGTGTTGGTATCTGTACTCATGGTGCAAAAGCCATGACAGGGAGACATAGTGAAGTGGTAACGAGCGTGCAAGCAGTTGCTCCCAACGCCACTTGGGTACACTGCTGCATCCACCGAGAGGCTCTTGCTGCCAAGGGAATGCCTGACAGCTTAAAGACGTTTTGGACACTACAGTGAAAGTTGTTCACTTTGTTAAAGCAAGGCCTCCTGAGTGGTGCAGTGGTCTAAGGCCACTAGAGATTCTGGGTTTGAGTTCAGGCTCTGTCGCATGCGACCGGGAGACCTATGGGGCGGCGCTCAGTTGGCCCAGCATTGTCCAGGTTAGGGGAGGGTTTGGCCGGCAGGGATGTCCTTGTCTCGTCGTGCACTAGCAACTCTTGTGGCGGGCCGGGCGCAGTGCACGCTGACACGGTCGCCAGGTGCACTGTGTTTCCTCCGACACATTGGTGCGGCTGACTTCCGGGTTAAGTGGGCATTGTGTCAAGAAGCAGTGCGGCTTGGTTGGGTTGTGTTTCGGAGGATGCACGGATTTCGACCTTTGCCTCTCCTGAGTCCATACGGGAGTTGCAGCGATGAGACAAGACCAATTGGATACCACAAAATTGTGGAGAAAATGGGGTAAAAAAAATATTTAAAAAACGCTGTTAAAGCAAGGCTCCTGGACTCTCGTGTATGTTCTGCATTATGCAATGATATGGACAGCGACCATGTAACGCTTTCACAACATACAGAAGTGCACTGGTTATCAAGGGGCAAAGTATTGACACGGTTTTTTTTTAAATTGAGAGACAGGCTTAAAGTTTTCTTTACTGACCATAATTTTCACTTGTCTGACCGCTTGCATGATGATGAGTTCCTCACACGACTGGCCTATCTGGGTGATGTTTTTATGCGGGACAAAATTGAGGTTATGATAAAGAATTTGGAGCTCTTCTTTGTCTGCAAGGACAACACACAGGTCTTTCCATCATTGTATGATTTTTTGTGTGCAAATGAACTCAAGCTTACGGACAATGTAAAACATAATATAGCAAAGCACCTGAGTGAGCTGGGTGCGCAATTACGCAGGTACTTTCCCGAAACGGATGACACAAACAACTGGATTCGTTATCCCTTTCATGCCCTGCCTCCAGTCCACTTACCGATATCTGAACAAGAGAGCATCATCGAAATTGCAACAAGCAGTTCTGTGAAAATTGTATTTAATCAGAAGCCACTGCCAGATTTCTGGATAGGGCTGTGCTCAGAGTATCCTGCCTCGGCAAATCGAGCTGTTAAGACACTGATGCCCTTTGCAACAATGTACCTATGTGAGAGTGGATTCTCGGCCCTCACTAGCATGAAAACTAAATACAGGCACAGACTGTGTGTGGAAAGTGATTTAAGACTGAGACTCTCTCCAATACAACCCAACATTGCAGTTATGTGCATCATTTCAAGCACACCCTTCTCATTAAACTGTGGTGAGTTATTCACAATTTTTGATGAACAAATAAGGTTTTACATGTAAGATGGCTAAATAAAGAGCAAAATTATTGATGATTATATTATTATGTGTGCCCTTGTCACTTCCCACAAGCCGGGTTGTGACAAAAACTCACACTCATTCTTATGTTTAATACATGTATTGTATAGTGTGTGTGGCAGGCTTACAGTGATGGCAAAAAACAACATTTGAGAGTGCGAGGGGGTACGCAGCTGAAGGTTGAATGCTTGAAGGGGTACAGGACTATAACATTTTTTTAACCACTGGCCTAGATAATTATTTGTACAATATGTCAATTTTGGTGTCTATTTGACTTCATGGTAATTTTCAAAGATCAGCATATGAACATTAAAAGGGGAGAAGACCACCAAGTCTGGCCATGTGGAGAAAAGCAAATAGATTTGAGTTAAGCTATAGTGAGGGGCAATTTACCGGTTTGTGGATAAAGTTTATCCTGTGTCAGTGAGTGTAGCTATTAAGTTAATTTTGAGCGTCTTAGCAATACAATGGTTCCTATACAGCTGTCAACATTCTACAAGGAAAGAGCCACTTAATCAATTATATAATCATTAACCAGATTATCCCAGATACCAGACTTCGATGAGTGATAACTCAGTTCTAGAATGTTGTCATTGATGAGAGTGAATCTAAAAATCTATTGACATTCAGAATTTACTTTGTTTTGACATCCAGCCTATATTGTAGTTTCATGACCAGAGACAAATCTTCAAAGGCACAGTATTTATTTATTCGGAGTGGTACAGGCATTCACACATTCTTGATATATAGGATCCTTCCCACTACATGATTGATATGTTGAGTGATAAAATCCCAAGTTATCAATTGTCCTTGTGAAAATGACAGTTTATTAAATATTCTACAGCCGTAATGTCATGAATAAAATCAAAGTTTATTTATATTGCACATTTCTTACAACAAATGCATTTCAAAGTGTTTACAGTCATTGGATGGGGTTTTGTCTGTAAAGTGGGGAACATATAACGAATTGGAGGGCATAAAGGCATTGAAAATGGCTGCAGGAATGGACGTGCAGAAGTCAGGGCATTGGGTCACGGTGTCTGGGGTCCTGGGTGCTTCATTGGATGGTCTGGTGGGCACCACAGCAGTGGTGGAGGTCAAGTTTCTGTATGATGTAAGGGACCATACCATTGAAGAGGCAGTAAAGTCAAAGGATTTCTATATCCAGGAGCAGGGAGGGTCTTGCCGCCTCTGTGAAGACCATGTTGGTGTCATGCCTGGCCATGCAGACATGAGTGAACAGGGAGTACAGGAGGTGATGAGTACACACCCCTGAGGGGCCCCCGTGTTAAGGATCAGCGTGGCGGATATGTTGTTACCTACCCTTACCAGCTGGGGGCGGCCCGTCAGGAAGTCCAAGATCCAGTTGCAGAGGGAGGTGTTTAGTCCCAGGGTCCTTAGCTTAGTGATGAGTTTTGAGGGCACTATGGTGTTGAACGTTGAGCTGTAGTCAATTAATAGCATTCTGACATAGGTGTTCCTTTTGTCCAGGTGTGCAAGTGCAGTGTGGAGTGAAATAGAGATTGCATCATCTGTGGATCTGTTGGGGCGGTATGCAAATTGGAGTGGGTCTAAGGCTTCTGGGATAATGATGTTGATGTGAGCCATGACCAGCCTTTCAAAGCACTTCATGGCTACAGACATGAGTGCTACGGGTCTGTAGTCATTTAGGCAGGTTACCATAGTGTTCTTGGGCACAGGGACTATGGTGGTCTGCTTGAAACATGTTGGTATTACCGACTCAGTCAGGGTGAGGTTGAAAATATCAGTGAAGATACTTGCCTGTTGGTCAGCGCATGCTCGGAGTACACGTTCTGGTAATCCGTCTGTCATTATATTGCACAACATTCAATGTTATGTCATAATTATGTAAAATTCTGGCAAATTAATGACGGTCTTTGTTAGGAAGAAATGGTCTTCACACAGTTCGCAACGAGCCAGGCAGCTCACACTGCTGCATATACCCTGACTCTGCTTGCACAGAATGCAAGAGAAGTGACACAAATTCCCTAGTTAAAAGAAATTCATGTTAGCAGGCAATATTAACTAAATATGCAGGTTTAAAAATATATAGTTGTGTATTGATTTTAAGAAAGACATTGATGTTTATGGTTAGGTACACATTGGTGCAACAACAGTGCTTTTTTCGCGAATGCGCTTGTTAAATCATCACCCGTTTGGCAAAATAGTCTGTGATTCGATGATAAATTCATATACACCGCATCGATTATATGCAACGCAGGACAAGCTAGTTAAACTAGTAATATCATAGACCATGTGTAGTTAACTAGTGATTATGTTAAGATTTATTGTTTTTTGTAAGATAAGTTTAATGCTAGCTAGCAACTTACCTTGGCTCCTTGCTGCACTCGCGTAACAGGTAGTCAGCCTGCCACGCAGTCTCCTCGTGGAGTGCAATGTAATCGGCCATAAAATGTAAAAAAAATGCCGATTACCAATTGTTATGAAAACTTTAAATCGGCCCCAATTAATCGGCCATTCCGATTAATCAGTCGACCTCTACTCGTGTCACTGGGCAGCTCTCGGCTGTGCTTCCCTTTGTAGTCTGTAATAGTTTGCAAGCCCTGCCACATCAGCCGAGTGGCGGAACCGGTGCAGTATGATTCGATCTTAGTCCTGTATTGATGCTTTGCCTGTTTGATGGTTCGTCGGAGGGCATAGCGTAATTTCTTATAAGCTTCCGGGTTAGAGTCCTGCTCTTTGAAAGCTGCAGCTGTACCCTTTAGCTCAGTGCGGATGTTGCCTGTAAGCCATGGCTTTTGGTTGGGGTATGTACCTATTGTCACTGTGGGTACGACGTCATTGATGCATTTATTGATGAAGCCAGTGACTGATGTGGTGTACTCCTCAAAGCCATCGGAAGAATCTGGGAACATATTCAACTCTATGCTAGGAAAACAGTCCTGTAGCTTAGACGTAGGCAATATAACTATTTCTTCAGCACTTTTGAAATGTACAGCGACATAATTCAGAACATGGGCCATTCTTACAGTAATCTCCCTGTACACCAAGTCAGAACCGTATGATAAATAAAAGGGGGCATATTAGCAGACAATGAAATCTCTATATTCGATGATGACATTTCTCTAAAACAGGCTATAGGCTACATGTGCACCAAGTCAGAGCCTTCGGCTAAATTATGAGGGGAAAAGGGACCAAATTATTAGGGTGAGGCACATGGGCTACAAACAGCTTACTACACAACATACACTTAGTATTACTTTCTTAGCTACAGTATACATATCTCCCTGGCATTGTACATCATTTATGCAGCAGCATACAATACATATTTGGACTCACCTTGTTGTGCTGTGCTCACTTGAACAGTTAGGTGGTACTTTGTGGGCACATTTTTCCATTCTCTGGATTTATGGTGCTTTCAAGACAACTGGGAACTCGAAAAAAAAACAAGGTCGAATCATGACATACATGTACATGCACTCTACCTACATGTACATATTACCACAATTACCTTGTCTTACCGGTGCCACCGCACATTGAATCTGTACCCCCTGTATTTAGCCTCGCTATTGCTATTGTTATTTTACTGCACCTGTTTAATGATTTATTTTTTATTTTTTATTATCTATTTTTTACTTAAGATTTTAAGAAGAAAAACGTGTTAAAGCATTGTTGGTTAAGGGCTTGTAAGTAAGTATTTCACTGTAAGGTTGTATTTGTATTTGTACCTGTTGTATTTGGCGCAAGTGAAAAATACAATTTGATTTGATGTCAGTGATCTTCAGGTCGGAGCTCTAGAAAGAGGCCCGAGTTCCCGACTTGGATGACCGTTGACTTGGACCACACACCCACTCCACTGACCAGCAGGCAGGTGATTGCTTTGCAATACTTGCAGTTAGCCACTGATTCCTTCCAAACCACTCATTGTTGAATTTGCGATTTCCAACTTTTTGTGTGTTTATATCCAACGGCCAATACGTTTTTATCTATAATTTCTCTTCATAATATAGATTGAGAGGGATTTGCCAGTAGATTGTCGACTTGATTCATGATGACTGTTATTGCCAGTAGATTGTCGACTTGATTCATGATGACTGTTATTGCCAGTAGATTGTCGACTTGATTCATGATGACTGTTAGCTTGCTAGCTAATATTTTGAAAGTATGATGTTGACATGATCAGTCCAAACAAAGCTACGGAGATATAACTTGTTTTTACATCATTTTACTGTATCTGTGGCCAATGACCTTGAGCCTTCTTG
Organism: Salvelinus alpinus; assembly: GCF_045679555.1. Taxonomy (NCBI): domain Eukaryota; kingdom Metazoa; phylum Chordata; class Actinopteri; order Salmoniformes; family Salmonidae; genus Salvelinus; species Salvelinus alpinus. Next base: position 13,978,671 of record NC_092087.1, on the reverse strand, counting down.
AATGGGCACTTCTAATGTAACTCTATGGCAGCACCCAAGGCGCTTGAATTTTCGAGTTCCCTCGGTAGATTTTGAGGTGACGTAGTGTCCCCATGAGTGACAGAACACTGAGCCAATCACGGCGCAACTAGAGAACATTACCAACCCCTAAGCTCTGTATTTTCCGCTGGCTGCTCCACCACCACAGAAAGCACTGAGCTAGGCTGAAACCTGCATTTTGGAGCTGCCTTACATAAGAAAGCAAAAAATTACATTAAGTTTGTATGGGGTTTCATTAACTCAATATATTTTTATTTTTTTTACATTCTTTGCAAACTGATATGTGACACGTATAAATGCCAAAATAACATGCAAAACAGGTTGCCACTGCATTACACACATTATTCTAAACTCCCTTCAGTAAAAGTTTGGTATGGTAAAAAGGAATTTGCAGACAAGATGTCATGTTTCATTTAAGTAACGTTTATTTTACTTATCAAATGTTTTGGATGAGCATTCTATTTGTTTCTGTTCCTCTCTCTCTGTCTCTGTAGCTGTCACGCTGGTATAAAGGAGTGGGAGACAGGCGCAGGAATACTTAATGTTTTTTTTAATATACCCAAAACAAGCACATATGCAAAACACTGAGATGTACCCATACAAAAGAGCGAGGGTAAACCTCACACAACTCACATGACCAACAGACATGGGAACAATAACCGACAAGGACAATGGGGAACAGAGGGCACATATATGACATACTAATCAGGTGAAATGGGAACCAGGTGTGCGTAATCAGACAAGACAGATCGGGGTTGGTGGTAATGATCAGTTCAGTGAAGCCTAGAAGGACGGTGATGTTGACCTCCGGAACTGGTGAACAGAATGAGCAGCAGTACCTGGGATCCGTGACAGTAGCTTCTGGATATGCTGGAATAAGGACCCGAGCTACAGCAATCAGCTAGTACCTGTTCTGAATTGCGTGTTCATGTGAATGGGCGTATTGGAAGATACCATGTCAGTAGTGATGGGGTTGTGTATATGTATTATATATTGTGCTATATTGTATTATATTATGATAAACCGATTGCAACGGTTCAATGAAGATAATTCATGATATATTTAGCTGAGTGGAAAGTGTACGCTTGTTTATAATTGCTTAATTAATTAATGAGTTTGTGCTGATGGGAGGGGCTTCCCCTACAAAAGGGGGGACCGTTTTTATTGAGCTGTTGATGGGGCAGCACTGTTTAGCTGTCCCCATAATGTATACTTTTGTGGCAGTACTGTTTTCTTTCGCAATCATTATGTAACACCCTTGTACAGAAGTGCTTTTGTGGCTCGGCCATCATTTTATTTGGTAAAGTTTAAGTTTAATATAGGCTAGAGTTTAAGTTAAGGTTTTTCAATTTAGCCTTCTGGCCTACAGTACGTGGCACACTGTAATAATGATGTTTGCTACATAACACACAATAGACTCAGTGCAAAATGAAAGACACAACTCATACCAAGCGCAGATCTCGCGCAGCTTGCAAGATTCTGGCGCATAGGCACAACATCTGTTTGGTAGTTAACCGACACTGGTGGATGAATGGTGGTGTATGTGCATGAGACAATAAAACTTAAACTTATAGACCCCTTTCTGTGTTTGCAAACATTGCCACACGATGCTCGCAAGTTGGTTACAGAACACGGGGGAGTTGTCAGAACGCCAGCAAAAAAAGCCTCCATTTACATGTTTCTCATGAGTCCATTTCACACTACTTTTGGATTATAATTGGATTTTAAGGCTTATACAGTATGCATGTCCTGCTTAATAAAATGTTTGTGTCATCATCCCAAATCAACTGCATTATACTTAAAAAAACACTTCAACTTTAACCAGTAAAATATCTATTTGGGTAGCTTTTGCTACAGCCTTTGTCAATGAGCATTAGTATTATAGCTAACAACTGCTGAATCCAAAATTGTTATTTTGCAAAGATCACAACCAAATATAATCTTAATGACTGTTCAAGCAATAATCAAAACATAATTATAAGTGTATGAGAACCCAAAATGTTATTTTGTTAAGAAGTAATAAAAACGTAAATCTAGGTTATGTTGAATGGGTGCAGATGACGATGGCTTTCTTACTGCTGCCAAGAGTCGCGCACAATCTGTGCATGACGTCAAGTGTGTTGTGTACTGGAAAAGGGCCTGAAAGGGGGCAGGTAGCCTAGCGGTTAGGACTGTTGGGCCAGTAAGTGAGAGGTCACTGGCTTGAATCCCCAAGCTGACTAGGTGAAAAATCTGTTGAGGTGCCCTTGAGCAAAGCACTTGACCTTAATTCAACCTGTAAGTCGCTCTGGGTAAGAGGATCTGCTAAATGACAAATGTAACTTACTTAAATACCATTTGCTTCAAATATGAACAGATTGATACATCTGTATAACGAATTGAAAGACAATTATACATAATATCACTCTTAATTACCAATATTATATGGAATCCCCATATTAATTCAATGAATAGGCTAAACTCATTTCCAAATGCAAGATATGTAGCCTATGTAGATGTATCACTCTTCACTTTACTTATTTATATATATAAAGACGCTTTCACAAAAGTTAGTGATATGTGTTTGTCTTGTCATGTTCATTTCATGCTTTGCAATGTTTTAACAACTAGAATAAATAGAAAGACACATTGCATGTAAGCACATAGAAAACTAAGAGTGTAACATTTTGACTAAAGAAAAAGGGCATATGAGCCTCCACACACACACACAACTCCTAGTCTATTTGAAGACTATATGATAGGTCAATACATAAGTTTCTGGTGCCAGCTGCTGCCAATCAATCATCTGGGTGAACTCTTCACTCTGGAAAACAAGCCAATGGTACAGAATTAATATTCTACTACACATAGTATCACACACTAGGACTTCCATGATGTAGAACTGACGTACATAGATCAAAGACCCCCCCCAAAGGTCAAGATATGCTACTTCATTATATCCTGTGGCCACAGGATGAAATTCACTAAACAGAAAATAAATAATTGTTGTCTATGAATCAATTATTGGAACAGTATAGTCACGAAGACCCTCCGCCTCAGACCTGGTGTTTGAAAATAATTACAGATTGTTCCTGTAATGAAAAAATGCATTTTATTATGATGGGACTGTGAGATACTACCTCTGACTGTGAGCTTGGTGGAGCACTCTGCCCTGCCCAAGGGACTGTCTGCGATGACACTGTAGTCGCCGCTGTCCTTGGGTCCGATCTTCAATATGAGCATTGTGCACACCCCACACACGTTGGTGATAAGGTAGTTGGTGTTGGTGTTGAGGCTGACGTTGTTGTGGTACCATGTGACATGGGGTTTTGGATCCCCTCGTACAGCACAGCTCATGTAGCACTCGTAGCCTGGTGGAGCGGTGCGGATCTTCAATCGGAGTAAAAACGATGGTGGACACTGGAGGTCCAAGCCCTTTACATCTGGCATGTCCAGTATGAACTTATCTGAGTTACAGGAGAAAAGAGAGAAAGATTACCTCGCAACTAATATTGTTTTGTATACAGGCAACATTTCAAACTTACAGTATTCTCTGTGATGCGGCCTATGCTAAAAGTTTTACGGTTCAATGATCTTTCATTCAACAAATGCAAGGAGGCTAGTTGCTGTCGCCACAAACCTTTTCTCCTTATGGTTCCCCACGTAGGGGACACAGCAGGTTCTGAGAGGCCCATGTCATTCTTAGCAAACACCCTGAAGTTATACTCTCTGCCGGGTAGAATGTTGGTAACTGTGAACTTATGGTTGAAGAGGCTGTCAGCGACCATCCTCCAGGTGCGCTTGACAGAGTCACGTTTGTACACAATGTAGTGCAGCCTGTCATCCTTCTTCTCGTCTGGGGAGGGAGTCCAGGTCACAGTCACTGTTCCAGGAACATTCTGCTCCAACTCCACCGGGCCAGGAGGCTTGGGATCATCTGGAACCAGGTCAGAAAGACATGGTCATCTGATTGAAAGCTGAACTTACCTCCAGTAACTGCAGTAATACAGGCATTAAAAACTTCACTTACGATTCTGTTTCTCATCTACCAATTCCATAAGACTATAGTTGAAATTATAAAAAACATATAGGCAAAATGATTAACATTCACCTGTGACTCTGATCTCGACACTGAAGGTCTCCTGACCGACCATGTTCTTGACAATGATGGTAAAGATGCCCGTGTCAGAGCGCTCTGACGTGGGGATCAGAAGCTGTGAACCTCTGTCAGAGTTGGTGATGGTGACACGTTTAGACACAGGAACACAGTCTTTCAACCAATAGATATCTGGCAAAGGAGAGGCCTGTGGACCATTTGAAACCATGTAAACACAGAGAACTTGGTGACACAAGCAGGATACTGCAGTAGGATACAGTCTATTTTGTCGGCTGAAAGCTGCATTTTCTTCCCTTTACCTTAAAGTTGATGTTGAACCGTACAGTATTCCCCTTTCTCACAACCATGAAGCTCTTCATTTTCCCTGTAAATTGTGGCCTCACTTGCAGGGTAAAGAAAATTCAAATATCGGTCAGATTACATTTTTTATTGATTACCAAATTACATTTCAGGGATACAGTCGACTTATATACAATATTCACTATTGAACATCACAATAGTGATTTAAATTAGATGCTATTCCTTACCAGGAGGAGGCATGGCGATGATGTAATTATCAAAGCCTTGGGGCTCGCCCTCGCCTCCATCGTTTGTGGCGATCACTCTCACCCAGTACATTCCCATTGCCTTCAGGCCAATCACATTGAAGGAGGTGGAGATGATGGGGTTGATGTTACAGCGAGTCCACTCTGGGCTCTCATTTGGTCTGATCTCCACAAAGTAGCCTTTGGCCTCATCCTCCACCCCTTCCACCTCCTTTGGTTTAGTCCAAGCCAGAGAAAACGTGGTGTAACTGGAATCTGTTAGCTTTAGGTCTATAACTTTACCAGGGGGTTCTGGAATTACAGCAATGTGATACAATAGTTATTATTTTAGTTGACGTGTGCAATATTACGTTGGAACCAGCCTGATCATTGCGTTCACTATTCTATTTCAGAGTGAAGACAACGATCAGGCTGGTTCTGCCAGGCTATTGGTGTAACTGAAACTTCTAATATTTCAAAAACATAAATGGGTTTGATGATCATGACTTACTCTTGGGATCTCTGGCAAAGACTATAACAGAGGGAGGACTGGGCTCGCCGACACCAGAGATGTTAATAGCTGACACTCGAAATTCATAAGCTGCTCCCTCAATAACATCTTTCAATGCAAACGTTGTGTCTGAGAGAAAATAAAAAAGTTCAGAGTATCATTATGCCAGAGCATACTTACAAAGTCTTACACATAAAAGTAAAGTGTGATAATCTTGGTTGCAAGTTATATATTTTTACGAAAGGTTCTTGTTGTACACTTCCAGGTAAATTAACACATTTGTAGATATATTTCCTTGAGCCATTGCCTATGAGGAGGCCGCACCTTTGATAGGACCATCTAGGTTCACAGTGCTCCAAAAGTTGCTTCCCTTCTTGCGTCTCTCAAGGTTGTAACCCCAAATTTCAGTTCCTCCAGTGTTGATAGGGGGAGACCAAGCCAGGTTGATGCAGTCCTTGAAGGCACTGACCACTTTGGGTGCCGAAGGGGATCCTGGGTAACCTGAGAGAATAACTTGTTATTCTGCTTTCCATTACCATGCATATAGTGCCAAATCAAATCACAGTGGATAATTCTTCCTAGAAATGACAGAAGCTGTATGTAAAGTCGGTATAACAAAAATATGTTCTGTGTAGAATAAGAGAACGATCCATCTGGATGTAATGTCAGGCAGAACACTTTCTTCATGTAAAAATACTGATTTGCTTAGTTTAGATAAAAATAATAGGACTTCACAAACAACAAAAACAAAACGCACACTGAATGTATAAAACATTAGGAACACCTGCTCTTTCCATGACATAGACTGACCAGGTGAATCCAGGTGAAAACAATGATACCTTATTAATGTCACCTGTGAAATTAACTTCAGTCAGTGTAGATGAAGGGGTGGAGACAGGTTAAAGAAAGATTTTTAAGCCTTGACACAATTGAGACATGGATTGTGTATGTATTAAGATGGCACCGACGGAGAAAGGCAATATCTCACGCTTTCCAACCCAACTTTGCTATTTAGTGACTTGTATCGTGTTTATCTTAAAAAAATGTTTTATAGAAAGTTCATACTATTATCATGTGACCGCCAAGCACTTCTGGACATCAGATCAACAGTTACTACCTTTGATTTCGACTTCAAATACGACTTTAACGCAGGAGAAGAGGTGGGGCCCTGGTGTAATTGAGGCGAAGAGTAAACCAAATGTTGCTCCCCTCCATTTTATTGGCAAATGTCCATTCACTCAAGAATAAGATTATTTAGAGATTTTCCTACCATAGAGACTTGAAAACCTGCAACATTATATGTCTTACTGAAATGTGGAGGATGATGACGCTATGCACGTAGTACTTTTTTCATAAATAACAACTGGTATGCTTCTTCAAGTGTGAAGGAAATGTCAAGCTTTTGCTCACCTGATATAGAATACCTCATGGTAAGCTGCAGACCCTTGTATCTACCAAGAGAGTTCTCATCGGTAATTATCACGGCTGTCTGCATTCCTTCACAAGCCAACACAACTCTGACACTCAAAAAACTGTATGGGACAATAGACAAACAAGAAACCACTCATCCAGAGGCACAATATCTGGTGGATAGAGACTTTAACGCGGGGAAATGTAAAACCGCCATACCTCACTTCTACCAATACGTGTCCTGCGCCACTAGGGGTGATAAAACTCTAGACCACTTTTATTCTACCCACAGAAACTTATACAAGGCCCTCCCTCGTCCTTCCTTTGGCAAATCTGACCGTGACTCTATTGTTCTGCTTCCTGTTTTCAAACAAAAGCTGAAACAGGAAGTACCAGTGATGCGCTCAATACGGAAGTGGTCGGACAAAGCAGACTCAAGGTTACAAGACTATTTTGCAAGTACAGACTGGGATATATTCCGGGATTCAACAGATAACATTAAGGAGTTTAACACAACAGTCCCCACAGTGACTATAAGAGCATACCCCAACCAAAAACCACAGATTACAGGTAACATCCATGCTGGGCTAAAGGCTAGAGCTACCGCTTACAATGAACGGGACATGGACATGGACTAATACAAGAAATCCCTCTACGACCTCCGATGAGACATCAAACATGCAAAAGGACAATAGTAAGGTGGAATCCTATTACACCGGCTACAATGCTTGTCGTATGTGGCAGGGCTTGCAGACAATAACGGATTACAAAGGGAAATCCAGCGAGCTGCCCAGTGATGCAGAACTCACAAACGAGCTAAATACCTTTTATGCTCGCTTCGAGGAATAGAACATTGTGCCTTGCGGGAAAGCCCTTTCCGAATAACTGTGTGATCTCGCTCGCCGTGGTTGATGTGAGCAAAACGTTTTTAAGGTTAACAATCACAAGGCCGCCAGACGGAATACCAGGGCGCGTTCCCAAAGCATGTGCAGACCAGCTGGCAGGTGTCTTCACAGACATTTTCAATCTCTCCTTGTCCACAATCTGTAATCCCAACATATTTCAAGCTAACCACCATTGTCCCTGTTCCCAAGAGCTCCAAGGTAACATGTCTAAATGACTATCGCCCTGTAGCACTCACAACTGTAAATATGAAATGCTTTGAAGGGCTGGTCATGACACACATCACCATCATCATCCCAGACACCCTAGACCCACTCCAATTTGCATACCGCCCCGACAGATCCACAGATGATGCATTCTCAATTGCACTTCACACTGCCCTCTTTCACCTGGACAATACGGGAAATAACTATGTGAAGATGCTGTTCATTGACTACAGCTCAGCGCTCAACACCATTGTCCCCTTCAAGCTCATCACCAATCTAAGGACCCTGGGACTGAACCCCTCCCTCTACAAATGGATCATGGACTTCCTAACGGATCGGCCCCAGGTGGTGAGGGTAGGCAACATCACCTCCGCCATGCTGACCCTCAACATGGAAGCCCTTCAGGGGTGTGTGCTTAGTCCTGTACTCCCAGCGCACCCACGATTGCAAGGCCGCGTACGACTCTAACACCATCATCAAGTTTGCTGACGACACTACAGTGGTAGGCCTGATCAACGACAGCGATGAGTCAGCCTACAGAGAGGAGGTCAGAGATGTAGTAGTGTGGTGCCAGGACAACAACCTCTCCCTCACCATCAGTAAGACCAAGGAGCTGATCATGGACTATAGGAGAAAGAGGGTAAAGCACACCCCCATCTACATCAAGGGGGCTGTTGTGGAGCGGGTCGAGAGTTTTAAGTACCTTGGTGTCCACATCACTAAGGACTTAACATGGTCCACACACACCTGGATGCCTAGTCACTTTACCATTCCTTCATGTACATATCTACCTCAAGTACCTCGTACCTCTGCACATTGATCTGGTACTGGTACTCCCTGTATATAGCTTCATTTTAGTGTTTTTTGTTTTATTCCTCGTGTTAATTACTATTTTATTTTGTATTAATATTTTTGAAACTCTGCATCATTGGGAAAGGTTTGTGAGCAAGTATTCCACTAAAGTCTACACCAGTTGTGTTCGGCGCATGTGATAAATACAATTTTATTTTATTTGGTAGTAGGTGCCAGGCGCACCGGTTAGAGTGTATCAAGAACTGCACCACTGCTGGTTTTTTCATGCTCAACAGTTTCCCGTGTATCAAGAATGGTCCACCACCCGGAGGTCATCCAGCCAGCATTGGAGTCAACATGGGCCAGCATCCCTGTGGAACGCTTTCGACACCTTGTAGAGTCCATGGCCTGATTGAGGCTGTTCTGAGGGCAAAAGGGGGTGCATCTCAATATTAGGAAGGTGTTCCTAATGTTTTGTACACTCAGTGCAGATCTCGTCAGTGTACAAAACATTATTTAATTTGATCAACATATGTTTTCCAAATTCTGTAAAATATTTTAGATTTTTGTTTAACTTTATAATATACCAAATCTGTAACTAGATAGGTCAGTCCTCCAAATAGTTATTGAGGGTGAATATGAGGCTTTCCAATCTTTACATGTTTTGCAGCAATTAGACGTTGATTACACAACTTTCTCTAATATTGATCACCTATATTTACATTTCCCAACAGACATAACGCGGATGGATGGATATAAATTCCTAGACATAATGAAATGAGAGCACATGCAGTATCCCAAAAGGGTGTCAGTTATCACAGGACCACAGCATATGTAACAGGGTTCCTTTGTGCTGTTTGCGTCTCCAACAGAGATATGACATTTCTGGGTGCAATACATGCATTCTGGCAGGAGTGTAGTAAGTCCTATGATTATCTTAAATTGCGGTAGGTCATGTCTTAGGTTGTTGGAGCAGGTATGAGCATTTTCACATAGCTGTGACCAATTGTTCTCCTCATTTTCTTCTTAAAGATCTGTTTCACATTTGTTCCTTTTAGCTTCTGAACCATTAGGTAGAGTTTCAATCAACCTTTGATATAACTTGGCAATCAACTTCTTTGGCTAAGCAGCTTCTTTCAGTATTTTTTTCTATGCTAGATTCCTTAGGTTCATCCAGATTCTGTTGAAGCGATTCAATATAATTTTGGATTGTCTGTTTTTTCTTCAACGCCTTGGAACCGAAGTAGTGAATATATTGTAAATCATAAGGTATTATATTTATAGCGTTGATACTCCTCCCTGAACAAATATAGCCAGCTGTCCATTGTTTAAGGGAAGGCAGTTGTGCAGTCCAGTAATACATATTCATATGAGGTAGTCCAAGACCACCAGCTTTATAGGGTAATTGTAAAACAGTCAATTTGACTCTTGAGATCTTTCCATTCCAAATAAAGTTGGAGAGCCGGCAGTTTATTTTATTAAAAAAGTTGGATGGAATTTAAATGGGCAGGGTCTGGAATAAATACATCAACCTTGGTAATATATTCATTTTGATTATGTTGACCCAACTTAACACAGAGATAGGGACAGATCTCAATCTCTGAACATTAATAGATAGGTTTGAATTCAAAGGAGAGTAATTGATTTCATAGGCCTCCTCCAGATTGCATGGAATCAGTACACCAAGGTATTTCATGTGTCTTTGTCCATTTCCACTTAAATTTACTTTCTAAGCTTGAGAAATTATGATTCACAATTCACTTTGAATCCTTATACAGCATTATGTATCCATCAATAGTAAAATAAATGACAGCGAATGTTCAGGTTCAGTTAAATAAAGTAAAATGTAATCTGCATACAATGAGATTGCATGTTTATCTCCACCAATCTCTATGCCCCGGATTGAGCCATGAGTCGTAATTATGATTCTAGGGTTTATGTGGCTAAAGAAAATAGACATCAGGCATCCCTGTCTTGTCCCTCTTGATAACTGAATGATTGAGAGATCTGTCCTAAACTATATGGATTTTTAACAATACTTACACAATATGCCAGCCTGGATGTCCTCTGTCTCCAACACATCACTGACTCCCTCCTCATTCTTGGCTCTGATGTGGTAACAGTATCTTTTCCCAGGCTTTACATTAGTATCCCTGTATTTAAGGGGGTCATTTGGGAGCTCCCCTACATTTGTCCATGTTTTGCTTCCCCCCACTTGCTGGCGCTCCAAAATGTAGTGTTTGACTGGACAGCCACCGTCATCCTTTGGGGGTTTCCATTTGAATTCAATGGCGGTTAGAGAAGTTTCCACAATTTCCACAGGTCTTTGTGGCGGTGTGGGTTTGTCTGTTGGGAGAAAACTATGAAAATTAAAATGTTGCCTAACAACAGAATGAGATGTTAGTGATAGTCCACAAAAGTCTTCAAGCGAAAAGTATGTGATCATTGAGGAATTTTGTTAAATTCTTCCGAATCAGACTTGCCAGAAATCTAATTTCATATCCTGCTTCCTAACTCACCAAGAACAATCAGTCTGGATGTGGCTTCCAATGTACCAAAGTCATTTTTGATATTGATTTTGACCTCTCCACAGTTCCTCCTTTGACAATCTGTAATACACAAGCCGGCTTTTATGTCAGTCTGTTCTATCTTGACATTGGGGCCTTCCAGAAGTTCCTCATCCTCCTTGATCCACTTGATCTTCATTGGGTCACCACCCGAAAAGGCCAATTTCCACTCAGCCGTTTCACATGCTCTCACAATGACCGGCTTAGAGAATTCTCTCAGAGAATCCATGTTGAATGTTGGTGGGTCTTAAATATGAAAGAAAAGAAAGTTCTCTAATCAAGGGAACAACAGCCTTACTGAAGCTTTTCATAATGCTGGATGTAACCCACATACTGTAACTGTCCATTCTTACTCTGCACAGTGAGTGATCCCTCAGATATACGACCATCCACCTCAAAGCGATAGACTCCTGAATCGTCTTTTTTACAGTTATCAATGACCAACTTGTGACAGGCTCCTTCTTTGATGATTTTCACCCTGTCATCAGGAGGTACCTGATTACAGAAAGAGAATATATTTAAATCTATTAGGGGAAAACAGACTCTTGTGTCTCAATCAGCTATAACAGAATCTTTGCCAATGGGTACTTTTTCACTTTGATGACGGTTTTGACAGGGTGGATAAAGGTTTTATTTATACCATTATGAGGTGGAGGATTTCCTAGTCCAACATTAATACACCTGATCCAATGAATTAACTAATCATCAAGCTATTGTTCTGAATCAAATATTATCGGGCTAGAGCAAAAGGTTGCTGAATACTTTATTTGTGTTAATGATGAATACTGCACTCACCTGAAATCCGTCTTTATACCAGACCCCCTTACAGTTCGGACTGCTCAGTTTGCAGGACAGCTCTGCTGGTGTGCAGATTTGAACTTGGACATCAGCCACTCCCAAAATGAATTGAACAGCTGGATCTATAAATAAGTAAAGACTTGTCACGCACAAAAAAATGGTCACGCACAAAGACTGTGTGTATATATAGTCACTATTGTCATTGTACAACATTACCATAATGACTATGGATGAACAAGTTATAGAATATATATTTACTGTGTCTTAAAAATGACAGAACAACAAAATGTTACTTAAAATGTTACATACCAAGTTAGGTGATGAATTGTTATCCATGTCCATAACAACAATTGTCACAGGGTTGGCGTGGGGGGGCAGGGGGTGTAAAGTAGAATGAACACAGATGTATTACAGGTGAATAAACATTTGTCTATGATAGTTTTACAATTTTATCGGACAAAAACATAACACCGTCATAAAACAGACATAACATCAGAGGTCATTCATCTTGTGTCACTGAATGTCAGGTGACAAGGCAGTGTCATTTCCCACCTAATGGAAACAGTTTGGTGTAATGACTTGTTGATATAACAGTCTATGTCACTTACGCTGAACAGTGAGTGTGGCCTCTGATATACGACCATCCACCTCAAAGCGATAGACTGCTCCATCATCTTTTCGACAGCAATCAATGACAAGCTTGTGACAGGCTCCATCTGTGATGATTTTCACCCTGTCATCAGGAGTTACCTGATCACAGAAGCAGGGATTGAAATAACAGACTGAAAATAGATTATTGTTTGTCGTTCATCTGTCATACAATCTTTCCTAATGGTTACTTTCACTTCCATGACTGAAATACACTGAACAACAATAAACGCAACATGCAACAATTTCAAAGATTTACAGTTCATATAAGGAAATTAATTAGGCCCTAATCTAAGGATTTCACATGACTGGGAATACATATATGCATCTGTTGGTCACAGATAACTTGGGGGAAAAAAGGTACGGATGTGGATTAGATGTGGATTTGCCTCATGCAGCGTGACACATCTCCTTCGCATAGGCTGTTGATTGATCAGGCTGTTGATTGTGGCCTGTGGAATGTTGTCCCACTCCTCTTCAATGGCTTTGCTAAATTGCAGGATATTGTAGGGAAATGGAACATGCTGTCTGTCATACACGTCGATCCCAAACGTGATCAATGGGTGATGTCTGTTGAGTTTGCAGGCCATGGAAGAACTGAGACATTTTCAGCTTCCAGGAATTGTGTACAGATCCTTGCGACATGGAGTTGTGCATTATCATGCTGAAACATGAGGTGATGGTGGCGGATGAATGGCACGACAATGGGCCTCAAGATCTTGTCACGGTATATCTGTGCATTTAAATTGCCACTGATAAAATGCAATTGTATTCGTTTTCTGTAGCTTATGCCTGCCCATACAATAACCCCATTGACACTATGGGGCACTGTTCACAATGTTGACATCAGAAAGGGCTACCCACACGCCATACACGCTGTCTGCCATCTGCCCGGTACAGTTGAACCGGGATTCATCCGTGAAGACCACACTTCTCCAGCGTGACAGTTGCCATCGAAGGTAAGCATTTGGGCACTGAAGTCAGGTACGACGCCGAACTGCAGTCAAGATCCTGCTTAGGATGACAAGCATGCAGATGAGCTTCCCTGAAACATTTTCTGACAGTTCTTTTGTTCAATTGTGCAAACCTGCTGTCCAGGTGGCTGGTCTCAGATGATCCCGCAGTTGAAGAAGCCGGAGGTGGAGGTCCTGGGCTGGCGTGGTTACACGTGGTCTGCGATTGTGAGGCCGGTTGGACGTACTGCCAGATTCTCTAAAATGACGTTGGAGGCGGCTTATGATAGAGAAATTAACATTCAATTATCTGGCAACGGCTCTGGTGGACATTCCTGCAGTCAGGATGCCAATTGCACGCTCCATCAAAACTTGAGACATCTGTGGCATTGTGTTGTGTGACAAAACAACACATTTTAGAGTGGCCTTTTATTGTCCCCAGCACAAGGTGCACCTGCATAATGATCATGATGTTTAATCAGCTTATTGATATTTTAGACATGTCATGTGGATGGATTATCTTGGCAAAAGAGAAATGCTCACTAACAGGGGTGTAAACCAATTTGTGCACAACATTTGAGAGGAATAAGCTTTTTGTGTGTATGGAACATTTCTGGGATCTTTTATTTTAGCTCATGAAACATGGGACCAACACTTTACAGCTTGCGTTTATATTTTTGTTCTGTGTAGTTGTGTTTATCCTGTCATGATTTCACTTAAACTCATTGAATGTTGATCGCCTCAACATCTGACAATAACTATTGTCTATATACAGTACACTTAAAGAGGACGTATAAAGAGGATGTCACGAAAAAAAAGAAATCCCGGTTGAAAACGGCCTATCGCTTTGGTATTAGTCATATACGTAAAATATAGTCCCGAAATTCACTAACAGCTTTAAAACTGATAATTTAAAAAGAAAAGTCAGTATTTTCAAAATTATAAAGTCTGAGATTAGGAGTACCTGTGAAGTCTCTGCTTTCCTTGTTATATTTGAAGGTTGGGTTTTGATTTCATGTAATGCCCACTAAGACGGTCTTTGTTCACGAATTCTCTCTCGGAGCGCACACAAGTCGCTCCAGCTGAAGGGTAGCATTCGATCTCACAATATCAGTCAAGCATCAAAGCTAATTGGCTAAAGTTAGCTGGCTTGCTAGCTACTTCCACACACAACTGAGAGAACAGTTTTTTTGTCAATGTTTACTGAAACCTGTCATAACAACCGGGTGTAGGCTAGGCTGGTTTTAAAATCATCAATTATTCTTCTCTCTTGGACTCTCAAACCAGAGTGTTAATATTGGAGTAGATTGTCAGAGTGAATTTACAAACTCAGACACATGCAAGAAACACCCACATCAAACTACGCCACCAAGACACAAATCTAGACTTCAAAGCATTTGTTAACGAGGAGGAGGAAAACTGAGGCAAAATCAGCCACTACAGTCTCTCTTTAATGAGTTCTTCAATCCTGGTGTGGAGCAAAAGCCTGCACACCTTGTTGTTCTCCTGGACCAATGATGAGTGGCGCAGCGGTCTAAGGTACTGCATCTCAATGCTAGAGGCATCAGTACAGACCCTGGTGATTGGGCGGCGTACAATTGGCCCAGCGTTGTCTGGGTTTGGCCGGGGTAGACCGTCATTATAAATAAGAATTTGTTCTTAACTGACTTGCCTAGTTAAAAAAGGTTAAATAAAACAATTATGAAGAACTCTATTTGTTTGATTGAAGAATAGTGTACTGACCTGTTTTCCATGTTTATACCAGACCCCCTCAATGTTTAGACAGCTCACTTCACAGAGTAGCTCTGCTGTTGCGTCAAGCTTAACATCGACATCAGACAGTCCAATGCTGAATTGAGCACCTAGTTCTAAAAATAAGTAAAGACAACAGAAACCATCATAGTTTAGTATAATCTCTAAGTGGGTAATGCATCACCATTTTCCTTATAATCTTAGCCGTAAATTGTCATACAGATGTAGGATCTTAATTTGAACCACTTTGCTACGGCAGAAAAATATTCCTGCAGCAAAAGGAAATATCAATAACTACAGTTGAAGTCGGAAGTTTACATACACTTAGGTTGGAGTCATTTAAACTCGTTTTTCAACCACTCCACAGGTTTCTTGTTAACAAACTATAGTTTTGGCAAGTCGGTTAGGACATCTACTTTAAGCATGACACAAGTAATTTTTCCAACAATTGTTTACAGACAGATTATTTCACTTAATCACAATTCCAGTGGGTCAGAAGTTTACATACACTAAGTTGACTGTGCCTTTAAACAGCTTGGAAAATTCCAGAAAATTACATCATGGCTTTAGAAGCTTCTGATAGGCTAATTGACATCATTTGAGTCAATTGGAGGTGTACCTGTGGATGTATATTAAGGCCTACCTCCAAACTCAGTGCCTCTTTGCTTGACATCATAGGAAAATCAAAAGATATCAGCCAAGACCTCAGAAAAAGATTGTAGACCTCCACAAGTCTGGCTCATCCTTGGGAACAATTTCCAAATGCCTAAAGGTACCACGTTCATCTGTACAAACAATAGTTCGCAAGTATAAACAACATGGGACCACGCAGCCGTCATACCACTCAGAAAGGAGACACGTTCTGTCTCCTAGAGATGAACGTACTTTGGTGCGAAAAGTGCAAATAAATCCCAGAACAACAACAAAGGACCTTGTGAAGATGCTGAAGGAAACAGGTACAAAAGTATATCTTTATCCACAGTAAAAACGAGTCCTATATCGACATAACCTGAAAGGCCGCTCAGCAAGGAAGATGCCACTGCTCCAAAACCGCCATGAAAAGCCAGACTACGATTTGCAACTGCACTTGGGGACAAAGATCGTACTTTTTGGAGAAATGTCCTCTGGTCTGATGAAACAAAAATAGAACTGTTTGGCCATAATGACAATCGTTAAGTTTGGAGGAAAAAGGGGAAGGCTTGCAAGCAGAAGAACACCATCCCAACCGTGAAGCACGGGGGTGGCAGCATCATGTTGTGGGGTGCTTTGCTGAAGGAGGGAATGGTGCACGTCACAAAATAGATGGCATCATGAGGGAGGGAAATTATGTGGATATATTGAAGCAGCATCTCAAGACATGAGTCAGGAAGTTAAAGCTTGGTCGAAAATGGGTCTTCCAAATGGACAATGACCCCAAGTATACTTCCAAAGTTGTGGCAAAATGGCTTAAACCTCTTTAATTCAAATTACAAAATTGTAATGTTGAACATTCATGAACATACAAGTGTCTTACATCATTTAAAAGCTTAACTTCTTGTTAATCCAACCGCATTGTCAGATTTCAAAAAGGCTCTACGGCGAAAGCATACCATGTGATTATCTGAGGACACGGCCCCGCATACACCAGCATTAAAAACATTTTCCAAACTAGCAGAGGCGTCACAAAAATCAGTAATAGAGATAAAATAAATCACTTACCTTTGAAGATATTCCTCTGTTTGCAGTCCCAAGGGTTCCAGCTACACAACAAATGGGCATTTTGTTCGATAAAGTCCTTCTTTATATCCCAGAAAAGACAGTTTAGTTGGAGCCAAACAACATTTCTAATCAATCCTCAGGTACCCTAATATCTAAATAAATGATCAAATTTAAGACGGAATGTAGTATGTTCAATACCGGCGATAAAGAACGAAGTGCACGCCCTCATTCATGAGGGCGACAACAAAGTCAAGGTATTGGAGTGGCCATCACAAAGCCCTGACCTTAATCCTATAGAAAATGTGGAGGCCTACAAACCTGACTCAGTTACACCAGCTCTGTCAGGAGTAATGGGCCAAAATTCACCCAACTTATTGTGGGAAGCTTGTGGAAGGCTACCCGAAACGCTTGACCCAAGTTAACCAATTTAAACACAATACTAACAAATACTAATTGAGTGTATGTAAACTTCTGACCCACTGGGAATGTGATGAAAGAAATAAATGCTGAAATAAATAATTCTCTACTATTATTCTGACATTTCACATTCTTGAAATTAAGTTGTTTTCCTAACGGACTTAAGACAGGGAATTCTTACTAGGATTGAATGTCAGGAATTGTGAAAAACTGAGTTTAAATGTATTTGGCGAATGTGTATGTAAACTTCCGGCTTCAACTGTATGTGGATTATAATTCATGGACATTTTGTGCAGTGTTCAATACATTTTTCTCTAGGGCAAATCAAGTCTGACATTTTTAAGTGGAAATTAAAAACTTTAGAAGCCTTTTTTAAACCTCAGAATACAACTATTATCAGCTACAAAAGCAAACAAATTAAGATCCTACATCTGTATGCTCAAGACATATGCAATAGCAATGAACCGAAAATAAACAAGGTTACATATGACTATTGACAAGATAATGATGGGGACTATAGATTGTTTAAGAAGTTCACAGAATGGTGGTTTCAAATGTTATACCACATTGTCATTTGTCATAATGAATATAGACCAGCAAGTTATATAATTACTGTGTCTTATAAATTACAGAGAACAGCAGCAATGTAATGTTACATACCAAGTGAGGTGATGAATTGTTATCCATGTTCATAACAGCAATTGTCAGTGTTGGCAGGGGAGAAAGTATATTGGAATGAACGGAGATGTACAGTATAACAGGTTAATCAACATACTTCACTATGATGTATCATTCAATTTCATGTACAGTATCTTAAAGTGCTCTAATCAAGGGAACATCAGCCTTAGAGATGTATTTCCGGATCCTGGATGTGACCCACATGCTGTAACCGTCCATTCTTACCCTGCACAGTGAGCGTTGCCTTGGATTTACGACCATCCACCTCAAAGTGATAGATTCCTGCATCGTCTTTTTTACAGTTATCAATGACCAGCTTGTGAGAGGCTCCTTCTTTGATGATTTTCACCCTGTCATCACAAGGAACCTGATTACAGAAATAGAGAACACATTAAATCCAACAGGATAAAATATAATCTAGTTTGTCATGTAGCTGTCATATAATCTTTCCAAATAGTTACTTTTCACTTGAATGACTTCAATAGTTGCGTTTTTCCCATCATGATTTATCTTCATCAAGCTATTGTTTAGTTGAATCACATATGTTAGTATTGGGCTGCAGCAAAAGCCTGCACACCTTGTGGGTCTCCTGGACCAAGGTTGAAATAAACACTGACTGTATTTTGGGGATTGAAGAATACTGCACTCACCTCTTTCCCGTCTTTATACCAGAACCCCTCAACATTCGGACTGCTTAGTGTCAAGGACAACTCTGCTGTTTCATCAAATTTAACTTCGATATCAGAGAGTCCGCATCCAACAAATTGAGCACCTGGATCTATAAATAAATAAAGACAGCAGAAATTGTAATAATATAGTCTCTAAGTGGGTACTGCACCCACACTTTCCTTATAATCGTAGCCGTAAATTGTCGTACTAAGATGTAGGATCTTAGTTTGAACCATTTTGATTACAGCAGGAAAATATTCCTGCAGCAACAGGATAGTTTAGTATAATGTCAAAGTTTGTAATGCACCACAAATCTCTGCTGTAAATCGCAAACATATTATATACGCTCATACTCAATGGAACTAGATACACAAAGAAAAAGGGATAGTTCACTCAAATTACAAAATTACATGTTGGTTGACTTACTCTGTAAGCAGTCTATGGACAAGGTAAGACAGCAACCATGCTTTGGTTTTGGTCTCCAAACTTTAAAACAATTTTGTCCAAAAACCAATGCAAGTCAATACAGTATCTCCAATGTTTTGTGTTCCATGTCCAAATCATCTCAAAGTAACTTTATTGAGCTAAACAATCAATTTTAAGGTGATTGAGAAATGACATGCAAAACATTCTAACATCAGAGATATTGACATGCTTTTGTTTTTGGATATACAGTGCCTTCGGAAAGTATTCAGACCCATTGACTTTTTCCTCATTCTGTTTTACGTTACAGCCTTATTCTAAAATGAATGAAATAAATAAAAAATCCTCAGCAATCTACACACAATACCCGACAATGATCAAGCAAAAACAGGTTTTTTGAATTGTTTTCAAATTTATAAAAAATAAAAACAGAAATACCTTATTTCCATAAGTATTCAGAACCTTTGCTATGAGACTCCAAATTGAGCTCAGTTGCATCCTGTTTCCATTGATCATCATTGAGATGTCTCTACAACTTGATTGGAGTCCATCTGTGGTAAATTCAATTGACTGGACGTGATTTGTAAAGGCACACAGCTGTCTATATAAGGTCCGAGACAGGATTGTGTCGAGATCAAGGAAAGGGTACCAAAGAATTATGCAGCATTGAAGGTCTCCAAGAATACAGTGGCCTCCATCATTCTTAATTGGAAGAAGTTTGGAACCACCAAGACTCTTTCCAGAGCTGTCCGCCCGACCAAACTGAGCAATCGGGGGAGAAGGGCCTCGGCAATGGAGGTGACCAAGAACACGATGGTCACTCTGACAGACCTCCAGAGTTCCTCTGTGGAGATGGGCTAACTTTCCAGAAGGACATTCATCTCTGTAGCGCTCCACCAATGCCTTTATGGTAGAGTGGCAAGATGGAAGCCACTCCTCAGTAAAAGGCACATTACAGCCCACTTGGAGTTTGCCAAAAGGCACCTTAAGGACTCACACCATGAGAAACTTGATTCTCTGGTCTGATGGCCTGAATGCCAAGCGTCACGTCTGGAGGTAACCTGGCATTCCTGCGGTGAAGCATGGTGGTCGCAGCACCATTTGGTGGGGATTTGTTTCAGTGTCAGGGACTGGGAGACTTTTCAGGATCGTGGGAAAGATGAACATAGCAACAAACAGAGAGATTCTTGATGAAAACCTGCTCCAGAGCGCTTAGGACATCAGACTGGGGGAAGGTTCACCTTAAAACAGAACAACACCCCTAAGCACACAGTCAAGACAATGCAAGGACAAGTCTCTGAATGTCCTTGAGTAGCCCAGCCAGAGCCCGGATTGAACCCGATCGAACATCTCTGGAGAGACTTGAAAGTAGCTGTGCAGTGACGGTCCCCATCCAACCTGACACAGCTTGAGAGGATGTGCAGAGAAGAATGGGAGAAACTCCCCAAATATAGGTTTGCCAAGCTCAGAGCATCATACCCAAGAAGACTCGAGGCTGTAATCACTGCCAAAGGTGTTTCAACAAAGTACTGAGTAATGGGTCTGAATAGTTAAGTAAACGTGATATTTCAGTGTTTTATTTTTAATAAAATTGCAAAAAAATTATAAAAACCTGTTTTTGCTTTTTCATTGTGGGGTATTTGTAACGGCTGTCGCTTTCCTCATCCTCAGATGAGGTGAGGAGAGAAGGATCTTCAGACCAAAATGCGGAGTCAGGGAAATAAGCCATCTTTATTACAAAATACGACGGCCACTAAACAAAACAAAACACTTTCAAAACTTACACAAAATAACAAAACGTAACGAACGGAACCTGAACATAAACTTACATCGACAAACGTAAACTCACGAACAGGAACGTTACATCGAAACGTACGAACAGCCAAACAGCCCCGATAGTGAATAACATCGAACACAACGAAGACATCACAGGAGACAATCACCCACAAACAAACAGTGAGAATGCCCTACCTAAATATGACTCTTGATTAGAGAAAAACGCAAACCACCTGCCTCTAATCAAGAGCCATACCAGGCAAACCAAAACCAACATAGAAACGAATAACATAGACTGCCCACCCAAAACACATGCCCTGACCATAAACACATAAAAACAACATAAAACAGGTCAGGACTGTTACAGTACCCCCCCCTCAAGATGCGCACGCCGGGCGCACAAGCACAAAGTCCAGGGGAGGGTCCGGGTGGGCAGTTGACCACGGTGGTGGTTCCGGCTCAGGACGCTGTCCCCATACCACCATAGTCCATCCTAACTTCCTCCCTCCAAGAATGTCCACCCTCTTTTGACCCCCACAAAATCCCCTTAACAACATATCTAATAAGGACAACACCGGGACAGAGAGATAAATCAAGACAGAGGGATAGATAAGAATATAGAAGTAGATAAAGATAGAGAGGGAGATCAGGATAGAGGGGCAACTCCGGACTGAAAGGCAGCTCCGGACAGAGAGACAGCTCTGGACTGATGGGCAGTTCTGGGTATCTAGCCTTTTCAGGCTGAAGGGCAGCTCATGGCTGACTGACGAATCTCGACGCTCATGGCTGGCTGACGGCTCTCGACGCTCATGGCAGGCTGACGGCTCTCGACGCTCATGGCAGGCTGACGGCTCTCGACGCTCATGGCAGGCTGACGGCTCTCGACGCTCATGGCAGGCTGACGGCTCTCGACGCTCATGGCGCTCTGACGGCTCTGGCTGCTCATGGCGCTCTGACGGCTCTGGCTGCTCATGGCGCTCTGACGGCTCTGGCTGCTCATGGCGCTCTGACGGCTCTGGCTGCTCATGGCGCTCTGACGGCTCTGGCTGCTCATGGCGAACTGACGGCTCTGGCTGCTCATGGCTCGCTGACGGCTCTGGCTGCTCATGGCTCGCTGACGGCTCTGGCTGCTCATGGCTCGCTGGCGGCTCTGGCAGATCCTGTCTGGTTGGCGGCTCTGGCAGATCCTGTCTGGCTGGCGGCTCTGGCAGATCCTGTCTGGTTGGCGGCTCTGGCAGATCCTGTCTGGTTGGCGGCTCTGGCAGATCCTGTCTGGTTGGCGGCTCTGGCAGATCCTGTCTGGTTGGCGGCTCTGGCAGACCCTGTCTGACGGACGGCTCTAGCGGCTCCTGTCTGGCGGGCGGCTCTAGCGGCTCCTGTCTGGCGGACGGCTCTGTAGGCTCATGGCAGACGGGCGGCTTTGCAGGCTCATGGCAGACGGGCGGCTTTGCAGGCTCATTGCAGACGGGCGGCTCAGACGGCGCTGGGGAGACGGATGGCTCAGATGGCGCTGGGGAGACGGATGGCTCAGATGGCGCTGGGGAGACGGATGGCTCAGATGGCGCTGGGGAGACGGATGGCTCAGATAGCGCTGGGGAGACGGATGGCTCTGGCCGGATAAGGCGCACTGTAGACCTGGTGCGTGGTGCCGGAACTGGAAGCACCGGGCTAATGATAAGCACCTTCCTACTAGTGCGTGGAGCAGGGACAGGGCACACTGTATTCTCAAAGCCTACTCTACCCCTGATGCGTGGTACCGGCACTGGTGACGCCGGGCTGAGGACAAGCACATCAGGATTAGTAGGGGGAGAATATACAGTGTGTACAGGGCTCTGGAGACGCACTGGTAGCTTAGTGCGTGGGGCCGGAACTGGAGGCACTGAACTGGATACACGCACTATAGGGAGAGTGCGTGGAGGAGGAACAGGGCTCTGGAAATGCACTGGTAGCCTAGTGCGTAATGTAGGCACTGTAGGTACTAGGCTGGGGCGGGGAGGTGGCGCCGGAAATACCGGACCGTGCAGGCGTACTGGCTCTCTTGAGCATTGAGCCTGCCCAACCTTACCTGGTTGAATGCTCCCGGTTGCCCGACCAGTGCGGGGAGGTGGAATAACCCGCACCGGGCTATGTAGGCGAACCGGGGAAACCATGCGTAAGGCAGGTGCCATGTATGCCGGCCCGAGGAGACGCACTGGAGACCAGACGCGTTGAGCCGGCCTCATGACACCTGGCTCAATACTCAATCTAGCCCTACCAGTGCGGGGAGGTGGAATAACCCGCACTGGGCTATGCACTCGTACAGGAGACACCGTGCGCTCTACTGCGTAACACGGCGCCTGCCCGTACTCCCGCTCTCCACGGTAAGCCTGGGAAGTGGGCGCAGGTCTCCTACCTGCCCTTGGCCCACTACCCTTTAGCCCCCCCCCAAGAAATTTTTGGGAGTTACTCACGGGCTTTTCGGGCTTCCGTGCAAGACGTGTCCCCTCATAATTCCGGTTTCGAGCTTGATTCTCCGGCTTCCATCCACGTCTCCTAGCTGCCTCCTTAAACCACCGCTCCTGGGCTGTGGCTGCCTCACTCTTCTCACGAGAGCAGCGATATTCTCCAGTTTGCGCCCAGGGTCCTCTACCAGACAGGATCTCCTCCCAAGTCCAAAAGTCCTTGTTGCTCCGTCGAGCATTCCCATACCGCTTGGTCACATTTTGTTGGTGGGTGATTCTGTAACGGCTGTCGCTTTCCTCATCCTCAGATGAGGTGAGGAGAGAAGGATCTTCAGACCAAAATGCGGAGTCAGGGAAATAAGCCATCTTTATTACAAAATACGACGGCCACTAAACAAAACAAAACACTTTCAAAACTTACACAAAATAACAAAACGTAACGAACGGAACCTGAACATAAACTTACATCGACAAACGTAAACTCACGAACAGGAACGTTACATCGAAACGTACGAACAGCCAAACAGCCCCGATAGTGAATAACATCGAACACAACGAAGACATCACAGGAGACAATCACCCACAAACAAACAGTGAGAATGCCCTACCTAAATATGACTCTTGATTAGAGAAAAACGCAAACCACCTGCCTCTAATCAAGAGCCATACCAGGCAAACCAAAACCAACATAGAAACGAATAACATAGACTGCCCACCCAAAACACATGCCCTGACCATAAACACATAAAAACAACATAAAACAGGTCAGGACTGTTACAGTACCCCCCCCTCAAGATGCGCACGCCGGGCGCACAAGCACAAAGTCCAGGGGAGGGTCCGGGTGGGCAGTTGACCACGGTGGTGGTTCCGGCTCAGGACGCTGTCCCCATACCACCATAGTCCATCCTAACTTCCTCCCTCCAAGAATGTCCACCCTCTTTTGACCCCCACAAAATCCCCTTAACAACATATCTAATAAGGACAACACCGGGACAGAGAGATAAATCAAGACAGAGGGATAGATAAGAATATAGAAGTAGATAAAGATAGAGAGGGAGATCAGGATAGAGGGGCAACTCCGGACTGAAAGGCAGCTCCGGACAGAGAGACAGCTCTGGACTGATGGGCAGTTCTGGGTATCTAGCCTTTTCAGGCTGAAGGGCAGCTCATGGCTGACTGACGAATCTCGACGCT
Organism: Salvelinus alpinus; assembly: GCF_045679555.1. NCBI lineage: Eukaryota > Metazoa > Chordata > Actinopteri > Salmoniformes > Salmonidae > Salvelinus > Salvelinus alpinus. The sequence goes on along the minus strand of NC_092087.1, from coordinate 13,954,176 downwards.
CATGGCTGGCTGACGGCTCTCGACGCTCATGGCAGGCTGACGGCTCTCGACGCTCATGGCAGGCTGACGGCTCTCGACGCTCATGGCAGGCTGACGGCTCTCGACGCTCATGGCAGGCTGACGGCTCTCGACGCTCATGGCGCTCTGACGGCTCTGGCTGCTCATGGCGCTCTGACGGCTCTGGCTGCTCATGGCGCTCTGACGGCTCTGGCTGCTCATGGCGCTCTGACGGCTCTGGCTGCTCATGGCGCTCTGACGGCTCTGGCTGCTCATGGCGAACTGACGGCTCTGGCTGCTCATGGCTCGCTGACGGCTCTGGCTGCTCATGGCTCGCTGACGGCTCTGGCTGCTCATGGCTCGCTGGCGGCTCTGGCAGATCCTGTCTGGTTGGCGGCTCTGGCAGATCCTGTCTGGCTGGCGGCTCTGGCAGATCCTGTCTGGCTGGCGGCTCTGGCAGATCCTGTCTGGCTGGCGGCTCTGGCAGATCCTGTCTGGTTGGCGGCTCTGGCAGATCCTGTCTGGTTGGCGGCTCTGGCAGACCCTGTCTGACGGACGGCTCTAGCGGCTCCTGTCTGGCGGGCGGCTCTAGCGGCTCCTGTCTGGCGGACGGCTCTGTAGGCTCATGGCAGACGGGCGGCTTTGCAGGCTCATGGCAGACGGGCGGCTTTGCAGGCTCATTGCAGACGGGCGGCTCAGACGGCGCTGGGGAGACGGATGGCTCAGATGGCGCTGGGGAGACGGATGGCTCAGATGGCGCTGGGGAGACGGATGGCTCAGATGGCGCTGGGGAGACGGATGGCTCAGATAGCGCTGGGGAGACGGATGGCTCTGGCCGGATAAGGCGCACTGTAGACCTGGTGCGTGGTGCCGGAACTGGAAGCACCGGGCTAATGATAAGCACCTTCCTACTAGTGCGTGGAGCAGGGACAGGGCACACTGTATTCTCAAAGCCTACTCTACCCCTGATGCGTGGTACCGGCACTGGTGACGCCGGGCTGAGGACAAGCACATCAGGATTAGTAGGGGGAGAATATACAGTGTGTACAGGGCTCTGGAGACGCACTGGTAGCTTAGTGCGTGGGGCCGGAACTGGAGGCACTGAACTGGATACACGCACTATAGGGAGAGTGCGTGGAGGAGGAACAGGGCTCTGGAAATGCACTGGTAGCCTAGTGCGTAATGTAGGCACTGTAGGTACTAGGCTGGGGCGGGGAGGTGGCGCCGGAAATACCGGACCGTGCAGGCGTACTGGCTCTCTTGAGCATTGAGCCTGCCCAACCTTACCTGGTTGAATGCTCCCGGTTGCCCGACCAGTGCGGGGAGGTGGAATAACCCGCACCGGGCTATGTAGGCGAACCGGGGAAACCATGCGTAAGGCAGGTGCCATGTATGCCGGCCCGAGGAGACGCACTGGAGACCAGACGCGTTGAGCCGGCCTCATGACACCTGGCTCAATACTCAATCTAGCCCTACCAGTGCGGGGAGGTGGAATAACCCGCACTGGGCTATGCACTCGTACAGGAGACACCGTGCGCTCTACTGCGTAACACGGCGCCTGCCCGTACTCCCGCTCTCCACGGTAAGCCTGGGAAGTGGGCGCAGGTCTCCTACCTGCCCTTGGCCCACTACCCTTTAGCCCCCCCCCAAGAAATTTTTGGGAGTTACTCACGGGCTTTTCGGGCTTCCGTGCAAGACGTGTCCCCTCATAATTCCGGTTTCGAGCTTGATTCTCCGGCTTCCATCCACGTCTCCTAGCTGCCTCCTTAAACCACCGCTCCTGGGCTGTGGCTGCCTCACTCTTCTCACGAGAGCAGCGATATTCTCCAGTTTGCGCCCAGGGTCCTCTACCAGACAGGATCTCCTCCCAAGTCCAAAAGTCCTTGTTGCTCCGTCGAGCATTCCCATACCGCTTGGTCACATTTTGTTGGTGGGTGATTCTGTAACGGCTGTCGCTTTCCTCATCCTCAGATGAGGTGAGGAGAGAAGGATCTTCAGACCAAAATGCGGAGTCAGGGAAATAAGCCATCTTTATTACAAAATACGACGGCCACTAAACAAAACAAAACACTTTCAAAACTTACACAAAATAACAAAACGTAACGAACGGAACCTGAACATAAACTTACATCGACAAACGTAAACTCACGAACAGGAACGTTACATCGAAACGTACGAACAGCCAAACAGCCCCGATAGTGAATAACATCGAACACAACGAAGACATCACAGGAGACAATCACCCACAAACAAACAGTGAGAATGCCCTACCTAAATATGACTCTTGATTAGAGAAAAACGCAAACCACCTGCCTCTAATCAAGAGCCATACCAGGCAAACCAAAACCAACATAGAAACGAATAACATAGACTGCCCACCCAAAACACATGCCCTGACCATAAACACATAAAAACAACATAAAACAGGTCAGGACTGTTACAGTATTGTGTGTGTGTGTATATTGATGAGGGGAAGAAAACAACATTTGAATCCATTTATAATAAGGCTGTAATGTAGCAAAATGTGGAAAAAGCCAAGAGGTCTGAATACTTTCCAAACATGCACTGTATTTACTGTGATTTATAAATTACAGAATAACACACATTTTTATGCTACATAGGCCTACCGTTAGAATAATTTTTTATTGGTTGCTAAAAAAAATATTAACACATGTATAACAGATGAATAAACACATTTATATAATGATGTATAATTGTTTTATGTAGGACACATTCCATCTATCTTAAAGTGCTCTAAACAAGGGAACAATAGCCTTACAAAAGCATTTCCTGATCTTGGATGCAATCCACAGTAACCATCCATCCTTACCTGAAACAGTGAACTTTGCCTCAGATTTATGACCATCCACCTCAAATGAATAGACTCCTGCATCATCTTTTTTACAGCTTTCAATTACCAGCTTGTGACTGGCTCCATCTTGGATGATTTTCAGCCCATCCTCATCAGTTAGCTGATGACAGAAATAGAGAATGGATTCAATCCAGTAGGGGACTGAAAATAGCATCTTGTTTTTCATTCAACTGTCATAGTTTATTTGCTAATGGATATTATTTCCCGTAGTTTAACTTTGACAATATATACACATTATCAAGCTGTTTAGTTTAATCAAATGTGTTGGTATTGGTCTGGAGCAAAAGCCTGCACACCATGTGTGTCTCCTGGAACAAGGTTGAAGAACACTCTATTTGTGTGATTGAAGAATACTGCACTCACTAGTCGCCCGTCTTTAAGCCAGACTCCCTCACAGTTCTCATGGCTCAGTTTGCAGGACAGTTCCACTGTTTCCCCGAGGCTGCCATTAATATCAGCCAGTCCATTAAGGAATTGAACACCTGGATCAAATCAAATCAAAGTCACATGCGCCAAATACAACAGGTGTAGACCTTACAGTGAAATACTTACTTACAAGCCCCTAACCGACAGTGCAGTTTAAAAAATACAGATAAGAATAAGAGATAATTAAAGAGCAGCAGTAAAAAATAACAATACAAACAGGGGGGTGTCGGTACAGAGTCAATGTGCGGGGGCACCGGTTAGTTGAAATAGTATGTACAGTGGGGCAAAAAAGTATTTAGTCAGCCACCAATTGTGCAAGTTCTCCCACTTAAAAAGATGAGAGAGGCCTGTAATTTTCATCATAGGTATACTTCAACTATGACAGACAAAATGAGAAAAAAAATCCAGAAAATCACATTGTAGGATTTTTTATGAATTTATTTGCAAATTATGGTGGAAAATAAGTATTTGGTCAATAACAAAACTGTTGCACTGTTGCTGGTATTTTGGCCCATTCCTCCATGCAGATCTCCTCTAGAGCAGTGATGTTTTGGGGCTGTTGCTGGGCAACACGGACTTTCAACTCCCTCCAAAGATTTTCTATGGGGTTGAGATCTGGAGACTGGCTAGGCCACTCCAAGACCTTGAAATGCTTCTTACGAAGCCACTCCTTCGTTGCCTGGGCGGTGTGTTTGGGATCATTGTCATGCTGAAAGACCCAGCCACGTTTCATCTTCAATGCCCTTGCTGATGGAAGGAGGTTTTCACTCAAAATATCACGATACATAGCCCCATTCATTCTTTCCTTTACACGGATCAGTCGTCCTGGTCCCTTTGCAGAAAAACAGCCCCAAAGCATGATGTTTCCACCCCCATGCTTCACAGTAGGTATGGTGTTCTTTGGATGCAACTCAGCATTCTTTGTCCTCCAAACACGACGAGTTGAGTTTTTACCAAAAAGTTATATTTTGGTTTCATCTGACCATATGACATTCTCCCAATCTTCTTCTGGATCATCCAAATGCTCTCTAGCAAACTTCAGACGGGCCTGGACATGTACTGGCTTAAGCAGGGGGACACGTCTGGCACTGCAGGATTTGAGTCCCTGGCGGCGTAGTGTGTTACTGATGGTAGGCTTTGTTACTTTGGTCCCAGCTCTCTGCAGGTCATTCACTAGGTCCCCCCGTGTGGTTCTGGGATTTCTGCTCACCGTTCTTGTGATCATTTTGAGCCCACGGGGTGAGATCTTGCGTTGAGCCCCAGATCGATGGAGATTATCAGTGGTCTTGTATGTCTTCCATTTCCTAATAATTGCTCCCACAGTTGATTTCTTTAAACCAAGCTGCTTACCTATTGCAGATTCAGTCTTCCCAGCCTGGTGCAGGTCTACAATTTTGTTTCTGGTGTCCTTTGACAGCTCTTTGGTCTTGGCCATAGTGGAGTTTGGAGTGAGACTGTTTGAGGTTGTGGACAGGTGTCTTTTATACTGATAACAAGTTCAAACAGGTGCCATTAATACAGGTAACGAGTGGAGGACAGAGGAGCCTCTTAAAGAAGAAGTTACAGGTCTGTGAGAGCCAGAAATCTTGCTTGTTTGTAGGTGACCAAATACTTATTTTCCACCATAATTTGCTAATAAATTCATAAAAAATCCTACAATGTGATTTTCAGGATTTTTTTTCTAATTTTGTCTGTCATAGTTGAAGTGTACCTATGATGAAAATAACAGGCCTCTCTCATCTTTTTAAGTGGGAGAACTTGCACAATTGGTAGCTGACTAAATACTTTTTTGCCCCACTGTACATGTAGGTAGAGTTAATTAAAGTGACCATGCATAGATGACAACAGAGAGGGGCAGTGGTGTGGAGAGGGGGGGGGGGGGGGGGGGAATGCGAGTAGTCTGGGTAGCCATTTGATTAGATGTTTAGGAGTCGGGGGTAGAAGCTATTTTAGAAGCCTCCTGGACCTAGACTTGGTGCTCCGGTACCGCTTGCCGTGTGGGAGCAGAGAGAACAGTCTATGACTAGGGTGGCTGGAGTCTTTGACAATTTTTAGGGCCTTCCTCTGACACCGCCTGGTGTAGAGGTCCTGAATGGCAGGAAGCTTGGCCCCAGTGATGTACTGGGCCGTTCGCACTACCCTCTGTAGTGCTTGCGGTCGGAGGCCGAGCAGTTGCCATACCAGGCAGTGATGAAACCAGTCAAGATGCTCTCGATAGTGCAGCTGTGGAACCTTTTGAAGATCTGAGGACCCATGCCAAATTTTTTCAGTCTCCTGATGGGGAATAGGTTTTGTCGTGCCCGCTTCATGACTGTCATGGTGTGCTTGGACCATGTTAGTTTGTTGGTGATGTGGACACCAAAGAACTTGAAGCTCTCAACCTACTCCACTGCAGCCCCGTCGATGAGAATGGGGGCGTGCTCGGTCCTCTTTTTCCTGTTGTCCACAATCATCTCCATTTTCTTGATCACGTTGAGGGACAGGTTTTTGTCCTGGCACCACACCACCAGGTCTCTGACCTCCTCCCTATAGGCTGTCTCGTTGTTGTCAGTGATCAGGCCTACCACTGTTGTGTCGTCTGCAAACTTAATGATGGTGTTGGACTCGTGCCTGGCCATGCAGTCGTGGGTGAACAGGGAGTACAGGAGTGGACTGAGCACGCACCCCTGGGGAGCTCCAGTGTTGAGGATCAGTGTGGCATATCTGTTCCTACCTACCCTCACCACCTGGGGGCGACCCGTCAGGAAATCGAGGATCCAGTTGCAGAGGGAGGTGTTTAGTCCCAGGGTCCTTAGCTTAGGATGTAACATTAGGTAAGTAAACTCAGCAAAAAAAGAAACGTCCCTTTTTCAGGACCCTGTCTTTCAAAGAATTTTTTTAAAAATCCAAATAACTTCACAGATCTTCTCTGTAAAGGGTTTAAACACTGTTTCCCGTGCTTGTTCAATGAACCATAAACAATTAATGAACATGCACCTGTTGAAACGGTTGTTAACACACTAACAGCTTACCAACGGTAGTCAATTAAGGTCACAGTTATGAAAACTTAGGACACAAAAGAGGCCTTTCTACTGACTCTGAAAAACACCAAAAGAAAGATGCCCAGGGTCTCTGCTCATCTGCGTGAACGTGCCTTAGGCATGCTGCAAGGAGTCATGAGGACTGCAGATGTGGCCAGGGCAATAAATTGCAATGTCCGTACTGTGAGACGCTTAAGACAGCGTTACAGGGAGACAGGACGGACAGCTGATCGTCCTCACAGTGGCAGACCACGTGTAACAACATCTGCACAGGATCGGTACATCCGAACATCACAGCTGCGGGACAGATACAGGATGGCAACAACAAATGCCCGAGTTACACCAGGAACGCACAATCCCTCCATCAATGCTCAGACTGTCCACAATAGGCTGAGAGAGGCTGGACTGAGGGCTTGTAGGCCTGTTGTAAGACAGGTCCTCACCAGACATCACCGGCAACAACGTCGCCTGTGGGCACAAACCCACCGTCGCTGGACCAGACAGGACTGGTAAAAAGTGCTCTTCACTGACGAGTCACGGTTTTGTCTCACCAGGGGTGATGGTCGGATTCACGTTTATCGTTGAAGGAATGAGCGTTACACCAAGGCCTGTACTCTGGAGCGGGATTGATTTAGAGGTGGAGGGTCCATCATGGTCTGGGGCTGTGTGTCACAGCATCATCGGACTGAGCTTGTTGTCATTGCAGGCAATCTCAATGCTGTGCGTTACAGGGAAGACATCCTCCTCCCTCATGTGGTACCCTTCCTGCAGTCTCATCCTGACATGACCCTCCAGCATGACAATGCCACCAGCAATAAAGTCCTTCTTTATATCCCACAAAAGTCTGTTCAGTTGGCGCGATTGATTGCGTAATCCACCGTTCCACTCGTTCAACATGCAGACAAAGGAATCCCAAAAGTTACCGGTAAACTTCATCCAAACAACGTTTCTACTCAATCCTCAGGTACCCTAATATGTAAATAAACGATACAATTTAAGACGGAATGTAGTATGTTCAATACCGGCGATAAATAACACCCTCATTCACGCGCGCCACTAGTCTAGAGTCCTAATGAGGGACACCTTGAAAAACTTCAACTACTTGCTCATTTTTCAAAAAACAAGCCTGAAACCCTTTCTAAAGACTGTTGACATCTAGTGGAAGCCATAGGAACTGCAATCTGGGAGGAATTATTTTGAATATCCCATAGACTAGCATTGAAATGGCCTGTGACCTAAAACAAAACTTTTCCGGATGGATTCTCCTCTGGTTCTATCCTGCCATATCAGTTCTGTTATACTCACATACATTATTTTAACAGTTTTAGAATCTTCAGAGTGTTTGCTATCCAATGCTACCAATTATATGCATATCCTAGCTTCTGGGCTTGAGTAACAGGCAGTTTACTTTGGGCAAGTCAGTCATCCGAACTTCCAAATACTGCCCCCTAATGCAGCTGGTGGCCACACCAGATACTGACTTTTACTTTTGATTTTGACCCCTCCCTCCCTTTGGTTAGGGACACATTCTTCCGTTTCTGTTAGTCACATGTCTGTGGAACTTGTTCAGTTTATGTATCCGTTGTTGAATCTTGTTATGTTCTTTCAAATATTTACACATGTTAAGTTTGCTGAAAATAAACGCAGTTGACAGTGAGAGGACTTTTTTTTGTTGTTGCTGCGTTTACATCATACCGTAGTCAGGATAATCTAAACAGGTAATGCATCACCTCTTTCCTCATGATCTCATCTGTAAATTGGAATTTTTATAAATACACTATAAATACACACAAAAGTATGTGGACACCCCTTCAAATGAGTGGTTTTGGCTATTTCAGCCACACCTTTGCTGACAGGTGTATAAAATAGAGCACACAGCCATCCAATCTCTGTAGACAAACATTGGTAGTAGAATTGCCTTACTGAAGAGCCCAGTGACTTTCACCGTGGCACCGTCATAGGATGCCACATTGCCAACAAGTCAGTTCATCAAATTTCTGCCCTGCTAGAGCAGCCTCGGTCAACTGTAAGTGCTCTTATTGTGAAGTGGAAACGTCTAGGAGCAACAACGGCTCAGCCACGAAGTGGTAAGCCACACAAGCTCACAGAGCGGGACTGCCGAGTACTGAAGTGCGTACTGCATAAAAATCGTCTGTCCTTGGTTGCAACACTTACTACCGAGTTCCAAACTGCCTCTGGAAGCAACGTCAGCACAATAACTGTTTGTCAGGAGCTTCATGAAATGGGTTTCCATGGCTGAGCAGCCACACACAAGCCTACAATCACCATGTGCTATGTCAAGCGTTAGCTGGAAAGGTGTAAAGCTTCCACTGGAAACGCACTCTTTGGAGTGATGAATCACGCTTCACCATCTGGCAGTGCGATGGACGAATCTGGGTTTGGCGGATGCCAGGAGAATGCTACCTGCCCCAATGCATAGTGCCAACTGTAAAGTTTGGTAGACAATGTTGTGCTTCCAACTTTGTGGCAACAGCTTGGGGAAGGCCCTTTCCTGTTTCAGCATTACAATGCCTGCGCGCCTAAAGAAAGGTCCATACATAAATGGTTTGTCAAGATCCATGTGAAAGAACTTGGCTGGCCTGCAAAGAACCCTGACCTCAACCCCATTGAGCACCTTTGGGATTAATTGGAACACTGACTGCGAGCCAGGCCTATTCACCCAACATCAGTGCCCGACCTCACTAATTCTCTTGTGGCTGAATGGAAGCAAGTCCCCGCAGCAATGTTCCAAAATCTATTGGAAAGCCTTCCCAGAAGAGTGGAGGCTGTTATAGCAGCAATGTTCCAGCATCTATTGGAAAGCCTTCCCAGAAGAGTGGAGGCTGTTATAGCAGCAATGTTCCAGCATCTATTGGAAAGCCTTCCCAGGAGAGTGGAGGCTGTTATAGCAGCAGAGGGGGGCCCAACTCCATATTAATGCCCATGATTTTGGAATGAGATGTTCGACGAGCAGGTGTCTACATTCTTTTGGTCATGTAGATATTCGAATGAAATTAAACAAAATAAGCAAGGTTAAATATGACAACTGACTAGATAATGTTATGAACTAGACATATAGATTGGTTAGGCAGTGCACAAACTGGCAGTTTTGGTTTGTATGGTTGGTTGTACCACATTGACATCAATAATACAGATTAACAAGTTATTGAGTTATGTTTACTGTGTCTTATAAATGATTATAAACTAGGTGGTTCGAGCCCGGAATGCTGATTGGCTGAAAGCCATGTTATATCAGACGGTATACCATTGGCATAACAAAACATTTATTTTTACTGCTCTAATTAGGTTGGTAACCAATTTATAGTAGCAATAAGGCACCTCGGGGGTTTGTGATATTTGGCCAATATACCACAGCTAAGAGCTGTGTACAGGCACTCTGCGTTGCGTCGTGCTAAGAACAACCCTTAGCCGTGGTATACTGTATTAGCCATATACCACATCTCCTCGGGCCTTATTGCTTAAATATAATATTTGAAGTGAATTATTTTTTGTTGCTTTTAGTAAAAAAAAAGGTTATTGACAATACACATTTATGGACTTTGTTTGGATTAAGGTAGTTAATGCACCTCTGGGGCACGTTTAGCAGGATGCAACGTTTTGAAACGTTCAGATAGAAATAGGCTATGTAGAACAAACATGCCTCTCCGACATGTAGAAATAAGGAATCACATAGACTCTATTCATGGGATTTCTATCTGCAAGGTTTAACAAAGTTTGGCAACTGAACGTGGCCCTTGATATGATGAGTGTGACAACCCACCAGTACTTATCAGCTAACTGGTATATGTCTCTCTGTAGTGCTATCTAGGAAGTACTGCAAGTCCTGGTCTGTTGCTGACAAAGCCTGCAAAAGAAGTCTACACAGCAAAAAAATGGCTTTGTTTATAAATCAAAGGCTGAAGTCAATCTTCAATAAACAGTCCCACAACAAAGCTTTGATAAAAATAATGAATCTAAGGTCGACTTATTTGTCAAGTACAAATTAAGCTACCATATAGAAATGTCAATACATTGAAGTCAGAGTTTAACATCCAACAAGCTCCCTACTTTTTGCTGAGATTCCCTCAGGCAGTATTTTGTCAGCTTATCATTTAAACCACAGCTGCCATTAGGTTTAAAGATCAGACTGAAATGAAGGAAACCAGCACCTTTTAGGGTTAAGCTTGATCAAAAGTTTCTGGAAATAGTTTAATCTTCTACATTCGGATGTAGTTACACACATTTGTATGTACAAGTGTAAAAAGGTTAGCAAATTATCAAAAAAGCTACGGAAAGTTGCTGATGATAACCCCAGCAAAGACCATTGGACATCAATTTTCCCACTAATAATTTGAGATAAAAATTTAAATAACTTTTTTATTTAATGTTACATATTCGTACCAAATGTACATCAATTTTTGCTCTAGTTCATAGTCAGTGGTTAATATTTTTTTTCTTGATGATTCATCTACAATCTGTGATTATATATCATACATAATATCACAGCCATTTTATTCTAAATGACTTTGATTACTGGCCTTATCTAACATGCAATAGTCAACCTCTGTCTTCTCTTACCACGTCACGTCCAGAGAATCGGTCAGTCTGGTATTTCACCCCACTCCAGGCCTCGACTCCTTCTCCAAGTTGATTATCATAACCAATGCACATATCATTCATCTTATCTCCTTATTTATCTTTGGCAGCAACTATAAAGTTTACAAGCGTCATCAAGTCAGTCTGCTTACAACATTTACATTAGCAGCAACACAACAAGAGCAACAAAACACTACTGCCTACACAATGTCCTTACATGTAGGCAACATTGAGTTTCCTAATGTACTGGGATAGAAAAAGTTGTTGAACCATTTACCTTTACCTCCATGTCCTTCTCCATCCCTCTCTCCGGCACCTGCTCCGGCTCCTGCTCCAACAGCAGCGTCTTTCTCTGCTTGGGCCCGTTTGGCTGCATCTGCAGCATCCTTCTCTGCTTGGGCCCGTCTGGCTGCGTCCGCAGCGTCCTTCTCTGCTTGGGCCCATCTGGCTGCATCTGCAGGGTCCATCTCTGCTTGGGCCCGTCTGGCTGCATCCGCAGCATCCTTCTCTGCTTGGGCCCGTCTGGCTGCGTCCGCAGCATCCTTCTCTGCTTGGGCCCGTCTGGCTGCGTCCGCAGCGTCCTTCTCTGCTTGGGCCCGTCTGGCTGCGTCCGAAACGTCCTTCTCTGCTTGGGCTCGTCTGGCTGCATACAGGTCATCCTTTTCCTTCTGCAGCTTAGCCGACTGCTCTGCGGCTATCTTAGCCAGGTCCTCTCCTCCACCACCAGCCGTGGTGGTTTTACGGGACGTTTTTTTCCCACGCATGTTTGGGTCATTATCGGCTGAGTTAACAGGAACAGGGAAAGAGGGGTTTAAGTTCAAGTATAAGGCTTCATGTTTATGTTAGTTTTTGCTTATAAAATATTGTATCACAGTTGTCCCACCTTCCACAATAAGCCAAGCGTTGCAGGAGGCAATGCCAGCCATGGCAGTGTAGACTCCTTTGTCGACTTGGGCACAATCTTTCACTTTTAAGCTGTGAACGAGGTGGTCTTCTGACACAGTGATGTCAAACTTGTCCCCTTGTTCGAGAGGGATGTTCTTTCCAGTCCACACAATCTTTGGGAAGGGGTGGGACAAGACACACTCAAACACGGCATCCTCTCTCTCCTTAGCCTTCACCTCCTGAATCTTGACAACAAATTCCACTGGTATAACTGTAGAGGGAAAGACAGTACGATATTGGTGGGAAACATTTCTCTCAAACATTCCTCAAGAATTATCAAATGATATACTGTGTTACAGTTGCTAAATTGGTCATACAGAAAGGTAGAAGAAGACGCATTCTTACTCTTAAAGTCAGTTGAGAAACAATTGGCATCCTCAACGTCCACCTGGTACAATCCAGCGTCGTCTGGCATCAGGTTGTTGATGCTAAAGATATACTTTTTGCCAATTTTGTTTAGGTTGTGCTTCCCGCTGCCGTCGTCAGAATAGGGAACCATGACCCCATCCTTTTGGGCAGAAAAGTCAAACACATTATGCACTTCATAACGTATTTTGTGAATCAATTAGCTTATCACTGGCTTCCATGGTGGGAGGGAGGACGTACCTTGAATAGGAAAACCTGACTGTTGGGATTCTTCAGTTCCATGTCCAGTTCAAACTCTGCTGAGCCATCTGTTTTCACCTCAATGTGTTTCAGATTTTCAAGTTTTTCAACAACCTATAAAATTGAAAGAGAGGATCAGGAGAGACTAAAGCAGGAGGGTAAATTATTACCCACAAGGTACAGTAATCTGTAAATTGATTGTCTTATTGCATCATCGCTGATACCTTTGCCTGTTCCTCGTCTCTCTCTGTCTTCTTTAAGTTCAGCTGCTTCAGCATCCAGCGGAAGTCAGTGACTCCATACTCCATACAGACCTTCTCGTAGTCCTTCTTAGGTGAGCTTAGCATCACCTCCCAGAACTTTGGATCAATCTCTCCCTCAGTCTTCTTTAGTTGTGGTTTAGTTCGCACAACCCTTAAATGGGAATAGGAAGAGTTAAAACTCTGGAGAAACTAGTGGTTGGCCATCCTTATCTATTTGTCACAACACTATCCTTGATATGTCTGTCGGAAGTATAGTCCCAAAAGTGATGAAGTAATAGTTTCGGATATTTGTACTTGGAACAGTAATTTACTTCCTCTTAAGCATTTTTCTGAAATCCTCTGGTGCCGCTCTTTTTGGACCTAAAAAGATTAAGAATTAAAATAACTAGCCGGATAAATAGGTATTCTTGAATCTTCATGCGCTAAGGAATTGTGTAATATTAGGATATACAATAATTTTCACACCTGTTGTCGCTTTCTTCTTGAATCCAACTGAAAATAGAAAACAATATATTTTTCTGATGAGTATTGCTAATAGAAAATGTGTTTTAGCAAGTGAACACAGTGCCATTTCAATTAATCATCCTAATGACATAAATCAATTCATTTCTCACCCTCAATAACATTCAAGGTGGCAGTGCAAACTGCCCTTCCATATTCATTGGCGGCAAAACATTTGTAGGTGTCAGCTTGTTCTGCTTTTACATTGGGTATCTGATGAAATGACAACATTGCAGTGAGATTTAACCATACACTCGGTCGATACCACACCAGACATACTGTAAGTCTAGTGATTTTAGAGAGAAATGTAATAGCAAGGCTTTCTCCTGCATTGGCATCCTTGCACAATCACTTGTTTTTTCAGTTGAATAATTATTAGACAATGACAATTTAAAGGGTTGAAATTGGTTGTGCGTGCCATTAGCTGCTCCTACTTACCTCAAGAAAGTATTCTTCCATAGTCTCATCATATCTACTGATATACTTCGCTGGATCCTCCAGCGGGCCTTTGTTCCTGGCCCAGGTGATGTTTGGTTTAGGCACTCCGCTTACAATACTTTTGAAAAAGGCTAATTTACCTGAAAGCATAGATATGTGTATTGCACTATGAACATTAATGCTCTATTTAATTCTATACCTGAAAGTCACCAAATGTTAATGTACTCTGCTAGAAACAAAGTCTTCTTACAGCCCAGAAATCAAGTTTGTGCACGTCAGTTTGTACAAAAACAGGAGACCCTACCCTCTTGGATCGTCAAAGCGATGGGCTTGCGGGTGAAGTCGGGGGTGGACATGCCCTCTGGTACTTCCTCCACAAACTGTGTTATCATAACTCCAGGGACTCTGGATCTTCTTTTAATAGCCACTGTTGAAGTCCGAAAACAAATACTCTCAGCTCCAAGTTGTTGTGAAGAAACAAGACCAAACAGCAACCAACATATAAGAAACATCTCCTGAATTAGAGAAATATTACAAAACATCATGAATGTTTTGTGTAGGTCAGTATATTTTCACACCAGTTTTAAATAAAGTACACTCTTACACATCAATATTATACATGGGGCTGTATTACTTTGGTTGGCTGCGTTTGAAGGTGCATTTTAGTCATTCCTCCACAAGTGGTCAATATTTGATTTCCGCAGCAAAAATAAAAGTGAAATGGAAAGATTGAAGTTATTCTAAATAAATGTATTGCTTTACGTGGAAACAAATACAATACATAACCCCAGTGAATAATATTGGAAAAATGTTTTGTTTAAAAAAACATCAGTAAATATTTAGATCATTAGTAGCTAATTCAAATAATATCCTTTATTTGAAATATTTTACTTGAAACTTGGTCCTGGAAAGGAACATTGTATCGTCACTTACTAATTAACATTCGGATGTCTTTAACGTTAATTTGCTTAATCGTTTGAAAAACAACAACATCCGAAAGTTCAGCACTCCAGGACAGGGTTTTCAGTAACAATCAGGATAATCTTCAAATAACATAAATCTTCACTGGCGGATGGGGGGATCGTGTACGGAGCATTAATTATGTGTGCACCAATTTTGTTCTCCACCATCTTGAAGTGATTTTTTAACCAGAGTGATTCTTTTAAAATATGATCACTTGTAAACATGGCATGCATTGAGTTGAAGTGCATTTCAGCAGTTTCCCAATGTCAACCCTCCTACCTTGACCCTGGGGCGCCCAGTCATCTTCTGCTAGTAAAAGCATATGCCGCACATGAATGGAGGCAGACAACAGAACAAAATACTGACAAACTGGCACTGCTTGGTCTTCCCACTGGGCACAGATGTCAATTCAACGTCTATTCCTTTATGTCTACACGTCTATTCCATTCCATTGAAATAACGTGTAAACAACGTTGGTTCAACCAGTGTGTGCCCAGTTCGTTAACACTGACAGAGCAAGCAGACATACGCAAAAATATCTCGCAGTGGGCTGGCTACACAGTGCATACAAAATACAAGAAGAGCTACAACTTATGACAAACAAGGTAAAAATAGGGACATTGTAGAAGCAGGCATTTCTCCAAATTGCTAAAAGACAGACACAGGACATGTGGTAGAGGGTGCTCGTTGGGTAAAAAGTCTTCAATACACCCATTTTATAGTACTAAAATCTCCAAAACAATTTCCCAGTTCAAGCCTCTAAAAATATTTTATTTTACAGCACAATACAAATGACTATGCCTGCCCAGCACATTGCTACCATATTTTTTTTATTTCGAGTCAATGTTGGTCCCAATAGATAAAATATGGATTTGCCAGAGAGGAGAGATAGAGATGGTTGAAATCAAATTTCATAATACTTGATTGATTTCTTTAAGATTATCTTTAGTGTCCATTCATTCCATCTCTTGTGTCATATTTATAATTTATCATATGTTCCATCAATGAATGCATTCATCATTTTTTTGTGTGGTCAGTATATATTTTCACACCAGTTTTAAGTGTACACTCTTACACTTTTTATACCTGGCGCTGTACTACTTTGGTTGGCTGCTTTTCAAGGTGCATTTTAGTCAACCGTCCACAAGAGGTCAACATTTCATTTCCACAGCAAAAAGAAAATAGAAACATTTATGTAATTCGAATTAAATGTATTGCTTATTTGCTTCACATGGAAACAAATTGAATAGTTAACCCCAGTGAATAATATTGGAAGAATATTTTGTTCAAAGGAGTGGAGTAAATATTTGTATCATTAGTAATTCAAATCATATACTTTATTTCAAATGTTTCAAATTAACCCTGGCCCTGGAAATGAATATTTTCTTGTCACTTAGTCTTAGGCCATACAAATGTAATTATCAGTTTAACGGCTGTCCCATTTCACATTTCTTAAAAATAAAATATAAAGTTGAGATGTTGTACTGAAAAATTGCAAGATTATAGCAAAAATTATGTTCTCAAGCTTCTAGTAAAGAGATACACAACTTCCTATCAGATTATGAAAAGCTACGTTTTCCTCAGACCCGGCCGGCACATGCTTTCAATGATGTTATCCCACTTTTGACACCAATGGTGAATGGGGGTATCCCACACTAGGACTCACACCCGAATCACTGTGACTGCCATTAAAACCTTAGCCATGACAACAAGAAGCTAGAATCTATTGACGAAGTTGCTAGATGTTGAATTTTACAAGGTGGTGCACTTTTATTTTCTATTTTATTTGCTCCCACACATCACTTAATATGAACATGAAATCAGCTAAACTGGTAATCAAGTTTGAATGGCCTTACTGATTTACCGTATGATGTTACTTAGTGTCATCATCAATTGAAAAACAGCAACATCAGAAAGTTCAGCCCACCTAGGACAGGGTTTACGGTAACAATCAGGATTATCAATTACATTATCAATTACATTGATAATCATAAAATCACATGAATCTTTACAGGAGGATGGGGTATCATCAATAATGGGAGCACCGATTTCTTTCAGCACACTTGATTCTTTTCTGCCCCATCCTGAAGTGACTTTTTTTTATCAGAGTGATTCTTTAAAATATGATCACTGTAAACATGGCATGGATCTTTAGGTTGCAGTGCATTTCCAAAAGTTAACCTTCCTACCTTGACCCTGGGGCGCCCAGTCATCTTCTGCTAGTTAAAGCATATGACGCACATGAATGGACACATACAATAGAACTAACATACTGACAAACTGGCACAGCTTTGGCTTAACAATGAAAGAGAAGGCACACTGACAGACATATACTAAAATATATCACAGTGGGCTACGCAATGTGTACAACATACAAGAAGAGCTACAACATATAACAAACAATGTAAAAATAGGGACAGGTAGCACTACTTGAATTCATTCTAATTGTAATTTAATTGTAGCATTAATTGAAGCAGGCATTTAAAAAAAAATTGCTAAAAGACAGATACAGGACATGTGTTAGAGGGTGCTGGTTGGGTAAAAGTTATTAATTACTGAAAATCTCCTAAACAATTTCCCAGTTCAAGCCTAGAAAAATGTTTTTTGTTTACAGCACAATACTAATGACTGTTCCTGCAAACCACGTTGCATCTTGAGGTATCTTTCAGTGCTACCATACAAAATGTTTCTGCCTGGAGTCAGTGGTCCCAATAGATAAACGATGGATTGCCAGAGGAGAGAGATGGAGATGATTGATTTCATTTAGAGTATCTCTAGTGTCCATTCATTCCATCTCTTGTGTCATCCTAATCAGGGTTGCATTGTTTGGAGATAGTCTTACCAACTTTTCCTTCAAGTACCTTGTCCTGTGTGGCTCAGTTGGTAGAGCATGGCAATTGTTGTGGGATCAATTCCCACGGTGGCCAGCACAAAAATGTATAAGAGCACTCACTGAGAGCATCTACTGAAATGAAACGTAATGAAGTAAGGATGACAGTGCTTCTCCAGATTATAATGTTTTTTCCTGCACTTTTATATTGCTTGTTTGAAGGGAAGTTCTTGGGACCATTGGACAAGATGAGAAAGTGCTCAGTTTGATGTCTACCAACATGTCCACAAGATTTGTTTGCAGGGAACCAGATGGTTATGAAATATACAAGGATGTCTTTTGTTCTTCAAATAATGTCCAAGAGATTTGAGATTGACAGATGCAAAGATAGATGTGACCAAGATGCTTCAGAGGAACGAGCGGTTGATGTCTGTTTCATATACTTGGCCAGAGTGTACAATATATTTTTTAATAATTTTATTCTCATTAAAATCCTTTCCCAATGGTTGTGGCACTTTCATTAACCAATCATATAAAGCGCTTAGCCTGCAATAACCCACTCATATTAGCTTGAAAGATTGCACAAAGTCAGGGGGAACTTGAAGATGGATAGAGGATGGTCTTATATAGAAATGTGTTTTTAGTTCTCTTGTCTAGTTATTTCTATCTGCAGTAGGACCATCATTTCCATGTTGCTGTACTCCTTTAAACTAAAAGTAATATTTGCTATTGGGTGATTTGGATCAACCAAATGTAACCAATGTTTTGGCCGAAAGGGTAGAGAAGGTCAAGTGTTATGTATGATACTTACCCTGCCCTGGTGGGGGCGCAGTTGCCCCTGGTATCTTCATACTGATATCTGGACTTGTTGTAGGCCAATTCAGAGAGTTAGAAAGCTGTTTATGTCTGAAAGAACATTGTATAAAGATATACTTTTGTAATTCAGAAAATTATTCATACATTTTTCATAACACCTTACTACTGTGGTATGTTTTGTAAACTGATTTATGAAATAATTAGAGATTTGATTAGTGCAGGAACATACTCAGGATATTAGGAAGACATTAGACAGTCCCTCAATGCTATTTACTCTGAGGTCATTCAGTTTCACATATCCATCCAGACCTGAATCCCTCTTATCGTGTCCTGTCCTGGTTGTCATGAGGTATCACCATGCCTCGAGACAGCCTTGACAGTCATCCAAGAGATGCTGGCACTATAAATGGGGAATATGAAACTTCACATGATGACGGACGACTGAATGACTCAGTGTAACTACCACGAGAGACTAACGGCTGTGCCAATAGTTTAATCACCCTAATACCACATTTGGTAATGAGGCAATATTTGGGGCTCAAGAATCGGATTTTGCAAATATTTTGGGAATTGATCAAATATTGTCTATTACTAAGTCTTTCATTTTAATGTTGCGAAGTCCTTGTCCAGCAGTCTTACAAAATAGGATACACATTATCTGAAGTATGGACTGAAGGCCTAGGGAAATGTGTGGTTTTGCTCTCTCAGTTCCCCATTATATTTGACCTTCAAAATTGATCACTCTGACCAATAAAGTTATATTAAGATTGATTTGATATGTATTGCGTCAGGAGTAACGCTAAACCAATGGTAAACACATTTATGGGATTCTCTATTTCAAGGGATCCTACTCAATCCATTTGTGTCCCCTGGGTAGCAAGCTCATAGGTCACATACCTCATTAAATGATAGGCACACTGTCTATCAGAATGTAATAATGTCAATCATAGCAACAGAATCTTGAATAATAAAGAAATAATGTTTCAGTGAAGAGAATATTTTTCTTTAGTAATGCTTCCATTATACACTCTTAGAAAAAAGGGTTCTTCGGCTATCCCCATAGGAGCACCGTTTTTGATTCCAGGTAGAACCTTCTGTGGAAAGAGTTCTACATGGCACTCAAAAGGGTTCAACCAGCAACCAAAAAGTGTTATTCAAAGAGTTCTCCTATGGGGACACCCGAATAACCTTGTTAGGTTCTAGATAGCACCTTTATTTCTAAGAGGGTAGTGCTCTTCATTGACTTATTTCCATGTATTGTATTCCCATTGTTGTTCCCTAGAACTGTATGTTTTCAAAATTATGAGTACTAACAGCACCTAGGAACTCCAAATCATCCTAGGACATCATTTTTAATTCTCCAAGTATATTAACAATCCACAGATTCTCTAGTTGCGGTATTGTTGGCACGTCCTATCCATGCAATATAATTATATACAATCATGTCAACTGTGTTTACAATTATATCCAGTGTTATGATATGAAATACTGATATTCCTGAAAGAAAGTCATTGTTTTCCATTGGTTGTAATATTGGTTGGGGCTCCCGATTGGCGCAGCGGTCTAAGGCACTGCATCTCAGTGCTAGAGGCGTCACTACTACAGACCCTGGTTTGTTTCCAGGCTGTATCACAACCGGCCCTGATTGGGAGTCCCATAGGGTGGCGCACAATTTGCACAACGTCGTCTGGGTTAGGGTTTGTCCTGGGTAGACCATCATTGTAATTAATAATTTGTTCTTAACTGACTTGCCTAGTTAAATAAAGGGAAAAAAAAAATATTCTTCACACTTTCAGAGATTTACAAACAAATGCTAATAGACATCCGTCTTGAAAGTTAAAAAGTTTTGTCTAGCAAGATAGTCTTCACTCACACCCAATTATTCAATTATTACATTTTACATTTTAAATGAATTGATATTCAAATGGTGCAGACCATGCCAGAACAGTATTGCTGAAACCTGAGGCTACACCAGTTAGCTAAGATTCTCATTCAATCATATCTGTCAACAACACCCGTAGAACATCTAGAGCTGGGCTCTCCAACACTGTTCCTGGAGAGGTTTTCCCTCCAGCCTCAGTAGTATCTAACCTGATTCAGTTTGTTAACCAGTTATTATTAGAATCAGGTGTGCTAGATTAGGAATATGGATGATAACCCTTTAGGAACAGGTTTGGAGAGCTGTGATCTAGAGGGTCGCACAATATGAGACCATTCACACTGGGTACGTTGTCAGTTCAACGTCTAGTTTTGATTTACATTTGGTTGAGTCAACAAAGAATGTTGTTGGATTTAAGTTAAAAGTTGGGTGAAAAAATATGAAATTCCCTGATGTTGATGACTTTTTTCAAATCCAATCAGTTTTCCACGTTGATTCAACGTCATCACATATACTTATTTTGGTTGAAATGACGTGGAAACAACGTTGATTCAACTAGTTTGTGCCCAGTGGGTATTTACATTTATGCCATTTCAAGTGCACCAGATCCAAGTTTACTTCGTCTTTCATGTACAACTCTCAGTTGAAATCTACAGTTTTAAGAGTTAAGCCACTGAATAAATATCAAGCCACAAGATTAAGTGAATGGCACAAACTCTTCCCTGGTGAGTGTGTGGGAAGCCCTCCCAGGTTCATCCCTAATCAAATAGACCGAGCAGCAGTCTAGAAATGACTTACCTCCCAGTGGTAAGTCCTCTAAGCACGGCTCCTCTCCTTTAGCTCTGTCTTGGCTGTCTCCAATATTTCGGCACTGCCTCCCCCCTTTTGTTAGGTGATAAAGTGGAACACGTAGAAACGCTCCATGTACTTACAGTAGACCCATCTGGAGTCACATGGGTAGTCATTTAGTAAATATAATTATATTGACGAGATGGGATCGGGTGGGGGGTTGTAACCCCTGCAGTTGTAACCACTACTGCTCCTTGAATTTGATCATGGATCATATTGGCAATGTGAGAAGAACTTGGAGAATGCTGCAAGTGGGTGAACATCTTCAATTATCCCCCAATCACTGTGGGATCAAGTTGAAAGCTGTACAATGGTACAGTGTATGTGACAAATAACATTTGATTTGATTTGATTTGGTACTCAACATATACCAGGTATACATGTTGCGGACATCATTGTAATAGCTTAGACATTCCAACAGAACAATAAAAGCATGCCAAATTCCATCTGGACATTCCATGTCAGTTCATGACAGGTAATACACATCACCTCACTGCTAAGTCTGTAAAGTACTTAAGTAAAATAACTTTAAAGTACTGTTTTTTAAAAGCGGCAGGTAGCCTAGTGGTTAGAGTGTTGGACTAGTAACCGAAAGGTTGCTAGATTTAATCCCCGAGCTAACAAGGTAAAAATATGTTGTTCTGTCCCTGAACAAGGCAATTAACCCACTGTTCCAAGGCCGTCATTGAAAATGTGTTCTTAACTGACTTGCCTAGTTAAATAAAGGTAAAAAAAGGTACTTTTTAGGGGTATCTTTTCTTTACTTTTTATATTTTTGAAAACATTTACTTCACTACATTCCTAAAGAAAATAATGTACTTTTTACTCCATATAGTTTCCCTGACACCCAAAAGTATTTGTTACATTTTGAATGCTTCACTCACTTATCAAGATAACATCCATGCTCATCCCTACTGCCTCTGATCTGGCAGACTCACTAAACACATGCTTCGTTTGTAAGTGATGTCTGAGTGTTGGAGTGTGCCCCTGGCTGTCCATAATTAAATAAAAAACAAGAAAATGGTGCTGTCTGGTTTGCTTTAAATAAGGAATTTGAAATTATGTGTACTTTTACTGTTGGTACTTAAGTATATTTTAGCAATTACATTTACTTTTGATACTTAACTATATTTAAAACCAAATACTTTTAGACTTTCACTCAAGTAGTATTTTATTGTGACTTTCACTTCTACTTGAGTCATTTTCTATTAAGTTATCTTTACTTTTAGTCAAGTATGAAAATGTTGTGTTTTTTCCACCACTGAGGATTCATGGCTCCACAATGGCCATGTAATGATCTGCTTTAGGTGACGGGCTAATCATTTACCTAAAGGCTTTGGACTTTCTGTTTCACAAGGTCTCAAGAAACACGATCGCTCAACTATGTAGTTTATTGGCTTGTAAATGTGAATGTGAGACTTTTTATTTGGAAGGGAAAAAACGTGTGATTCTAGTTAGTCTAAATATGAAGTAGCATATGGTTCTCCCACTTAGCAACAACAAAAATACCAATGTCAATATCCAGTGAGTGGGTTTAGATCAAGTTCAATGTCTCATACTGATCCTGATCTTGACCTAATAAAAAGACAACCGTGTCTTGGCAAGGTGGCATGTGTACATGGCTCCGAGGGGATTGGTTTCAAATTGACAGGTTTCACCAGGCTTGACATGCTCAGACAGC
The DNA here is from genome assembly GCF_045679555.1 of Salvelinus alpinus. NCBI lineage: Eukaryota > Metazoa > Chordata > Actinopteri > Salmoniformes > Salmonidae > Salvelinus > Salvelinus alpinus. The sequence goes on along the minus strand of NC_092087.1, from coordinate 13,931,494 downwards.
TTGAATAGCGTCAATGGCCAGACTGGCCTCATGAAAGGACATGCTGTTATCTAACAGCAGGGAAAACTCAGATTGGCCTCATGAAAGGACATGCTGTTATCTAACAGCAGGGAAAACTCAGATTGGCCTCATGAAAGGACATGCAGTGACCTAACAGCAGGGAAAACTCAGATTGGCCTCATGAAAGAACAGGCTGTGACCTAACCCCAGGGAAAAGAGGCATGACAGGAGACTGTCAACCAATGACAGTCAACATGGCGACAGTCAACCGCCACACGCCCATAGACAATATAAAACACCTGTGACCTGGCAGTGAACACGGCAACGGTCTACCACCATAGCACCTTGCCTAGGTACGAAACAAAAACAGCTGTTTGTTCATAGATCATTATACAAATAGTATCACCCTTCCTCCTCAATCCCTCATTAAACCATAGCAGAAAAATGAATATGTTATTACTGTAGGATGTATTGAGTTGATCTAATGAGGTGGAGAACTAGTTGCAGGTGGATCCGGGAAGTCAAGGTCACCAGACGTGATTCATATAGCAACATCATTAAATATAATTTGAAAAATTAGGTTGAACTTCAGGGGGTTGTCTATACAAATAGAATACATTGGGAGAGGGAAATGGGGTGGAATACATTTTTTATTGTTCTTGACAACATTGCTGATTTTCAATAATGCCGTTGGACATTAGACCCTACTGACTATATGGAAGGTACTCATACCGGTGAGGTGGATTCATAAAAGTGCATAGCATCGAAGCACAATTTGTGATTGCAAACACAACTCTTGCATTAAACGTAAACACATAGATTAAATTGAAGTCTCAAAGACATAGTGGGCAAGTCCTGAACTTGATGGAATCTGATCTTATAACTTTAGTGTGATACAATGGATAATTTGTTATGACAAATATGTTGTGACCTGTAACTGTAGCCATGTGTGATTCATGATATGGGTTATGAGTGAGTCATGATATGACATACTCAATGGCTTCCCAGCAAACCTTTCATTGTCATTACAACCAATTCTATATGTGCACAATTATGGTCCTTTCAGAGACTATTTATTGAGGGGCTTAAGTGGATATTTTTGGAAATGCAATGAAAATGTACACTTGACACGTAACGGCTGCATGTTGAGCTGCTGGGTCGTTCATACAGTGGGGAGAACAAGTATTTGATACACTGCCGATTTTGCAGGTTTTCCTACTTACAAAGCATGTAGAGGTCTGTAATTTTTATCATAGGTACACTTCAACTGTGAGAGGCGGAATCTAAAACAAAAATCCAGAAAATCACATTGTATGATTTTTAAGTAATTAATTTGCATTTTATTGCATGACATAAGTATTTGATCACCTACCAACCAGTAAGAATTCCGGCTCTCACAGACCTGTTAGTTTTACTTTAAGAAGCCCTCCTGTTCTCCACTCATTACCTGTATTAACTGCACCTGTTTGAACTCATTACCTGTATAAAAGACACCTGTCCACACACTCAATCAAACAGACTCCAACCTCTCCACAATGGCCAAGACCAGAAAGCTGTGTAAGGACATCAGGGATAAAATTGTAGACCTGCACAAGGCTGGGATGGGCTACAGGACAATAGGCAAGCAGCTTGGTGAGAAGGCAACAACTGTTGGCGCAATTATTAGAAAATGGAAGAAGTTCAAGATGACGGTCAATCACCCTCGGTCTGGGGCTCCATGCAAGATCTCACCTCGTGGGGCATCAATGATCATGAGGAAGGTGAGGGATCAGCCCAGAACTACACGGCAGGACCTGGTCAATGACCTGAAGAGAGCTGGGACCACAGTCTCAAAGAAAACCATTAGTAACACATTACGCCGTCATGGATTAAAATCCTGCAGCGCACGCAAGGTCCCCCTGCTCAAGCCAGCGCATGTCCAGGCCCGTCTGAAGTTTGCCAATGACCATCTGGTTGATCCAGAGGAGGAATGGGAGAAGGTCATGTGGTCTGATGAGACAAAAATAGAGCTTTTTGGTCTAAACTCCACTCGCCGTGTTTGGAGGAAGAAGAAGGATGAGTACAGCCCCAAGAACACCATCCCAATCGTGAAGCATGGAGGTGGAAACATCATTCTTTGGGGATGCTTTTCTGCAAAGGGGACAGGACGACTGCACCGTATTGAGGGGAGGATGGATGGGGCCATGTATCGCGAGATCTTGGCCAACAACCTCCTTCCCTCAGTAAGAGCATTGAAGATGGGTCGTGGCTGGGTCTTCCAGCATGACAACGACCCGCAACACACAGCCAGGGCAACTAAGGAGTGGCTCCGTAAGAAGCATCTCAAGGTCCCGGAGTGGCCTAGCCAGTCTCCAGACCTGAACCCAATAGAAAATCTTTGGAGGGAGCTGAAAGTCCGTATTACCCAGCGACAGCCCCGAAACCTGAAGGATCTGGAGAAGGTCTGTATGGAGGAGTGGGCCAAAATCCCTGCTGCAGTGTGTGCAAACCTGGTCAAGAACTACAGGAAACGTATGATCTCTGTAATTGCAAACAAAGGTTTCTGTACTAAATATTAAGTTCTGCTTTTCTGATGTATCAAATACTTATGTCATGCAATAAAATGCTAATTAATTACTTAAAAATCATACAATGTGATTTTCTGGATTTTTGTTTTAGATTCCGTCTCTCACAGTTGAAGTGTACCTATGATAAAAATGACAGACCTCTACATGCTTTGTAAGTAGGAAAACCTGCAAAATCGGCAGTGTATCAAATACTTGTTCTCCCCACTGTAGATGACGTGGGCTAGGATGCTTGATGTTATTGGAATCCTGGGACGACTGGAACCATGCTGAGTCAAGCGCTATTCATACTGCAATATGAAAACAATGATGTGCTGCTGGTCACAGTAATGACATCAATATCTCAAATGTCGGGATCTGGCGCCTCTGTGCTGGCAATTAGGTTTATTGAGTCTGGAATAACATACTGTATAGGCCTATCAATTAAATAACTACAGATGTTGGATCCTAATTTGAGCCAGTTTTCTACAACAGGAAATGTGAATTATTATGTGGATTATAATGAATATACGTTTTTGTAGGGGTTGAAACATTTAAGGGAAAGTCAAGTCTGAAATTTCAAAGTGGAAATTGCCAACTTCAGAAGCCTTTTTAAACCTCAAATACAATACACGTTTTACATTTCCTGCAACAGAGTGATCAAATTAAGATCCTACGTCCATTAGACTAAAGAGATGTTACTTATGCATTCACCTGAAGGAAAAGTCAGACAAAAATGTCAAGTGCTGTATTTATTGTAGTTTTCCAAAGTACATTTGTGATTTTCTCAAAGAAATAAAAATTGTGCTATTTTTGACAATGACTTAATACTTCAATTTAATTTCCTTATCATTTGAGATAAATAATTCAGTCAATATAGTAAATGGAACAAAAAACGAAATGTTAGCTAAGTCTGTCTCACAACTGAAGATAAGTTGTCCAGTGACATAACTAATGAGTAATACACAACACCTAATCATGTATCCCGCATACATGTACCAAAACTCTAACATATTCAAATATTGCTTAAATAAATATATGTTTCTACATAGAATCAAGGAGAGCAGAAGAAAACCTCCAAGATAATTCATCAATGTGATTTAGTCTGTGAAGAAAAAACACAAAGAGAGAAAATTAAGAAAATTATTAAGGAAATAATCACAAAAAGTATCCAAATCAACAAAGACATCACTTCTATAATAGAAATAGGTATTTTCAGATGCTTACCTTTAACAACAAGTTTAGTGGAGCATTCTGCCTTGCCGAAGGAGTTAACTGCCACAACTTTGTATTCTCCGGCATCCTTGGGCCTGACCCTAAGGATGTACATGGAGCACACGCCATATGAGTTGGTGATGTAGTAGTTGCTGTCACCATTGATGCAGACGTTGTTCAGGTGCCACGTGACGCTGGGTGTGGGGCATCCCCTGATGGCGCAGGTCATGTACATCTGGAATCCTTTTGGTGGTGAGTGCACCTTCAGAGGGACCAGGACAGATGGTGGTTTCTCAAAGCTGACTTCCACTGGCGTGTTTGTGTTTATAGGAACTAGATAGAAAAAAATAACAAAGGAAATTAAAAGAGTGAAGCATAATTGTGGATTTAGAAAACATTATATAGGAGCTTAAGTGAACTGATACAGTTCCATTTCACCTCAGTCAAGTCAAGAGATGAATGTCAAATTATGTTTATGGATTCAAGTAATGGCCACTTGTTTCCAACAATGCTAATCCATTCTCTGATTAAACTTGGTTAAAAGAGACTTTAACCGAAACCTAAACTCACTTCTGTTGCTGTTGATGCCCCAGGTGGGTGACATGGATGGGTCTGACATGCCCATGTCGTTCTTGGCATAGATTTTGAAGTGGTACTCCCTTCCAGGCATGATGTTATTGGCTGTGTATGAATTGTCAAAGATGCGGTCTGCCACAGTGTACCACATGCGTGTGCTGGAGTTGTGCTCGGCCACCATGTAATACAGCCTGTTGTCCAGCTCCTGGTCTGGAGAGGCCTCCCAGGACACAATAACTTTGCCATGGACAATCTGCTCCAGCTCCACTGCACCGGGAGGCTTTGGCTCATCTAGCACAACAAAAGAGAAGAAAATATCAGTTACATAGGCTAACAGAGGTTTTGCCGTATATGACTCTCTAGACTGAATCATATCTGAAAATGTGCTCGTGTAATACATTTTTATTTTTCAATCTCAGATTGATATAATAAATGCAACATTACTTAGAATTTGTCCCTGTGAGAAGACTTCAACGGTACAAGACTTCAACGGTACAAGACTTCAACGGTATACGACCACAACAGTATAAGACTTCAACAGTATAAGATTTCAGAGTTCATATAAAGTTTTGCAGGAAAATCTAAACAGGTCACACGAGGATATCTTATTCTGCCAGTAAAAAATAATAACAAATGGGAATTTGGAATTACCTGTGACTAGAACCTCAATGTCAAAGCTGGCCTCTCCAACTTTATTCTTTGCCACAATGGTGTAGTTTCCTGAATCAGAGCGTTTTGTTGAGGGGATCACAAGCTGGGAACAGCCCTCTGTGTTGATGATCTGTATAAAACTGGATACAGGCTCATTGTCCTTCATCCATGTGATCTCTGGTGGAGGCTCAGCCTAAAGACAATTTCAAAAGCATTAGATTAGCGAGAACAACTGTTGGTTGGATGTGCCACATGTTTTGCTGTTGTACAGTCATAGCCAACAGTTTTGATAATGACACAAATATACATTGTTTGAATTATGTCTGTGAGTATAACAGAACTCATATGGCAGGCAAAAACCTGAGAAAAAATCCAAACAGGATGTGGGAATTCTGAGGCTGGTCGATTTTTAACCAAGATCCCATTGAAATCACAGCGAGATGTGGATGAGTTTGCACTTCCTACGGCTTCCACTAGATGTCAACAGTCTGTAGAACCTTGTCTGATGCCTCTACTGTGAAGGGGGGCGAATGAGAGGGGAATTAGTCAGGTCTGCCATGACCTGACCATTCTTTGACCATGTGCGTTCACATGAGAGGGAGCTCTGTTCCATCGCTCATCTGAAGTCAATGTAATTCTCCGGTTGGAACGTTATTCAAGATTTATGTTAAAAACATTCTAAAGATTGATTCAATACATCGTTTGACATGTTTCTACGGACTGTTATGGAACTTTTGGACATTTCGTCAGGTTTTAGTGAACGCGCTTCCCTGATGTTGTGGCACAGCCCGGGGATGATCCCGGGTCTGTAGTAACGCCTCTAGCACTTCGATGCAGTGCTTTAGACCACTGCACCACTCGGGAGGCCCGTCCACAACTTTCCTATTCATATAATATCCTACTGTCTTTACACACCATTATATGTATTTATAAGGGTGGCCAGTTTATTAGGTACAGCCATCTAGTACCAGGTCAGACCCCACTATATTGATAGAACATCCTGAATTCTTCAGGCATGGAAACGTTGCTCAATTGGTATCAAGGAATCTAACATGTGCCAGGAAAACATTCTCCACTGCCGTTTGTCCAGGCAGGATGTGGCCATGGACTCATGCTGCTTATTCCAAATGCTGACTCTGCCATCAGCAGACCATTACAAGGCAATGTGTTTCCACTCCTCGTAATACCTACTTCTAGGTATTATTGCACTGTTGGAGCTAGAAACACAAGAGATAACATCTGCAAATCTGTGTACACGACCAATAAACTTAGATTTGATTTTGTTGATTACCTCATAGAAAACTTTGATTCTCACAGAGTTTCCCGCCCTGATCACCATGAAGTCCTCTGGATCTTTGAATATAGGCCTCACTGAAAAACAAACAAACACAATCCTTTGAGACAAGCAACGTCTTAGGAAGTGTTCCACACTGGCCATACATTGGTTCTGACAGTCGATTTTCTTCCTCCAGACTGAGGCTAACAACATTTTAAGTTCAGTGCTGGTTGACATCTCTTACTTCTACAGACTGCATGCAGATGGATCATTGAGGAGACTTACTGTTGGGATTCTTTGCAGTCACCATCACAGAGGGGAGACTGAACTCTCCCGCCCCAGAAACGTTGATGGCCGATACCCTGAACTCATACTCCGCCCCCTCAACAACATCCTTCACTGCGTACTCCAGCACTATGGTTGTAGACAAGAAAATGTATTTGAAAGGTAACATATGTATCCTTATTTCATCCAGCTTCCAGAACAAAGTATTCTGAATGACATCAATTTAATTTACATTCTTAATTTAAGGTTAGGGTTAAGTGTGGTTAAGATTAGGGTTAGGTTTAAAATCCGATTTTATGACTTTGTGACTTTGTGACTGTGCCAGCTAATGATTACCCCACAGACCATGCCAACCTGATGATGGGCATGATGTGTTAAATTTTCACCATCAAAAAAAGACCAACAATTTATAATCTGTAATCCAGACCTTCAATAGGCTCAGTTACTGGGTTCAAAGCAATCCACTGAGCTGTGTCCTTTTTGCGTTTTTCCAGTTGATAGCCATTAATCTTAATTCCTCCGTCATCCTCCGGGGGCTCCCATTTCAGGTTGATGCAGGTCTTTGACGCGCTGACCACTTTTGGTGCTCCAGGTCGGCCAGCAAATACTAATAAATGGAGGTGAGATAACAATGAAAACAATGAACAAGTACGGTAGAGATGGAGTCCCATTGAGGAATGAGGCTCACCATTGGCTCACCCAAGTAACACACTTTTTTACACTCTCAGGTACTCATAGAGTGAATGGACCAATGTTTTGGCATGTGGACCAATGTTTCGGCATGTGGACCAATGTTTTGGCATGTGGACCAATGTTACGGCATGTGGACCAATGTTTTGGCATGTGGACCAATGTTACGGCATGTGGACCAATGTTACGGCATGTGGACCAATGTTTTGGAATGAGGGTGTTTCTCTTCAGATTCTACTCACTCAATATGCCAGCCATTGTTTCCTCAGTCTGCAGTGCATCACTGGTCCCCTCTGGGTTCACTGCGTAGATCTTGTAGATGTACAGTTTCCCATGGACCACATTCCTGTCCCTGTAGGTGGTTTTGTCAGCTGCGACATCCCCCATCTTCTTCCACACGGTCTGTCCCAGCTGCTGGCGCTCAATGATGTAGTTAGTCACTGGGGAGCCACCGTCGTCCTTAGGAGCACCCCATTGCAGCTCAATCACAGTGGAGGTGGTCTCCAAGATTTCCACCGGGCCTTCTGGTGGGCCGGGCTTGTCTGTCGGGGACACATTGTGGTACAGTATGACCTTAACCGTGTTGCAGAAGTATTTCTAGATGTAAACTTTTCACCACACACATAGCCTAGAGAAAAATCAACAACAATTTGTTTTTTTCACCAAGGACAATCAGTCGAGATGTGGCCTCTATAGTGCCGAATGGGTTTTTGAGTTGAATCTTGACCTCTCCAGCGTCGGAACGCAGACACTCCCGGAGCAGCAGCCGGCTGTGGTTGACCTCCTTCACCAACCTCACCCCACCACCATCCTTCAACTCTTTGCCATCCTTAAACCATTTCACCTCCAAGTTGTCCTGTGGTGTATAAGGCATCTTCCAGGATGCATTCTGGCCCACTTTTACTGTCACAGGCTTAGAAAACTTGTGGAGGTCATCAGCATCAACGCCAGGTAATTCTAGGATGTAAAAGAAAGAAACACACCACTGCTTAATGCTCCATAGTCCACCAAACTAAAATGTAAGGTAGAGTTCAAAGTGCAGCCGACATACCTCCCACAGTGACTTTTGCCTCTGATTTAAATCCTCCCGCTTCAAAGTGATAGACTCCAGTGTCGTCTTCACTACTGTTATGAATGGTCAGCGTGTGTCTCGTTCCGTCTTTCACTATGGCTATTCCATCTGTGGTGGATAACTGAAAAGGCAAAGACAAAGTAAGGTCAAATTCTTTGTGATAAAAAAAAGAGCTCAATTGAAATGTTTTGTCTACTTATGGAATTTTTTCAAGGTCAGGTCAGTGTCAGGACCAACTTGGCGACCTATTCAACGAAATTGAATCTCGTGAACACTGTAGTAATAATTTCTGCTATAAAGCCAAAACCTTCTCTCCATCCTTGAACCAGGCCCCATCAACTTCATGGCTCATCTCACAAACCAGTTCACCTTTCTTGCCACGGAGAGCAAAGAGATCCGAGAGGCCACTCTTAATGCTGCATCCTACACAGCACAATATACAACACAATTAGCATGTATGCATTGGTTTGAATTCACAGCTAATACTAGTGGAGTAATGGAGTAATCTACTGAGAAGAAAATACTGAAGTCAAGATACCGTTCTGTTGTAGCTGTTTTCTAATGAAGCAATAAGGTCAGAGGCGGTGTGGTATATGGCCATATACCACGGCTAAGGGCTGTTCTTTTCACGATGCAACGCGGAGTGCCCCGACACAGCCCTTAACCGTGGTATATTGGCAATATATCACAAACCCCCGAGGTGCCTTATTGCTATTATAAACTGGTTACCAACGTAATTAGAGCAGTAAAAATATATGTTTTGTCATACCCATGGTATACGCTCTAATATACCATGGCTGTCAGCCAATCAGCATTCAGGGCTCAAACCACCCAATATATAATGTTACATGCTTTTACTCATGTGAATGCTTTTACTCATCCGGTCTATGTGTGTTAAGAACACAATGAGCAGCATATTAATGCACGTACAGTATATAAACTTACCTTACAAAAATAAGAAAATATACTTTGAAATTGATGATTGAATCACAATTTCTACAGACTACTAGTCTGGACTACAGTCATATATTAAGACTCTGGACAAAGATTTCCCAATTACCTGTTTCCACTTGCTTAAAGGATATATAGTTAAATATCATTATCATGGTTAATGATCATTATCATAGACATAGTTAAATATCATTATCATAGTTAAATATCATTATCATAGACATAGTTAAATATCATTATAATGGGTAAATATCATGCTACTGTGATCTGGATTAGGATGGGCTTAGTAATCAACAGTTTCTCAGTAGGGCCACATAGGGTTTTTAGTTACAATCCGTAAACGGACAAAATGCACACACTGTGGGGTCCGAGAAACTTCTAAGTCACAATGTCATTGCACATCCCACCACACATCTAAGTAGGGCACACCTGGCCTATCAACTAGTCATCAAGGACCTGTTTATGATGGGATGGGACTAAAGCCTACACACACGGCACCTCTCCAGGACAGGGAGGGGTGAACAGTAGAAAAGGTGACTGCAATTCAAAGTCAAAGTTGTTTGAGGATTAAAGTATGCTTTCGCATACAGGTTATTGTGGTATCCTCTTCTTTGTTGTATATAAAAACACCACTGAAAGCATTTCAGTTCATATATTCACACCCAAAAGAGAATGAGATCATATGCAAAAAAAGTTTTGACGAGCCAGTAATATATTAATTGAATGTAGATATGCTTTTAGAAACACTCTAAAATGCCTCAGTAATTCAGATTCAAATGATTTCATATGAATAACTTAATGTTATTCATATATGTTATTGCAACCATTCGATGCTCCATATCTCACTTACCACTTATTAGAAACACTCTAAAATTCCTGAATAATCAGATTCAGCGGATTTCATATGAATAGCATAATGTTATTCATATATGTTATTGCATCCATTCAATATTCAATTGAATCTCGCAAAATCTTACCAGTACTGTCTCCGACCGGCTGGCCAGGCACAGTGGGCGCCGGTGGGCCTTCATTATTTGACTGTCCTATTAATGATTACAACCAGACAACTCTCATTTTCTAATATTTCATTTCAGTCTCTACTTTAAAATGCAGTTATACTATAGAGTGCATTTGTAAAGTATTCAGACCCGGCCCCGTTTTCCACATTATGTTATGTTACAGAAATATTCTGAAATGGATTTTAAAAAAATCCTCATCAATCTACACAACATACCCCATAATGACAAAGCGAAAACTGTTTTTTAGAAATGCTTCCAAATGTATTAAAAATAAAAAACAGAAATACCCTATTTACCTAAGTTTTCAGACCTTTTGCTATGAGACACAAAATTGAGCTCAGGTCCACCCTGTTTCCATTGATCATCCTTGAGATGTTTCTACAACTTGATTGGAGTCCACCCGTGGTAAATTCAATTGATTGGACATGATTTGGAAAGGCACACATCTGTCTATATAAGGTCCCACTGTTGACAGTGCATGTCAGAGCAAAAACCAAGCCATGAGGTCGAAGGAATTGTCCGTAGAGCTCCGAGACAGGATTGTGTCGAGCCACAGATCTGAGGAAGGGTACCAACAAATTTCTGCAGCATTGAAGATCCCTAAGAACACAGTGGCCTCCATCATTCTTAAATGGAAGAAGTTTGAAACCACCAAGACTGGAGCTGGCCACCAAGCCAAACTGAGCAATCGGAGGAGAAGGTCCTTGGTCAGGGAGGTGACCAAGAATCCGATGGTCACTCTGACAGCACTCCAGAGTTCCTCTGTGGAGATATGAGAACCTTCCAGAAGGACAACCATCTCTGCAGCATTCCATCAATCAGTCCTTTATGGTAGAGTGGCCAGATGGAAGCCAATCCTCAGTAAAAGGCACATGAATGTCCTTGAGTGTTCCAGCCAAAGCCCGGACTTTAACCCAATGGAAAATCTCTGCAGAGGCCTGAAAATAGCTGTGCAGCGATGCTCCACATCTAACCTGACAGAGCTTGAGAGGATCTGCAGTGAAGAATGGGAGAAACTTCCCAAATACAGTTGTGCCAAGCTTGTAGCGTCATACCCAAGAAGACTCAAGGCTGTAATAACTGCCAAAGGTGCTTCAACAAAGTACTGAGTATAAGGTTTGAATACTTATATAAATGTGATATTTCTGTTGTTTTTATATACATTTGCCAAAATGTCTAAACAGTTTTTGCTTCGTCATTATGGGGTATTGTGTGTAGATTGATGAGGGAAAAAAACGATTTAATCAATTTTAAGAATAACGCTGTAAGGTAACATGTGGATAAAGTCAAGGGGTCTGAATATTTTCCAAATGCACTGTATGTAGACACTCAGGTTGAGCTATCAGATAGAAATGGGGTTAAAACAAATAAAATGTAGGATTATGTTATTTTACATTTTGACCAACTGGTGGAGTTAATGCTAAAAATGTTATCTATTAATTTCTAGATTTTGGTAAAATTACATTGTTAAGTAATGAAGCAGTACATAACAAAATTGATAGGTAAATTGAGCACAAATATAACTCAGGACAACGCTTATCTCAGTAAGGTTATTGGGTCAATGCAATTCTCAGTATCTCTTACCACTGTTCCCACTGCCTCCATCACCTTCTCCAGATCCATCTAAATCCCCTACCAGTGGTTATAACTAGTTAATAGGGGTTCCATTTATAACTGATATGTTTAAATCCTTTCATTTACTCAGCAAAACATTTGTGTCTAAAACTTAGCTAACATGAAAACAATACAGCATTCTTCCCCATATGCAAATAGGATTACAATTGTTTCGTATATATTATTGTTGCATACTTACCTTCAACAGGAGTTCAGTAAATTCAGTAATATTAACTAAATACGGTTAACTAAGATTACCCACTAGAATACCACTTAGATTTTACAAACTGTTATACCGTAGATGAGTGTATTACAATTGACCAATGATGTGTCAATTGCACTTAAGATTAATAAAGTATCAGAAAATACAGTATTTTGTGTTTACAACTTTAAATGTTTTCACGAGGGCGACAGCAAGGCCTACTGACAAAAGCATGACACTAAAAGTATAAGCGTAAAATACACATAGATTAGGGATGGGCAACTGGTGGCCTGCGGGGGCGCACAGCTCCTTTTTGTAGGCCCACGGACCAATAAGAATAAATACCCCCCAAAATATAAACTCAGTCGGGGCCTCAGTCTACTGTTGAGTTAGAATAATAGAATACTCAAGTTGCATTTTTGAAATGTGGTTGTGTGTCAGCAGCCACTCAATTAGCCCATGTCAGCTAAATTTGTTTTGACTGGTAAATAGAAAGCACATTTTAGAAAGCACAGTGTCTGTGTTCATTCTGCAATGTACTGTGAGTGTTACACATTGCATTACAATCCCTGGGTATGCTTGTGATGATTAGGAGTTACAATAATGGCATAATGGAAGAGAACCAAGCAGCAGAAACGGACTAGTAAACACATAGAACAAAACTATAAAGTCAAGCAACCACTCTGAATTAATTACACTATGAATCATGGTGTAATACTTTTTAACTTTTTAAAAATAACAACTGATACCTTATAAAAAAAAATTATTATAAAAATAAAAATCTAACTTTTTAGAAGAGTTAGATGCACTATTGTAAAGTGGTTGTTCCACTGGATATCATAAGGTGAATGCACCAATTTGTAAGTCGCTCTGGATAAGAGCGTCTGCTAAATGACTTAAATGTAAATGTAAATGTAATACAACAAACCAAATACATTGAGGTGACCTGACCTCAACAATGGGACATTGTTGGCTGATCATGAATGTAAACCCAAAATCAAGTGCAGTGTTTCTCAACCTCTCAATCCAGTAAGCTGTGGTCCTTCCTCCTTAAAAGACCACTTTGTTCAAACTAGCACTTTAGAGCTGATGGAATCATTCACAGTGAAACATCCTAGGAACTGGTCAGCAACGTGCCAGTCCATGGACCGGAGGTTGGAGGTTGAGAGACACTGGTCTAGTCTACAAACCACTATAAGGTATCAGTTGTTTTGAAGTGCTGTGAAGTTTAGAGACTATGTATCTATGGAGTGGACACACAAGATCCTAAATCATGAATAAAACACACAGACTGTCAAAGCCATTATGTCTCAAATGGCTTCCATATTTGACATGGTATCCATGCAGAGTTAAACACATCCCTCATAATATCTTACCCTCATTATCCACGGATTTATGGTCAGACCCTTTAACTGCCGGTCCCTGTTTTGGAGCTCCTACAGTTTTAACCACCATCACAACTAGTCAATGACTGTCAGAAATGCATTTTAAATGATATATTCCATGCCAAATATGCTATATGATACTTCAGGTTAAATATCAATGAACTACAACATGACCTTGGATAATAACAAATACTGAAAAGACAATTTAAGATTTTGTTGTAGAGACAAGTTACATATTGCACATTTAAAACATCAACGTATGAGCCAATTATAATAATAATATTAATAATAATCTCTATGACAGTTTTGCTTCAGTCATGGTGAGCAAACTTTAACGTTGAAATTCACTTTGAAAAAAAATCTGGCATGCTCAACTATGGGTGCTGTGGCCCTGCAGTAATCCAACTTTAACAAATCAAGATGGCCAACACTCAAAAAAACTGATTACTATTGATCTAGATCTTATCATAACAGCCGTCTGAAGGACGTCACAAAGCCTTCTCCAGCTAACTTTATTCAGTCAGCTGGAATGTTTATTCTTGTCATCTGTTATACTAGCGATCAGTGTCCTTAGCTGTTTGGGAAGCCTCTAACACCTTAGCTTCAGCTTTTTCTCCAGTGCATGGATTCTAATTGTTTCATTTATATTATTGTTGCACATACTTACCTTCAACAGGAAAAATGTATAATATTAACTAACTAAAATCTGCAAAGATAACCAAGTAGAATAACATTTAAATTTGACAAAATGTTATAGATGAGAACATTCAAATTTACCAATGATGTGTCGTCCATTGCACTTAAGATGTTGTGAATAAAGTGTCCGAAATACAGTATTTTGTGTTTACAACTTTAAATGTTTTCATGAGGGCGACTCAGTTGGGGTCTCAACTTACTGTTGAGAGTCAGAATAATAGAATACACAAGTAGAATTTTGAAATTTGGTTGTGCATCAGCAGTCACTCAATTTGCCCATGTCAGCATTTTTTATTATTTTTGGTAAAATAGTTTAGCGGCCAGCTATCTAAAATTGTAGTAAGCATGGTCAAATTACCGAACAGGGGTGTGACCATTGATAATCAGTTATCATATAAAAAAATGTAAACATTTGACTCCTCCTTATGGCAACATGTTTAGAATTGCAGAAAATTAACTTCAAAACGGATTTTTTTTTCTCCTCGCTGTCACGAGGGGCCGCTAAAACGTTTTGCTCGGAAGGTGTGTGGGGGAAGAGAGGGGGGTGGGGGTTGGTACGCAGACCCACGAGTCACTGCGGCCCTTAATGATGAGTTCCATTTTTTGTAGCCCCCACACACAACAAGGTTGCCCTTCCCTGACATAGATGATGCAATATGATACAAAACACGTAATAGAAAGCACATTTTAGAAAGAACAGTGTCTGTGTTCAATCTGCAATGTAATGTGAGTGTTTCACATTGCATTACAATCCCTGAGTATGCTTGTGATGATTAGTAGTCACAATAACGGCATAAAGGATGAGAACCAAGCAGCAGAAACGGACTAGTAGACACATAGAACAAAACAAAATTATAAAGTCAAGCAACCACACTGAATTAATTACACTATGAATCATGGTGTAATACAACATACCAAATACATTGACATGACCTGACCTCAACAATGGGACATTGTTGGCTGATCATGAAGGTAAACCCAAAATCAAGTGCAGTGTTTCTCAACCTCTCAACCCAGTAAGCGGTGGTCCTTCCTCCTTAAAATACCACTTTTTTTCAAACTAGCACTTTAGAGCTGATGGAATCATTCACAGTGAAACATCCTAGGAACCGGTCAACAACGTGCCAGTCCATGGACCGGAGGTTGGAGGTTGAGAGACGCTGGTCTAGTCTACAAACCACTATAAGGTATCAGTTGTTTTGAAGTGCTGTGAAGTTTAGAGACTATGTATCTATGGAGTGGACAAACAAGATCCTAAATCATGAATAAAACACACAGACTGTCAAAGCCATTATGTCTCAAATGGCTTCCATATTTGACATGGTATCCATGCAGAGGTAAACACATCCCTCATAATATCTTACCCTCATTATCCACGGATTTATGGTCAGACCCTTTAACTGCCGGTCCCTGTTTTGGAGCTCCTACAGTTTTAACCACCATCACAACTAGTCAATGACTGTCAGAAATGCATTTTAAATGATATATTCCATGCCAAATATGCTATATGATACTTCAGGGTAAATATCAATGAACTACAACATGACCTGGAAGGAGATAATAGTAATGATCAGGATACAGTTCAGACAGAATTGACTACTCTAGCGTGCATGTCCATGTATTGTACATGGATAATAGCAAATACTGAAAAGAGAATTTAAGATTTTGTTGTAGAGACAACTTACCTATTACACATTTAAAGCATCAACCTATAAGCCAAGTATCATAATAATATTCATAATAATAATAATCTCTATGACAGTTATGCTCCTCAGTCATGGTGAGAAAACTTTTACGTTGAAATTCACTTTGAATAAAAAATCTGGCATGCTCAACTATGGGTGCTGTGGCCCTGCAGTAATCCAACTTTAACAAGCCAAGATGGCCAACACTCAAAAAATCTGATTACTATTGATTTAGATCTTATCATAAGAGCCGTCTGAAGGACGTCACAAAGCCTTCTCCAGCTAACTTTATTCAGTCAGCTGGAATGTTTATTCTTGTCATCTGTTATACTAGCGATCAGTGTCCTTAGCTGTTGGGGAAGCCTCTAACACCTTAGCTTCAACTTTAACTCTAGTGCATGGATTCTAATTGTTTCATTTATATTATTGTTGCACATACTTACCTTCAACAGGAAAAATTAATAATATTAACTAACTAAAATCAACAATGATTACCCACTAGAATAACATTTAGATTTGACAAAATGTTATTGATGTGTGCATTAAAATTGACCAAGGACATGTCATCAATTGCACTTAAGATGTGGTGAATACAGTGTCAGAAAATACAGTATTTAGTGTTTACAACATTAAATGTTTTCATGAGGGCGACAGCAGGCCCTACTGACAAAAGCATGACACTAAAAGTATAAGCGTAAAATACACATATGAGGGATGGGCAACTGTCGGCCCGCGGGTGGCACATGGCCCCCTTTTTGTATTTCCATGGACCAATAATAATAAATACAAAAATATATATTAACATTTTTGGGGGAACTCAGTCAGGATCTCAACTTACTGTTGAGAGTCAGAATAATAGAATACACAAGTAGAATTTTGAAATTTGGTTGTGCATCAGCAGTCACTCAATTTTCCCATGTCAGCTAAACATTTTTAGATTGGTAAATTAGTTTAGCGGCCAACTATCTAAACTTGTAGCATGCACGGTCGAATTACCGAACAGGGTGGGGCCCATTGATCGTCAGTTGTCATATAAAAAAATACAAACATTTGACTTCTCCCTATGGCAACATGTTCAGAATTGCAGGAAATTAACTTTAGAACTGATTTCTTTCTCTTCACTGTCACCTCTGGGGCCGCTAAAACGTTTCGCTCACAAGGTGTGTGGGGGGGGGGGGGGGGGGGGGTACGCAGACCCACGAGCCACTGCGGCTACTCATGATGAGTTCTGTTTTTTGTAGCCCCCACACACATCAAAGTTGCCCTTCCCTGACATAGATGATGCAATATGATACAAAAAACATAATAAAAAGCACATTTTAGAAAGCACAATGTCTGTGTTCATTCTGCAATCTAATGAGAGTGTTACACATTGCATTACAATCCCTGAATATGCTTGTGATAATTAGTAGTCACAATAACGGCATAAAGGATGAGAACCAAGCAGCAGAAACGGACTAGTAGACACATTGAACAAAACAAAATTATAAAGTCAAGCAACCACACTGAATTAATTACACTATGAATCATGGTGTAATACAACAAACCAAATACATTGACATGACCTGACCTCAACAATGGGACATTGTTGGCTGATCATGAATGTAAACCCAAAATCAAGTGCAGTGTTTCTCAACCTCTCAACCCAGTAAGCTGTGGTCCTTCCTCCTTAAAAGACCACTTTGTTCAAATTAGCATTTTAGAGCTGATGGAATCATTCACAGTGAAACATCCTAGGAACCGGTCAACAACGTGCCAGTCCATGGACCGGAGGTTGGAGGTTGAGAGACACTGGTCTAGTCTACAAACCACTATAAGGTATGAGTTGTTTTGAAGTGCTGTGAAGTTTAGAGACTATGTATCTATGGAGTGGACAAACAAGATCCTCAATCATGAGTAAAACACACAGACTGTCAAAGCCATTATGTCTCAAATGGCTTCCATATTTGACATGGTATCCATGCAGAGGTAAACACATTCCTCATAATATCTTACCCTCATTATCCACGGATTTATGGTCAGACCCTTTAACTGCCGGTCCCTGTTTTGTAGCTCCTACAGTTTTAACCACCATCACAACTAGTCAATGACTGTCAGAAATGCATTTTAAATTATATATTCCAATCCATTTATGCTGTAGATACTTCAGGGTAAATAGCAATGAACTACAACATGACCTGGAAGGAGATAATAGTAATGATCAGGATACAGTTCAGACAGGACCACGTACCCTAGCGTACATGTCCATGTATTGTACATGGATAATAGCAAATACTGAAAAGAGAATTTTAAGATTTTTTTCTACAATATGACCTGGAATAAGATTCAGATGGATCTCTGTCATACTTGCAATCAGTGTCCTTACCTGTTTGGGAAGCCTCTACCCCCTTAACTTTAGCTTTAGCTTCAGCGGAAGTCTCAGGTGCTGCAGTGGCATTAGCCGCTCTCTCGTCCTTGATTGCTTTCACCTTCTCCATCAGCACCTCTCTGTCTGCTGTGTTTTTAACTGCCTGCTCTTGGGCAATCGCCGTCAGGTCAACTCCAGCTCCTCCTGCCCTTGTGGTTTTACGTTGTTTCTTTTTGCCGGGTTCACCCTTGTCGGCTGGACCAAAGACATGACCGGAGAGATTGAGTGGGTCAAACATGGGTCAAACATGGAGTCAACATGGAGTCAACATGAAGTGTAATGACAGCGAAATGATACTGGTGCAGTACATCATCTTACCTTCAACAACAAGAAAGGCATTGCAAGATTTGATTCCTGCCACAGCGGCATAGATTCCTTTGTCCACCATAGCAACGTCTTTAATGATTAGTCTGTGGATGAGCTTGTCTTCTGAAACCTCAATATCATATTTATCCCCTGCCTCCAATGGTAAGTTCTTGCCAACCCACATGATCTTGCCAAAGGGCTGTGACAGGACACACTCAAACACAGCATCCTCTCTCTCCATGGCCTTACACTCCTGAATCTTGACCAGGAAGTCCACCATGGGAACTGAAAAAGACACGTCATTGATAAGCAAGCAATCTGGTACCCAGTTTATTAAAAACTAAACATGCATGGCAGACATTCTTCCTTCCTATGTATTTTTATAGATTTCGATAATATTTTAGATACACTTAAACCCATTCTCATTTAGACAATGTCTGTATACAATTATTCAATTATTGAACATACGATGCTTGCAAAATAGTCATCCATTGTTATTGCTCTACACAACTCTCGGAATATTGACCTAAAGTGTGTGGATGGATACACTCTTAGAAAAAAATGTGCTATCTAGACAGTAGCAACCCGTCATTCAGGGCACCTGTTTTGAGCTACACGTTTTTAGCTATTGCGCTGTTTTTCGGGGGGGGGGGGGGGGCTGTTTTGCATGTGTCACATATCAGTTTGCAAACAATGTAAAACAAAAATCTAATTAATTGAGTCATGGAGTTAATAAAGCTGCATACAAACACGGTCTCTTTTTTGCTTTCTTGATTAAGGCAGCTCCAAAATACAGGTGTTTCTGCTTTCTGTGGCGGTGGGGCAGCCAGCGAAAAATATGCCGCGTAGGAGTTGGTAATGTTCTCTAGTTGCTCCATGTTTGGCTCAGTGTTCTGTCATTCATGGGGATATTACTCCACCGCCAAATCTAAGGGTAGAGCTCGAAATGTCAAGCCCCTTGGGTGCTGCCATAGAGTTACATTAGAAGTGCCCATCCAAGAAGGCTCAAGGTTATTGGCCACAGACAAAATGACGTCAAATCACATTATATCTACAGGAGCTTTGATTGGACTGAACATCATACTTTCAAAATCTTAGCAGTCATCATCATGAATCAAGTCGACAATCTACTGGCAAATCATTTAATTTAATAATATATTTAGGGCTAGGGTCTATTTTCCTGAATTTCCGCCTGACTGACGTGCCCAAAGTAAACTGCCTGTTACTCAGGCCCAGAAGCCAGGATATGCATATAATTGGTAGCATTGGATAGAAAACACTTTGAAGTTTGTAGAAATGTTCAAATCATGTATGAGACTATAACACAATTGATATGGCAGTCAAATATCCAAAGAAAAACCAACCAGAATTTATAATGTAAAGCTATGGGTTTTATGTAATTCCAGCTCCCATATTGCAATTCCTATGGCTTCCACTAGATGTCACCAGTCTTTGTTCATTGTTTCAGGCTTGTTTCTTCAAAAATGAGCAAGAATTTTGAGTTTTTGTACAAAGAGTCCCGGTACAATATCAGTCTGTTGGCGCGACGAAGAGGACGCTCGCTTACTAATTTTACTTTTCTATTGAGCATACTTCTTTCCGTATGAAATATTATAGTTTATTAAAATTTTAGGATACCTGAAGATTAAATAGAAACGTTTGACTTGTTTAACAAAGTTTAGCGGTAGCTTTTTGGACTACTTTGTCTGCAAGTTGAACGAGTGGATTACTGAAATCGATGGCGCCAACTAAACAGACTTTTTGGGATATAAAGAAGGATTTTATCTAACAAAACGACTATTCATGTTGTAGCTGGGACCCTTGGAATTGCAAACAGAGGAAGATTTACAAGAGTAAGTGATTTATTTAATCGCTATTTGTGATTATATGAAGCCTGTGCTGGTTGAAAAATATGTTGATGTGGGAGCGCCGTCCTCAAACAATCACATACTATGCTTTCGCTGTAAAGCCTATTGTTAATCGGACAATGCAGTTAGATTAACAATAATTTAAGCTTTAAAATGATATATGATACTTGTCTGTTCATAAATGTTTAATATTACGATTATTTATTTGAATTGCGCGCTCTCCAATTTCCCCGGATGTTGTCCCGCTAGCGGGACGCCTAGCCTTAAGATTAATCCTTGTCATATGAAGATAAATAACGAAGAGAAATGATAGATAAAACGTATTGGTGCTCATCAGCCATTGGACATAAACATTACACAACAATGAGGGGTTTGTTGGAATCAGTGGCTAACTGCAAGCCTTGCAATCACATGCAATCACTTGCCTGCTATTTGGTGGAGTGGCTGTGTGGTCCCAAGTCTGAGGTTAAGGGTCTCTTTTTCAAGCTTAAAATGATAAACATTCAACATTGGCCATGTTGTCAATACAGCATGATTTGTGCCCTGCTCAAAACAACTGTTAACTCGGAACTGTGAAATTTGAGTTCAAGACAAAAACGAGCTCCGACTGGGAAAATACATTTTAAATGGCCATCCAACTCGGAATTGTAAGTTGGGAACTCGGGCCTCTTTCTAGAGCTACGATCTGAAGATCACTAACGTCATCATGATTCCTACAAAAAAATGTTTGAGTTCCCAGTTGTCTTGAAAACACATTAAATCCAGAGAATGCCAGACGTTAATAACAAAATTTGCCCATGAAGGACCGCCATGCCACCTTCCTGTTCAATTGAGCAAAGCACAACAATGTGAGTCCAAAAATGTATTGTATGCTGCTGCATAAATTATATAATATGCCAGGGAGATATGTATACCGTAGCTAAGAAAGTAATACTAAGTGTATGTTGTGTAGTACGCTGTTAGTAGCCCATGTGCCTCACCCTAATAATTCTGATTATTTTCCCCTCTTAATTTCACCTACTGTTCTGACTTGGTGGTGCACATGTAGCCTATAAACTGTTTTAGAAAAATGTAATCATCGAATATTGTAAGAGCTTTCATTGTCTGCCTATATGGCCCCTTTATTTATCATACGGTTCTGACTTGGTGTACAGGGAAAACACTGTAAGAACAGCCCATGTTCTGAATTCTGTCGCTGTACATTTTAAAAGTGCTGAAAAAATTGTTATATTGACTATGTCCGTCCTAGCTCGCTCATTAATGTCTTAATCGAAATTACGGATTGCCTGTTATCTGCTTGTAATCACCTTTTGTCATAGTTTGTACATCTCAATTGTCAGTAGGAACCACATTTGTTTAAGCAAGTCAGCCATCTTTTTTTTTAAAGGCGGTAAATGAGGCTGAATGAACTGTTTCACTGCCAGACAAGGCTCCGCTGATAGCCAGGTGTAGCAGTGGTAAGGTGTTGGGACTGCTGTTTGGACTTTATGTAGGTCCTAACAGTTTGTGGGCACCGTTTGTCACCGTTATAGTGCAGTTATAGTATTGTTTAGTGTTGCGTTGTGTAGTGTATTTGCTGGCATGCATCCCAAAATATTTTTTGGGGTTGGCCCCAAGATTTACATGCTAAAATCGCCACTGTATCTAGAACCATATAGGGTCCTTTGGCTGTCGGAATAGGACAACCCTTTGAAGAACCCTTTTTGGTTCCAGGTAGAACCCTTTTGGGTTTGAGGTAGAACCCTTTCTACAGAGGTTTCTACAAAAAAAGAGTTATCCTATGGGGACAGCCAAAGAACCCTTTTATCTAAGAGTGTATTGCTGAACTTACTCTTAAAATCGGTGGAGAATACATTTACGTCCTCAACATCCACCTGGTAGAGCCCAGCGTCATCAGGAAACAGATCCCTTATGCTGAACTGATACTTTCGGCCCACTATCTTTAGGCTGTGTTTGATTGTATCTCCCAACTCCTTGCTGTATGGAATCATCACTCCATCCTGTGGGGAGAATTGGGAAAACACAGTGGAATGAACAACTGTCATCAGCAACAGAACTGTACTGTCTTTGCCAAGTCTTTTACTGTGGATTTTACTGCATCTTTAAGTCAGTTCACATGACCGACAGAAAGTCAAGTTGCATACTACGTCATTGGTAGCATTCATTCACCAACAGAAAATGAACTATGGTAGCAATTTACATTGTGATAGATTCACACAAGTTACGTAGATAGATTGACTAAAAATGAAATTAAGATCCTACATCTGTATGTACAACCTTCTTCCACTGTCCATGAGTCTAACCTTGTAGAGGAAGATCCTGCTGCTTTGTTCAATGAGATCCATGTCTATTGAAAAGGTTGCACAGCCATCGGGTCCAACTTCAATAGGTTTCAGGTTAGCTAGGTATTCAATGAACTGAATAAAAGTAAACATGAAAAAAACTATGAATTATACGGAGAAACGACATTGTATGGATGAAATGTGTATACAAATGAAAAATGACCACTACTTTAGTATCGAGATTTACTCAGCCCCCTGAACTCTCTATGATCTCAGGAATTTAAGCTTGTGATATTGATATGTTTACTATGAATAACAATGACATTATAACAGGCAAACCTGTGCTTGCTCTTCCTCTCTTTCCTTCTTCATCTCATTCAGTGTCTTCAGCATAAAGCGGAAGTCAGTGACTCCAAACTCCAACATGAGGCTCTCATAGTCTTTCTTGTCAGCACTTATCAAGAGTTCCCAAAACTTTGGATCTATTTCTCCATCTTCTTTCTTTTCCATTTTGGGACGAATTTTACTATTATGACAACAACAAAAAATGTTGTCAATGCTTATGTTTACAGTTATTAAAAGTTTAAATAAAGCATACACAATTGTTACTGAAATATAAATAAAACCATGGCAATACCTTTTTCTCTTCAGTACAGATTTAAAATCTGCAGCAGCCGCCATTGGTTTTAACTGTGAGTCCGCTTGTCCTTTCTTGAACCCAACTAAAAGATAGAAAGATTATATTTTGAGCTAGTCTATTGTAAAGACTTGAACGAGTACATACATTGGCATAATTATGTCCGGACTTTGTTTAATCAATACATTTATTCTTATTTGATTTTTGGTTAGAAATAATGTGAAAAAAGTGCTAACCTCAAATTAACACTACCCCTCTTTCCACAGAAAACATTTTCATCTGGCCTCTTACCTTCAATAACATTGAGGACCACTGTGACCACTGCTCTTCCAAACTCATTAGCTGCAAAGCATTTGTAGGTGTCTGCTTGTTCTGGTTTTACATTGGCCATCTGTTGAAAAAACAAACACAGTTCTTGATTTGAAGTCCATTAAAGAGCTCCAGCCTGCATCCAATCATTATTTGAACAAAATGAGTGATTGATTTCATATTTCATAAATGTTTTTACAATGTATTTTCACATTATTGTGCATCCATATAATGTGGTTACTGTTCTTACTTGCCTCAAATAAGTGCTCACGTGTAGCAGGGTCATATTTTGTCACATATTTTGATGTATCTGACACATCTCCATTATTTCTGCCCCATGTCACGGTTGGTTCTGGATCTCCAATAACCAGGGCTTTGAAGAAGGCGAATTTACCTGATGAACAAGAAAGTTAAGTGCAAATAGGAAGCAATTTAGTACAAAGGCAGCGTAGTTTATTCAAGTTAATTCATTTGAATTATTCAAGACGTCTTGAGAGGGGCCATGCACAAATAGAGCTGCAACTGGAAATGTTGCTTATTAACTGTATACATGTAGCCTACATATAGCCTACATTAGCCTACATATAGCCTACATATTTTGACAAAAATACTTGGTGGAAAAACCATCATCTTACTTGGACGATACTATAATAACTCGACTTAAGTAGGCTACAAACGCAAACACACACATACTCTCTTATAACTGGCAGAGCTCTGTAGCAACAAACATGTTGACTCCCATCAGCGGGACATAGGCATCTTCAAAATGACTGCCCAACAACCATTAACACCTAAAACAGGTAGCCTATAATTTCAAAACAGGCAAAGCGTCAATACAGTACTAAGATTGAATCCTACTACACCGGCTCTGATGCTCGTCAGATGTGGCAGGGGTAGCAATCTATTACGGACTACAAAGGGAAACCCAGCCGCGAGCTGCTCAGTGACACAAGACTACCAGACAAGCTAAATGCCTTTAATGCTCTCTTCGAGGCAAGCAACACTGAAGCATGCATGAGAGCATCAGCTGTTCCGGACAACTGTGTGATCACACTCTCCGTAGACGATTTGAGCAAGATTTTTAAACAGGTCAACATTCACAAAGCCGCGGGGCCAGACGGATTACCAGGACGTATCTTCTTTTCAACCTCTCCCTGACTGAGTCTGTAATACCTACATGTTTCAAGCAGACCACCATAGTCCCTATGCCCAAGAAAGTGAAGGTAACCTGACAAAATTATTACCGCCCCGTAGCACTCACATTGATAGCCATGAAGTGCTTTGAAAGGCTGGTCATGGCTCACCAATACCATCATCCCGGAAACCCTAGACCCACTCCAATTCGCATACCGCCCCAACAGATCCACAGATGACGCAATCTCATTCGCACTCCACACTGCCCTTTCCCACCTGGACAAAAGGAACACCTCTGTGAGATTACCGTTCATTGACTACAGCTCAGCGTTCAACACCATAGTGCCCACAAAGCTCATCACTAACTTGATCCTGGACTTCCTGACGGGCCGCCTCCAGGTGGTAAGGGTAGGCAACAACACATCTGAAAGGCTGATCGTCAACACTGGGGCCCCTCATTGGTGCGTGCTTAGTCCTCTCCTGTACTCCCTGTTCACGCACGACTGCACGGCCAAACACGACTCCAACACCATCATTAAGACTACTGACGACACAACAGTGGTTAGCCTGATCACCGACAATGACGAGACAGTCTATAAGGAGGAGGCAGTGTGGTACAAGGACGACAACCTCTCCCTCAATGTGAGCAACACAAAGGAGTTGATCGTGGACTACAGAAAAAGGCGGGCCGAACAAGCACCGATTAACATCAACGGGGCTGTAGTGGAGCCGTTCAAGAGTTTCAAGTTCCTTGGTGTCGACATCACCAACAAACTATAATAAGGGCCAAACACAGCAAGACAGTCGTGAAGAGGGCACGACAACACCTTTTCCCCCTCAGGAGACTGAACATATTTGGCATGGATCAAAAAGTTCTACAGCTGCACCTTCGAGAGCATCCTGACTGGTTGCATCACCACCTTGTATGGCACTGCTCGTCATCCTGTCACTATCGTCATAATGAGTGGACCAAGATGCAGTGTGGTATGGTTCCATCCTCTTTATTATGAAGTGAAACTCAAAGAAAACAATAAATGCACAAAACGAAACGTGAAGCTGCTATAGTGCTCACAGGCAACTATACAAAGTCAAGATCACACAAAACACAAAGGGGAAATGGCTGCCTAAATATGATCCCAAATCAGAGACAACGATAAACAGCTGCCTCTGATTGGGAACCATACCAGGCCAACATAGAAATATAATTACCTAGATGACCCACCCTAGTCACACCCCGACCTAACCAACATAGAAAATAAAAAGCTCTCTGTGGTCAGGGCGTGACACATCCGACCGTAAGGCTCTACAGAGGGTAGTGCGTATGGCCCAGTACATCATAGACAGCACGGCAAGTGGTACGAGAGCACCCAGTCTAGGATCAAAAGGCTCTTTAACAGCTTCTACCCCCAAACCATAAGACTGCTGAACAATTAATCAAATGGCCACACAGACTATTTACACTGCTGCTACTCCCTGTTTATTATTTATGCATAGTCACTTTACCCTTACCTACACATTGACTCGACACTGGTACCCTCTGTATATAACCTCATTATTGTTATTTTATTGTGTACATTTTTAAATGTTTTATTTTGTAAATATTTTCTTAATCTCATTTATTGAACTGCATTGTTGGTTAAAAGGGCTTGTAACTAAGCATTTCACTATAAGGTCTACGTGTTGTATTTGGCGCATGTGACAAATACAATTTCACAATTTGAAAGTGATAACCCCACAGCCAATCATTCCCTCATTACACATTATAATTTGAATCTACATTAATGTTAACAAAAAAAATAAAAAATTACAAACTAAAATAAAGAGAGGTGCGCAACCTTTGCCTTAAAAGCTGCGAACTTCACGGGCACACGCTCTGCCATTTATCTTCGTGGGGTTAGAGTAGGGATTGATTCAATATTATTCCTGCACTGCAGGTGGTGATAGAGAAAGATGGCTGATCTGGAGTTTGAACCACATGGTGGTGGAAATAAGGATGAACAGACTTTCATGCTTACCCTCCTGAATGGTCAACGCGATAGGCTTGCGGGTGAAGTCAGGGTGGCTTTTCCCATCTGGTATTTCCTCCACATACTGCGTGATCATAACTCCAGGGACTTTTGATCTCTTCTTGATCCCAACTGGTAACAGGAAATTA
This sequence comes from Salvelinus alpinus, assembly GCF_045679555.1. Taxonomy (NCBI): domain Eukaryota; kingdom Metazoa; phylum Chordata; class Actinopteri; order Salmoniformes; family Salmonidae; genus Salvelinus; species Salvelinus alpinus. The sequence continues at coordinate 13,904,536 of NC_092087.1, read as the reverse complement.
TTGATTTATTAGCAATTTAACAGTAATCAACATTTATATTAATTAGTTTATTTATGCAATCTCTATTTAACCAGGTAAGTTAATTGAGAAGTAATTCTCCTTTGACATGACCATTATCATCATGACAATGATATGCTCATTTCACATGATAGATCATTAATCCCACTGCCTTTACATCCGTTGTGCGGTTTTATTAATGTATAGCCAAATAATATTCAACCGAAACAACCATGCTTTATAAAACAATATGAACATTCTAACATACAGTACCAGTCAAAAGTTTGGACAAGCCTACTCAGTCAAGGGTTTTCTTTATTTTTACTACTTTAAACATTGTAGAATAATAATGAAGACATCAAAACTATGAAATAACACATCGTGTAGTAACCACATTTTTTTAAACAAATCTAAATATATTTTATATTTGAGATTCTTCAAAGTAGCCATCCGTTGCCTTGATGACAGCTTTGCACACTCTTGGCATTCTCTCAACCAGCTTCACGAGGTAGTCACCTGGAATGCATTTCAATTAACAGGTGTGCCTTGTTAAAAGTTCATTTGGGTGAATTTCTTTCCTTCTTAATGTGTTTCAGCCAATACGTTTTGTTGTGACAAGGTAAGGGGTGGTATACAGAAGATAGCCCTATTTGGAAAAAGACCAAGTCCATATTATGGCAGAACAGCTCAAATAAGCAAAGAGAAACATTAGAGTTAACTGCACCTCAGAGTGCAGCCCATATAACTGCTTCACAGACTTCAAGTAACAGACACATCTCATCATCAGCTGTTCAGAGGAGACTTTGTGAATCAGGCCTTCATGGTTGAATTGCTGCAAAGAAACCACCACTAAAGGACACCAATAATAAGAAGATACTTGCTTGGTCCAAGAAAAACGAGCAATGGATATTAGACCGGTGGAAATCTGTCCTTTGGTCTGATGAGTCCTAATTTGAGATTTTTAGATCCAACCGCTGTGTCTTAGTGAGACGCAGAGTGGGTGAACGGATGATCTCCGCATGTGTGGTTCCCACCATGAAGCACGGAGGAGGAAGTGTTATGGGGTTATGGGGGTGGAATGAGTTGGACTGCAGAGTGAAGGGAAAGCAGCCAACAAGTGCTCAGCATATGTGGGAACTCCTTCAAGACTGCTGGTTGACAGAATGCAAAGCTGTCATCAAGGCAAAGGGTGGCTACTTTGAAAAATATCAAACACTTTTTGGCTTCCTACATGATTCCATTTGTGTTATTTCAAAGTTTTGATGTCTTCAATATTATTTTACAAAGTAGAAAATAGTAAAAAAAAAAAAAAAAAAAAAAATTTGAATGAGTATTAGAATGTTTAATGTTATAATGTATTGAATCATTTTTGGATCATTTCTTCACCTCGAGCATCCATGGTTGTACATACATTTGTGACAACAGATATGCGATAAAGCATATCCACGTACGTAAAACCGTACGCCATCGAACAGAACAAACCCATTGCATATTAGGTGAATTCTTCATGCCTCAGAAGTAACAGTGAGGGGAACAAGCCTTTAGAGTTCCCCTTACCTACCCCCTTCTTTTTCAAAAACGTCTGAGACAGGACCTGCTCATGTAAAGTTGGGAAAGCACATACAGGACACATGTGAGCAGGGTACTGTTAAAAATACCAAATGGACTGGACTGAGGCTTAAGACTTGAGTATTAGAAAAGACATTGATATTGTGACACACTTTGCAATAGACACACAAAAAAAACAGGAAATGCAAAACAAATGTCCAAAGACTGCAATCAACTGCATTACATGTTTCAGTAATCCGTTTGAGATTGAACACAGATGACTTCCCAACATACACAGATATGCTGATCATAATGGGCATCTTGTGATGTTTGTTGTGTTGATGTTGGTTTGGTATTTTACCCATAACTGTAACTGATTTGAAGATGTATCTCCTATGTATTGGACCATGTTCCATACATGTTTTCTACTACTGAGAATGTACCATTGACCAGGCAGTGTTATGTCCTCTATGTGAGAATGTATCATAGACCAGGCGGTGTTATGTCCTCTACATTATCTCCCTTGAGTGAAGGGTTTCATAGTCTTTCTCCATAATGTCTGTTATACTGTGTCAGGTAATTGTTGCTTTTTGTTCTTGCATTGATGCATTCTGCAATGCAACTGTCATATCTGCAATCTTTCATTTCATTCTCTTTAAAACTGGCTTGTGGTTTTATTGATCTCGGTCCAAATACTCAACCACGACCATGCTTAACACAGTATGTATATTCTAACATATTAGATGTCAGAATATTCCTTGTTAAAAAAATTGGAATCATATTTAAATTTCTTCTCCTCGAGGATCCATGCTTACACATTGTGTAAGTGACAGCGTAGATCAGATCAGATATGCAGTAGAACATATCCCCGTACGTAAAACTGTACATTGTTGTACATAACAAACCCATTGCATTTTCATCCTCCATGCATCGACAGTGAGAGGGAACAGAAGCGTTATTTCCCCCCGCCTACCTTCGTCAAACTCGTCTGAGACTGGACATGCTATTGTGAAGAACATAGATACATAGAGCACATAGATCCAGATATCAGTAGGGTGTTGTTAAAATAGCAAATGGACTGGACTGACACTTAGTATTAGGAAATTAAGACATTCGAACTGCATTGTATCTTTGCAATACACATAACAACAAAAGAGGGGGAAAAAGGAAATACAACACTAAAAGGACTGCATCCAAATGGAATACAGTTAATGACAATGAACAGTAGAGGATGCTTCATGAAGGTCCGTTAAAGAGCACATTAACACAGGCTACATAATAAATGCACGTTCTAGGCATTGGATGCCATCTTTCTTGCTTGATGTTGATATTGATTTGTGCCCGTCACTGTAATCAATTTGGAGATTCCTCTCTACAGTTCAGTCCCCATTCTATACATTCAGGACAGTGTTATGTCTTCTCTGATGTCAGATTTGAGTGAAGGGTTTCTAGTCTTCCGAAAGGGCTTCTGCTCTATATTTCCGGTGTTAGGGTGTCAGATAATCGTGTTGTTCCCTTGCATTGATGTGTTCCCTTGATTTTGTCGTCCCACAGTTGACAACCAATTGTAGTCTTGTGCTATAATATAATTCACTGTTGTCGCTTAGAGGCTTAATGGCCAACAGGAGCTATTTGATGTGATTTAGGCTTTTCGGTCTGATGTTTTTCTTCAATGGATGAAAGTTACTGCACTGCATGGTGCAGTGATCTGTGTTCAGTAGTCTTGTTGTCATTTCGTTATCTTCAATCTTCCTTTGACGCTGTCATTCTGTTGTGTGTAGTCTACTTCATCCCCTTTGGAATCAGATTAACTTTCTACTGCAGACAGGGAACTGAAATAATTGACTGGTAGTAGTACACAAATGTAGTAAGATGAGGAGGATGATGGTGGTTATATGATGATGTTATTATTAAGCTAATGTCTACAAGTAAAGCAACAGAGACTATATACTCTTGATTGAAGATGTTTGTTGACAGTGTTTTCTGGCGTCCATTAATCTGGTATTCTTGACCTTCACCTGCAGAGAAAATGGGGGATAACATTATCTACATACCTTGGCCAGTGGCCGTCTGGTCCGTGACCTTTGATTTCTTTTTCCACATCTTGGAACTTTTGGTTGCTGGGTAGACTCAGCAGAATGTCTTCAGCTTTAATAGATAGAGAAACAGGTTATTCTATTTTTGGATTGAGCATTGAAAGCAATATGGTGTCACAAGACCTAAGGGAGTTAATGAGTACAGTACATATGATCCCTCTCTCTTGATTTCCATGTTATTTCTGTCCCATGATCGTGTGGGAAACCATTAAGAATGGTATTTTGTTTTATTCTCCCTGCATTTCTCTTTTATTTTGCCTCATCAGATTGAGCATTGGTTTACAGGTCGTGACTTGCCATTGACATTGATTTAACATCTAAGGGTTTTTAAGTTGCACGTGTGGTGAGGACATGAAACATGACCATGTGGGACTGTTTGTCAGGCTGCGGTAAATCTTTACTGCTTGCTAAAAGTCTTCCTTTTTCTGCTGATCAACCAAGGCATTGCTTCTCAACCCTGGTCTTCCAATACCCTCAACGGTACACAGTTTCATTATAGCCCGGGAAAACCACACCTCATTCAACTCATTGAGGGCTTGATGATTAGTTGACACGTTGAATCAGGTGTGATTGTCCAGGGTTACAATAGAAATGTCTACTGTTGGGGGTACTGGAGGACCAGCATTGGGAAACACTGAACCAAGGTATTATTTTAGTGTAGTGACTCAAAATTGAAGGGTAATGTATAACGCTTGTGTACCCAGTGTAGGACTTTTAAAGACGTACTGCAGGAGAGCCATAGAGAATTCGTTGTGCGAATAGTTTTCCAAATGGACCATCTACAATGTGTAATGCTTGTGTACCCAGTGTAATACCTCTAAAGACATACAGTATAGGATTGTCCATTTTAGAAATGGTCTGATTTCCTCATATTGAGAGTTATTTTCCTGCAGTGAGTATATACAAAATGTCATTGGTTAAATGTGCAGTAGATGTCACTAAGAGCACCCTTCTGGACGCTTTTATTACCCAGATGGTTTGCTACTCTAAGACAGCTGAATGTATTGCTATACAAAAATAGATAGACTGGAGGCTGCATATAATGGCTCTGATGTCTAATGGATATAAAGGGGTTCACATAAAGTGGTTTTACAGTAAAACTTAAATTAATAACCTTGGCATTTATTTGCTTCAATCGGTAATCACAACCAGCGCTTATTAGAAACATGATTCTATTTGAGCCGTGCGTCTATTTCCTTAATGCAGACAGCTTTTGCACAATAAAATGTTGAAAAGACTACCACACTGTTTATTGTGACCAATATTAACAGTATAAAATGTATAATACAAAATATATCTCAGATCAGACTTGCTGCCTATCATACACCCCGGGTTTCACACTTCAGCACCATGGAGAGTGTGTGCCGATAAACAATTCATTTAGACCCTGTGTTTATTCATTTAGACCCTGTGTTTGTTCATTTAGACCCTGTGTTTGTTCATTTAGACCCTGTGTTTATTCATTTAGACCCTGTGTTTATTCATTTAGACCCTGTGTTTATTTGAAACAAGCATTTACTTGCTGAAATGTGTGTCGATCCCTGGCTATTGAACTGGACAGGCAGCTATTTGAGACTGCGTTTAATTGAAGTTATACAGTATTGATGCAAAGCAGGGCTCTCAAACCCTGCTCTAAGAAAGCTACCCTCTTATAGGTTTTCACCCCCCCCCCCCCCCCAAAAAAGAGCTGGTGTTGCATTAATATAGTGTTGTGTTGTATTTAATATAGTGTTGTATTTAATATAGTGTTGTATTTAATATAGTGTTGTATTTAATATAGTGTTGTATTTAATATAGGCTATCTCAATAAACAATAATAAAAGCGTGACATTTTTCACTTGAGAAAAAAGGGGCACTGGAGAGAAAAGGTTGGGAACGCCTGCTCCCGGTGGTACCAGACCAGGTGACTTTCTGTAGGAAACTCTATTTAACAGTTTTTCCCTCACATCCTAAGTGTTCCCCGATGGTAGAATCTTATTCCTCCTTTGGCTGGCAGCCTCTAGATTGAGCGGCAATATGTTTGCTCAAAGGAATGTGATGTTGACATGGTTTGAGGTGTCCCTGCACTTGTTGAGGTCTCAACTAAATCTTGGGTTGGAAAAAAGGAAGCGCACAGGCTATGCTGGAACTGTCATAAATAGAAGGCTTTGAAATATTTTAATGTAGCAAGTGTGTTGGTATGTAACCAGTAGGCTACTGTAGTTAGGATAGGTTATAAACAACCATGGAAAAGGATACAAGTCAAAGTTGAAATATTAGAGGTTTCAGGATTGGTGGATAGATTGAAACAAGAAACAACATTTTCATCATGCAAGCCTAATTGTTACTTTGTCGTACAGTCAACTTGTGGTTTATTTTCATGTTTATTTGAATATTGAAAATGGTTTGGGATTTCAAACTATTAGTGTTACTTTTACTGCATAACAATGTAGGTCATGTTAAACTTGGCCGTATGGTGGGTCTGTCACATGGAGTCAGGAAATCTGAGTTCAAAACTGACTCTATAAAGATACGTTAAGATTTTGATTTAATATCTGAGGAAATTCAACACGGCTTGTTATACATATGTATGATATTCTAGGATTTCCTAGTCGAGGCCTTTCGAAGAAGAGCATGTTACAGTACATTGTCATATGATACATCACATGCCACTTAGACTATGATCATCCTATCACAAATGTCATGATATGCCATAAATCACATTTGACCTGAGTAAGCCCAACTAAAACCTGCTCAAAATAGAATATTCAGTCATTTCTCTCTGGAAGTTCTTAATTAAAATATAAACAATTGTAGATGTTTAATTCAGTTAAATTCCAAGGCCATCATTAAAAGTAAAGCATTATTACGATGTCAAAATACTACCCATTATGTAGTTTTAGGATTTGGTTTACCCCATATTTCAATCCCGTCATTCTGACACTACTAAAACAACCACACATGGGTCCCAACACCACTTAACAGAGTTGATAAAAATAGTAATCCCATTACCAGGTGGTTGGTGTCTTCTAAATAAAGTGTTAATCTTGGGAACATTGATGGTGCATAGTGTGAATTAGCAGTTTTTCAAAGCTACCCCTCTCTTGGCGCTCAGGCAGTTGAAAATGAGCCACTTGGCCAGTGACTGACAGGACACTTAGTGCCAGCCTCCACACCACAGCAGGGGTCGGTATTTATGGGACCATGTGGCTCACAGTGCACCTTAATGTTAACGCAGCCACCTGCTTATGTGACCAGGGCTGGAATACTGTTCTTAATGCCCGGAGTGCAGTGTTTAATGACCTAGCCATTATTGAAATAACTTAAGGTGGGTCATGGTCAGGTTCAAAAAGCCTGGAAAGGGCAAAACTTCAGGGGTTCTGGATCAAAAAGGGGCTTAGGTGGTGGAAGTGGCAGGGAGGCGTGGTAATGGGCACGGTCGGCCCGTCAGCGCGGCTGAATTTTAGGGCACATTTTAGAGGGCTGCTTCATGAGAGAAAATGTTGCATTTTTAAGCCAATTTACTGCGAATCTAAACATTTCTCCATGTAGTTGAGATCCATTTGTGCAGTTTTAAAGCTATTTTCCTCCAATTCTTCATATTTGCCATGGAACTGAGAGAAAATGTTGCACTTTTAAAATGAATTTCCTGCAATTCTAAGTATTTTGCCATGGGCAATTCTGTGTTATTTAGCTCAAACATAACAACAAAACCAATCGTGCTAAATTCATTGTAATTGTAATTTTCAATTCTCCCTGGCTGTATAGCTTTTATTTTACTTATTGCTATTCCCAATATTCCCCAAAAATATTTAGGTCCATTATCTTTTCTATATACTTTACATCTGGTTTTAAGTCGTTTAAGTTTACACTGAAATAATTTTTCCATCCTGAAAATGTATTTAAAAAATATAATAATAAAAATATAAAATAAAAAAATATTTATACATATATATATATATTGCACTGTTTGGATTAAAAGCTCCCGCATACTAGATTCAGCTTGCTCCTAGCAGAACTCGGCTAGGAAAATCAAAAAAAGAAAGATAAATCAAGAAATCTGTAATTGTAAAATTTTTGCTGAGGAGGTCTTAGTCGTGAAATTTTACATCTAACCCGCTGACCACACTGCCCGCGTCGCATGTGCAAGCGTTGCAAAAATAAATGTATACATACTTTATTCAATCATTGCACCCACTCTGCTCATGTGTGTCAACGAGCGTTTGCGTAGCCACACGCTAAAATAGAACTTTGGTTCTAGTTGTAACGCTTGACGATCTGCAAGTCCAGCCTCTCCCATCTCTTCCCTGTTTTTTAGGAGCATATACCCACGTGGGTGATTAACTGAGGTCCAGACTCCAGTCCAGTTGGTGGTGGTAATGCACCTTAAAGTTGGTTGCCAACCGCCATATGAAGTCCAACAAAGAAGAAGAAGCCTGAAGGAGGAAAGATTACTGGAAACGAACTCGTTTTACCCTTTTATCGGTGGATTCGTTGTCGGAGTAGAGGACCTTGTGCATTTCAAATAAAATAACAACCCATTTTGTATATCCCAGGACAACAGCAAGCACCAGTGTTGCATTTTTCCAACACCAGTCTATGACGACTTATGTTATAAAGGATGCATAAGCCTTGAGGCTGTATACTGTAGACATTCAGCACGATTGAGTCAGGGGGTTCAGGGATGTAAAGTTAATCATGTTTTACCAATTGACAATCAAATGTTTGCCAATAGCAGCAAGTAATACTGCTCACTCAAATAGCTAAATGGATCAATTTATCCTGTATTGGATTGTAATTACCTTGTATGCTCTCGTATTAATATTCGTACGCATTAGAATACCCACTAATTATATAATGCGGTCAACTATGTAAACTAGAGGTATGATCATACTCTTAAAATAAATTGAGTGTGACTCCTCTCCTTGTGACTGCAAAATCTCATGTCATGACAATTAAACCCTGCAGTGCAATTCATTACTATGAATGAATTATTAACTTTAATGTCTTTAATTAACATTCATCAACATTTTTCTCTTCGTGAGCATTTATACAACTTAGGAAGCTATGAAATATATATTTAAAAACATCTTATACTGTCTGAGATTTTAATATTCAACAGCAATTACACAAAAAAATATATAAATTAACGTAATACTTGCACGTTTTATTCTACAGGGCTCTTTAAGTAATGTAAAATAGAATGCAATATGAATGAGCAGACTTTCAGAGTAGGACAACTTCTTTGATATGCCATAATACATTACAGGTCCTATTGAAGGGCAGAAAATGACTTAAGTCCCTCTTCAGCCACAGCACAGGGAGCTGTTGTGATAAGGACTATGGCCAAGTCACCACAATTAACACCTCCGTTTAAGCCTTGCTGCTAAGGATGAGATGGACGATGGACTTACCTCTCAGCACACTCAGTTGTGATCCTCTCCAGCCGTGCTTCTTCCCAGTCTGATATTCGAGTGCAGCCTCACAGGTCTACAAGCTAATAAATCCTTTTAGGAATGCCAGTGATTCTGCAACAAGCCTCCTCGTTCTCAGAGTGCCTGCCAAGCAAGGGATTGCCTATTTGTTTTTGGCTGAAATGGCAACCCCTGCGAGGGGAGGGGATATTCACCCCAGCTTAATTATTTATGACAGCTAACTTGTGGTCCTCTGTAGCTCAGTTGGTAGAGCATGGCTCTTGCAACACCAGGATAGTGGGTTTGAATTCCGGGACCACCTGTATGTAAGATGTATGACTGGAAGTCGCTTTGGATAAAAGCATCTGCAAAATGGCATTTATTATTATTATGATGATGATTATTATTATTATAATAAATGTACTGTTTGCAGATGCTGGTTATTTAATGTTCCCTTAAAGTGTAGTTTCTTCAGGAAATGATGCATCAGACTGAAACTAGTGAGTGTATTTTCTCGTCTCTTAGCTGATCTGTCTCGGTTGACGTTGTGGATGGTGCCAATGCAAACATGGGAGTATTGATAAAAAGGTTGGTAAGGAAACAGTTGGGGCTACTTTTGTCTGCAAAGAGATCATGCTTATGTTTCTTAAAATGAATCATTTTGTATCATGTCTTGGAGTGAAAGGAATGGTCTCTGTGACAGACCAAACACAGCGTTGACTTGATGATGTACTAATAAATCTGGTTTGGATAAAATGGTGTACGCTATTGCAATTACTGTAGATGCAAGCCAATCAAGATGCATGCTCCTCTTCTTTGATTTGGCACTACTATGCGAGAAGTGGATCTTAGCAATTGTGCCTATAACAAGTTGTGAGAGTCAGCTCTTTGCCTCTGTGGTGCCCTAATGGAGTATTCCAGTTTCAGCTGTTCTGCCTGCGGTTATGGAACCGCCACCTGTCCCAGACCTGTTGTTTTTCAACTCTTGATGATCGGCTATGAAAAGCCAACTGAAAATTATTCATGATTATTATTTGACCATGCTTGTCACTTATGAACATTTTTGAACATCTTGGCATAGTTCTGTTATAATCTCCACCCGGCACAGCCAGAAGAGGACTGGCCACCCCTCATAGCCTGGTTCCTCTCTAGGTTTCTTCCTAGGTTTTGGCCTTTCTAGGGAGTTTTTCCTAGCCACCGTGCTTCTACACCTGCATTACTAGCTGTTTGGGGTTTTAGGCTGGGTGTCTGTACAGCACTTCGAGATATTAGCTGATGTACGAAGGGCTATATAAAATAAAATTGATAAAATTGATTGAGTACAGTTTGTGAGGTGATTGTCTGCAGGTGCCAGAGAGGTTAATGTAGTAAAACTCAAGGTTGCCAGTGAGTTGGAATTTAATTTGGGATTTAACAACCACATTACAACCTATTGTGCTATTTATTGACACGTGAGTGTGGATGGTCTCCAGTAAAGAGGAAAGTTCAATGGACGTGCTAATCATAATTCTAATCTTATAAAATGGGCACATTGTCAGGAGAGGACCTGGCTTAACATGTTGTTAGCAGAGGAGTCATGTCTTTTCTGGGCTTGTTTTATGAGGTAGTAATCTAGCCAAAGGTTACCCTAAAGCCTGTGTATGTTGCATCATGTTCACCTTAAGATCTGGGATGATAACAGGTCTACAGTGCTGCAAAAGGTCATAGGCTAGACTGAAGAAGTCAGGTGAAATAGAGGAGCCATCATTGGAAAATATAGACCGACTGAATTAGAGCCTCTACAGACTCAAGAAAACGACCTTAAAAACCTTTTAAAGGACCGGCCCCTTTTTTTCAATTTTCGCCTAAAATGACATACCTAAATCTAACTGCCTGTAGCTCTGGCCCTGAAGCAAGGATATGCACATTCTTGGTACCATTTGAAAGGAAACACTTTGAAGTGTGTGGAAATGTGAAAGGAATGTAGGAGAATATAACACATTAGATCTGGTAAAAGATAATACAAAAGAAAAAACCAACTGTTTTTAAAAACATTTTTGTGTACTATCATCTTTGAAATGCAAGAGAAAGGCCATAATGTATTATTCCAATTTAGATGTTGGCCACTAGGTGGCAGCAGTGTATGTGCAACGTTTTAGACTGATCCAATGAACCAGTGCATTTCTATTAAAAATGTTGTATCAAGACTGCCCAAATGTGCCTAATTTGTTTATTAATAACTTTTCATGTTCTAAACTGTGCATTCTCCTCAAACAATAGGATGGTATTATTTCACTGTAATAGCTACTGTAAATTGGACAGTGCAGTAAGATTAACAAGAATTTAAGCTTTCTGCCAATATGAGATATGTCTATGTCCTGTGAAATGTTCTTGTTACTTTCAACCTCATGCTAATCACATTAGCCTACGTTAGCTCAAGGGACCCACCAATCCTGGAGAAATTAAAGGATGAATTTACTTTTTGTACAACCTCATCTGTATATCGTATGCAAAAGGCATGTTATAGAACTGTCCAGACATTTTTATTCGATTTGACTTTTTTTACATTTTATTTTCAAACCCTTTTTCATCATATCCAATTGGTAATTACAGTCTTGTCCCATTGTGCAACTCACGTACCGACTCAGGAGAGGCAAAGGTCGAGGGGCGCCCAGCCGCCCAGCCGCAGTGCTTCTTGACACAACGCACGCTTAACCCGGAAGCCAGCCGCACCAATGTGTCGAAAGAAACACCATACACCGGGCGACTTTGTCAGGGTGCATGCGCCCGGTCCACTACAGGAGTCGCTAGAGCGTGATGGGAATAGGACATCCCGGTTGGCCAAACCCTCCCCTAACCTGGACGACGCTGGGCCAATTGTGCATCGCCTCATAGGTCTCCTGGTCGCGGCCGGCTGCCCAACCATGATCTGTAGTAAAGCAGCTAGCACTGCGATGCAGTGCCTTAGACCACTGCGCCACTCGGGAGGCCTGATTTGACTTGTTTTCGTGAAACGTACCTCAACCACCGATTTTTACTTCCTGATCCTCGTTCTGCAGTATGGATGCCAAAATCAAACATTTACAAAAGCTCCCAAAAACACCCTTTTCGAAATGGATACGCCCTCAGTATAGTGATATAGGTCTTTTGATGTTGTACACATGAAATTGTGTCATTCAGAACTTTATCCACAACATGATATACAATTGTTTTAGTGCAGGTTGGGGGTATACTGACAAACCCGGCCTGCACAGCTGTATAGGCAAAATGGCTTTATTTCTTAATACATATCTTTGTAGATGACACAACATGGATTGCAAGCAACTTTCAACATCTGAAATGTGCTGGACACAATCACAATCATGCAATCAAAAACTGTTTGGAACTTACAGTAGAATGAAGGAACTGGTTGGAACTTACAGTAGAATGAAGGAACTGGTTGGAACTTACAGTAGAATGAAGGAACTGGTTGGAACTTATAGTAGAATGAAGGAACTGGTTGGAACTTACAGTAGAATGAAGGAACTGGTTGGAACTTACAGTAGAATGAAGGAACTGGTTGGAACTTAGAATGCAGGAACTGGTTGGAACTTAGAATGCAGGAACTGGTTGGAACTTACAGTAGAATGAAGGAACTGGTTGGAACTTAGAATGCAGGAACTGGTTGGAACTTACAGTAGAATGAAGGAACTGGTTGGAACTTAGAATGCAGGAACTGGTTGGAACTTAGAATGCAGGAACTGGTTGGAACTTACAGTAGAATGCAGGAACTGGTTGGAACTTACAGTAGAATGAAGGAACTGGTTGGAACTTAGAATGCAGGAACTGGTTGGAACTTAGAATGCAGGAACTGGTTGGAACTTACAGTAGAATGAAGGAACTGGTTGGAACTTACAGTAGAATGAAGGAAGTGGTTGGAACTTACAGTAGAATGAAGGAACTGGTTGGAACTTACAGTAGAATGAAGGAACTGGTTGGAACTTAGAATGCAGGAACTGTTTGGAACTTACAGTAGAATGAAGGAACTGGTTGGAACTTTGAATGCAGGAACTGGTTGGAACTTTGAATGCAGGAACTGGTTGGAACTTACAGTAGAATGAAGGAACTGGTTGGAACTTAGAATGCAGGAACTGGTTGGAACTTACAGTAGAATGAAGGAACTGGTTGGAACTTACAGTAGAATGAAGGAACTGGTTGGAACTTACAGTAGAATGAAGGAACTGGTTGGAACTTACAGTAGAATGAAGGAACTGGTTGGAACGTACAGTAGAATGAAGGAACTGGTTGGAACTTACAGTAGAATGAAGGAACTGGTTGGAACTTAGAATGCAGCAACTGGTTGGAACTTACAGTAGAATGAAGGAACTGGTTGGAACTTAGAAAGCAGGACTGTTAGTCCAATTCAGGAGGCGTGCACACCATCCACCATACTCGTTAATGTTCAGTCCCTGGACAATAAAGTAAACAACCTCAGGGTGAGGATCTCCTTCCAGACATCAGGGACTCTTACATACTCTGTTTCACAGAATCATAGCTCTCTCCAGATATACTGTCCCCATCCATACAGCCGGGTTCTCAGTACATCGCACAGGCAGGATTTAAAAATATATATTTAACTAGTCAAGGCAGTTAAGAACAAATTCTTATTTTCAATGATGGCCTAGGAGCAGTGGGTTAACTGCCTTGTTCAGGGGCAGAACAACAGATTTTTACCTTGTCTGCTCAGGGATTTGATCTTGCAACCTTTCGGTTACTAGTCCAACACTCTAAACACTAGGCTACCTGCTGCCCCAAATAAAGATCTCTCCGGAAGAAGAAAGGTGGAGGTGTATGTTTCAAGATTAACTACTCATGGTGTGATTGTGATAACGTACAGGAACTCAAGTCCTTTTGCTCACCCGACCTAGAATGTCTCGCAATCAAATGCCGACCGTATTACCTCTAAAGAGAGCTCTCTTCGGTTATAGTTACATCCGTGTATATCCCCCCTCAAGCCGATACTACGGCGGCCCTCAAGGAACTACACTGGACTTTGTGCAAACTGGAAACCACATATCCTGAGGTCGTATTTATTGTAGCTGGGGACTTTAACAAATCAAATTTGAGGAAAATGCTACCGAAGTTCTATCAACGCATTACCTGCAGTACCTGCTGCTCTCGCTTCAAAAACTCTCGACCACTGTTACTCTCTCTTCAAAAACTCTCGACCACTGTTACTCTCCCTTCCGGGATGACTACAAGGTCCTCCCCTCCGTTCAGCAAATCATATCACGACTCCATTCTGCTTCCTATAGGCATAAACTCAAACAGGAAGTATCCATGCTAAGTCTCTTCAATGCTAGTCTGACCAATCAGAATCCATGCTTCAAGATTGTTTTGATCACGCGGACTGGAATACGTTCCGGGTTGCCTTTAAAAATAACATTGACGTATTCACTGACAAGGTGACTGAATTCATCAGGAACTATAGAGGGGATGTTTTTCCCACTGAGACTATTAAAACCTAACCAAACCAAAAACCGTAGAAAAATGGCAGCATTTGCACAAAATTGAAAGCGTGAACCACCGCATTTAACCAAGGCAAGGTGACTGGGAATATGGTTGAATACAAACAGTGCAGTTATGCCCTCTGTAAGGCAATCAAACAGGCAAAATGTCAGTACAGAGACAGTGGAGTCGCAATTCAACGGCTCAGGCACAAGATGTAAAGTTGAAGTCGGAAGTTTACATACACTTAGTTTGGAGTCACCAAAACTCATTTTTCAACCACTACACATATTTCTTGTTAACAACCTATAGTTTTAGCAAGTCGTTTAGGACATCTACTTTGTGCATGACACAAGTAATTTTTCCAACAATTGTTTACAGACCAGATTATTTCACTTACAATTCACTGTATCATCAATGTCCAGTGCGGTCAAAAGTTTACTATACACTAAGTATGAGAGTGCTGCTTTAAAAAACTTGGACAATTCCAGAAAATTATGTCATGGTTTTAGAAGCTTCTGATAGGCTAATTTACATAATTTACATACATAAATACACCTGTGGATGTATTTCAAGGCCTACCTTCAAACTCAGTGCCTCTTTGCTTGACATCATGGGAAAGTCAAAAGAAATCAGCCAAGACCTCAGAAAAAAAATTGTAGACCTCCATAAATCTGGTTCATCCTTGGGAGCAATTTCCAAATGCCTGAAGGTAACACGTTCATCTGTACAAACAATAGTACGCAAGTATAAACACCATGGGACCAGGCAGACGTCATACCGCTTAGGAAGGAGACATGTTCTGTCTCCTAGAGATGAATGTGCGTTGGTGCAAAAAGTGCAAATCAATCCCAGAACAACCGCAAAGGACCTTGTGAAGATACTGGAGGAAACAGGTACAAAAGTATCTATATCCACAGTAAAATATATATATATCCTATATTGACATAACCTGAAAGGCCGCTCAGCAAGGAAGAAGCCACTGCTCAAAAACCGCCATAAAAAAGACAGACTACGGTTTGCAACTGCACATGGAGCCAAATATCGTACTTTTTGTAGAAATGTCCTCTGGTCTGATGAAACAAAAATAGAACTGTTTGGCCATAATGACCATCGTTATGTTTGGAGGAAAAAGAGGGAGACTTGCAAGCCGAAGAACACCATCCCAACCGTGAAGCACGTGGGTGGCAGCATCATGTTGTGGGGGTGATTTGCTGCAGGAGGGGCTGGTGCACTTCACCAAATAGATGGCATCATGAGGCAGGAAAATTATGTGGATATATTGAAGCAACATCTCAAGACATCAGTCAGGATCTTAAAGCTTGGTCACAAATGGGTCTTCCAAATGGACAATGACCCAAAGCATACTTCCAAAGTTGTGGCAAAATGGCTTAAGGACAACAAAGTCAAGGTATTGGAGTGGCAATCACAAAGACCTTACCTCAATCCTATAGAAAATTTGTGGGCAGAACTGAAAAAGCATTTGCGAGCAAGGAGGCCTACAAACCTGACTCAGTTACACCAGCTCTGTCACGAGGAATGGGCCAAAATTCACCCAACTTATTGTGGGAAGCTTGTGGAAGGCTACCCGAAACGTTTGACCCAAGTTAAACATACTAATTGAGTGTATGTAAACTTCTGACCCACTGGGAATGTGATGAAAGAAATAACAGCTGAAAAACGTTTTTCTCTCTACTATTATTCTGACATTTCACATTCTTAAAATAAAGTGGTGATCCTAACTGACCCGAGACAGGAAATGTGTACTAGGATTAAATGTCAGGAATTGTGAGAAACTGAGTTTAAATGTATTTGTCTAAGCTGTATGTAAACTTCCGACTTCAACTGTATGTGGCAGGGACTCCAGACAATCACGGATTACAAACCAGCCACACCGTGGACAAGCTTAACACTTTTGCCCCCTTTGAGGATAACCACCGACGTGGCCTGCTCTCAAGGACTGTGGGCTCTCGTTCTCGATGGCCGACATGAGTAAGACATTTAAGCGTGTTAACCTTCGCAAGGCTGCCCATCCCAGACTACATCCCCAGCCGCGTCCTCAGAACATACGCAGACTAGGTATCTGGTGTGTTTCGGACATATTAAATCTTTCCCTATCCCAGTCTGCTGTCCCCACTTGATTCAAGATGTCCACCATTGTTCCTGTACCCAAGAAGGTAACTGAACTAAATGACTATCACCCCGTAGCAATCCCTTCTGTTATCATGAAGTGCTTTGAGAGGCTAGTTAAGGATCATATCCCCTCCACCGTACCTGACACCCTAGACCCACTTCAATTTGCATACTGCCCCAATAGATCTACAGACGCTGCAATCGCCATCGCACTGTACAATGGTATCTGGACAAGAGGAATACCTATGTAAGAATGCTGTTCATTGACTACAGCTCAGCCTTCAACACTATTAACTTATGGGCAGGTGGGACGGTAGCATCCCACTTGGCCAACATTCGGTCAAATTGCAGAGTGCGAAATTCAAACGACAGAATTATAAATATTTAACTTTCATAAAATCACAAGTGTAATACATCAAGATAAAGCTTAACTTCTTGTTAATCCAGCAGCTGTGTCAGATTTCAAAAAGGCTATACGGCGAAAGCACACCATGCGATAATCTGAGGACAGCGCCCTGCATACAAAAGCATGAAAAACATTTTTCAACCAGCCAGGTGCGCCACGAAAGTCAGAAATAGCGATATAATAAATGCCTTACCTTTGATGATATTCTTCTGTTGGCACTCCAAAGATACATCACAAATGGTTCTATTGTTCGATAATGTCCTTCTTTATATCCATAAAAACTCAGTTTAGCTGGCGCGCTTCCGTCAATAATCCACCCAGTTTCCCTCCATCAAAATGCATTCAAAATGAATCCCAAACCTTACTAAAAAACTTTTCCAAACAAATCAACGTTTATAATCAAACCTTAGGTACCCTAATACGTAAATAAACAATACAATTTAAGAAGGAGAATCGTTATTGTGTTTACCGGAGAAAAATACCAAAGAACTCTCTTCCACGTGCTTGGAAACACTACAGCCAAAATGAGAGCCACCTAGAAAACAAACATTTCTGGCTAATTTTTTACAAAAACCAGCATGAAACTCTTTCTAAAGACTGTTGACATCTAGTGGAAGCCCTAGGAACTGCAATCTGGGAGGATTTCGCCTTATAATAAAAGTGACAGCCATTGAAAACAGTGGTAGGCTGAACCTTTTTGGGGGGGATGGTTTGTCCTCGGGGTTTTGCCTGCCATATCAGTTCTGTTATACTCACAGACATAATTTTAACAGTTTTAGAAACTTTAGAGTGTTTTCTATCCAAATCTACCAATTATATGTGAGTAACAGGCAGTTTACTTTGGGCACGCTTTTCATCTGGATGTGAAAATACTGCCCCCTACTCAAGAGAGGTTAAGTAATACCCTCCAAGCTCATTATCAAGCTCAGAGCCCTGGGTCTGAACCCCTCCCTGTGTAACTGGGTCCTGGACTTCCTGACAGGCCTCCCCCAGGTGGTGAAGGTAGGAAACAATACCACTTCGCTGATCATCAACACAGGGGCCCACAAGGGTGTGTGCTCAGCCCCCTCCTGTACTCCCTGTTCACCCATGACTGCGTTGCAATGCACGCCTCCAACTCAATCATCAAGTTTGCAGATGACACAACAGTATTAAGCCTCATTACCAACAATGACTAGACGGCCTACAGGGAGGAGGTGAGGACCCTGGTGGAGTGGTGCCAGGAAAATAACCTCTCCCTCAACGTCAACAAAACAAAAGAGCTGATCCTGGACTTCTGGAAACAGCACAGGGAGCACACCCCTATCCACATCGATGGGACCACAATGGAGAAAGGGAAAAGCTACAAGTTCCTCTGCGTACACATCACTGACAATCTGAAATGGTCCAACCACACAGACAGTATGGTAAAGAAGGTGCAATAGCGCCTCTTCAACCTCAGGAGGCTGAAGAAATTCTATTCGACCCCTAAGACCCTCACAAACTGTTACAGATGCATTGAGAGCATCCTGTCGGGCTGTATCACTGCCTGGTATGACAACTGCACCACACGTAACCACAGGGCTCTCCAGAGGGTGGTGCGGTCTGCCCAACGAATTACTGGCAGAAACACTGCCTGGCCTCCAGGACACCTACAGCCCCCGATATCACAGGAAGGCCAAAAAGATAATCAAGGACATCAACCACCTGTCATGCCCTGACCTTAGAGATCCTTTTTATGTCTCTATTTTGGTTTGGTCAGGGCGTGAGTTGGGGTGGGCATTCTATGTTTTGTGTTTCTATGATTTTCTATTTCTATGTTTTGGCAAGGTATGGTTCTCTATCAGGGACAGCTGTCTATCGTTGTCTCTGATTTGGAACCATACTTAGGTATCCTTTTTTCCCACCTGTCTTTGTGGGAAGTTGACTTTGTTTAGCGCACTTTGCCTTTTGAGCTTCACGGTTTGTTTTTTGTAGTGTTTATTGTTTTGTTTGGCGTCTTTTCCAAATAAAGAGAAAATGTACGCTCACCACGCTGCACCTTGGTCCTCTCCTTTCAACAGCCGTGACAGAACTTCCCACCACCAAAGGACCAAGCAGCGTGGTAGAGAGGACTCCTGGACATGGGAAGAGATCCTGTATGGTAAGGGACCCTGGAGGCAGGCTGGGGAGTATCGCCGTCCAAGGGAGGAACTGGAGGCAGCTAAGGCGGAGCGGCAGCGTTATGAGGTAACATGGCTGGCAAGGAAGCCCGAGAGGCAGCCCCCAAAAATGTTTGGGGTGGGGCACACGGGGAGTGTGGCTGAGTCAGGTTGGAGACCTGAGCCAACTCCCCGTGCTTACCGTGGCGAGCATGTGACTGGTCAGGCCCCGTGCTATGGGGTGATGCGCACTGTGTCTCGGTTGAGCATTCACAGGCCGGTGTGCTCGGTGCCAGCGTCCCGCATTTGCCGGGTGGAAGTGGGCATCCAGCCAGAACGGGTTGTGCCAGCTCTGCACTCGAGACCGCCAGTGCGCCTCCACGGCCCAGTGTATCCGGTGCCTCGGCCACGGATGAAGCCTCCTGTATGTCTCCCCAGCCTGGTGAGTCCTGTGCCTGCTCCCAGAGCCAGGCCTCCTGTGTGTCTCCCCAGCCTGGTGAGTCCTGTGCCTGCTCCCAGAGCCAGGCCTCCTGTGTGTCTCTCCACTCCAGAGACGGCTTCCAGCCCGGAGCCTCCAGAGACGGTCTCCAGCCCGGAGCTTCCAGAGACGGTCTCCAGCCCGGAGCTTCCAGAGACGGTCTCCAGCCCGGAGCCTCCAAAGATGGGTCTCCAGCCCGGAGCCTCCAGAGACGGTCTCCAGCTCGGGACCTCCAGCGACGGTCTCCAGCCCGGAGCCTCCAGAGACGGTCTCCAGCCCGGAGCCTCCAGCGACGTTCTCCAGTCCGGAGCCTCCAGCGATGGTCTCCAGCCCGGGGCCTCCAGCGACGGTCTCCAGCCCGGAGCCTCCAGAGACGGTCTCCAGCCCGGAGCCTCCAGCGACGTTCTCCAGTCCGGAGCCTCCAGCGATGGTCTCCAGCCCGGGGCCTCCAGCGACGGTCTCCAGCCCGGAGCCTCCAGAGACGGTCTCCAGCCCGGACCCTCCAGCGACGTTCTCCAGTCCGGAGCCTCCAGCGACGTTCTCCAGTCCGGAGCCTCCAGCGACGGCCTCCAGTCTGGAGTCTTCAGCGAGGGTGCCCAGTCCGGGGCCCGCAACGAGAGTGCCCAGTCCGGGGCCCGCAACGAGGGTGCCCAGTCCAGGGCCCGCAACGAGGGTGCCCAGTACGTGGCCCGCAACGAGGGTCCCCAGTCCGGGGCCCGCAACGAGGGTTCCCAGTCCGGGGCCCGCAACGAGGGTCCCCAGTCCGGGGTCTGCGGCGAGGGTCCCGGCACCAGAGGTGCCACCAAAGTGGGGTGAGCCAGCGGTGGAGCGGGGTCTGCGCCCCGTACCTGAGCCGCCGCCGCGGATAGATGCCCACCCAGACCCTCCCCTATAGGTTTAGGTTTTATGTAATACATGTATCACTAGCCACTTTAAACTATGCCACTTTATGTTTATATACCCTACATTACTCATCTCATATGTATAGACTGTACTCTATACCATCTACTGCATCTTGCCTATGCCGTTCTGTCCCATCACTCATTCATATATCTGTATGTACATATTCTTTATCCCTTTACACTTGTGTGTATAAGGTAGTAGTTGTGGAATTGTTAGGTTAGATTACTTGTTGGTTATTACTGCATTGTCGGAACTAGAAGCACAAGCATTTCGCTACACTCGCATTAACATCTGCTAACCATGTGTATGTGACAAATAAAATTAGATTTGATTTGATTAGATTTTTGCTGCCGGAGTCCGCACCTTTGTGGGGGGATACTGTCACGCCCTGACCTTAGAGATCCATTTTATGTCTCTATTTTGGTTTGGTTAGGGCGTGAGTTGGGGTGGGCATTCTATGTTTTGTGTTTCTATGATTTTCTATTTCTATGTTTTGGCCAGGTATGGTTCTCAATCAGGGACAGCTGTCTATCGTTTTCTCTGATTTGGAACCATACTAAGGTAGACTTTTTCCCCACCTGTCTTTGTGGGAAGTTGACTTTGTTTAGGGCACTTTGCCTTTTGAGCTTCACGGTTTGTTTTTTGTAGTGTTTATTGTTTTGTTCGGCGTCTTTTCCAAATAAAGAGAAAATGTACGACCACGCTGCACCTTGGTCCTCTTCTTTTCACGGCCGTGACACCACCCAAGCCACGGCCTGTTCACCCCGCTATCATCCAGAAGTAGAGCTCAGAACAGGTGCATCAAAGCTGGGACCGAGAGACTGAAAACCAGCTTCTATCTCAAGGCCATCAGACTTTTAAATAGCCATTCTATCTCAAGGCCATCAGACTTTTAAATAGCCATCACTAGCCCGGCCTCCACCAAGTACCCTGCTCTGAACTTAGTCACTGTCACTAGCCAGCTACAACCCGGTTACTCAACCCTGCACCTTAGAGGCTGCTGCACTATGTACATATACATGGAATCACTGGTCACTTTAATAATGAAACACTGGTCACTTTAATGTTTACATGCTGTTATACTAATTTCATATGTGTATTCTAGTCAATGCCACTCTGACATTGCTTGTCCTAATATTTCAATTTTTTCTTAATTACATTATATTACTTTTAGATTTGTGTGTATTGTTATGAATTGTTAGATACTACCGCACTTTTGGAGCTAGGAACACAAGCATGCTTACCATCTGCTAAATATGTGTATGCGTGATTTGATGTGATTTGAACTTAGAACACAGGAACTGGTTGGAACTTAAAACCACTAGGAGTCATTCTTGTATCTTTATTGTATTCTTAGCAATGACACAGTTATACTGGGTCCAAGCACGATTGACAGAGTGTTGTGCATATTTCAGGCGACAAAATAATAGTTGGTGTTTGACACAGGAAAGTTGACCGGACACAGGCATGGGAAGCTGAGCTGAGAAGGTTGACATTACAGAAGGCATTTACTTCAGGGGCCACACAGGGTCAAGGGTTAATACGTTTCCTTCACAAAACAATTCTGCATCAACTCACACTCCACATTTCCTGTCCATTGCTTTTTCCATCCAGTTGTTTACATATTTTTACCAAACAAATAAAGGAAAGGGAGGAAGCCTATAACCAGTTGTTGCTATTTACTTAAATGCAGGCAAAATTATTTTAAGTTATTAGGTTCAAAATCAGATTGACAGTACACTGAAGCTCAAATAGCCGACAGTTAGGATAACTTGCTTTCACTATTAGGAATTTGACTTACATTTCCATGAATCACCTTAACTTTAATAATGTTGTATTACTGTATTACTGTATTTACTGTATTTAAAATTGTAAAATACAATGCAAATACAGTGAACTTATTCTTGTCCACCAGTTTGTATGCTTGTAAATGTCAAAGCCTGTTACATTGTTATGCTATAAAATAATTATTGTCCGCTTAAGTCAACAATCACTACAGAACCATGCATTGTCATGTAGAAAGTTTACACTTTCTGAAACTTGAAACCAGCCCAGGACCAAATGTACATAAGGTCAAACTCAGTCATGCCTTTGAATTCTTCTAATTTATTACCTTCCATTATAAACTCTCAATATCCCCCGAAAGAACACGACTGCATGCTAGCAGTAAAAGAGGTATGTGAAGCCGTGTAACAGTTGGCAAAACAATACCAGGGTGTGTGCACCCATGGACTATTTTATGGAGGGGGGGGGGGGGGGGGGTCACAGTGGACAGCCTAGGCAATGGACACCATGTGAGTGGCCTATGGAATATTGATTTCAAATTGCATGCGTCTTAAATTATGGGAATCTCTTCTGTTGCCTCTGTCTCTCTTAAGTCTTGAGAGTCAACAAGAGAACACATCTAGGATTGGATTGTCAAGTTTCTGTCAAACAAAAGTTGGAAAAACTCATTGCAGGCCTATTTACAGTATGAATAAGTCATTACATAATCTCTTTCAACACACACTACTGTATCTCAAACCACTATTGATTTTCTTTTTTTACCAGAAGACTGAAGAACATGCCTACTCTCTAAGGATATAATCAACATGCATCCATGTTAGCTCTCTGCAGTGTTTCTGGTTGCTCTGGGCAATCTGACAGTCTTTGCGAAGCAGAACTCGAGGACTGTGGAACCACTTCACTCTGAAAGACAATGAAAAGACAGATTATAGTTTAAAAACATTATTTTACACATCATGTGAACATGCTATATTTCAATGTAGCACAGTAAGACTTTTATTTCTTATACCGTTGACTGTGAGTTTGGTGGAGCACTCTGCCCTGCCCAAGGCATTGTCTGCAATGACTTTGTACTCTCCAGTGTCCTTGGGTCCAACCCTCAGTATGAGCATGGAGCAGACCCCACAGGTGTTGGTGATAAGATAGTTGGTGTTGGTGTTGAGGCTGATATTGTTGCGGTACCATGTGACATGAGGTGTTGGGTCCCCTCTGACAGCACAGCTCATGTAGCACTCGTAGCTCTCAGGGGTGCTGTGCGTTTTCAGTGGAACTAAGAACGATGGCGCTGACTCAAAGTTGAGGCTCTTGAATGAGCTGACAGCCATTGAGAACTTATCTAGATGAAACAAAATGAATATGGGAAAGTCTCAGTTAGTGGTTCAAATTGCTTTTATGACTTCATTTAGTTTTGTTTAGGCCTATTCATGAGAAATGTGAAACTGTTGAAACTCATTGAACTGTTGTTCAAATTACAATATCATACTTCTGCGACCACAAGGTTTTGGTCTGAGATCTTTTTCAGAACAGTATCACAGACCACAGTGTGCTGTAGCTTCTCCCCATTAAATGACAAACATGTTAACTTCACTAGGGTAGGGGGCACTATTTTCACCTCCGGATGAAAAGCATGCCCAAAGTAGACTGCCTGCTACTCAGGCCCAGAATTTAGGATATGCATATAATTGGTAGATCTGGATAGAAAACACTCTAAAGGTTCCAAAACTGTTAAAACAATGTATGTGAGTATAACAGAACTGATTTGGCAGGCGAAAACCTGAGAAAAATCCATCCAGGATGTGGGATTTTTTTATGTTTGTAGTTTTCTATTGAATGCTATTACAGTATCCATTGATTTAGGACTCAAATTGCACATCCTATGGCTTCCACTAGATGTCAACAGTCTTTAGAAATTGTTTCAGGCTTGTATTCTTAAAAATGAGGGAGTAAGACCACTCTGAATGAGTGAACCCTACAGTGTCCCAGAGATTTTTCATGCGCACGACCGAGAGTGCGCCTTTCTTGTTTACCTTTTATATTGACAACGTTATTGTCCGGTTGAAATATTATCGATTATTTAGGCTTAAAACAACCTGAGGATTGATTATAAACATTATTTTTAATGTTTATACGAACATTACAGATACCTTATGGATTTTTTGTCTGCCTGTTGCGACTGCGTTTGAGCCTGTGGATTACTGAACAAAATGTGCGAACAAAGGTTTTTGGATATAAACAGGGATTTTATCGAACAAAACAAACATTTATTGAGTAAATGCGAGTCTTGTGAGTGCAACCATATGAAGATCATTAAAGGTAAGTGATTAATTTTATCTCTATTTCTGACTTGTGTATCTCCTCTACTTGGCTGGTAACTGTTTGTAATGATTTGTCTGCTGGGCGCTGTTCTCAGATAATCCCATGGTATGCTTTCGCCGTAAAGCCTTTTTGAATTCTGACACCGTGGTTGGATTAACAAGACGTTAATCTTTAAACCGATGTATAACACTTGTATGTTTTCTGAATGTTTATAATGAATATTTCTGTTTTTGAATTTGGCGCTCTGCAATTTCACTGGATGTTGGCCAGGTGGGACACTAGTCCCTAGTACCCTAGTACGCTAGCGTTCCTAGTGAGGTTTTAACTAACAAACATCTGTTTTGGTTTCCTCTTGAGGGTGACTTATGATTCTCTCTCTGGATAATCAACAATGATTCATAACAATCTTAACATGCCTTTTTTCTTGGTCACTCCCCAGGTTGGCGACTCAGAAGGCTCAGAGAGACCCATGTCATTTTTGGCGTAGACACGGAAGTAGTACTCTCGTCCAGCCATGATGTTGAGGGCTGTGAACTTGTTGTTGAAGAGGTGGTCGGCTACAGTTTGCCACATTCGCTTGACGGAGTCGCGTCTGGACACTATGTAGTGCAGCCTGTCGTCCCTCTTCTCATCTGGGGAGGGAGTCCAGGTCACAGTCACTGTTCCAGGAACATTCTGTTCCAACTCCGCCGGGCCAGGAGGCTTGGGATCATCTGGAACCAGATAAGAGAGACATCGTCGTCAACCATTCATTTGAATGTACAGTACATGCAATATTACACATACAGTGTAATAAATGTATTTGTCATTGTAAAGTAGACTCTACAGAAAACACCACTCTTCAGCGCATGTCATATCCTCACATGGTCTCTCCTATCATTGCTATGCGGATGACACTCAACTACTTTTCTCCTTCCCCCCCTTCTGACACCCAGTTGGCGAAACCCATCTCTGGCAGATATCTCAGCTTCGATGTCGGCCCACCACCTCAAGCTCAAGCTTCTCTTCCTCACGGGGAAGGCCTGCCCACTCCATCATGGTTGACTCCACGGTGTCCCCCTCCCAGAGTGCAAAGAACTTTGGCGTTCTCTGCAAACTTAAAAGCAGTACTCGCTCCCGCAGGTTCTTGCTCAACAACATCCGTAGAGTATGACCGTATCTCACACAGGAAGCGGTGCAAGTCCTAATCCAGGCACTTGTCCTCTCCCATCTGGATTACTGCAACTTGCTGTTGGCTAGGCTCCCTGCTTGTGCCATCAAACCCTTGTAACTTATCCAGAATGCTGCAGCCCGCTTGGTGTTCATCCTTCCCAATTTCTCCCATGTCACCCCGCTCCTTCACACACTCCACTGGCTTCCAGTCGAAGCTCGCATCCACTACAAGACCATGGTACTTGCCTATGGAGCAGCAAGAGGAACTGCCCCTCCTTAACTTCAGGCTATGCTCAAACCCTACACCCCAACCCGAGCACTTTGTTCTGACACCTCTGGTCTTTTGGCCCTAGGGCAGCTCCTGCTTAGCCCAGTCCAAGCTCTCCTCTGTCCTGGCACTCCAATGGTTGAACCAGCTTCCCCCTGAAGCTAGGACAGCAGAGTCCCTGCCCAACTTCCAAAAATATGTGGAACCCTACTTCTTCAAATAGTATCTTAAATAATCTCACAGCACCCCTCACACAACCCCTCCTCATGCCACAGATGACAGATAATAAACACAGTAGTGATTTTTTACAGAGTTCCACCACTGACTGTCAATACCACTGACTGTCAATACCACTGACTCTCAATATCACTCACTGTCATTACCACTCACTGTCATTACCACTCACTGTCATTACCACTCACTGTCAGTAACACTCACTGTCATTACCACTCACTGTCATTACCACTCACTGTCATTACCACTCACTGTCATTACCACTCACTGTCAATACCACTCACTGTCAATACCACTCACTGTCAGTAACACTCACTTTCCACCACTCACTGTCAATACCACTCACTGTCAAACCACTCACTGTCAATACCACTCACTGTCAATACCATCACTGTCAGTAACACTCACTTTCCACCACTCACTTTCCACCACTCACTTTCCACCACTCACTTTCCACCACTCACTGTCAATATTTAGTGGAATGTCTTGCTTGTATGATTATACCTGTGACTCTGATCTCGATACTGAAGGTCTCCTGACCAACCATGTTCTTGACGATGATGGTGTAGATTCCTGTGTCGGGACGCTCAGATGTGGGGATTAGGAGCTGGGATGTATTATCGGAGTTGCTAATGGTTACAAGTTTTGATACTGGCATCCCATCCTTTAGCCACGTTATGTTTGGCATAGGAGAAGCCTGCCAAAAGACAACGTAGAAATAGACAGATGAGTTTGTTTGGTAGTGTAGCCCTTTCCTGCAGACAATGACCAAAAGCCCCCTCTTTGGCCTCATGGGTGGAATATTCCAAAAAACCTGACGAATATTTCAGTCTTCTGTGATATACTGTATTTAAAGTGTAATATTGGGATACAAACTTAAAACTTAATGCATACTGTATATCTGACATGGTACAGGTGTCTTTCTTTTAACCCATAATCATGTGTGTGAGGTGTATACCTTTGTTTCAAAGTAGATTTGTTTAAGACTACCAAGAATCACTCTGTGGCCGTGATTTAGCCCACGGCAATAAAAGGTTAAGGGAATGTTTCTACAATGAGCAATCGAATTTTTTAAGTATCTCTGTTAACATCCATCACATTTCATTACAGAATTTGTTGCTCTGATTTTGTATTTCTACACCATTGCAACACATTCTAGGTCACAGAGTATCACACTTACATGGAATAGCAGACTGAGTTCTGTAATTTGCCATAGAAACTGGTCATTCCGATGTAAAACCCAATAAGGCATTGTTTACATGCACAAGATTTTGCTGACCACAAAGTTGATGTTGATTCGAGCAGAATTCCCGGCTCTCACAACCATGAAGCTCTTCATTTTGCGATCAGTGAAATGTGGTCTCACTATGAGAAACGAGAAAATCATATTAAAAAAACCTTTGAAATTATATAACTTGAAATAAGATAATGAGAATATAATAATATGTGTATAATCACTCCAGGTTTTAGGTTTTCATTCTGTGTTTCAGTCTTAGAACTACTATCATGATACTGTGAACACAAACTTGACAAAAACAATGTTGACAATTTGATGTCACTCACCTGGGGGAGGCATAGCCAGGATGTAGTTGTCCAAGCCTCTGGGCTCCCCTTCTCCCCCGTCATTGGTGGCAATCACTCTCACCCAGTACATGGCCATTGACTTAAGACCCAAAATGTTATTGGAGGTCATGATGATGGGGTTATTGTTACAGCGGTCCCACTCTGGGTTTGCTGCTGGTCTGATCTCCACAAAGTATCCCTTGGCTTCATCTTGGACCCCTTCCTCCTCTATGGGTTTAGTCCAACCCAGGGACAAGGTGGTGTAGGTGGAGTCTGTCACCTTCAGGTCAATGATTTGACCGGGGGGCTCTGAAGGACACAAATGATTTCAGGGGTGAGTAGAATATACTGTTTGCGACAGCTGCTCATAAACATACTTTATATTTGAACTGTAATGTTATGCCTTATTTACCAGTCAAATGACGTGTTGTATTATCAAATGATGGCTGATTTCCAGAGTTTGTCATCGCTATCTCAGAATGAAACAGATCATATTACTTACTCTTTGGGTCTCTTGCAATAACAAATTCAGAGGGGGTGCTTGGCTCTCCAGCACCAGATATGTTGATAGCTGCAACACGGAACTCATACTCTATTCCCTCAATAACGTCTTTGACTGCAATCCCTTGACCTGAAAGTATGGGTGTGACAAAAAATAGATAATGAAGGGATCAAAATATTTCTTTATTGTTTCAGCGCTTTGAGAGTATGGTTGTATTTATAGCAATATAGAAATCAGGTTGTGTACTGGTATGGAATGCAATTAGAACAAAACAAATACAGAAAGACACTTGGAGGATGAACCAAGTATTGAAATGGACACACCTTTGATTGGCTCTTTCAAATTGTTGATTGAACCCCATAGATTGCTGCCCTTCTTGCGTTTCTCCAGGTGATAACCTAGAATATTAGTTCCTCCAGTGTTGGAAGGGGGAACCCATTCCAGATTGATGCAGTTTGCAAAGGCACTGATCACTTTGGGTGAGGAAGGTTGTCCGGGATATGCTAGGTAACAAGGGGAAAAAAGTACATTTTGGAGGTCTGATGGCATCCTCCATTGGGAGAAAGAGAGAACCCTAATTCAACAGCTAAATTCTGCATTCTGGTGACAGATTTTGCCTTACCTCTTGTACCGGCCTGGATGTCATCTGTCTCCATCATTTCACTTATGCCCTGCTCAGTCACAGCCCTGATATGGTAGCAATACTTCCTTCCATGGTCTACATTGGTGTCCCTGTATTTGGGCTCTCCAGGGATCTGACCCAGCTTCATCCAGGAGTTACGGCCCAGCTGCTGTCGTTCCAGGATGTAGTTGATCACAGGAGAGCCACCATTGTCTTTTGGAGGCCTCCATTTAAAGTCAAGTACAGCCGAAGAAGCTTCAATGATCTCCACAGGTCCTAAGGCAGGGCTTGGTCTGTCTGTGAATAGATATAGGGGAGCCTAATTATACTCCAGTTAGCCTTATGTTATCCTAGATAATGTTGTGTATGAAGCTAGAAGCTGTATTGCCAATATTATGTAAAAGGTGGAGACACCCTGATATGTCATTCAGGCAAGCACAAAGGATTGTCGTAGCAACATTGCAAATAGATTCATATCATCCCACTGACCCAGCACAATCAACCTGGATCTGCCCTCAATGGTTCCACATTCATTTTTGATCTTGATCTTGATTTCTCCTGTGGCTTTCCGCTGGCACTTGCTGAGGAGGAGGCGACTGTGTGTGAGCGACTTCTCAATGTTGATGTGTTTGTCCTCCACGAACTCCTCACCTTCATTGTACCAATAGATCTTCATTGGGTCACGACCCATAAAAGACAGTTTGAAGGTAGCGCTCTGGCCAACCTTTATTATGACGGGCTTTGAGAAATCAGCCAGGTCATCTGGGTTTACTCTGGGTGGATCTGTAACACAGATGTCACATACATATAATAGCACAAATACAGTACATATAGTAGCTACAATATATGTTAGTTGACTTGGCATTGCATGTCCATCTTCAGAGTATGCTGCATTCGCTCAATACTTCAACTGCCTCAACGTTTCCATTAATTATGTTAAAAGATGGATGGATGGATGGATTCCTTTACCCTCTACAACGAGTATGGACTCTGTTTTACGTCCATCAGCTTCAAATCGGTATTTGCCAGAATCTTCCTCCTTGCAGTTCTTCAGTATAAGCCTGTGAAAGGCCCCATCATGTGTCATCGCAATATCATCTGATGCTTCTATCTGGAAGGAAACAAACAAAGTACTGTTTAGACCTGTAAAGAACTGCATGCGCTGTTGCAGCTCAATTATTACTTTTTCTGCATTTAGTCTCTGCAATATTTTTCTATTTCGCAGTTTCATACTGAACAGAACTTACCTGCTGTAGTAGTTGAAAAAACAAGATGGCAAAAACAAGTTGGATTTGAGATTACATTTTTGAAGAGTATTGCATGTATGATGGCATTTCCAAATCTGAGGACTGATGTTTATAGTTACTACCGTTTTTCTAACTCACCTCTTCTCCATCTTTGTACCAGATTCCTTCACAGTTTTCCCTGCTCAGTTTACACTCCAGTTCACCTCTGTTGCCCATATTAACACTGATGTCTGACAATCCACTGGTAAAGTGCACTCCTGGGTCTAGAGGATACATCAAGTCGTAGTCAATGTAGTGATAGGAAGATGGAAGATGATGTAGTGTGAATGTGATGCCTGGACATTACAAATCATTGAACACCTTGAAACCTCTTACCTATGATGGTGTCTGGGATCAGTGGACCTGTTCTCACTCTTTTCTTCTTCTCTTCAACTGGTATCTCTTCGTCTCCAGGCTCTTTGTTCTTCTCTTCAACTGGTATCTCTTCGTCTCCAGGCTCTTTGTTCTTCTCCTCAACTGGTGTCTCTTCGTCTCCAGGCTCTTTCTTCTTCTTTTCAACTGGTATCTCTTTGTCTCTAAGCTCTTCCTTCTTCTCTTCCACAGGCTCAGGCTCTTTCTTCTCGTCCTTGTTCTCCAGCTCTAGTTCGGGCGCTGCTGCTGCCTTAGCATCCATGTCTGCCTTAATCTGTTTCGCCAACTCCATTCTCTCATATCTCTCTTTGTCCAGCTTAGCTTTCTGCTCTGCAGCTATTTTAGCCAAGTCTACCTCTCCCCCACCAGCTCGAGTTGTTTTGCGGACTTTCTTTTTCCCCTTGGTGGCTGGATCGTTATCAGCTGGAGCGTGGGCAAATAAGAACATAGGTAGAGATATAGGTTAGTAAAGATTGTCAATGTTTTGCATTTTTACTGTCTGATATGGATAATGTTTGATTGATATTGATCAATTTACTTAACAAGTGACATATATTTGACATTATATGCCCTTACACAAGTAAGAGTCACATGACTTAGCGACACTTTTTGTGTTTGAAACGTCATCTCCTTACCCTCCACAACAAGAAAGGCATTGCAAGACTTGATCCCTGCACATACTGAATAGATACCACCATCCAGTTTCGCACAGTCCTTCACAACCAATCTATGAATGAGCATGTCCTCTGACACTTCAATGTCAAACTTCTCCCCTTGTTCACACGGTTGATTCTTCCCCGTCCATTGAATCTTTGACATGGGGGATGACAGGACACATTCAAACACGCCATCCTCTCTCTCCGTGGCCTTCACTTCCTGAATTTTGACCAGGAAATCCGCCATGGGAACTGAATAAAATACAAATTTGGAAGAAATACTTTATCTGGAACAAAATGACAGAATGACATGTGTTATGTTCCCTTTTTGTTTTGGTCGATTTTGAACAGACATTCATTTTTGCATACCGGCTAACCTGAGGGAATTTTGTTGGCATTAGGGATTGTTAGCCTATATGAAATGGGAAATGATTAAACAGAGAATAAATTGAAGACATCTCACCTTTGAAGTCAGTTGAGAAGATAAGTACCCCCTCCACCATCACTTGGTACAATCCTTCATCATCTCCAGCAAGATCCTTAATGCCAAATGTAAATTTTCTTCCTGTTTTCTTCAGAAAATGCTTATCTTCTGTTTCAACACTGAACGGAACCATTACTCCATCCTGTATAAAAACACATTGTCAGTCTTAATTAATGCATACAAAAAACACATTTAATGTAAAGACACCTATTCGTTATTCTAAAATAAAATCAAACATGTTCTGCTTGGTTGTTGTTACAATGCATATAACAGTGTGTATTTCACACCATTCTCACCTTGAACAGGAAGATCTTGACGTTGGGGTCTTTAAGCGACATCTCAAATTCAAACTCTGCACCTCCACCAGGTTTTACTT
Organism: Salvelinus alpinus; assembly: GCF_045679555.1. NCBI lineage: Eukaryota > Metazoa > Chordata > Actinopteri > Salmoniformes > Salmonidae > Salvelinus > Salvelinus alpinus. The sequence goes on along the minus strand of NC_092087.1, from coordinate 13,872,380 downwards.
CAATGTGTTTCAGATTGCTGAGGTTTTCAACATACTGTAGGAGCAAAAAACACATTCACTGGTAATGATGTTGGTGATATTCAGTTACTGTTCATTTTGGAATACAGCAGTGTATGTAAGAGGAATAAACACCTCACTTTTCACATACTGGTAAATGCTGGGTGGCAGGTAGCCTAGCGGTTAAGAGTTTGGGCCAGGAACCGAAAGGTTGCTGATTTGAATCCCCGAGCTGACTAGGTGAAAAATCGGTCGATGTGCCGTTGAGCAAGGCACTTAACCCTAATTGCTCCTGTAAGTCGCTCTGGATAAGAGCGTCTGCTACTGTAAATTACTAAAATGTAAAAAAAACTTAAGCTATATACAGGCATTTTTATTATCTTTGACTATCTCTGATTCAGGCAAACCTTTGCTTGATCCTCCTCCCTCTCAACCTTCTTCGCGTTCAGTGTCTTCAGCATCCAGCGGAAGTTAGTGACTCCAAACTCAGCACAGATTTTCTCATAGTCTTTCTTGTCGGCACTCATCAACACATCCCAAAACCTTGGATCGATTTCTCCATCTTTTTTGTCATCTTTGTTTGATTCTACAACCCTTAAACAAGAAGAATACAACTGTATCTCATTCACGCGTCAAAACCATTATGGTAGAATTAGGATCTAGAACCTAGCTATGATTGATTGTTTTTCTACTATTGTCTTACGCTTTTGTTAGGAGATTTTTGAAATCTTCAGGTGGCTTCACAGCAGCTAAATTGAGATTGAACTTTTACGTTATTTTGTACAGTTAATGTCACTTAAACTTTGTTTTGTGATTGAAATTCAGTGACTGACCTGCTCGTGCATCTTTCATAGCCTTGCTCTTCTTATATCCCACTGAAAGGCAAGAGATGTTTCATTAGATGATTTGGTTAATTAAGATCAATCGGATCAATTATACGTTGTCTGGCTTAGATCCTGAGGATATGTGTCTGCCAGTGTTTTGTTAAGGATCTACAGTATTTAACATAACATGATGTTTCTCTTGTTCAAGACTCAGTTATGAGATGTAACCCGGTTTAGCGCCATATATCAACCCAGGAGAAATGGTGTCCTCACTTTCAATTACATTGAGGTTAGCGGTGACCACAGCTTTTCCATACTCATTGGTGGCAAAGCATTTGTAGGTATCAGCTTGTTCTGGAGATACTTCCGGCATCTGTGAACACAAATTGAGCAAGAGTATTACTATTTGGAACAAAATTTGTTAGCGTCAATTACGTCACCCCAGATTGGGGACGAAGGCAAGAAGAAGAACAACGGCGACAGTGAAAAAAGATATGTTTGTAAAAGAGCTGGGCTAATTGTAACCAGCTGATCTCTTGTTAAACCATCTAAAATAACACAGCTGATCTCAATTGCAGTCAACATTGGCCAGCGATTTATCGCTCGCTAACGTGGATGTCGAGGTTATCTTTTAGTCCTCATTGCAGCCAACATTTTGTTTATTATTTCGCCCTCTGGTTCGTATTACGTAAGGTGGAAATCAGGTTGTTTCAGATCCATTGAGGTTGTTTAGAAATACCAAAAAGGTGTCACTGTAAATTGTTGCTCCTCTCCAATACTAGGGTGTTGACTCACCTCTATATAGTGCTCATTAGGCGTGGCTGGATCAGATACAATTTTGTATCTCTCTGGTTCATTTACTTCTCCATTACTTCTTGTCCAATGCACACTTGGTGTCGGATTACCAGACACAATTGCTTTGAAAACAGCACATTTCCCTTTATAAAATAATGCAATAAAACACAGTTAATGTCAACTCAGTATACTGTCAATTTCAAGCAAGGATCAAGGAAATATTTGCAATTTAAAGACTTTAGTACTATCTCACATTGTCATTGTGGTTTGATATATGAACCATACCTTCCTGAATAGTCAAAGCGATGGGTTTGCGGGTGAAATCAGGGGTGGTCATGCCCACAGGAAGCTCCTCCACAAACTGTGTAATCATGACCCCAGGGACTCTGGATCTCTTTTTGATTGCCACTAGAGGGATGTAGGACAAAGAGCAGGATTAAACGTACACATATACAGTACATCACAATAGTCTTATAGGAATAATACGAAATCGGAAAGAAACTTGATTTATTCATTGTTGTATGAACATTTACATTGATTAGTTACGATTTGATAAAAAAGTATATTATGTTTAGAAAACATGTAATGTTTGTGCTGCTGCCATGTTGTGTTGTTGTCTTAGGTCTCTCTTCATGTAGTGTTGTGGTGTCTCTCTTGTCGTGATGTGGGTTTTGTCCTACGTTATACATTTTTTTCAAGCCCCTGTCCCTTTTGCCTCTTGGTAGGCTGTTATTGTAAATAAGAATTTGTTCTTAATTGACTTGCCTAGTTAAATAAAGATGTTTTTTTTTTTTTTTAAACATCAGTTTAGAAAAAAATACATGACTTACCCTGCCCTGGAGCAGTGGGCTCCTCGTCTTTAGTTTTCTTGAAGAATTTCATCTCGCGATGGATAGCAGTTTTGCCAGCTTTTCAGATGGTTCTCTGCTACTGAAATAGAGAACATGTATTTCAAATCAAGTTAACAAGATCCTGTTTTTTGTTTGGCATAAAGTTGTGAACCAAGTAGGGATGTCCAATAATGTATTTTTTAATCGCTTAACAAGCACCATTAAGCTTACTGTGCTCCTGGAATGACATACAACTTAAAGGGGGCTCCCGAGTGGCGCTGCGCTCTAAGGCACTGCATCTCAGTGCTAGAGGTGTCACTACAGACCATGGTTTGATTCCAGGCTGTATCACAACCAGCCGTGAGTCCCATAGAGCGATGTACAATTGACCCAGCATCGTCCAGGTTAGGGTTTGGACGGGGTAGGCCGTCATTGTCAATAAGAATTTGTTCTTAACTAACTTGCTTGGTTAAATAAATAAATAAATACGAAGCAGCAAGCTAAAATAACATTATACAAATTAACCATTTAACCAATAAGCTTAACCGGCTAATGTACCATGGTTGGCTAACTGGTTAACCTACCTATCAACTGCGTTGATTTTGTATACATATTGCATGAATACCATTGTGAATGCACAGTGGTACCCTGAGATAAACTGGTGAAGACCTTTCTAATGGGAAAATGTAAGAATACCAAATATCATTTTTTGATTTAGTGTGATCAACATAATGTTTATCATAAATAGTCTCTGGGCCCTACAGTACATAATGGCTTGGTTGTCATGACTGTCATCTCTGGGTCACTGCACTCCACAGTGTTTATAGGAATTACTTGGCTTACTAAGGAGCGCGGACCTCACTGAGGGCCACGAAGGAAGACTGCTGCACATTTCTTCAGTATATGAGCTAAGCATGTGGGATGGTAGGTGTCACAGGACAGGACAGCTATTAGTAACAGTAAGAAACCCCATCTGTCTCCCACACAATTAATCTTCCACAGATGGTACCACCGGGTGCCATTTACCCATTGCTTTAACCGCTGGATTAAGGCAATATTTCTGTCCTAGGAATCTGATGCTGACACATTTTGAGTAAACCTTGCTCTTGGTGAGGTCTCTATTAAAAGGGGGAATGGGAGGGAGAGCGTGTGACAGATGGTAGGATACAGCATTCTTGTCGCTGTCTTTAACATTTGGACAAGCAGGACACTTTAAAAAAAGTCCTTGGAAACTCTTGCAAGTGGATTATTTTGATTTTGGGGATTTGAGTGCAGTCATACCGGCATTCTCCATTGTCTAGTGCATTCGTTTACATTTCAAGATCCAATGAAACTCTTAACTAATACCCATACCAACAATCTGTGTACGCTATATTTTCTCTGTTTAAACACGATAATATGTTTCATATATTTGTTGGTATGAAGAAACTTGCACAGTTTATAAATTGTGCACAGAAATCTTAACGATCTGACTTTCTCATAAAAACACTTGACACTGCAGTCACTTGACAGTGCAGTCAGTGTAGATTTCTTTTTTATATCGCAACTTTTACTTTAGCACGTACTAGTGCAGGTGGTTGGATCATGATATGCTCCAAGAGGTGGTAACTCAAGATGGACGGTAAATTAAAGAATTCCTGTGATCACAGAATACTTAGCATGCCCAATGTAGGCTGTGGCAAGTGACCTGCTTCATTTTTCATGCAATAGGTCACATAGCTCATAAAACTATCTATCATGGACCAACATGTGACGCAAGTCACTCGCTGAAAATGGAACGGGCTACTGTAAACTACCTCACTCAGGTCAACTACATTTTTATGCAATTTTAAGTCAATAGAAGCAAAATGTCATTCTGAAGAAGGATCAGGTCATGAGCCAATATATGTATTGGGTTTGCCCACTTTGACAGAAGGCATTGGAGCTTGAATATATGCTAAATATAATGCTATTGCGTATGTGAAATTAGTATAAATAATAATTGAACATTTGGAAACAATTTTATATATTCGCCTGTCAGTGTTCCATTGCTACAGGCTAAATCCACAGGTCACATTTTACCACGCAAGAACCTTCTCCTTGCTCACCATCTTCATTCTGACTTCCTCACCTGTTCACTACTCTGGCACCTCTGCTTTTTGCTACGGGATTAACCAAGGAATTAAATGTTTTTCACGTGAGCTACACTTCACTTTTTCATTGTTGCTAGGAGACAATCTTTGCCTCTTCTTTCTCTAGCTGTACAGTTCCCAGTTGTAAGAGTTCAAATGCACTTATTTTACCAATGATATGAACAACTTTTGCTTGCTTTTGGATAGTCAATGAGACAACCAAAGTAAAGTAATCAAGCCAGGAGGTGGCTTTCCATTAGGATGCCGTGCAAGTTTGAATGTCATCGTCTACGCTGTGCTGTACTTCCATATTTGTATGGGATGAAAAATAGCCCTGCCTAGCAACTGTGCTGTGGGATTGATTTATAAATAAGATGGGTATGTGGCAGGTCTATGTCCCAGGACGCCGAGCTCCGTCTAGTGGCAATCAGTCTCTTTTTACTGCCTGGGCAGTTCCATTGGGGGTTTGTGTCTACACAGCATCATCTTGACAGTTAGAAGATGCCTCTCTTAGTTGCCCCGATCTTTTGAGAGGAGAAGCGGTCACAAGATGTATCAAACCGTTAACAGTATTCCCACACTTTTGGTTAGTTATCACTATATCAACATTGAGCACCTATCATACATCCACGACATAGTTAAGCTCATAAGGCATCTTAATGCTCAAGCTCATCTCATCTTCAGCTCAAAATGCATCTCAGCTTTTAGTTACAGTACTTGAATGCTGTGTATTCCTGAAAATAGACCATCATCATCTGCCAATTGCTTCCAGAGCATATAAACAGTTGTAAGCATATTGTGTTTTATTACATTCCATTTGCATGCTTATGAATGCCATTTTCCTATGCAATCAGTATTGGACTATACATTGAGCAACTATACATTTCGCTATTATATATATATATTTTTTTTAAATTGTGTTTTCAAGTTCAATTGAATTTTGAATCACTAAGTAATGGATGTTTTATTTGGGAATTGAATGCTGTGCCTCCCTCTCCATCAGCATTCAATTAGATGTACTTATGCCCTTCCTTGCATCGTCGTACAACCTTGTGTCATAACAACCTTACATTAATTTGAATTATTTACAGGACATAATGACGTCATATACCATTAGTCTTTAAACAGCTTAGGATCAATTTACAATTGGTGTGCAGAGACACCCACAGTACACATAGTTTATTTGAGTATAGTTACACAGAACAGATGTTATCAATAATGATATCAATATGTCTTGAATTATTATCATGTCCACATGTTGACATTTAGCCCCTCGCCCTGTGCCCAGGGAATGGACTTACTTGTTCTCTCTCCTCTCTGCTCCTTCTACCCACAGTCCTGCTGATACTTGAGTGTGGTGTCTTCGTTTTGAGAGGCAATAAACCCTTTTTGAGATGCTCAGTGCAAGCCTTGGCCGTGTCCTTCCACCGTGACTGCTGGGGATAGGCTTACTGACATATACATTATTTGGCCCAAGTGCTGCAGGTCTTGAAAAGGACGTACCAAGAGTGGAGGGATAGCTGACTCCTCCCTCAAAACGAAGATACCCGCTAGACATTGGACCGGGCTCGTTATTATAGAGTACGGTTTTAAAAAGAGGTTATAGAAATGTCATAATGAGATGAACTTCCACAGCAGCAAACATTGAACACTGTCCGGGCATCTCTACATCCAGCATTTTAAAGGTCCGTTTCCACTTCTGTTGATGGACCTCGACTGGTTAGTGTGCTACTTAAGATGACTATGGATGTTGGACTGCATGCTACAGGAAATAGTATGCATGTAATGATGACCATGCTATCTTTAATCTGGTTGCAAATTAACAACGTTTGACTTATTTGAGCATGTAGTTTTACTCTATTGGAGTTGGTTGCTATTGGACATGACTAATCAAAATCTACTTAAAATACTGTCTTCTATGAGCAGGATATTTAAACTAGAGAATGATAATGTCAATGTGGAAAAAGAGAGCTTTATCCTGTCAAAACATTTTATAGCATTAACGTTGTGTTTTGAGTGCTCTATAAAAGTAATACTGTACTATTCAGTAGGTATAAATGATTCCTACACATTTCAAAGCCATCAAAATGCTATGTTGCTGACTAACTCCACAAAACAAATTGTCACGAATCACCTAAGCATTCCTGTATGTCTAAAAAGCATCACAAAAATGTACGCAAATTAAACTAATAATCACTGATTTTAATTGACTCTCCTGTTCAAACATTTAGAATTCAAACTTCCTACATCATATGAGCTTGAAATATGTATTTACACCAAGCTCTCGTATATAGCATAACCAACATAAAAATATCTCTTTTACAACACACCATTCAGATCCATTATATGTTTAACTTCTACATTGTGATTAGTTGAAGATAGTAGATTGATTAAGTTCTATTATATTAAACATTTTACATTTAGTTTAATAATTAAACTAGCCTAATGGAAATGAAAGAGGAAAACAAAAACAAACACTATAGACAACAAATATTGATTCTAGTTTTCAAAGAAAAAATGGGCAAATCAGCATTTCTCCATGAGAAGCATAAACAGCAGGTAAAACACATTTCACAAATTAGTAAGTACCTTTGAAGTTAATGAAACACAGCCACGCATTTGCAGTTCTCATTTGAATGTTTACGCCAGTAAACCTTGATCTCTCTCTCTGCTTGTTTTTACTGTTCATTTTCTAAATCATATTTACTCAAAAGCCACTGAAAACAAGAGCAACATGCATCATTTCAATTTCCAATCATCTTTCCTATACCAATATTGCACTTTGAGAAGAAAAAAAACACAAACACAACACTATTCATGACTTGCTTTTAGGCTGCTTTTGATTATTGAACACTGTTGTTACATTACATAATGGCCTTGCCTTAATTCAAAGAGTGATGCATTGTATTGTACTCAACCTGAGATCTTCAAACATATGCAGCACCCAGAATGTAGAATAGTCTTATGTTAAATGTGATACAGGGAACGCTGAACAAAAAAATATACACAATGTCATTTCTACACAGAACTGGAAAACAACAGAGGACTTCTGTGAAAGGAAAATTCCACCCAAAAACTGTATTTTGATATTTGTTTCATTAGTCCATTGTTGACATAGTCCTAAAATATTTTGGTTGTCAGCAATCAAATTTTCAAGATATGTCACTTTCAAAATACAGAAATCATCCCTGTATAATGCATTTTGCATCATGTGATACAAAAAGCACCATCATATGATACAAAATTAATCATACGGAGGATGATATCTGTATTTTGAAAGTTGCATATCTTGAAAACCTGATTGTTGATAAGCAAAAAAACGTGGGACTATGTCAACAATGGATTAATAAAACAAATACCAAAATATTGTTTTTGGATGGAGTTTTCCTTTAGGCTATTTGAAAAAAGATAAGGGCATGATTGTCTTCTTTTTAATGCCAATCTAATCTGAAAAACAAGAACACAAAATGGGATTATAAATAAGTAAAACTGTTTTTAAATGTATTGGTTTCCATTTCAAATTCATTGTTTGCTCTCAAAAAACTAGAAAAATTAGTTGTATCTCTCAGATTTGCATTTCAATGTAGTACAGCAAAAAAGGTGTTTATACCTGAGACAGTGAGCTTAGTGGAACACTCTGCTCTGCCCAGTTGGTTCTCTGCGATGATTTTGTACTCTCCAGTGTCCTTGGGTCCAACCCTCAGTATAAGCATGGAGCAGACCCCACAGGTGTTGGAGATTAGGTAGTTGGTGTTGGTGTTGAGGCTGATATTGTTACGGTACCATGTGACATGGGGTGTTGGGTCCCCTCTGACAGCACAGCTCATGTAGCACTCATAACCTTGTGGAGCGGTATGCATTTTCAACGGGACAAGGAACTTGGGAGGACGCTCTAGGTTGCAGGTCTTAGACTCTGGCCTGTCCAGCACAAACCTTTCTGAAAACACAAACACAGACATACCTTGTTGAAGATTACAGTAGTTATTACACGGACAGAAATTAAAGTATAGCTGATGAAAGTGTAAATGTCCGCTCACCAGTTGCTGACCCAAAAAACATATCTTTAATAAAGCTTTAGCATTATACAATAATGTTAAAAGCGTTATTAATAAAGATTCCTTCTGGGAGGAGCAAACCATGTACGGACACTTCCCTTCATCTAACGGCCAAATGACAAGCCGGGGAGACTTTGGGCCAGTCAGTGCCCAAGCTCTCATTTATTGGGATTACCAACAAGTGACCCCAAAAATTGCCAGCCTTTTTGTATGTTAAGCAGTAAAAACCACTCTGATGCATTTCAAAGCACATGGACACTAAAATTGACTGGCCCAAAATCCACAATGAAGAGTGACCCAAACAGCTTTTACAAACCTCTTTTGCCTATGATTTCCCACTTTGGTGATTCTGAGGGTTGAGAAGAGCCCATGTCATTCTTGGCATAGACACGAAACTGGTACTCTCTGCCAGGCATGATGTTACAGGCTGTGAACTTGTTGTTAAAGATGTGGTCTGCCACTGTGTGCCACGTTCTCTTGCTTGAGTCACGTTTCGACACCAGGTAGTGCAGCCTGTCATCCCTCTTCTCATCAGGAGATGGCGACCAGGAGATGGTAACTGTGCCCGGTACGTTCTCATCTACCTCCACAGGACCTGGAGGTTTGGGCTCGTCTAGATCGGACCACAAATAATTGTGATGAATGATTAACACTGGACCTCAACTGCTTTCAACTTGGTTATTAACAGAACCGCAGTCAGCCATGTTATCAGCATCTCACCTGTAACTCTGATCTCAATGCTGAATGTCTCCTGGCCAACGATATTCTTGACCATAATGGTATAGATTCCTGTATCTGAGCGCTCTGAAGAAGGAATCAAAAGTTGGGATGCCCCTTCAGCATTACTGATGGTAACCCGTTTGGACACAGGCATGCCATCCTTCATCCAGGTGACATCTGGCCAAGGGGAGGCCTGTGAAGAATATCAGAATGTAATCACGACATCTACATAACAATGTCATACAACTGGTGAATAATTTATTTGAGTTCTCTCCATTTGTATGAAAGTGGATATTCTATTAGACATAGAAATAATACAACATATTTACACTGTACCTCAAAGTTCATGTTGAATCGTGCAGAATTCCCTGCTTGTACCACCATGAAACTCTTGACTTTTTGATCAGTGAATCTAGGCCTGACTGGATGATGCAAATGCAGAAGAACAACATTCACATTTTTTGTGTCTACACAGTCAAAGTTGGGGGGGGGGGGGGGGGGGGGGGGTGGGGGTGCTTGCAATCAAACTAGATCATCTCAATATGTTGATGCCAACAGGGATGTTTGTAATTCAAGGTCTTACCAGGGGGAGGCATAGCCAGGATGTAGTTGTCCAGCTCTTGCGGCTTGCCTTTTCCCCCGTCATTGGTGGCGACCACTCTCACCCAGTACATTGCCATTGACTTCATGCCTTTCACTGTGAAGGAGGTCATGGTGATGGGGTTATTGTTACAGCGGTCCCACTCTGGGCTTTCTGCTGGTCTAATCTCCACGAAGAATCCCTTGGCTTCATCCTCAACCCCCGCTTCCTCCCTTGGTTTAGTCCAACCCAGGGACAAGGTGGTGTAGGTGGAGTCTGTCACCTTCAGGTCAATGACTTTACCGGGGGGCTCTGAAATTATACAGTGACATAGTGATAGGTCTCTTAAAGCTATGGATTAATTTGAAAGAATATCTACGTACACAAAGTACCATTGAGTATGACCTACTTTTTGGATCCCTGGCAAACACAAACTCAGACGGAGTGCCAAATTCACCAGCTCCAGAGTTGTTGATAGCTGCCACACGGAATTCGTATTCCATGCCCTCTATCACGTCTTTCACACCAAACTCCTTCTCTGTGGTACAAGCATACAAGCGCAAGTTATGGGTAAAACTTTAATACTTCATGTATGGAATAAACATGTTTCCTGGTATTTGGAGATGAACAAGAAAAGAACAATACATTAAAACAGAAGTTGAAATGGTGAAACCTTTTATCTTATCATCTGCAGGATTGACAGGGCTCCATAGATTGCTTCCCTTCTTGCGTTTCTCCATGTTATATCCCAGAATGTTGGTTCCTCCAGTGTTGGAAGGGGGATTCCATGTCAGAGTGATACAGTCCTTGAAGGCACTGACCACTTTGGGTGCAGAAGGGGGTCCAGCGTATGCTAAGTACAGAAATATGGTTTAGCGACAACTGTCGTCTGGTTCTGTATTAATATACAGTAATCCCTCGTTTATCGCGGGGGTTACGTTCCGAAAATGACCCGCGATAAGTGAAATCCGCGAAATAGAAAACTTTTTTTTTTTTTACAATTAGCAACTATTACATGTATACAAATACAGTGACTCACGTGTAGGCCGTTTCGTCGACATTATGGGTTTAGGAGATGTTCGAAATTACAAGATAATTTGGCCAACTTAATGTAAATTTGCCAAGCTGTTTTATGTACGTACACATAACTGCACGAGACGACAAAATGATAGCACAATTCGTAGCATGTTTTGATACAAGAAGCGGGAGTGAGTTTTTAGCGAATCAGAATGCAGAGCACAATGCACCAAAAAAAAAAAAAAAATGCATTATGAAAATCCGCGAAATAGCGAATCCGCGATAAGTGAACCGCGAAGTGGCGAGGGATCACTGTATATACAAAATACATCACTTAATTTCAGCATTAAAAAATGTGGTATTGTTATACTGTACTAGACAATGCACATTGAGATTTACAAAATAACACATAGTATCCTGAATCACCCTAAATTGGCCTCACCAATTTATGCGCCCACCTTTTGTGCCAGCCTGGACATCCTCTGTCTCCATCAACTCACTGGTGCCCATCTCGGTGTCGGCCCTGATTTTGTAACAGTACCTCCTGCCATGGTCCACATCACTGTCCTTGTAGTGGGCCTCTGGACCGATCGGACCCAGCTTCTTCCAGGTGTTGCGGCCTATCTGTTGACGTTCCAGGATGTAGTTTAGTATCTTACAGCCACCATCATCCTTTGGGGCCCTCCACTTCACCTCAATTGCATTTTGAGAGGCTTCAATAATCTCCAGAGGTCCCATGGGAGGGGTGGGCTTGTCTGTGAAGAAACAGATGCAGCTTTTACTCTCTGTGCTATTTCTCTTAGCATCATACAATTTCTTCCTGAACTTAAGGGGACAGTGCAATATTTAGGCAATTTACCTACTTACCCAGAGTCAGATGAACTGATGGATACCATTTGTATGTCTCTGCATGCAGTATGAAGTTAAGAGTTAGATTTTGCGAGCCAATACGAACTAGCTTTAACGCAATGACTGGAAGTCTACCGGAACAGCTAACATGCTACCACCGACTTCATTCCTACTGGATGCAGAGAAGTAAAAATGGTATCCATGAGCTCTTTTAACTCTGAGTAAGTAGATAAAGGGCTTAATCTTGCACTATCCCTTTAATTAATCACTTAAATATTGTAATTATTTTATTTATTATTAGATTTTATCTTATAATATATTGCACTGTATTCTAAATACATAGTTTGAAAAATAAAATTGGCCTAAGTGACTTGTAACAATCAGGAATTCACACCAAATCAAAGAGAAGTTCTTGCTTTGACCCAGAGAGAATAAACGTACCAGTTACAATGATCTTTGCAAAGGCCTCAACAGTTCCAAACTCATTTTTGATTTTAAACTTGATTTCTCCAGTGTCTTTGCGCTGTAACTTGTTAAGAGTTAGTTGACTATAACCCTCTCCATGCTCTATCTTGATGTTTGTGTCGTCTGAGAGCTCCTCGCCTTCATGGTACCATTGGATCTTCATTGGATCCCGACCCACAAATGGTATCTTGAAAGTGGCTTTTTGACCTTTTTTAGTAACGATTGGGACAGTAAACTTTTTCAATTCCTCTGCGTCGAATCTAGGTGGATCTACAAAGAAAGGTACAATAATATAAATGAGTGAATTTAAGAATGTTTTTAAATATAATGAATGTCGTGCTAAGATTACATGCAAGATAAAAAAAAGTTAAATAGATTTAGACCTTCAACAACAATCATGGCCTCTGTTTTACGCCCATCTGCCTCAAATTTGTATTTTCCAGCATAGTCCTCTGAGATTTTGCTGATTTTCAGAGATTGGAAGAATCCATCTTTAGACATGGTAAGAACATCATCGGGTTCAATCTGAACAGGAAAACACAATATTTAGGCTGATATATCTCTTAAATCTCGTCTGCATTTGCAATGGCCATTAAAACAACTAATATTAGCTCATAACCGCTATATAAGGACTAAACTATAATAATAATAATAACGTATTGGTGTTTTTCTATAACCAGCATAATAATATGTATTGAAGTGGTGATTGGCTAAATTATACTGCAATGTAGATGCTCACCTCCTCTCCATTCAGGTACCATACACCATCAACATTTTCCTTGCTCAGCTTACAGACAAGTTCAGCTGGGTCTCCCAGAATGGCGGTGACGTCAGAAAGCCCAAGGTTGAAGTGAACGCCAGGGTCTGGAGGATTTACCAGAAATACAGTTAGTGGCAGTGCTTAAATTGCAGCCCACCCTTATGTAATTACCTGCAGGGTGAGTGTTGGAATTCATATGAAGTAAAATAATTACATTCATTGCAATCTTTCTTTGTTATACAGTTCATGCATGCATGTATGCATGGCACACAATACAGTCATCTCAGTGACTTACCTAAGCTCCGAGTCCTCAGAATCCTGAATCACACATTACTGTTTACATTTATTAAATTCCATGTATTTTATTAAGCAGTTTATCTATAAAATACATGTTCAAATGTAAATTGTGATGTTTGAATATAAATGATTTAAGAGGTGTGACAGATTAAAAACAGACAGCGTTGAACTTCAGCGTAGATGAAGATCGCAAAATGTCACTTCTTCTACTTTGATTGTTTAAGCAAAATATTGAAGATTGAGTTTTTCCATATTGTTATTTCAGGAACTTGTTGATATGTTTTTATTTTCCTTTATATTGTCTTTCTGTTAGTCTGGGTATGGCATGAGTATTATTCTTCACTCTTGGCCTTCATTCTTGTTTGCTGCCATAGCTCTTTGGTCAAGGTGATAATTGACAAGAGATATTCATATCTTCAGTGTACTGTGTGAAAAAATGAAGCCATTCATTCTTGGCTATGACAATGGTTATGTGTAAGAGGTGCAGGTTTTTTTCATGCCACTTTCTAAAACATGAGGTTTTATCTTCCAGGCGGCTTCCAAAGCAAGAAGTCTTCATATATCTGTGTTTCTCTTTCTAAAGCTTGAGCTCTTCTTATTTAAGTGATAATGCCCGAGAAGCCGGTGTTTGGAAGATATATTGGTACGGGTGTTGTTAAGCCTGAGACGAAGTCGAGGGCATTATCACTTTTATACAATGGGTTACCAACATATTCAAATAATGATTGAAATATTTATATATATATAAATATTCTTCTTATATGTTCACATCACCTTTCAAACCATCAAATCCATTCTTATGTTTTCACACTTCAATCTTCGTATATTTTCATGAGTTGCTGACGTTTCATGTTCATTTTTATCTTCCTGAAATATGGTTTGAGTCTTCTGTGATCTTCTGACGTGATTATGTTTTAGTAATGAGACCACATTTTGGGGATTTCACAACACTTATTATAGTACTAGGTTACACAGGCAAGAATGTTTGTTAAGACAAACAAACTACGAACACAGATGCTTTTTAAACATACTGTAGCACACACAAACACTAAGGCGGCGACATGGATGCAATTTTGTCATCCATCATTAATATGCCCTGCTTGAAATTACTTGTAAACTACATGGTTTAATAAAATAAAAAAGTTCCTCCCAAACCTATTAACTATGAAACATCTAGAATAGATGTATATGTGCTGTATGATAATCAATGTCTATGTGAAGTATGGATTGTTAACCATTGTTAAAGCCACCCTTATTCAAGAACACCATCATCCCAAAGGGTCAGGGATCTAATAAGTAAGGATGTGTGTTCTGTATGCCCAGCCTCAAACCGGAAAAGTCATTTGTTTTATCAAATGACTTTGATCCTTGAAGGGTGCCTCCCATGCAGTAGTCAATGCAGTATCCGTGATCTTACCAATGACCGTCTCCTGAAGTATTGGGCCTGGCCTTGTGCGGCCTGTGCGCTTGCCACGCTTAGCAGCTTCTGTTGGCTCGTTGGCCTCATCGGCACTTGAAGCCTCATCGCCACTTGCAGCCTCACCATTGTTGGCAGACGCACCACCGCTTGCTGGTCCGGCACCACCAGCACCATCTCCGCTCTTTGCCTTTCTTTTTTGGACTTTGGCATCTGTGGCTGTGCCATTACTATTTATCTTTCCTAGTAATGATTATTATAATCACTGTCAATCACTCATTGATTATTTGTGGACTATTGTTGGGTAAGGCATTGTAGAGAACCACAATTGTAACAGTAACAACAGCAGTAACAACCACATCCACGATAACAAAAGCAACAATAGCAACAATAACAATTGCACAACAACTATAACTTTAACACGGAAGGGGTGGTGAAGAATTCGGTTCCAATTACTTATCCAATACAGTTCCAGAAAC
Source organism: Salvelinus alpinus (assembly GCF_045679555.1). NCBI lineage: Eukaryota > Metazoa > Chordata > Actinopteri > Salmoniformes > Salmonidae > Salvelinus > Salvelinus alpinus. The sequence goes on along the minus strand of NC_092087.1, from coordinate 13,857,184 downwards.
TGACAAGCCTTACGTATCCATAACTACTCTGGTTAGTAGCTGGATGTAATTGACATTTTCCTCAAAATAAAAAACATTTTGAGGAAATATGAAGACACTATCCTTTTACCTAAAACTTATTTTTGTTGTACTTGAATAAGTAACCTGGCAAATTCCTTCACCAATCTATGTAATGAAAAGAGAGCCCCTTGCCTAGTGGTTAGAGCATTGGACAAGTAACCGAAAGGTTGCAAGATCGAATCCCCGAGCTGACAAGGTAAAAACCTGTCATTCTGCCCCTGAACAAGGCAGTTAAAAAAAGGTTAAAAAAAATAAAGAGCCCCTTTTTCAAAAGCAAACATTCACAAATGGGTCAACACAACGCACAAATAACATACAGATGAAACATCGAAGCACACACACGTGGCGTATAAAACACAAACATTAGGTCATATTTGTATTTCAAAGAGTGACCGGTAATTATGTACATGCTATGTACATTTTTCATTTTACATAAAGATTAATAAGAAGTATGTTAAACTGTGCTTGTTATTATTTGTTAAATTTAGAAGGCAGTTAATAATCAAAAGAAAAAGCTAACACAACCAACTAAGCACTTTCAGAGAAAGGTACTCGAGCTCGACTTGGTTGGAAATTCAATCTTTCCCTACTAAGTAATTATCTGAGGTTCAAACACAAAGTGATGGATGCTCCTGCTAGGGACAGTAATTGTTTGTTTGGACATTATTTAGACATGGTTGGTGACCTGCAATGTGTATGCATTTTACAAACCGCTTCATCAAGTTTATCGCTATATTGTGTAGAACAGTCCACTCTAAAGTAAACAAATAGGCCTATGGATTTATGAAAATGTTTTTCAAATTATGACAATTAGTACATCATAATGTAGCAGATGTTATTTTTAACTACAGTGCCACAGTTTTGGTCAATTATTTCTGTGGGACCTATTTTGAATGACAGTTATGGCATAAAATGTTTTGTTTTTATCTCCCTTGATATAATGTATATAAACTTCAATAACAAACGCATCATACATTTGAGGGTTAATATTAATCCTAAATGTCAGTGTAAATATTACGTTTAGGATTTCTTTGATTAAACAAAGATTGCCTTAATTTATCAGGCCCGGCGTGCCAAAGTCATTTCCGACAAATGACTTTGATATTAAACCAACCTGTTTCCATGCATGTTCATCAAATGCAACCTTCACAAAATCTTACCAACAATCTCTTCCTTGAGCAGTGGGCCTTGCCTTGTGCGTTTCCCACGTTTCCCCGATTGCTCACTTGAAGCTTCCTCATCATCATCTATTGGTGATCATCAATTTAAAGTTGATGTCAAACAATTTCAATTGTATGTATTTACCTTGTGAATTTTATATTTATTTTAAAGGCAAACTCATTTGTAATGAAGTTGGTTTGCTAGTACATTAATATGATCAAATCAGACCATGTTCCATGAACTGATGTTGATTAATAATCATTTAAACTACAATATGCCAAAATGTGCAAGCTAATCACATAATTAGATGTTGCATCTCCTTTGACAATAATATACAATACCAGTCAAACGTTTGGACACACCTACTCATTCAAGGGTTTTTCTTTATTTTTACTATTTTCTACATTGTGGAATAATGTAGTAACCAAAAATAGTGTTAAACAAATCAAATGTATTTTATATTTGACATTCTTCAAAGTAGCCACCCTTTGCCTTGATGACAACTTTGCACACTCTTGGCATTCTCTTAACCTGCTTTATGAGTTAGTCACCTGGAATGCATTTCAATTAACAGGTGTGCCTTGTTTGTGGAATCAACTGTTCAGAGGAGACAGCGTGAACAAGGCCTTCATGGTCAAATTGCTGCTAATGGTCATGGTCAAACCACTACTAAAGGACACCAATAGAAGAAGAGACTTGCTTGGACCAAGAAACACAAGCAATGGGCATGCTTGCGGTGGAAATCTGCAGTGGAAATCTGTCTGATTAGTCCAAATGTAAGAGTTTTGGTTACAACCGCCGTGTCTTTGTGAGACGCAGAGTAGGTGAACGGATGATCTCTGCATGTGTGGTTCCCACCGTGAAGCATGGCGGAGGAAGTTTGATGGTCTGGGGGTGCTTTGCTGGTGACACTGTCTGTGATTTATTTTGAATTCAAGGCACACTTAACCAGCATGGCTACCACATAATTCTGCAGTGATATGCCATCCCATCTGATTTGCGCTTAGTGGGACTATCATTTGTTTTTCAACAGGACAATGACCCAACACACCTACAGGCTGTGTAAGGGCTATTTGACCAAGAAGGAGAGTGATGGAAGGCTGCATCGGATGACCTGGTCTCCACAATTACCTGACCTCAACCCAATTGAGATGGTTTGGGATGAGTTGGACCACATAGTGAAGGAAAAGCAGCCAACAAGTGCTCAGCATATGTGGGAATTCTTTCAAGACTGTTGGAAAAGCATTCCAGGTGAAGCTGGTTGAGAGACTGCCAAGAGTGTGCAAAGCTGTCATCAAGGCAAAGGGTGGCTACTTTGAAGAATGTCAAATATAAAATGTATTTTGATTTGTTTAACACTTTTTTGGTGCTCAGCATAATCCTACAATGTAGAAAATAGTCAAACTAAATAAAAACCCTTGATTGAGTAGGTGTGTTCAAACTTTTGACTGGTACTGTATGTCAGTTGTTACAAACATGGATGTAGTTTCTTACTGTAAGTGGATGCTATTGTCTTGGCTGATAAGGTTTTCTAATGTTTTATAATCAGTATAATAATAAATACAATTGCAAACACAATTATGGTAACACAAATAGCGATAGCATGATTACGAAAGTATGATTACAATAACATTATGGGATGCAAAAGCAGAAAATAAAGACTGGAAGCCAAAGCGATAACAAAAAAAAATCCTTTTAAAATGGATGCATACAGCAACAAGTATCTTAGATGATTTTTTATCTTAGTTGACTTGTCAGGGGTGTGTGTCCTTTACTTGTTTTTTAATGGTAGGTACTTCTTAAAGGGATACTTTGGGATTTTGGCAATGAGGCCCTGTATCTACTTCCCCAGATAACCTCGTGGATACCATTTTTATGTCTCTGCATGCAGTTTGAAGGAAGTTACTAACTAGAGTTAGCACAATGGATGGAAGTCACTGTTCTAACGCTTGTTGGCAAAAAAATTTAACATGGTTCTTTTTTTACATTTAACCTTTATTTAACTAGGCTAGTCAGTTAAGAACAAATTCTTATTTTACAATGACAGCCTACACCGGGCAAACCAGGACAACGCTGGACCAATTGTGCGCCGCCCTATGGGACTCCCAATCACGGCCGGTTTTGATACAGCCTGGATTTGAACTAGGGTGACTGTAGTGACACCTGTAGCACTGAGATGCAGCGCCTTACACCGCTGCGCCACTCGGGTTAGGTTCACATAAGCTCGCATAGGCTCTAACTTCCTTCCTACTGGACACAGAGACAGAAAAGTGGTATCCACAAATTCATCTCAGGTGAAATAGATAAAGGGCCTAATATCCAAAATCCCGAAGTATTCATTTAAGTAGTGCTTTTAGAGGTTACCCTACCTAAATTAATCCTCTATGGTCAATCAGTGACTTCAATTACAATCGGATGTTAATGACCTTGAGACAGTCATCCCAGTCATAGAAATATGACATCTGGGTGAACTATACTTAGTGTAGTGGATATACTCTATGGGCCAGTTTCCCAGAACTAAAAAGCATGCTTAAAGGAGAATCTCCATTGAACGTGTTCTTTTGTCTAAATCTGTGTCCGGGAAACTGGCCACAATGTCTTCCATTTAAACTACTTCAAAATCTTATCAGTGGAAGAAATAGTTTCTTACCTATGAACGTGTCTGGAACAACTTTGCCGCTTCTCACACGCTTTGTTTTTGTGGCTCCATCTTCCTCATCAGACTCATCTGTGCTTACTACTATGTCTTCGTATTCCGATCCAGAATCTCCCTCTGCCCCATCACCTGCAGCTCCACCACCTGCAGCCCCATGACCTGCAGCCCCACGACCTGCAGCCCCACCACCTGCAGCCCCAGCACCTGCAGCCCCAGCACCTGAAGCTCCAGCACCTTCAGCACCTGCAGCTCCTGCACCTGCAGCCCCACCACCTGCAGCGCCTGCACCTGCAGCCCCACCTCCTGCAGCTCCACCACCTGAGGCTTTCTTCTTTGCCTTTGCTTTCTCCTTAGCATCTTTTAATTTAGCAGCTTTTTTCTCTGCCTTAGCCTTAGCCTTAGCTTCCGCAGCCCTAGCTGCCTCTCTGGCGGCTTTGGTGGCTGCATCAGCGGCCTCCTTCTCAGCCTGGGCGGCTGCGTCAGTGACCCCTCTCTCGGCAGCCTTTATCTTTGCTTCCGCCATCCTCTCTTCCATGTCTTTCTTGTGTTTTTCCGCCTGCTCCTTTGCTATTTTCTCCAGATCCAAATCACCTCCTCCAGCCTGGGTTGTTTTGCGAGCTATCTTCTTGCCTTTGTTTGCAGGGTTCTTGTCAACTAAATCAGAGAATTTGCGAGCTATTTAATATAATGGTAGCCAGTGACGTGTGTGTGATTCACCGTTCATTTATATGGTTTATGAATATAACTGATATGCTGAAAGATTGTTCAAAAACATTCCATGAGAAATTTGAAAAACCTCACCTTCCACCACAAGCCAGGCATTACAGGAATGGATACCTGCCACAGCTGCGTAGATACCAGCGTCCAAAGGCTGACAATCCTTCACTAACAACTTGTGAATGAGCTTGTCTTCAGACACTGTGATTTCAAATTTGTCATTATTTTCTATCGGGGCACTCTTGCCCATCCAATTAATCTCAGCCATAGGTGCCGTTAAGACACACTGGAAGATGGCATCTTGTCTTTCTTCTGCCTTCACCTCCTCAATTTTGACGGCGAAATTTACAGGTGGAACTGAAAGATGGATAGAGAGTTGGGAATAATACATACTAAGCCCATCTAGTTCACACAATAATTTTGTCATGCTTGTCAAATTCTTCAAACACCAATTTTACAAATACTGCAGTTCTAGTCCTTGAATACTGTAGTTCCCTAAATGTATAGTATGATGTATTTGCTCTTGTTTAGCTTTAATTCCACATAGTATCATTAACTATTTTGTAATAATCATATTATTGTAGCATTTTTTCTAGTCTCTATTTAGACTGCGATTTGCATTTGTACTCACTTTTGAAATCGGTGGAGAAGACATTAACTCCCTCTACATCCACTGAATAGAGACCAGCATCTTCCGGGTCTAGATTTTTGATAGTGAAAATGAACTTTTTGCCAACTCGTTTCAGTTGGTGCTTCATTTCTTCTTCCATCTCAACGGTGTAAGGAACCATAACACCATCCTGCAGAGTATATATATCGTTTTTATCTTATTTTTATCTACTTTCCGAGAGTCAGATGAACTCGTTGATACCAGTTTTATGTCTCTGCGTCCATTATGAAGGAAGTTCGAGGTAGTTTTGTGAGCCAATGCTAAATAGCGTTAGCACAGTGACTGGAAGTCGACAGCTGTTCCCATAGACTTCCTGTCATTGCGCTAAATCTACTTAGCATTTGCGCTAAATTTAGTTGCCAACTTCCTTTAAACTGTATACAGAGACATAAAAATAGTATCCAAAAGTTCATCTGAGTCTGGGGAAGTAGAAACAGTGCTATCGGAAAGTATTCAGACCCCTTGACTTTTTCCACATTTTGTTAAGTTACATATGGATTAAATAAATAAAAATTCTCATCAATCTACACACAATACCCCATAATGCCAAAACAAAAACAGGTATTTGAAACTTATTTTATAAGTATTCAGACCCTTTGCTATGAGACTATACATTTAGTTCAGGTACATCATGTTTCCATTGATCATCCATGATATGATTCTACCACTTGATTGGAGTCAACCTGTGGTAAATTAAATTGATTGGACATGATTTGGAAGGGCACACACCTGTCTATATAAAGTCCCACAGTTGACAGTGCATGTCAGAGCATAAACCAAGCCATGAGGTCGAAGGAATTGTCCGTAGAGTTCCCAGAACATGATTAGTGTCGAGGGACAGATCTGGGGAAGGCTACCAAAACATTTCTGCAGCATAAAAGTCCCCAAGAACACAGTGGCCTCCATCATTCTTACATGGAAGAAGTTTGGAATCACCAAGACTCTTCTTTGAGCTGGCTGCCCGGCCAAACTGAGCAATCGGGGGAGAAGGGCCTTGGTCAGGGAGGTGACCAAGAACCCAATGGTAAATCTGACAGAGCTCCAGAGTTCTTCTGTGGAGATGGGAGAACCTTCCAGAAGGACAACCATCTTGTCAACACTTCACCAATCACGTCTTTATGGTAAAGTGGCGAGACAGAAACCCAGGAATACTAGAGGCTGTAATTGCTGCCAAAGGTGCTTCAATAAAAGTACTGAATAAAGTGTCTGAATACTTATGTAAATGAAATAAACAGGAGAGGTATTGAACAGGTGGTATGAGCTTTCATACCTTGTAGAGGAAAATCCTGCTGCTGGCATCTTTAAGATCCATGTCAATTTCAAATGTTGCATTTTCATCAGCATTGACTCCGATGTGTTTGAGCGAACTGATATGTTCAATAAACTGAAACAGACAAATATAAAAGGTACGGTAAAATGACTGAGAAACCATAAGATCTTTGAAAAATCAAACAGGTAACTGACACATTTCCCCTTTTAGTTTATTGGTGTTTTCTTCAAAATAATACCAGTAAAAAGATATTCCATAGTACTATACCTGTGCCTGTTCCACCTCTCTCTCCTTTTTCATTTCAGCCAGTTTTGTCAGCATCCCACGGAAATTAGTGATGCCGTATTCAGCACAGATTTGTTCATAATCTTTCTTGTCGGCACTCATCAGGATCTCCCAAACTTTCTCTTCAGATTCGAGTGGCTTTTGCTCATGGACATCTCCACTGCAGATCAAATATAATCAAATGTTATTTGTCACATGTGCCGAATACAACAGGTGTACAGTGAAATGCTTATTTAAAAGTGCATAACCTAGAATGTTTTAAAAAGTTAAGAAATAAAAGTGTCAAGTAAAAAATCAATAAGTAAAAAATATCAAATAAAAGTAACAAATAATTAAACAGCAGCAGTAAACTAACAATAGCGAGGGTATATACGGGGGGTACCGGTACAGAGTCAATGTTAGTCGAGGTAATTGAGGTAATATGTACATGTAGGTAGAGTACAAAAGTGACTATGCGTAGATAATAAACAGAGAGTAGCAGCAGCGTAAAATAGGGATCTGGGTAGCCCTTTGATTAGCTGTTCAGGAGTCTTATGGCTTGGTGGTAGAAGCTGCTTGCTGTGCGGTAGCAGAGAGAACAGTCCATGACTAGGGTGGCTGGAGTCTTTGACAATTTTTAGGGCCTTCCTCTGACACCGCCTGGTATAGAGGTCCTGGATGGCAGGAAGCTTGGTCCCAATGATGTACTGGGCTGTACGCACTACTCTCTGTAGTGCCTTGCATTCGGAGGCCGAGCAGTTGCCATACCAGGCAGTGATGCAACCAGTCAGGATGCTCTCGATGGTGCAGCTGTAGAACCTTTTGAGGAGCTGAGGACCATTGCCAAATTTGTTCAGTCTCTTGAGGGGGAATAGACTTTGTCGTGCCCTCTTCACGACTGTCTTAGTGTGTTTGGACCATGATAGTTTGTTGGTGATGTGGACACCAAGGAACTTGAAGGTCTCAACCTGCTGCACTGCAGCCCCATCGATGAGAATGGGGGCGTGCTCAGTCCTTCTTTTCCTGTAGTCCACAATAATCTCCTTTGTCTTGATCACGTTGAGGGACAGGTTGTTGTTTTGGCACGACATGGCCAGGTCTCTGACCTCCTCCCAATAGACAGTCTCATCGTTGTTGGTAATCATCAGCAAACTTGATGATGGTGTTGGAGTCATGCCTGGCCATGCAGTCATGAGTGAACAGGGAGTACAGGAGGGGACTGAGCACGCACCCCTGAGGGGCCCCTGTGTTAACGATCAGCGTGGTGGATGTGTTGTTACCTACTCTTACCACCTGGGGGCGGCCCGTCAGGAAGTCCAGGATTCAGTTGCAGAGAGAGGTGTTTAGTCACACAGGATGATCATTTACCATGCATGCATTCATTTGAATTGCTATTGCAGAGTTGCAGCCTGTATTTAGTCTGCTTTATTAATTAATTGTCTCCTGTTATACAAATCTATTCAGCATCGTGTTTCCCTCTGTCACTTAGGGCGTTTTTTCCAGACTTGAACCCTTTTCAATCAGAGAGCTTTAACTTATTGTTACCTTCTTTTTAGAGGTTTAGGTTGTCTGTTTGAAAGGTTTAGGAGTTAGAAAACAGAATTTTAACCACTAAAATACCTGTTCAAGACCTATTTACACAACCTGTTAATAGAGTACAATGTAATGCATTCTCTTACCGCTTCTTCAACATTGTTCTAAAAGACCCAGGTTTGAGTGCTTCTTTTTCTTCTTTGGACTTGGCTAATTCCTTTGTCTTTTTGAATCCAACTGGACAGAAACGATTCGTAATGTTTATGTCTTAAAGTGTTGATCATTCTTTTTTAAATCATTAGAATGCACTTGCATGACAAGATAAATATTGGTTAAGAGAGGTTTAGATTAGATGTGTTAGAATTCTCTTTTTGTATGTCCTACCTTCAATGACATTCAGCTGGATAGTGCAAACAGCCTTTCCATACTCATTTGTTGCAAAGCATTTGTAGGTGTCGGCATCTTCTGCACTTACTTTGGGGATCTGTAGGCAAACTGATAATGTATTAACTACGTACTTCCCATCGACTGCTGTTAAGGTCTATAAAACAAATCTATTGAAATATACTTCAAGGGTAATTGCTTTATTTATTTGAAAATCCAGGAATTTAACCAATAATTATTATAATACATTTTTTCATGTTAAAGGGTTGAAATATAAAGGTTGGAGTAAAAAGGGTGGGGACGTGTAGAAGTCAAGAGATTCGGCAGCATTTGATGGAACTGAAATTGACAACATGTCCCCTTTATTGTTGAGTATAAGAACCAGTTGGTGCTGACTGGTGATAAACATGCTTACCTCTAGGGTGTGTTCACCAGTCGCCTCGTCATACTTGCTCTGGAACTTCTCTGGATCGTCTATCTTTCCATTTGCTCGGTTCCATGTCACTTTGGGTGTAGGTTCACCATGCACAATGGCTTTGAACACCCCGAACTTGCCTGATTTGTGATTAGAGTCATAGAATACTCGTAAATAGTAGCAATTTGAACCATTGTGTTTTATTCTGATGTCCAGTATATGTCCGTATTTGGGTGTATAATTAGTCCATCCTTTTGGTGATACAATTTTACATAAGGATTAGTGCGATAGGTCGGACTGTATTTGTTTGGTATGTTATTGAATACATTGCATTTTCACCAAATATGATGTGTAACATTTGTTATACAACTACCCCCAATGATGAAAGAGCTAGGCGTTAATTATGGCATATGCTTTAATAAGGAGCTTAACAGACTGCCTCTATTAAAGGTTGTGTCACCAATCTAAGTGTGCAAGGTTAAATAAGGATTTGGTATGTGAGTGGGTAGGGCATAGAAGGTCATCATAATCATAAATTATGTAGAGTCTACATTTCATTTCTGTTGCAAATGAAGTTGATATGAGCCGTCTGTAAGGATTGCATTTTGTGGACTCCACCATACATCACATGCCTTATGACCACTGTCACATGTCATGGCCTGAAGCCTGTGGAACCTACTCCAAATGATATAAATGTCTCAACTGAGATGTAAAGTAATGCAATCGGGACTATCCCTACATGTCCTTCTGCTGCTTGTCTTAGTCAGGACATAATATAATATATGCCATTTAGCAGACACCTTCATCCAAAGCACCTTACAGTCATGTGTGCATTTTATATATATATTTTTTTACTTATGGGAGGTCCTGGGAATCAATCCCACTCTCCTGACATTGCAGGTGCCATGCTCTACCAACTGAGCTACAGAGGACCACATGTGTTAATCCCATCAGCACCCCCGCTGCAGTGGGTCACTGTTCCCATTTTGGTTGACCCAATTCCTGCAGTTTGGAATAATACATTTGTACCCCCCCCCCCCCCCCCCTTTGTTTATAAGGCAATAGCAGAACACACAACATTTATTGCAGTATAATAGGATAGCTATGCCTGTTAATGCAGAATATTACATAATTAACTGTTCCTTACCCTCCTGAATAGTTAATGCGATGGGCTTGCGTGTGAAGTCAGGGTGGCTTTTCCCCTCTGGTATTTCCTCCACATACTGCGTGATCATAACTCCAGGGACTTTTGATCTGAATTTCTTGACTGATCACACACACACAAAGAATACATCATTAGAAAATGGCAAAATTATTTGATTACATTGTTAGCACTTACTGCTTAAAACCATTGAGATTTGCATTAATGGATGACCAAATCTAACACACATAATGTCTAATACAGTTATAATCACTGAATTATTACATGCATTAATATCATGTAATATTTGACTTTTTGAATGTAAGGGATTGAGGGCCATATTCGGACCTAATATTACTGTAGAAGTAGTCATAGTACAACTAATAAGCCCAAGACAGTCTTGTTAAAGCAATGGCTGATACACCAAAACATGGAGTAGACTAGTAGTGTCAGGTCGAGAATACTGCCCTAAATCACATGCCACATCTAGCAAGAAAATACACCTATATGCAAAGTTTGCACGTGTTATTTTCATACCAAAATGAAGCCAACTAAGCAAAAAACATGATGTATGATTATTTTCACTTTAGATCAATGCATCATTGTTCTCTTAATATTTATGTTACTGTAAATGTTTCTTTTAAAGCTGAAATCTGTAGTTGGTGAAACCACCATGTCCTGTTAGAGATATTGCATCAACAAATAAGTTACTTCAAACAATGCCACGATGCTGGATGCTCATCTCTGTTTCATCAACAAAACAAAACAATAACAAAGGGGCTGGGGCGAACAGTGGTGCTGTTGCCCCCTTTACAGATTTCAGCTTTAATGTGATGTCTCATTTTTATTATAACAGCTGCAATTAGCACCGCTGCAGATACTTAGTCAATCTGACCCCAACTGTTTCAAATTATGTTTGGTCATCCATCCTATTTCCATCCATATTTCTCTGTTTTACTTGACTACTGTAACTGAACATGAACATAATTCCACAGCACTGATGAGTAATCATGAGCAAAACATTTTTGATGCAGATGTTAATTGTCTGTAAGAACATTTTCTGGAAACCCATAACCTAAAACCTAGGTCATGAAGGGCCCAATCTGTCCTCCCACATACTCAACTTGTATTCTCTTGCACAAGCTACAGTTAGGTTGCAAGACAATATAAGGACCTCATAGCAATCATCCGCAATGCCCTTTAAGGATAGTTTGTCAGTATTAATGGATTTGTCATTTCTTTAGAATTCTACAATGAAGTGCATCTGTTGTGACGCTGAAAACCTGAGTCATACACATACAGGAATTACACCATTCATATGATAATGTATACAGTAGCCTACATGCAACACAGTCTTTACTTTCATCCACCATGCTTTGGTACAGTAAAACACCCAGAAAAAAGTATAAGGTATGCTCTCTTAGAAAAAAACGTGCCATGTGGAGGCCTTTTGGGTTAAGTGTAGAACCCTTTCCACAGTGGAAACTTTTTTCTAAGATTGTACAATGAGAAAGACACATTAATGGAAACTCAAGTTGCTGGAGTTTCCTTTTCTCTTGCATACCTTTTTTGTGGTTGGGCTTTTCCATAGCACCCCCAGCACCTTCCACTTTACAAGCAACATGACAGCAAGAGAAAGGACATAGCACAGGAAACATTAATCCTGACAAAAGCACCTGAGAGAGGCTTGGGAACTTCGACAGGATTACGAATCCACACATACATGTACATAGATACGATTAACATGAAACACAAGGACAATGGAAACATCCAACACACACACAGCTTGGAGAGAACCAACATCCTAAGGTTTTTCAGAAGATTATTTGATGGAACAAATGTTTGAAAGAAAAAGTATGGAAGATTAATTGTATAAATACATTTGTAACCATTATGAATTTCTGAGTACATCAAATCATGGAATTAACAGCAATTATATTGTTTCATAAGTTATTATGCTGCTTGTCTTAGTCTTAGTTATATATTTTAATATTTAGCATACAAGGTATGTTTTCTCTATGGCGATGGCCTATTAATACTAACTAAGAACTAGTGGTGTTAAATTATACTAAATCTGCTGACCAACTTTGGTGTATCAGATATCAGATATGCCAGTCCTCATTGGCATCCAATAAGGTCCCATTTAATATGTGGTGGTTGTCCATAGGGTTGGGCTGTTGAGAGTCCTTTTCTGTGCCAGTTATTAATAGTTGGCTGTAAATTGAGTTGGAAAACAGCTGAGGAAGATGAGATATCAGATTATGTCTTCTACCAAACAGTTTATTGTCAGACATCCATCTTTTGAGTCCAGTCTTCCCATTTCAATCTTCCCCACAGTGAAAATTCTTTAAACGCTTCAGTTTACTGGTCAAATATGATCTCAAACTTAATCTTCTGTTTAGATTTGTTGACTAAGTAGATATGTTGTCAAGCATGCAGCACAGGTTTGACAGATTTCTCTTGATGTTAAATCAGTTCTTCAGTTTAGTTTTTCTAGAATAAGCATGTTGTCTTACAGTTTTGTGATGTATCTTTTGTAAACTGCAAGTAAATAAAACAATTCACAGCACTTTTCATTCTTCACTCTTCATAATCACGATAAACTTCTCCTTTTTCGTTCTTCTGCTGAATCCGAAATATATTCATGCCCATTCCTTTTCCAATATCACCCAATGACTGCCTGGTGATATTGCCTTATGATGGCGTTGACAGAGAAGTGTTTGACATGATTGGTTCACTAGAAGGGTTGACATGGTGATTTGACTGCTACTTCACATTTTAAGCTGATTGAAGCAATAGCAAGCAGCTTGTATTTCTTCATGTGCTTGTCTGGAGAATGGTCCTTTTCGGCAATATCTTAATTCCTAGTATAATTGACACTGTAGTAGGTGTTGTTAATATTTAATCAGGGTGCTCCTGTATGATTTTGGAAGCCCAGATGATTGAAGGATCTCTTCAACTTCCTCTCGATAGCACAAGAGCAGAAGACATTATTTGGTGATGTTCTTGACGAAGCTTGTCATTTATGACGATCTAAATGTCATCTGTACTGAAAATGATCTCATATCTTCTCTTCTCTTCTCTTAGTTGTGTATTGGAAGGTCCAATTGATACACTTTACATACCTTCGATTTACTGGCGAACTATCGGTAAAAGACGCTGGAGTACCGTGTTGCACACGCATTGCAACAATTGTTCTGTCAATACAGCACAACCTAACATTTTTATGCCTGCAACTATATCTTGACAATCAATAATGGGCTATGATTCCTGCCTTTTTTGTTATTTACCCTTTGCCTGTGTGTGACTGCATTGGGTGGTTGTCTGTCTTGATTTGACTGTTCAGAGGAGAAATCCATCACATTGCACTTACCCTTCTGCCCTTCGGCAGATTTATCTGTCACTTTCGACTTCATCACCTTCATCTTGGTATATTTTGGATCAGAAGGCTCTGTAACAGACATTCACACAGAGAAAAGGAATGTGAGTTAAAACTGTCAAGTTGAATGGAACTACACTACCACTGATTACAGTCATTGAGATGCCTACTAGGTACGAGACAAAATAAAAATAAAAAACAGTGGTTTCAGAAGAGATCATTTACATGAGTGACATTCTTTCCTCTTCAGCTAATAGCCAGCAGGTGGCACTTGAAACTTGGGTTTGGTGTTAGTTTGAACTATTTCTAATCTCATTAAAAGGATGCGTATCAAAGAAACCCCAAAATGACATCATCGGGGTAGTGTATCATCCTCCCAGATGATACAGTACCAAGCAGCTGCTAGCAATGGAAGAGAAATCTTGATTAAGTGATGCTGTTATTCTACCCAGTCAGTAAGAGGCAGCATGCAATACACATCTATCTATTGGCCTTGTGTCGAACCACTGGATCGATGTCTATCCTAGGAATGTGATGCTGACATGTTTTGATTGAGCCCTGCAGTTGTTGAAATCTCTACTAAACCAAACTGTGGGAGGATATGCAGAGGGGGTGGGTAGCAACAGAGGCACCGAGGGCGCTATAGATTATCGAGGTATTTGTAGATGGTTAATAGGGAACATAGCTAACAAAGATCTCTGCTCTCTGCAGATTATAGATCACTTGTCAATATGATTCTACAGGATTAAGAGTTGATCCTACGTTTTGAGAATTGCTTTTAACAATTTTATGTTGACAATTTAATATTGAATTGTGTTCACGCAATATCTGAATCACCCAATTTTTCTTAAAGCAATACTATCCTTGCCTGCCTGGTTTTATAGCATATGTTGTTTGGCTTGTCAAATGTCAAAGATAAATTAGGATTTTGATTTATAATGTACATCAGGTGTCCTCTGACACAGATTGTAAAGACAGAAATGCTAGTGATTTCAAGATACAGACTGACAGCACTTTTGAGACATAGCAGTATCATTGGTCTATGAATGTAATAGGTCACATAACTCTGTGTATCGTTCCTTTTTTTGTTGTAGTAGTAAAATTTGACCTAACGGCTGTTCTGCTCATCAAGCCTTAAAATGCTCATTGGTTAGGGGTTGAAGAGGGGGGAGTTATTAAGGGTAAGTTAACTCATATTTTTACATCTCGTCATAGATTCTTTGAAAATACGGTAAGGTGAGTGCTACCGCTTCAGGTCTTATATAATTATTAACATTTTGGTTTCATATTTCCGAACCATTGAAGTGATACTTAAGGATATCTTAAGTTAACGTATGACAAGATACGTTATTTATTGAAAGAACTTAGGTATACAGCTATACAGCTGAATTACCTTGAAATAACGTAGTGACTATATTTTGTTTCTAAACTAGGACTGGTTGCATGCATTTTTTAACCTTATATTCAGATATTATATATGTTCTATATGATTTAGCATGTGGTGCAGATGACTCAGTTTTACATTTGAAACTCTGAACATTATGTGTTCGCATGATTTGCATGGTGCCATAATCCCGCACATCTGTTGGATGTTTAAAATGCATCAGCAACATATTAGGGACAGAGCAGCATACAGTGTGTGTGTTCACGTATGCAGTACACTATAAGGACCAGATGTGAATAATTCATTTTGGGGACATTTGTTTAATGTAAAAAAACTGATATTTTAGTGTACAAATCAAATCAAATTTTATTAGTCAAATGCGCCGAATAAAACAGGTGTAGACCTTACAGTGAAATGCTTACTTACGAGCCCATTACCAACAATGCAGTTAAAAAAATACGTATAAGAAATAAAAGTTACAAGTAATTAAAGAGCAGTAGTAAAATAACAATAGCAAGGCCATATACAGGGGGCTACCGGTACAGAGTCAATGTGCGGGGGTACTTGTTAGTTGAGGTAATATGTACATGAAGGTAGAGTTATTAAAGTGACTATGCATAGATGATAACAACAGAGAGTAGCAGCGGTGTACAAGAGGGGGGGGGGGGGGGGGGGGGCAATGCAAGTAGTCTGGGTAGCCATTTGATTAGGTGTTCAGGAGTCTAATGGCTTGGGGTAGAAGCTTTTTAGAAGCCTCTTGGACCTAGACTTGGCGCTTTGCGTGTGGTAGCAGAGACAACAGTCTATGACTTAGATGGCTGGAGTCTTTGACAATTTTATGGGCCTTCCTCTGACAACACCTGGTTTAGTTGTCCTGGATGGCAGGAAGCTTGGCCCCAGTGATGTACTGGGCCATTCGCACTACCCTCTGTAGTGCCTTGCGGTCGGAGGCAGAGCAGCTGCCATACCAGGCAGTGATGCAACCAGTCAGGATGCTCTCGATTGTGCAGCTGTAGAACCTTTTGAGGATCTGAGGACCCATGCCAAATCTTTTCAGTCTCCTGAGGGGGAATAGGTTTTGTCGTGCCCTCTTCACAACTGTCTTGGTGTGCTTGGACCATGTTAGTTTGTTGGTGATATGGAGAACAGCATCCCTAGAAGGCCAGCATCCCGGAGTCGCATCTTCACTGTTGAGATTGAGACTGGTGTTTTGCGGGTATTATTTAATGAATCTGCCAGTTGAGGACTTGTGAGGCGTCTGTTTGTCAAACTAGACACTCTAATGTACTTGTCCTCTTGCTTAGTTGTGCACCGGGGCCTCCCACTCTTCTTTCTATTCTGGTTAGAGACAGTTTGTGCTGTTCTGTGACGGGAGTAGTATACAGCGTTGTACGAGATCTTCAGTTTCTTGGCAATTCCTCGCATGGAATAGCCTTCATTTCTCAGAACAAGAATAGACTGACGAGTTTCAGAAGAAAGTTATTTGTTTCTGGACATTTTGAGCCTATAATCGAACACACAAATGAATGCCAGTTTCATTGCTTCTTTAATCAGAACAGCAATTTTAAGCTGTGGTAACATAATTGCAAAAGTGTTTTCTAATGATCAATTAGCCTTTTAAAATTACAAACTTGGATTAGCTAACACAACGTGCCATTGGAACACAGGAGAGATGGTTGCTGATAATGGGCCTCTGTACGCCTATGTAGATATTCCATAAAAAAAATCTGCCGTTTTCCGCTACATTCGTAATTTACAACATTAACAATGTCTACACGGTAATTCTGATCAATGTTATGTTATTTTAATGTTCAAAAAATATGCTTTTCTTTCAAAAACAAGGAATTTCTAAATGACCTCAAACTTTTGAACGGTAGTATACATTTACATTTAAGTTATTTAGCAGACGCTCTTATCCAGAGCGACTTACAAATTGGAAAGTTCATACATATTCATCCTGGTCCCCCCGTGGGGAATGAACCCACAACCCTGGCGTTGCAAGCGCCATGCTCTACCAACTGAGCCACACGGGACCGGTATACGGTATACTTTTGATTGTGTTGGAATTAATTGAATCATGAACAATGTGTACCATTTGGTACAATATACTGTAGTAACAATTAAGTTCCAGTTAGTATCCATTGTTACAAGCTACTAGTTAGTTACCGCCTAATAGTAAATAATCAGGTAGATTCTAGGTGTAAAAAATAAACTAGAGCAGATTACTTTTTTATTTAAAGTGCTCTATCTGTAGAATAAAAGCGCAGAACATGTTTGATAGAATCTTTCCTTAAGTCATCAAGCAGCCTCAGCAGGGATGGAACTTAAGGATTTTCGGCACTGAACAGCCGGGCTAGTAGACCACAATTTGAACTAGACAGGATCCAAAATCTGTGTCATGCAATATTTGAAAGACAAAGTTTCTCTAGCCGGCGGTCTACTTGGGCACAATTTCTATTAGGCTGGTCTGAAAAGTATTACCTCGGGCTCGAGGGCTAGATTAATATCCATCCCTGAACCTCAGGCTATCTTAATAAACACACAAGTTGTGCCATTACTCAAATTGACAGCTTTATTTTTAGTTCATTACACACTCCCAAGAAGACTGTCCGAAGCAGAGCTGGACTCCAGCAGTGGTCTTGACTCTTGCCGGGGGCCTAAAAATGAACTCCAACGCCTTTGATAGACACCAAAGTATATGCATCCTTCTGCAGAGCTTATTTTACCTTCATTTAACTAGGCAAGTGAGTTAAGAACAAAATCTTATTTTCAATGACAACCTAGGGACAGCGGGTTAACTGCCGTGTTCAAGGGCAGAACAACAGATTTTGTACCTTGTCAGCTCGGGGATTCAATCTTGCAACCTTTCGGTTACTAGTCCAACGCTCTAACCACTAGGCTACCTACTAGTCCAAGGTGGTCAGTAGATCCAGGCTATGCCATGCTGTGTGCTATCACAAAGAAAATCACTTGTTTCTCTGATACGTGGCTGTATAAAAGGTAACATTTATGTCGCAGTGAGAAATAGGAGGCATGCTTTATAACCAGTATGTGGGGCAAGATTCCACGACTGGCAGCATAAGTAATTCACCACACTGGAGGCAGGCTGTCTTGAAATGTGTTGCTGTTGTTGATGGAA
This sequence comes from Salvelinus alpinus, assembly GCF_045679555.1. Taxonomy (NCBI): domain Eukaryota; kingdom Metazoa; phylum Chordata; class Actinopteri; order Salmoniformes; family Salmonidae; genus Salvelinus; species Salvelinus alpinus. The sequence continues at coordinate 13,839,011 of NC_092087.1, read as the reverse complement.
AGAAGAGTCCTCTTTTTTGATAATGTATGTCTATTTGTATGTATGTGTTTACGTGCAGTATTACTCCTGTTGTGGCGTATGTTTGTTACTAGTTTTGTACATTGTTATATAATTGTCACACAAGTGCTTACTTAGACTACTTTATATCTAAATTATATAAAATAGTGTTGATACTGGATCAGTGATGCAATTTTGTCTTGTAGCTCCTTCCTCTTGCAAATATTTCAAATGGTGTTTCCACATGGTGTTTCACATGAACTCATAAAGGTGTTGTATTACAGAGTGATAGACAAAACAGATGCAGCCCTGCCCTGACTTTCAATGTGCAGTCATGAAACTGAATTAATTAACAACACTCCAAATAAAGTGTCCAGGTTTGATGGAATGCACTCAACCTCATAATCTTTGTGACTCCATTTACCATGTCCTGTTAACTGGTAAATGTGATGTTTAACTTTATCCACTTGGTAGCAAACATTCACACACTGTCCTAACACCACGAAGTGTTGTAATAGTGTGCAGGTAAACTTGTGTCAATTTCACCTGAGAGGGAAGATTGACAAAGGCCTGTGCGTTCTTGCTATGTAACACTACAGCAGCAAGGCCATTAATTTAGGGGCAGAATAAAGCTACACTATGAATCAACCAGCTTGACAGTGTGCTGAACCTACAGTGAGCCGTGAGAATGATCTCATGAAGGGCTGAACAGCAAACGAACACACGTGGCTCATTCCACAAAATGGGTGCCTTTTGGACAAGTACACTTTTAAGAAATTAACTTAAACATATCATTTGTCATTTTAGGTGAACATTGAAAAAAAGGGGCCAATCCTTAAGAATACTTAAGGATTGGTGTCCTCCCCACGGGACGGTTAAGCTAACTTAGGCTAATGTGATTAGCATGAGGTTGTAAGTAACATGAACAATTCCCAGGACATAGACATATCTGATATGGGCAGAAAGCTTAATCCAAAAATGTCTACCAGTTTCACCATCATTGTAAAGGCCTAGTTATTTTGCTGCTTTAATAAAGCAATGGGACGCAAAATGCACCCATTTCGTGGAATGACCCGCGTACTTATTGCTAAAATGGTGCTAGACAAGTCTGAGTAACTCTGTCTTCCACCATTGACTGCACTGTTGACCTCACACTTGAAATGGCATCTGAGAGGATCTCAAGTGTCCCTCCCAGCGATTTTTCACACGTACACTAACCACAGCTGTATAACTCACAAAAAACAGTTCCTTGATGACAAGGGGTTTTGGTGACAGACGGGTGCTGTATTTGAAGGGTAGTATTTGAATTGCCAAATGGTTTTCTGAATTATTTTCAATTAAGGGAGCTGCCAAGTTCATGCATAAATTCCACAATAGAGACTCAAGGTATGTTTGGCACATGCTTCACCATTATAACACACATTTTGTTAGTGTTATGTTCCTTTTGTTCTACTGCATTGTTTCCAAATACAATCATGTATCTTCTATTTTGTTTCTGCTTCTGTAAAATGACACAACAATAGTTAATTTAGATACAAGTATCTTCTTAATCGTTAGTCCGACATAAAAATGTTTGCACTCTCACACACATACAGTACACACTGAGTAACATAGACTGACCAGGTGAATCCAGGTGAAAGCTATAATGCAATTAGTGTAGATGAAGGGGATGAAACGGGTAAAAAAAAATGTTACGCCCTGAGACAAGTGAGATATGGATGGCGCATGTGTGCCATTCAGAGGGTGAATGGGCAAGCCAAAATATTTAAGTGCCTTTGAAGGGAGCATGTGTTGAACAAACCTAAAAAAAAGATGTTTTTATTTATTTGAGATTCTTCAAAATAGCCACCCTTTGCCTTGATGACAGCTTTACACACTCTTGGCATTCTATCGACCAGCTTCATTAGGTAGTCACCTCCCCCCACCCCTTTTGCCCTCAGAACAGCGTCAATTCGTCGGGGCATAGACTCTACAAGTTCTCGAAAGCGTTCCGCAGGGATGCTGGCCCATTTTGACTCCAATACTTCCCACATTTGTGTCAAGTTGGCTGGATGTCCTTTGGGTGGTGGACCATTCTTGATACACACAGGAAACTGTTGAGTGTGAAAAACCCAGAAGTGTTGCAGTTCTTGACACAAACCAGTGCACCTACTATAATACTCTGTTCAAAGGCACTTCATAATTGTATCTTGCCCATTCATCCTCTGAATGGCACACATTCATGTGTATATATATATATATTTATATATGTATATGTATTGTCTAAATTGTATTAAATACAGAATAGCTTTTTGCGGATTGACTATAAAACCAGCCCACTATGGCATATCATATATGTTTGGGCTGCATTTTTATTTGACACCTCCATCTATAGTTAGCCGTCACCCTCAAACCTCACAACTATGACCTCACGGCTATGACCTCACGTCTATGATCCAGCTCTACAAATTCCGCAAGGGTGAAATTCAAACTGTAGAACACACATGCCCAACTAAAAAGATTTTATGCATTACCACCAAGTTAGCTGTACCTCTTCATATGGAATCCCATTCTAATGTACAGTACAGTATGTCAGACACATAAGCAAGTGAATGTCCGTAACTAACTTAATGAGGTATTCAGTAACTTGAGTTACTGAAATTAGAGGGCATTAAAACTTAAAGACCAGAAAGCAAACAGTTGCGACATTTAATACCCTCTACCCTTAAGTCTTTTATGTACCTTTTAAAGGTATTCAGCCCTGCTGAAGTTATTTTACACCCTAATCTTCCGATATCAACTGAAAATCCCTGTGGTCATACAAGCATCTGCTTACATACTCATATGCAGAATAGCATTATCACTATGTTTCCCAGAACAACTAAACGGTATTACTACTACTTTATGTACATTATGGAATGTTGACCTTTCCTCAAGTCACATAACAGAATAACAATACTGGCACAATTAAAAAAGGTACAAGCCCAGGTTGTATTTCCCTCCATGCTGTTCCATCTCGTCCGACCCCCCCATTCTGCCAGAGAGGAGGGAAGAACGACCTACCTGCTTACAGTCCTCAATGCTCTCAGCTGTGCTCCTTTCAAGCAACACTGTGGCTACTCTGATATTTGAGCGCCTGTTCCAAGTTGTGCTCGGTAATAAATCCTAAAGAGCAACGTGTGTGTCTCTGCCTGAAGACTCAGCGACTGCCAAAACGAGTTGTTTTTTTTGTATTTGTGTTGAGGAGTTCGCACCAAAGACGTTTGGTTGGGTGGGTGTTGAAGAGGGGGGCCCCACTAAAGGTGGGTCTAACTAACACTTCCTTTACAGTGGCACTCCTCATACAGTAATGTTTATTAACTGGTTCCCATAACCACACTTTCACTTAAAATCATGAAAGAGAAAAAATATGATATGTTCTTCATGGTGTATATCCAGTGAATATAACACTGCAAGTTTGTCTAGACCTATGATGGTTATTTTCAATTATACATTTGAGTGTCATTCATTACTAGAAGTAATAAGGTCTGTGTTTATTACAGTTGCTTTTGACTAAGAAATGTAGTATTTTGTGTGTGAATAAATTGTAGTAAGATGTAAATTGTTCATTTCAATAAATCAGTCAACAAAATGTAAATGAAAATACAGTGGTTAATGTTTTTTTGTATAATTTCAAAGATTAATTAATATATCAGAAAGACTGCTAATGTTTGACAACTCGATAGACTACCTAAGCTTTCTTTAACTTCTTGGTTACATCTCGCCATCCTCAAACCAATTTGGGAATAAGAAGCACTTTTATGTTGACTGTAAACCACACAGGTCAGGGCACCTGAGAAAAAAAAAGGGAATAAATGCATCAATGTGTATATATTTTTAAATACCAACGTTTATTATTGAAAATGACCAGTGATTGCTATTTTGGCTCAGTGGTTCATATTTGTAAGCTCTGTGGTGTTGGAAAGGTTCTTATGAAGCGTAAATCATAAGACTTGAATTTGTCCCATTAAATTTAGTGTGGAACGTAACTTGGCTGTTATTTTCCTGTCAATTCTGAGGGGTATGGTAGTATTGATTACTGTCTCAATTACTGTAATGAATTTCACTGTGATTTCTATGGTTACAGTAACCATAATGGTCAATGTCTTTTTTTTCTTAAATGTTGTGAAAGATTGTGTTCCCCCCATTAAAAAAAATATAAAGAAAGAAAGAAAATAAACGTGCACTTGTCTTTTTTTTTACTGTACTAGCACTGCCTTTGCTGATAACTTCTTTATTGAGGAAAAATGTACTTAAAGCCAGACTCAGTAAGTGTCAGTTTCGTAATTTTGTTTGAATTTAATATTTTGTTTTGTCGGGCCAACAAAAGAAACCCAGGTAAGACGTCATAATATGCTCTAGAGTCTAGGCTACCTGAGAGTTGTCAAGCAGCTGCTGGGCCAGCCACCCTTTGATCCAGATCAACCAGTAGGCCTCTTCTAGTTACAACAAACATGTAGGCTGCTGGATATTTTTTTTTAAATGTACAAGTCAACTATGAAGGTAAGACGTGAAATGTTTGCAAGTACTGTAAGTTTTTTTTTTTTTTACTATAGTAGGCTACACCACCGGTTTGCACATTTAGCAATGGTTGAATAATATATCGACAGCTGTGTGCTAGCCAGCTAAATTAGCTCGCTAGCTTTCTGTGTAACTAATGTATTAAAGTTTAATTTATCAGCAGACAATTAACTCAGACTTTTGTGTGTAAGGTTCTGTAATTAGTTTTTTAGTTAACCTTGTGTTCTGTTTCGTTGTGTTCTTGAACGTAGCCCTGTCTTTCATTTTTGTTCATTGATTTCACCTGTGTTAGTTACTCACCTGGTCTCATCAACTCCTTATTTCGTTCAGTTCATTCTGTTTGTGCCTTTGTGAGGTATTGTTAGTTTGGACTCTACTAAGCTTTGGTTTGTGAAAACCAGTTAAAGCCTTCAGTCCTAGTTTTGATTCACCTGCCTGTTTGCCTACCTGTGTATGATGATTGCCCGTCTGTGACCACGATTCCTGCCTTCTGCGAAGGCGAAACAAACACCTGCTGTGCTCTGCGCGTGAATCTACACCTTTTTCTCCCTGAGTATTCATTACATTGTGATTATCATTGGCACTGTCCACAGCAGTGTGATACTAGCACTCGTGAGTGAGGAATGCCAGCCTTGCTGAATAAAAATCGCCCACAATTCAGTTTCCAGTTTTACTCAGAAAATCAAGCTAGCAACATCAGAGCAACAGAACGCGCGTGACAAAATGGTCAATAGGCCTACGCATCATAATTACCTTGAGAAATCTGACCTGCAATTTGTAAACCAAGCTGCTGTACTTTTAATAACTCGTAAAACTGTATTTTGTATCGCTTTGAAGTGACCCAAATGGAAAATTAAGCTTTAATTGATCAATTTTCGAAATATGGTAAACAAGAAAATAACATTTTATATTTTATTTGGGACTTACTGAGTCTGGCTTTAATACAACTGATATGTAGCTGTCTCACCTAACTATCTTAAGATGTATGAAATGAATGTTTGGTAATGTACTGTAGCACTTTATGGCTGAAGCTTTTCTCCAGGGGCCATGTTATTCCGGTATCCAATAAATTATTCATTAGATGGACCTGAAAAGATAATGGATATTAATGTACATTTTATCACAGCCTTTGTAAAAACATTCCTTCCATTTTCTGTCACAGTGGTACAGTATATAATTCAGAGGGAGGATGTTCAATGCATCTGTTACAATTATTTAAAGCAATATGATCTTAAGAGTACATTTTTATTTTGTTTATTTCAGCATGTGCCTATACTGAGAATGTAAAGAACATGTTTATTTAGGTGCTGGTTGACATTTGGCATAGTACTTTAAAAGAGGCTCACAGTCATGCCAACTGTGAGTTGTTTAAGTTAATAGGGTAGCTATATATTTAGAACATAAATAAAAGTGAACTATTGCCCTTGATCCCTGACATAGGGAATTCACAGCAAGATGTCTGAAAGGTCGTCTCATCCTGTCGGTATCAAGCAGGACATAAAGTTGTTCTTGTCCCATTACAAATCAATACCATGACCATAAACACCACATACAAAGCAAAAACTCTTTATTTATTTATTCATTTACATATATCTCAAATTTCACAAACCTTTCCTAGCAATTATACAATACACTGTATGTGTAATGAAAAGTTAAGTTATATTATCCTTTTTAAGCTAAGTTACTTGATAAATCGTTTTATGGTTTTACACATTTTGCGGTTTTACAAATTCAAAGCCTTGCCCCATAAGGCTTAGTAGTAGTGTCCAATGTTATGGACTTGGTTTATGAGTTCGTATTAATAACTGCCTACTTGCAGAGAACGCACCTGCATTGGCTGTAATATTAAGTGACCTTATATATTTTATTACCATTGGCAAAACCTACCAACACACTTAGCAACAGAGAGCTTGGTCAGATCATGCAATTGGAGAGCAAAATTAGACCCTGAGGAGCAGACCTTGAAATGCCCAAGCTTGTTTCCTTCCCTGAGCTGATCGTTTCAAGACAATCTTCCTGTGCTCACCCTGCTTTGCCCTTGCAGTAAAACTATTGCACTTTGCCATTAGAGGCAAGAGGTGTCATAAACCTGCCATATTACCAGAATTCATTATGGGGGATATCACTTTTCCATCCTCTCGAAAACGTCATCTCGCATATTGCTAATTCTCTCGTTGTGATAATGAGATAACTAGACAGTGTGTAATTTACATAATCTATACATTATTATGTGAAACAAATGGTTTAGGTCAAATATAGCAACTGCCTGGACTTAATAATATGTTGTCAGGTTTATACTTCGGGCTCGATTCAATCCATATTGCCGAAGTTCGGTGTTATAGCTCTGAATGAATACAGTCTCCGTATAACGTGGGAACATTGCTTTTAAACGTCAATCGTGCTACAACGATTATCTTCAGCTCTATGGATTGAATAGCCAGCAAATAACTGTAATTATTAGTCGTGACATGTGGACAAGGATGACATGTAAGAATACTGTCTACGCTTGATCACAGGACCTCCTTAGGCCATCTCTTCTCTGTTGATACCATGTCCATGGTCACCACCGTGTTTGGGTGGCTTTAAATGTAATCCTTATACAGAGAAGGGAGGGGGGGGTATACAGGTGTACATTACATCCTATGATGTTGTACAGGTAGCCTAGTGGTTAGAGCGTTGGGCCAGTAACCGTAAAGGTTGCTGGATCGAATCCTCGAGCTGGCAAGGTAAAAATATGTCGTTCTGCCCCTGAACAAGGCAGTTAACCCAGTGTTCCCTGGGTGCCGAAGATGTGGAAATCGATTATGGCAGCCCCTCGCACATTTCTGATTCAGAGGGGTTGGGTTGAATGCAGAAGACACATTTCAGCTGAATGCATTCAGTTTTACAACTGACTAGGTATCCCCTTTCCCTTTACATGGTATACAGGTACAGTTGAAGTCGGAAGTTTACATAAACCTTAGCCAAATACATTTAAACTCAGTTTCTCACAATTCCTGACATTTAATCCAGGTAAAAAATCCCTGTTTTAGGTCAGTTAGGATCACCACTTTATTTTGAGAATGTGAAATGTCAGAATAATAGTAAAGATAATAATTTATTTCAGCTTTTGTTTCTTTCATCACATTCCCAGTGGGTCAGAAGTTTGGTATTAGTATTAGTATTTGGTAGCATTGCCTTTAAAATGTTTAACTTGGGTCAAATGTTTTGGGTAGCCTTCCACAAGCTTCCCACAATAAGTTGAGTGAATTTTGACCCATTCCTCCTGACAGAGCTGGTGTAACTGAGTCAGGTTTGTAGGCCTCCTTGCTCGCACACGCTTTTTCAGTTCTGCCCACAAATGATCTATGGGATTGAGGTCAGGGCTTTGTGATGACCACTCCAATACCTTGACTTTGTTGTCCTTAAGCCATTTTGATACAACTTTGGAAGTATGCTTGGTGTCATTGTCAATTTGGAAGACCCATTTGCGACCAAGCTTTCACTTCCTGACTGGTGTCTAGAGATGTTGCTTCAATATATCCACATAATTTTCCTGCGTCATGATGCCATCTATTCTGTGAAGTGCACCAGTCCCTCCTGCAGCAAATCACCTCCACAACATGATGCTGCCACCCCCGTGCTTCACGGTTGGGATGGTGTTCTTCGGCTTGCAAGCATCCCCCATTTTTATCCAAAGATAACGATGGTCATTATGGCCAAACAGTTATCTTTTTGTTTCATCAGATCAGAGGACATTTTTCAAAAAAGTACGATCTTTGTCCCGATGTGCAGTTGCAATCCGTAGTCTGGCTTTTTTATGGCGGATTTTGAGCAGTTGCTTCTTCTTTGCTGAGCGGCCTTTCGGGTTATGTCGATATAGGACTCGTTTTTACTGTGAATATAGATACTTTTGTACCTGTTTCCTCCAGCATCTTCACAAGGTCCTTTGCTGTTGTAAAGGGATTGATTTGTACTTTTCGCAACAAAGTACGTTCATCTCTAGGAGACAGAATGCGTCACCTTCCTAAGCGGTATGACGCCTGCGTGGTCACACGGGGTTTATACTTGCATACTATTGTTTGTTTCAGATGAATGTGGTACCTTCAGGCATTTGGAAATTGGTCCCAAGGATGAACCAGACTTGTGGAAGTCTACAATTTTTTTTCTTAGGTCTTGGCTGATTTCTTTTGATTTTCCATGATGTCAAGCAAAGAGGCACTGAATTTCAAGGTAGGCCTTGAAATACATCCACAGGTACACCTCCAATTGACTCCAATGATGTCAATTAGCCTATCAGAAGCTTCTAAAGCCATGACATAATTTTCTGTAATTTTCCAAGCTGTTTAAAGGCACAGTCAAGTTAGTATATGTAAACTTCTGACCCACTGGAATTGTGATGCAGTGAATTATCAGTGAAATAATCTGTCTGTAAACAACTGTTGGAAAAATTACTTGTGTCATGCACAACGTAGATGAGCGGTTGAAAAACGAGTTTTAATGAATCCAACCTAAGTGTATGTAAACTTCCGACTTAATGTAACTAACGTACTTTCTCACATGTTGTTGTTTTTATTTCTAATTCAAAAGGACACAAAATCAATTTCAATGATAATACTTAGCAGGGTGGCCTAACTAATTAACAAGTTAATGGATTTTTTTTTTTTTCTTCTCCATATAGCAATTTTCAAATTGACCGTGGCCGGGACTGAAACCTTATTACCAATAATACCTTAATAAACTAATAATATTGCTTACTGACAGTATGTAACATGGTTAGTATGTAACTGTAGTGACAAATATCAACATAATAGGCAATGTATGACGTCTGAGAAGACGTCATACATTGAGCAATCGTGTTTGTTCCCTGCCATTTCTTTGTTTTGTTATAGCCAACCCCCTTATCTGATTGCGTGCAGCTGTTGTCTCATCATATATGTTGATTTGAAAATATATAGATTTAGAGTTATTTTTGTATTTGTTATTTTTTTAGATTTGATTTCAAGTAATACATTTATGTTTGTGACATTTTACTCAGCCTGTGGCTCCAATTTCAATGTTGGCACCAAACCCTCTAAATAGGCTGTCAGGTCCATTACATTGTCACAAATTAACTTTTTCTCCCTGGAAACTTTTTTCTCTCCTGAAAATGTAATGTTGAATCCAGCTGAACATATTTTAGGTAATCTGGCAAGTGTGTTCTAACAATGAGTACACTTTGATACTTAAATTGGTTACTACCTGGTCCAAATTATTTTAATGTTTGCCGAGAAATCCGAAAGAACCCAAAAAGCAATTATTATATCATTTTCTAAAATAAAAATACAACATTTATGTTAAATAAAGTGTGATTACGAAGTTATTACACATAATTCTCTCATCGACTCAAAGGTAGAGTGTGTTTGCAATGTGGGTGGGAAACAATTAATTGTATAGTCAATGGGAGAAACAGCTGTCTTACCTCTTGATACATCAAACTTCACCTTAACTTGTAAGACGCTCTTGAAGTTTCCGTTTTTGTGATTGGTTCCCTGACATCTTTCACGTAGGGTAAAGACATTTCTGTTTTCTCAATCGTCTTGTTTCCGCAGTCATCTTATATGAGTCAGGCACAGACAATGAAGTCTCAGTTTTCATCAAATTCCATAACAGGAGTTCCCACAACTGGCTTCTTATAACTGCCTCCATCTGTTTCCAATGCTCTGCCTCATAATTTACACCCTCTTCTGGTTCTCTGTCGACACCCTGACTGCCACTTTGTTTGCCCTCTGTGTATGTCCATTTGTTGATATCCCACCCTCCCCCTTTTATTGCAACCATATCAGAGGTTGTACACTATATACAGTACCAGTCAAAAGTTTGGACACACCTACTCATTCAAGGGTTTTTCTTTATTTTTACTGTTTTCTACATTGTAGAATAATAGTGAAGACATCAAAACTATGAAATAACACATCATGTAGTAGTAACCAAAAAAGTGTTATTAAACAAATCAAAATATATTTCATATTTGAGATTCTTCAAAGTAACCACCCTTTACCTTGATGACAGCGTTGCACACTCTTGGCATTTTCTCAACCAGTTTCATGAGGAATGCTTTTCCAACAGTCTTAAAGGAATTCCCACATATGCTGAGCACTTGTTGGCTGCTTTTCCTTCACTCTGCGTTCCAACTCATCCCAAAACATCTCAATTGGGTTGAGGTCGGCTGACTGGGAAAGCCATGTCATCTGATGTAGCATTCCATCACTCTCCTTCTTGGTCAAATTGCCCTTACACTGCCTGTAGGTGTGTTTTGGGTTATTGTTCTGTTGAAAAACAAATGATAGTCCCACTATACAAACCAGATGAGATGACGTATGGCTGCAGAATGCTGTGGTAGCCACGCTGGTTAAGTGTGCCTTGAATTCAAAATAAATCACAGACGCGTGATGTATTGTTGTCGCTACCTACTTGCCCTTTTTGCTGCCCATCATTGTAAATAAGAATTTGTTCTTAACTGACTTGCCTAGTTAAATAAAGGTTACGTTTTATTTTTTAAATATTATTTTTTAAACAGAAACAGTAACACCTGGGGAAGGATCCAAAGGGAGTGACATATATAGGGAAGGTAATCAGGGAAGTGATGGAGTCCAGATGAGTCTGATGATACGGAGGTGCGCGTAACGATGGTGACAGGTGTGCGCCATAACGAGCAGCCTGGTGACCTAGAGGCCGGAGAGGGAGCACACGTGACATCGCTTGATGGTTTTTGCGACTGCACTTGAAGAAACGTTCCAAGTTCTTGAAATGTTCCATATTGACTGGCACAAGCTTTGCACCCCCCATTAATTTTGGATGAGTGTGGCAATAATGATAATTATTAATAATAATAAGATACATTTTTTCGTAAATATTCACTGTTCTGCAACATATGATTAAACAAGTATTTGCTGTGCTAGACCTAAGGGATAATTCCAAATTCCAAGATGGCTTAGCAGTTCAGACGTCATTTCTGTTTCGTATTGTCGTGTCCTGTATATATATATATTTACACCTTTCTTCGCATATCTTTTATATATTTTATTATCCAAGAACTCAACTACAAAAGCTTTCCTGCAAAAGCTTTCCTGCAACCCGCTTCACCAATTACAAAAAAGTATTATTTACCTCAAATCTGAAAATCCACCGTGGAAGCTAGCCAGGGGCTAATTCAGAAGCTAGCCAGAAAGCTAACCAGAAGCTATCCGATAGCTAGCCAGAAGCTAATCTGTAGCTGCCCAGAAATTAGCCGGTCTGCTGGCTAGCGTTGGTGTCTCAGCTGCCCACGTTTTGTGGTCATCAGCTATTCCTTTAGCTCGATAATCTACCGGCACTTTTGTGCAACGCGACTCGGACCGGAGCATTCCGGGACTTTTTTTTCTCTCAGTTTCCCCGGATTTCAGCCGCAGGCTCTGGACATTTGCAGCTAGCTAGCTGCAAACCGTGTGACTATTGGCTTACGTCGATCCCGGAGCAAACTCAAATCATTCCGGAGCTAGCCAGCTGAGGAGTTCCATCAGCCATTCCTGGGCTACAGTCACCTATCCGGACCCTTTTTTTTTTTTTTTTTATTATTATTATTATTATTATATTTTTTTTTGCTGCAGATACGGACCCCCACCGGGCCTTCACGACTGACTGCCGACGTTATCTGCCCGAGGGAGTTATCCAACTGGCACCTCCGTCCCGACGTTACCTGAACGCTCATCTGGGGCCCGCTAACCGTTAGCTGTCTTATCGGCTGCTATCTGAATAAGTATATCGGACAATTATTATTATTATTTTTTTTTTTATTTTTTTTATTGGGTCACTATATCTATTTTGCCAATTTGGATTGATCCCCTCTACCACACGGAACCCCACTAACCTACCGACGGAAACGCACGAGGTATCTACAAATAGACTTCCATACTATGCTATCTCGCTACCGATAGCCATCTACCCGGCCAGCTGTCTGGATCGCCGTGACCCCAACCAACCTCTACTCACTGGACCCTTATTGATCACTCGATTAAGCATGCCTCTCCTTAATGTAAATATGCCTTGTCCATTGCTGTTCTGGTTAGTGTTTATTGGCTTATTTCACTGTAGAGCCTCTAGCCCTGCTCACTATACCATATCCAACCTCACAGTTCCACCACCCACATATGCGATGACATCACCTGGTTTCAATGATGTTTCTAGAGACAATATCTCTCTCATCATCACTCAATACCTAGGTTTACCTCCACTGTATTCACATCCTACCATACCTTTGTCTGTACATTATTCCTTTAAGCTATTTTATCGCCCCCAGAAACTTCCTTTTACTCTCTGCTCTAGAAGTTCTAGACGACCAATTCTCATAGCTTTTAGCCGTACCCTTATCCTACTCCTCCTCTGTTCCTCTGGTGATGTAGAGGTGAACCCAGGCCCTGCAGTACCTAGCTCCACTCCTATTCCCCAGGCGCTCTCTTTTGATGACTTCTGTAACCGTAATAGCCTTGGCTTCATGCATGTTAACATTAGAAGCCTCCTCCCTAAGTTTGTTTTGTTCACTGCTTTAGCACACTCTGTCAACCCGGATGTTTTAGCCGTGTCTGAATCCTGGCTTAGAAAGACCACCAAAAATTCTGACATTTTCATCCCCAACTACAAGATTTTCAGACAAGATAGAACGGCCAAAGGGGGCGGTGTTGCAATCTATTGCAAAGATTGCCTGCAGAGTTCTGTTTTACTATCCAGGTCTGTTCCCAAACAATTTGAACTTCTACTTTTAAAAATCCACCTCTCTAAAAACAAGTCTCTCACCGTTGCCGCCTGCTATAGACCACCCTCTGCCCCCAGCTGTGCTCTGGACACTATATGTGAACTGATTGCCCCCCATCTATCTTCAGAGCTCGTGCTGCTAGGCAACCTAAATTTTAACATGCTTAACACCCCAGCCACCCTACAATCTAAGCTTGATGACCTCAATCTCACACAAATTATCAATGAACCTACCAGGTACCACCCCAATTGCGTAAACACGGGTACCCTCATAGATATCATCCTAACAAACTTGCCCTCCAAATACACCTCTGCTGTTTTCAACCAAAATCTCAGCGATCACTGCCTCATTGCCTGCATCCGTAATGGGTCAGCGGTCAAACGACCTCCACTCATCACTGTCAAACGCTCCCTGAAACACTTCAGCGAGCAGGCCTTTCTAATCGACCTGGCCGAGGTATCCTGGAAGGATATTGATCTCATCCCGTCAGTAGAGGATGCCTGGACATTTTTTAAAAATGCCTTCCTCACCATCTTGAATAAGCATGCCCCATTCAAGAAATTTAGAACCAGGAACAGATATAGCCCTTGGTTCTCTCCTGACCTGACTGCCCTTAACCAACAGAAAAACATCCTATGGCGTTCTGCATTAGCATCGAACAGCCCCCGTGATATGCAACTTTTCAGGGAAGCTAGAAACCAGTATACACAGGCAGTTAGAAAAGCCAAGGCTAGCTTTTTCAAGCAGAAATTTGCCTCCTGCAACACAAATTCAAAAAAGTTCTGGGACACTGTAAAGTCCATGGAGAATAAGAACACCTCCTCCCAGCTTCCAACTGCTCTGAAGATAGGAAACACTGTCACCACCGACAAATCCACTATAATTGAGAATTTCAATAAGCATTTTTCTACGGCTGGCCATGCTTTCCACCTGGCTACCCCTACCCCGGACAACAGCACTGCCCTCCCCTCTGCTACTCGCCCAAGCCTTCCCCATTTCTCTTTCTCCCAAATACAGTCAGCTGATGTTCTAAAAGAGCTGCAAAATCTGGACCCTTACAAATCAGCCGGGCTAGATAATCTGGACCCTTTCTTTCTAAAACTATCTGCTGAAATTGTTGCCACCCCTATTACTAGCCTTTTCAACCTCTCTTTCGTGTCGTCTGAGATTCCCAAAGATTGGAAAGCAGCTGCGGTTATCCCCCTCTTCAAAGGGGGGGACACTCTTGACCCTAACAGCTACAGACCTATATCTATCCTACCCTGCCTTTCTAAGGTCTTCGAAAGCCAAGTCAACAAACAGATTACCGACCATTTCGAATCCCACCATACCTTCTCCGCTATGCAATCTGGTTTCAGAGCTGGTCATGGGTGCACCTCAGCCACGCTCAAGGTCATAAACGATATCTTAACCGCCATCGATAGGAAACAATACTGTGCAGCCGTATTCATTGACCTGGCCAAGGCTTTTGACTCTGTCAATCACCACATCCTCATCGGCAGACTCGACAGCCTTGGTTTCTCTAATGATTGCCTCGCCTGGTTCACCAACTACTTCTCTGATCGAGTTCAGTGTGTCAAATCGGAGGGTCTGTTGTCCGGGCCTCTGGCAGTCTCCATGGGGGTGCCACAGGGTTCAATTCTTGGACCGACTCTCTTCTCTGTATACATCAATGATGTCGCTCTTGCTGCTGGTGATTCTCTGATCTACCTCTACGCAGACGACACTATTCTGTATACTTCTGGCCCTTCTTTTGACACCGTGTTAACAACCCTCCAGGCGAGCTTCAATGCCATACAACTCTCCTTCCGTGGCCTCCAATTGCTCTTAAATACAAGTAAAACTAAATGCATGCTCTTCAACCGATCGCTGCCTGCACCTGCCCGCCTGTCCAACATCACTACTCTGGACGGCTCTGACTTAGAATATGTGGACAACTACAAATACCTAGGTGTCTGGTTAGACTGTAAACTCTCCTTCCAGACTCACATCAAACATCTCCAATCCAAAGTTAAATCTAGAATTGGCTTCCTATTCCGCAACAAAGCATCCTTCACTCATGCTGCCAAACATACCCTTGTAAAACTGACCATCCTACCAATCCTCGACTTCGGTGATGTCATTTACAAAATAGCCTCCAAAACCCTACTCAATAAATTGGATGCAGTCTATCACAGTGCCATCCGTTTTGTCACCAAAGCCCCATATACTACCCACCACTGCGACCTGTACACTCTCGTTGGCTGGCCCTCGCTTCATACTCGTCGCCAAACCCACTGGTTCCAGGTCATCTACAAGACCCTGCTAGGTAAAGTCCCCCCCTTATCTCAGCTCGCTGGTCACCATAGCAACACCTACCTGTAGCACGCGCTCCAGCAGGTATATCTCTCTGGTCACCCCCAAAACCAATTCTTCCTTTGGCCGCCTCTCCTTCCAGTTCTCTGCTGCCAATGACTGGAACGAACTACAAAAATCTCTGAAACTGGAAACACTTATCTCCCTCACTAGCTTTAAGCACCAGCTGTCAGAGCAGCTCATAGATTACTGCACCTGTACATAGCCCATCTATAATTTAGCCCAAACAACTACCTCTTTACCTACTGTATTTATTTATTTATTTTGCTCCTTTGCACCCCATTATTTCTGTCTCTACTTTGCGCTTTCTTCCACTGCAAACCAACCAATCCAGTGTTTTTAGTTTTTATTTTACTTGCTGTGTTGTATTTACTTCGCCACCATGGCCTTTTTATATTTTTATTTATTTATACATATATTTGTTTGCCTTCACCTCCCTTATCTCACCTCACTTGCTCACATTGTATATAGACTTATTTTTTTTTCACTGTATCATTGACTATATGTTTGTTTTACTCCATGTGTAACTATGTGTTGTTGTATGTGTCGAACTGCTTTGCTTTATCTTGGCCAGGTCGCAATTGTAAATGAGAACGTGTTCTCAATTTGCCTACCTGGTTAAATAAAGGTTAAATAAAAATAAAAATAAATAATGTTTGTTTTATAAATATTGTTTAATGTTCTAAATCTAGAAAAATATGCCAAAATGTTTACAATTTGTCCTGGAGCATTTAATAGTGATACAAAACAAAAATAAGTTTGGAGATTTGTATTACATATTGGAATAATCTAATGTTACAATTAAACAATAAAGGCCTTTAAACAATAATTTAAAAATGAATTGCCTTTTACGGTGTCTAACTGAGTTTAAAAAAAAAACATTTTATCATGTTTTTTAAATGGGAGGTTGTTCCTTTACATGGTGTGATAGCTTTGTGCATGGGTTGGGGTGGCTTGCTCGGACCTTGTGAAACTGTGCTACACCACCGGTCCCACACCATCATAGGCCAAAGTATGTCCCTTCCTTGGAGCTGCTAAGTGGATTTAGAAGGCTTTGCAGTCATTTTTACCCTTACAGTAACAGAATTGGCTTAAATGACTACCAACCCGTAGCACTCACGTCTGTAGCCATTAAATCCTTTGAAAGGCTGGTCATGGCTCACATCAACACCTTTATCCCAGGAATCCAAGACCCAGTCCAATTTGCATACCGCAAGAACAGATCCACAGATGATGCACTCTATTGCACTCTACACTGCCCTTTCACACCTGGACAAAAGAAACACCTAAGTGAGAATACTATTCGTTGACTACAGCTCAGCGTTCAACTACATAGTGCCCTCAAAGCTCATCACTAAGCTAAGGACCTGGGACTAAACACCTCCCTCTCCAACTGGTGGTAAGGGTAGGTAACAACACATCCGCCACACTGATCCTCAACACGGGGGCCCCTCAGGGGTGCGTGCTCAGTCCCCTCCTGTACTCCATGTTCACTCATGACTGCACTGCCAGGCACGACTTCAACACCATCATTAAGTTTGCTGATGACACAACAATGGTAGACCTGATCACCGACAACGATGAGACAGCCTATAGGAAGGAGGTCAGAGACCTGACCGTGTGGTGCAAGAACAACAACCTCTCCCTCAATGTGATCAAGACAAAGGAGATGATTGTGGACTACAGTAAAAGGAGGACCGAGCACACCCCCATTCTCATCGACGGGGCTGTAGTGGAGCAGGTTGAGAGCTTCAAGTTCCTTGGCGTCAACATCACCAACAAACTAACATGGTCCAAGCACACAAAGACAGTCGTGAAGAGGGCACGACAAAACCTATTCCCCCTCAGGAGACTGAAAAGATTTGGCATGGGTCCTCAGATCCTCAAAAGGTTTTATAGCTGCACCATCGAGAGCATTCTGACTGGTTGCATCACTGCCTGGTATGGCAACTGCTCATCCTCTGACCACAAGGCACTACAGAGGGTAGTGCGTATGGCCTAGTACATCACCGGGCCGACCTTTATACCAGGCAGTGTCAAAGTAAGACCCTAAAAATTGTCAGACTCCAGCCACCCTAGTCATAGATTGTTCTCTCTGCTACCTCACGGCAAGCGGTACCGGAGTGCCAAGTCTAGATCCAAGAGGCTTCTAAACAGCTTCTACCCCCAAGCCATAAGACTCCTGAAAAGCTGCTCAAATGGCTACCCAGACTATTTGCATTCTTATCTCATACTTTTTGGGGTGTATTTTCTAAAAAACGGCATTGTTGGTTAAGGGCTTGTAAGTAAGCATTTCACTGTAAGGTCTACAGCTGTTGTATTGGTCACATGTGACAAAGAAAATTTGATTTATTTCATTTCATTTCATTCAAGACTGAATGGTGCTGTGAGCTGGAAGAATGAGTCAACCATGATTCATGAGTGAACCATGATTCATGAGTCAACCATGATTCAGATTTGAGGATTGTTGGGAATGTCATGCTGTGATCAGGAAAGCAAATGTTCCTAGTCCTTATAAAGGGCATGTAGTCATGAGGTCACTGGCTCCCTCACACCGTTGGGCCTGATTTACAACTCTGTCAGGGTCGCTATGCTGAAACAACCTGCTCAGAACACAATCCTGGACAGCATTTAAATCAGAGGATATTTTTGAGCCCCATGGTCGTTAAAGAACTGGTTATAGGGAGGTTATGAAGAGTTGCTCGGCAAAGCTTTTTGCGCCCAACGTCCATGATTGCCGTGTAAACAACGAAAGATTCCCAAATTCAGTTCTGTAGTAACAGAACACTTTTAATAAGCCTTTGCAGAATGCACACATAGTCTTATTTCAACTTGAGGTTTGGTTGTTGATCCAGTTAAGAAGTTGTATTAAAGATTCCAATTTTCCCAATTTACAAAGCTATTTGATCGTTTTGAGACATTTGGCTGCAAAAGAAGTGACAACATTCGGAGAAATTGACTTCCACATCGCAATGTCGGTTGTACACGAGGTTCTGTGCATGGTTGTAAATCATGTGAAAGCAGTAGACGTGATACTCCAGTATGGTGATGGTTCATAAACTGTCGCTAGTGGCATGTATTACATCTATTATTATCTGTTCCTGAAAGCCTTGGTCCACTGTCTATTTAGGTTCAAAAGGCTCCTCAACAGTTTCTACCCTCAAGCCATAAGACTGCTGAACAATTCATCAAATGGCCACCTACACTATTTACATTCACCCCTCCCCCATCCTTTGTTTTTACACAGCTGCTACATGGTTTCCATGTGTTTGATGCCATTACATTTGCTCTGTTCCAGCCAATACTATGAGCCGTCCTCCCTTCAGCAGCCTCCACTGATATACATGTACTATGTCACCTCACTGAGTTTGTTATTCTCCATAAAAACTTTTTCATACACTGTCAATTACACATCAAGTACATATACCATCCCAGTTTATCTAAATATCTCCACGTGTCACCATAGTCATTAGACCGTCTGATGAACAACCATCCATTGAAAGGTGATTGTGGTGTGTTTTGAGTTGTTTGCACCGTATACTGTCACGTACTACTATACAGATATATTTCATTCCAAATAAGAAGATGTGGGTTTTTGATGCGGCTCTCATGTCTATAAATAATCATGCAGTATCTCATTCTAGCATGTAATACTGTAGTTTAGCAGTTGATGTAAACGCATGTGTGGTAACAGAGGGAGCAGGATGATACCAACTACAAACATGTTAATTAAGAATTTAGTCCAAAATGTTCCTTTGTCTGGCAATCTGCCACTACCATTATTTGTGGGAGTTGTGGGACCACTTATTACAGCACAAGGGGCTGAAAGGGGTTGAACACAGCTTTTTATCCGGTTTCCAAATACAGTACGAGAGAGACAATTATATGTGGGGTAATTATATGTTTAACAGTGATCAAAGGTGATATAATTTGTCCTAACACAGATCCCTTACCTGAACAATGGGCCAAAATAACAAAATATTCAAAACTATGTGCAAGAGATGCCTTAGCAACACTTTCTAGATAATCCTGCAATGTCTACACTACATCGTTGATGTTGTGTTATTCTATCATTTATCAAACAGTTTTCAAGTTCAGTTTCAAGGCTGACTGAAAGCTTGCATTAGTAACTCTTCCTGTCCTATACATGGTGTTTTTATGTTGAATGATCCTCTTGTTTCTGTGAGTTAATGAGATGGAAACATAAGGCCTTGCTAAGCACAGCACGGAGCTGTGGGGCTGTTGAGGCTGTTGATCTTTGGGATCATGTGTTATCTGAACGAATCAGAGGCGAATCGGTTCATAGTAAGCCTCGTACTCTTGAACAGTGATTGAGTCTAGATTCTTTGGGGTCCTCTCCCCCGCTGGGATCATGAGCAGCAGCTTTTGGGTTAGTCGGGGGGGTGGCCTCCCTGGTATTTTCTCTGAATCATGTGGTCAGGGTGTGGAGGGAGGGGAGGGGATAACTGAGATGTCTCTATTTTCAGCCATGGGACGATCTGTTTCATTTTTAGTCATCATCCTGCAATAAGAGAAGGCAGTACCTAATAGCCCCACTCCTCATCTGGTGCGATGGTGTTTTTTCTCTCTCAATGTCTCTCACTATTACCCACACCTCTAGTCATCACACTTCGGGGGCTCATCCCCTGACATTAAATCCCTGTTTCCCTCACCCTCTATTTCCCTGACCAGAGTGATAAACCCTGAGTCTGTCCCTGTCATATAGCTCCCAGTGCACTCATAAAGGGAACACCTGTTGTTTGTGAATGCCGGGACGCTTTAGTTGGAATATTGCAAACACAGCACTCCCTAGTTGACTTGACCTCCCTAATATCTATTTACTGGTGACATGTGTCCAATTAATGCCACTCAATCCAGTGCTAATACAAGACACATACAATTGAAAAGGTGAAAGATAGCAGGGCCGTGACTTGGCTGCTACTAAAAGGGATCAACACAGTATCATGAGGATGAACGAGGCTCTCTGACTCTCTGAGCTCTGTTGTGAGTCAGCTATGCACTGCTGCAGCCTACAGTACACTCCTAGCCTCCAGCTCCACTTTCACCTCCCAGCTCCACCTCCCAGCCTCCAGCTCCACCTCCCAGCTCCACCACCCAGCCTCCAGCTCCACCTCCCAGCTCTCTCCCCAACATAAGCCAGCCAAGACTAAACATGTTTCCACCAGAAATCATAACACTAATTATCACTGGTGTGAACTAGCAGATTCCCACCCTTGAACTCTAAACTGGAGCACCGCTGATGCCTCGCACATGGTCTGTCAGTGTTAGGGCAAGCGTGAAAGGGATTTTAAGGGACACTCCCTCATTCTTTCATCCCCTCTCTAAAAAGGATACATGTGCACATATGCGTTCTGTCAGAGAGCAGTGTTACATGAGCCCAATGATGGAGATAGCCATTGTCAGCACGCTCAGCGGGTGGGTTGTCTCACTATGATGATCTGGGTTGTGGTGAAGGCTAGCTGGTGAATGGTGTCAAGAGAGAATGTAATGAAGACAGTACAAAATCTGACATTCTCAAATAAAAACACAACATGGCTTCCCACCTCCCCCTGGCCAACACATCTGTCCATCCCATCCAACATTATTTTGCTACAGTCATGATCTATTATTCATTGTACAACGAGTGGGTATAATCCTGAATGCTGATTGGTTAAAACCGCATTCCAGCCGGTGTGTATTCCATAAGTTACCACCGGATAAATCTATGACTATTTACTCTCCTCCGGCTGACTGCGCAATCCGCTCTCTCATCAGCCCAGGCAGGGAAGTTATAAACTTGATATCCACTATAAAAAGCATCTAGACATTATCTCACATTTCTTTTAGACTAACATTTAGTTTTCAACAGTGGAGATGTGTATAAACCTTGCTGTCTGTCTCTCCAACATTTGCAATAGTGTTTCAATATTCAAAGTCGATCTCCAGCTGTCCCATAGTAATGAACGTGTCGGGAGTCGGGAGTCGGGACGAGACAGACAGACAGGCAGCGTTTCTCCACAAGTCTAAATCATGAATCAGCTGGTGTAATTTTTTATGAATATATACAAATAAATGTCATTTGAAAAAATGTAAAAGGAAACGAAGCGCAGCTAGTTTGCAGTCTTTCCAGCTTCAGTTTGAAGTCAATGTGTTAGCTTTGTTATTGGCTAGCTCCTCTGAACAACAGTGTCCTGAAGGGGGGAGCACATTTTCTATGCCAGGCGAAATCGCGCCTCATTAGCTCATTGTTATGGATGGATCCAAATAAATGTCACTAGAAAACAGCTTAAACAAATACAAATGAGAAACCTTTGCTTTTATTCTGGCTGCAAGTTAGTCGTAGTTGGCTAGCTAGCAAGAAAGGGATAAGAACGTTGCCAGCCAGTATGGTAAAGGAACATTCAGAACGAACGACTGGGTCGCAACCATAGATACAGAACAAATAGACTGAACGACTGGGTCGCGTCTCTGGCAACTGAATCGATAGAACGAACGACCAGCCGGCTTGCGTAGCAACCTTAGCTTTCTGTCGGGAGTATATCTTGTGGAAGGATGAAATAGTATTTATAAATTCATCAAAATAACGTTAAGGAAAATATGTCAATAATTTTTTGATTATGTTGGTAACCCATTGTATAAAAGTGATAATCCCCTCTTAGCCAGTGTTTGGAGGATATATTGGCACGGTTTGCTTGCACTCCAGCCTAACGACACCCGTGCCATTATATCCTCCAAACACTGGCTTCTCGGGCATTATCACTTGTTATAAACTGGGTGGTTCGAGCCCTGAATGCTGATTGGTTGACAGCAGTGGTAAATCAGACCATATACCACAGGTATGACAAAACGTGTATTTTTATTGCTCTAATTATGTTGGTAACCAGTTTATGATAGCAATAAGACATTATACCACGCTTAAGGGCTGTATCCAGGCCATATACCACACCCCTTCTGGCCTTATTGCTTAAATGTCATTGTTTGTTCCAAGAAATTGCACATTAACTTATTTTTTTTGCAGTCAGTCTTAGCATAGAAGCTTCTTTCAAAATGTAACATATAACCGTTTAAAGTTAATTGGTTAATTTATTAATATGCAATTCAAACAACAAAGCGGTCACCCCACAACTGATTTTGGCTCCCGAGTGGCGCAGCGGTCTAAAGCACTGCATCTCAGTGCTAGAGACATCACTACAGACCCTGGTTCAATTCTGGGCTGTATCACAAACGACTGTGTGCCGTAGAAGTCCGTCACTGGCCGCGGGCAGCATTTGGGACTTTAATGCACGCACACATTCATCACTCCTCTCTGCTCCGTTATCAGATAAGTTAACAATGTGGGTCGACACACAAGTTAACTTAGCTATCTTAGTACATACATTTCACACTTACTTCAGTAACCGGTTATGGGATAAAGAAATAAACAGACACGTGTTTATAATTAATATAAGCAATATTTATTATACTTATTGATGTTATGGATGAGTGCGTTGTTTGTTTGTTCTGTTCCTCTCTCTCTCCATCTCTGTAGCTTCCGGGTATGCTGGATAAGGACCCGAGCTAAGGCTGACTTTGTAGTGCCTGTCCCGACTGGCTGATTAATGTAAATGGGCATATTGAAAGACACTGTCAGTAGTGAGGTAATTTTGTAAATGTTATGTTGTGATATTGTTTCATAAACGTGTTGCAATGTATATACTTTAGTATGTTTAGTTAAATGGAAAATGTAGGTTTGTATGGGTAATTGCTCAATTAATTAGTGTTAATTGTTCTGAGGGGAGGGGCTAGCCCTACAAAAGGAGCCTCTCTTTCAGTTCATGGGGAGGCATTTTGGATTGAGCTGTGGATGGGGCAGCATTGTGTTTAGCTGTGGATAGGGCAGCATTGTGTTTAGCTGTGGATGGGGCAGCATTGTTTTTAGCTGTGGATGGGGCAGCATTGTGTTTAGCTGTGGATAGGGCAGCATTGTTTTTATCTGTGGATGGGGCAGCATTGTTTTTAGCTGTGGATGGGGCAGCATTGTGTTTAGCTGTGGATAGGGCAGCATTGTTTTTAGCTGTGGATGGGGCAGCATTGTTTTTAGCTGTGGATGGGGCAGCATTGTTTTTAGCTGTGGATGGGGCAGCATTGTTTTTAGCTGTGGATGGGGCAGCATTGTTTTTAGCTGTGGATGGGGCAGCATTGTTTTTAGCTGGCCCATAAGGTAGACGTTTGATGGCAGTACTGTTTTTGTTCCGGAATCACTATGTAAATAAACACCCTTGCACAGAATAACTTTTGCGGCTCCACCATCTTTTTATTTTGATAGAGGTTAGGTTTTCCAGTTTAGCCTTCTGGCCTACTCTACGTGACAGACCGTGATTGGGAGTCCCATAGGGCGGCGCACAACTGGCCCAGCGTCGTCTGGGGTAGGCCGTCATTGTAAATAAGAATTTGTTCTTAACTGACTTGCCCAGATAAATAAAAAATTTGGTAAACAACTGAGGGATGGGGCTGAAAAAATATTACCACTCTCAAACTCATAGACAGAGCCATAGATACAAGGACTAACCATCCATGATATTAAAATTAAAGTATTTTGTTTTGAGGCCATAAAGTTTGTTTACATTTACATTGTTTACCAACAAAGGAGTAAAACAAGCTTTTGCAGGGTTTTGATTGGATACAAATGTTGATCTAAGCTATAAGTTATATTCTTCAAAGATCAATAGGTACATTACATATTATTAATTTAAAAGGCGTTGCAATGATTTGGATATTAAACATAAAAATGATCATATAGAAATTATCAATGGGGCTGTATTGGAGCGGGTTGAGAGTTTCAAGTTCCTATGTGTCCACATTACCAATGATCTGTCATGGTCCAAACACACCAAGACAGTCGTGAAGAGGGCACGACAAAACCTTTTCCCCCTCAGGAGACTGAAAAGATTTGGCATGGGTCCTCAGATCCTCAAAGTTCTACAGCTACACCAACGAGAGCATCCTGACTGGTTGCATCACCACCTGGTATGGCAACTGCTCTGCATCTGACCGTAAGGCGCTACAGAGGGTAGTGCGAACAGCCCAGTACATCACTGGGGCCGAGCTTCCTGCAATCCAGGACCTATATAATAGGCGGTGTCAGAGGAAAGCCCATAAAATTGTCAAAGACTCCAGCCACCCTAGTCATAGACTGTTTTCTCTGTGCACCGCATGGCAAGTGGTACCGGAGCACCAAGTCTAGGACCAAAAGGGTCCTTAACAGCTTCTACCCCCAAGCCATAAGACTGCTGAACAATTAATCAAATGGCCACCGGACTATTACATTGACCCCACCCCCCTTCATTTGTTTTGTACACTGCTGCTACTCGCTGTTTATTATCTATGCATAGTCACTTCAAATTACCTCTAACCTGTACCCCCGCACACTGACTCGGTATCGGAACCTCTTGTATATAGCCTCATCATTGTTATGTTATTGTGTTACTTTTTATACTTTTTTATTTTAGTTTATTTGGTAAAAATTGTCTTAACTCTTCTTGAACTGCACTGTTGGTTAAGGGCTTGTAAGTAAGCATTTCACGGTAAGGTCTACAGTTGTTGTATTCAGCGCATATGACAAATACGTTTTTTTTAATTTGATTTTATATAGAGGATATTGACTTAGTTTTTGGACACAAATGCTAAGAAGTCATTGTAATTACGGTGATCGATCCCTTTATGGTTAAGGTTACGCTCCACCACATCACTGGCCTAACTCCTTATCGTTACAGAATACAGTAATTATCAAAAAACAGGGAACTTACTGTTACTAGTAAGTCATATGCCTGATGAAATAAAAGTAAAATGAATATGTATTTTTTTTGTTCTTTGCTTAGAAGGTCATACTGTTAATTGTAGGATATTTCCAGCATAACGCCATGAAATAAAACAATTAAAGCAACATGCAGAATGCAATCATCGACTGTAAAGACTCTGAACCAATGCATAATTGTAGGTTCTGTTGCTGGGTCTGGTGATAATTGTACTGGTCATACTTGGAATCTGCTGACACGTAAAAACAATAAATTATACCAGACCATTAAATGACACACTCGCACACGGGTGTGTATTAATGTGCAACAGTTCTCCAGCAATCAATCAAACAGCTGCACTGTTATTTTACTCCACATACAGTTGTGTTTTGGATCGTCTCGTCAATCATTCTAATGTTCTATGGATCAAACCACGACAAAATCACTTTGGCTTTAATGTGTCCTCGTGAAGCCATTGTGAAATGGTCTGAGCAGGCCTTGGTAAACATGAGATTTGTGATGCATTCCATACAAAACCTTGCTTGCTGCAGGGGAAACACTGTAAAATGACTTTTGACAAATGAGAAACACTGTACACGGGAACTCAAATTTATACACTTCATAAATTATGGAACAGCTGCTAGTATGAAGTAATATTATGCTTTGTAGATGCTTCATAAATCGTCTGTACATTTATCATGAATCTGGGTACTTTTAAAATCATTATCCAGAACAGTATGGCATTCTTTACAGGCCTCATGGCCGCTATGAATTGTCCTTGATAACGGGGTACTGAGAGCATCTCAGATGATTGTTCAGTATCAGTCAGCATCACCAGTGTGATTGTGACCCTGTACTTAATGCATTGTAGTGACAGTGAACCAGTACTAGATGCAGTACTGTGACAGTCACTGCTTTATAGTAGGTATGATGACAGACAGAAGCAGAAAATGACAGCCAGAAGCA
The DNA here is from genome assembly GCF_045679555.1 of Salvelinus alpinus. Lineage (NCBI taxonomy): Eukaryota > Metazoa > Chordata > Actinopteri > Salmoniformes > Salmonidae > Salvelinus > Salvelinus alpinus. Next base: position 13,812,632 of record NC_092087.1, on the reverse strand, counting down.
GTGCTGATGGCATATTTACTCTGTCAGTAAGGACTGGGGCCATGGGAAACAAACATGCAGGTGTAGGACCTTAATTTGTTTTTAATTTATTGAACCATTATTTTACCAGCTAAATTGACCAAGAACAGATTCTCATTCACCACAACATCCTGGGGAACAGTTACAGGGGGGAGGAGAGGGGATGAATGAACCAATTGCAAGCTAGGGATGATTAGGTTGCCATGATGGTTAGACTGAGAATTTAGCCAGCAGCATCAGGTCTCCCATCCAGGGACCAACAAGGACCAACCATGCTTAGCTTCAGACGCGAGACAGCATTGGGACGCAGGTTGGTATGCTGCAGGTTAAATTTGACCAATATTGTCACAGCAAAATAATCCTGATGCAGCAGGATTTAAACATTTAGTCCATAATGTTGCTTGATCTGTGGTTAGGCCAAAAGTAGGCTACATAAAAAGTGGAATACCGTTAATATAACTGTGTGCTAATGTAGGTTTTCAGTGAATTTATGTAAATCACAAAGCTCATCTGCAATCCCTGCGGTTCAGGAAAGTTCACAGCAACAAAAGAGTGATCGAATTAAGATCCTATATCTGTAATATCACATAATATGACATGATATAATGCTGATTCACAGCCAGTACAGTCCAGAACAGTCCATTTAGTTGAAACATCATTTTCATTTAAAAACTGTTGCTTGCAGGGGGGAAACGTTTTTCAAATTCATATGTTTGCTATCTAAAAATATTGGTGGTACTCTACCCACACTTTGAGTGTGTTATATTAATATTTTTCAATATTTGTTTGTAGAATTTGGCTGCATATTAGTGCCTTGCATCTAGAAAGGAAAAAAGTTCAAAGGCTTTGACCCCTTGAGGACAGCACTTCACAGGTTATGCTTTCAAGGGAGAGGGCGCTAGTCCCTTACCCCATGCCCAAACCAGACGCTCGCTTGCATCCGTGTGCGCCATCGTGTGCAAACTGATTTTGTACCCCCACACTAAACACGAACACAACACACGCAGGTTGAAATATCAAAACAAACTCAACCAATTATATTCATTTGGGGACAGGTTGAAAAGCATTAAATATTTATGGCAATTTGGCTAGCTAGCTTGCAATTGCTAGCTAAATAGTCCTGGGATATAACTGAGTTGTTATTTTACCTGAAATCACAAGGTCCTCTACGCCAACAATTAATCCACACATAAAATGGTCAACCGAATCGTTTCTAGTCATCTCTCCTCCTTCCAGGCATTTTTTTCTTTAGACTTTATCTCTCGATTGGCATCTAACTTTCATAATAATGTGTTATACCACAACTGACCTCAGTTCATCTTTCAATCACCCACGTGGGTATAACCAATGAGGAGATGGCACGTGGGGATATGCTTCTATAAACCAATGAGGAGATGGGAGAGGCAGGACTTGCACCGCGTTCAGCGTCACAAACAGAACTGACTTATATTTTAGCGCTTGGCAATGCAGACACTATGTGTACATTTATTTTGCAACACACGAGACGCGAGCGGTGTGGTCAGCATGTTAGACACCACCGCATGGGGTTAACACTTAATTTAATTACACATTGATTCAAATGAAATGCCAACTTGATTAAAATGTTTTTCTGATAAACTGGAGTAGGCCCCTTGTCAAGAGGCTCTACCTCTCACAAGATGCAAGCCAGATGAATGGCATCGCGGAGCGAAGCGTTTGACGCCCTCGACAACCCGACCCCTCCACAACGGTAAACAGAGGCGCCTTTCGACATTGGATACGCCAGTGCCTTCTCACACGCACAGCAGCCCTCCTCCATTTTCTGTTTGGATTGAGATCTCTCGAATGGACTTGCAGTCAAAGTCACCACCAAGTTAAAGTTAAGTTACTGTAAATAGCAACAACAAAAAATGTATCCATGCCACTCCGAGATTTCTCTGCATACTTTTGAATGATAAGGAATGAGGGGAAATGCAATGACAGCGACACAAGCTTACATCAATCTAATGCATTGTCATCAAACTACATAATATCATTCTACCATCTTGTCCCTTTCCAATCCAAGTATATCCCAATTTGTAACGCTCAGCGTCGGTGGAAGGAAGAGTGGACCAAAGCGCAGCGTGGAAAGTGTTCATGACATTTATTACAAGAAACACTCAAACAAAAACAAAAATATATATTTTTTTTTTTTTAAACGAAGAGTTCCGTCAGGCACAGACACTAAACAGAAAATAACACCCCACAAAACCCAAACGGAAAATCACAACTTATATATGATCCCCAATCAGAGACAACGATAGGCAGCTGCCTCTGATTGGGAACCACACTGGCAAAACAACAAAGAAATAGAAAACATAGATTTTCCCACCCGAGTCACACCCTGACCCAACCAAACATAGAGAATAAAAAGGATCTCTAAGGTCAGGGCGTGACACAATCGTCAAATTAGATTTGAATGCTATACAATAGTCTTGTCCTCTAATATATAATTTACATTTTTGAGGCTGTTTCCATGACTACGGTTACGTAGGAGGGACACAACGAATTGATCAAAGGATTTTCCTGAATCAATGTTGAATTATCTTTTTCAAATGCTGCATAATCTTCAAATCAAACTTTTTTGGAAGTCGTGGTCCTTTCTCCTGTCCCTATTACGTCTTCTGATTGCATATGTGTTTTATCAGGGTAAAGGATGGTTACATCAAGTATTTCTTTTGGAAGTATTGAATGTATCCTCTTACAGATTTTTTATTTTTTTTTAAATTTTATTTAACCAGGTATGCCAGTTGAGAATAAGTTCTCATTCACAACTGCGACGTGGCCAAGATAAAGCAAAGCAGTGCGACAAAATCAGCAACATAGAGTTACACATGGAATAAACAAACGTACAGTCAATAACACAATAGAAAAAAATCTATGTACAGTGAGTGCAAATGTAGAAGATTAGGGAGGTAAGGCAATAAATAGGCCATAGAGGTGAAATAATTACAATTTAGCATTAACACTGGAGTGATATATGTGCAGATGATGATGTGCAAGTAGAGATACTAGGGTGCAAAAGAGCAAAAAGATAAATAACAATATGGGGATGAGGTAGTTGGGTGTGCTATTTACAGATTGCCTTTGTACAGGTACAGTGATGGGTAAGCTGCTCTGACAGCTGATGCTTAAAGTTTGAGAGGGAGATATCAGTCTCCAGCGATTTTTGAAATTCGTTCCAGTAATTGGCAGCAGAGCACTGGAAGGAAAGGCGGCCAAAGGAGATGTTGGCTTTGGGGATGACCAGTGAAATTTACCTGCTGGAGCGTGTGCTACGGGTGGGTGCTGCTATGGTGACCAGTGAGCTGAGATAAGGCGGGGCTTTACCTAGCAAAGACTTATAGATGACCTGGAGCCAGTGGGTTTGGCGACGAATATGTAGCGAGGGCCAGCCAACGAGAGCATACAGGTCGCAGTGGTGGGTAGTATATGGGGCTTTGGTGACAAAACGGATGGCACTGTGATAGAAAATATAAAATTTGCTGAGTAGAGTGTTGGAGGCTATTTTATAAATGACATCGGCGAAGTCAAGAATCAGTAGAATAGTCAGTTTACGAGGGAATGTTTGGCAGCATGAGTGAAGGAGGTTTTGTTTGCGAAATAGGGAGCCAATTCTAGATTTAATTTTGGATTGGAGATGCTTAATGTGAGTCATGAAGGAGAGTTTACAGTCTAACCAGACACCTAGGTATTTGTAGTTGTCCACATATTCTAAGTCAGAACCATCCAGAGTAGTGAAGCTAGTCCTGCGGGCAGCAATCTGTTGAAGAGCATGCATTTAGTTTTACTAACATTTAAAAGCAGTTGGAGGCCATGGAAGGAGTGTTGTATGATATTGAAGCCCGTCTGGAGGTTAGTTAACACAGTGTCCAAAGAAGGGTCAGATGTATACAGAATGGTGTCGTCTGCATAGAGGTGGATTAGAGAATCACCAGCAGCAAGAGTGACATCATTGATATATACAGAGAAAGAGGGGCCCGAGAATTGAACTCTATGGCACCCCCATAGAGACTGCCAGAGGTCTGGACAACAGGCCCTCTGATTTGACACACTGAACTCTATCTGAGAAGTAGTTGGAGAACCAGGCGAGGCAGTCATTTGAGAAACCATGGCTGTTGAGTCTGTCGATAAGAATGCGGTGATTGACAGAGTTGAAAGCCTTGGCCAGGTCGACGAAGACGGCTGCACAGTACTGTATTTTATTAATGGTGGTTATGATATCGTTTAGGACCTTGAGCGTGGCTGAGGTGCACCCATGACCAGCTCGGAAACCAGATTGCATAGTGGAGAAGGTACAGTGGGATTCAAAATTGTCGGTGATCTGTTTGTTAACTTGGCTTTCGAAGATTTTAGGAAGGCAGGGCAGGATAGATATAGGTCTATAACAGTTTGGGTCTAGAGTGTCTCCCCCTTTGAAGAGGGGGATTACCGCGGCAGCTTTCCAATCTTTGGTGATCACAGACGATACAAAAGAGAGGTTGAACAGGCTAGTTATAGGGGTTGCAACAATTTCGGCAGATCATTTTAGAAAGAGAGGGTCCAGATTGTCTAGCCCAGCTGATTTGTAGGGGTCTAGAATTTGCAGCTCTTTCAGAACATCAGTTTGCTGGATTAGGGTGAAGGAGAAGCGGGGGGGGGGGGGGGGGGAGGCTTGGGCAAGTTGATGCAGAGTTGTTGGCCGGGGTAGGGGTAGCCTTAGAAAATTGCTTGTTGAAATTATCGATTATCATTGATTTATCGGTGGTAACAGTGTTTCCTAGCCTCACTGCAGTGGGCAGCTGGGAGGAGGTGCTCTTATTCTCCATGGACTTTACAGTGTCCCAAAACTTTTTGGAATTAGTGCTACAGGATGCAAATTTCTATTTGAAAAAGCTAGCCTTAGCTTTCCTAACTGACTGTGTATATTGGTTCCTGACGTCCCTGAACTGTTACATATCGAGGGGGCTATTCGATGCTAATGCAGAACGCCACAGGATGTTTTTGTGCTGGTCAAGGGCAGACAGGTCTGGGTTGAACCAAGGTCTATATCTGTTCTTAGTTCTACGTTTTTTGAATGGGGCATGCTTATTTAAGATGGTGATGAAAGCATTTTTAAATAGCAACCAGGCTTCCTCTACTGATGGGATGAGGTCAATATGCTTCCAGGATACCTGTGCCAGGTCGATTTGAAAGGCCTGCTCGCTGAAGTGTTTTTGGGAGCGTTTGACAGTGCTGAGGGGTGTGCGATTGCGGGCATCTAGCTTAGATTGTAGGACAGCCAAGGTGTTAAGCATATCCCAGTTTAGGTCACCTAACAGTATGAACTCTGAAAGATAGATGGGGGGCAATCAATTCACATGTGGTGTCCAGGGCACCGCTGGGGGCTGAGGGGGTCTATAACAAGCGGCAACAGCGAGAGACTTATTTCTGGAAAGGTGGATTTAAGCCAGGTGATCATAGGGTCCAATGAGCAGCAATAGGTGAGTTAGGGAGCTGTCCAGTAGTCGCTACTACGCTAGGCTAGCTGAAGACACGGCGATTCAGACAGCTAGCGGGCCTGGGCTAGCAGATGGGCCTTTGGCGACGTCGCAATGGAAAAGCCACGGCAGACCAGTCGTGTTGGATTGGGAGGGGCTCTGTGTCGGCAATAAAGGGTCCAGGCTAATTGGAAAAAGAGGAATTGTATCCCAAGAAATAGCTGGCAAACATCTTTGGCTCGCCGGGAGATGGGCCTAGCTTGAGACTAGCTCAAGGCTAACTGGTGCTTGCTTCGGGACAGAGGCTTTAGCCAGCAGTAGCCACTCGAGTGCAGCTAGCTAGCTGAGATGATCCGGTGCAATGGACCAGGGCTTGCGGCAGGAATCCGGTGATGAGGTAGAGAAAAAGCAGTCCGATATGCTCAGGGTTGATATCGCGCTGTGCAGACTGGCAGGTATTGACCAAGCTGAAGCTGGCTGGTGTCTGAGTTAACGGTGAAGACCGCTAGCAGTTGCTAACAGACTACTAGCTAGTAGCAAGTTAGCTGGCTAGCTTCTGATGGGGGTTCCGATTCTAGATTATAAAAATAGCAGATCCTTACCACACTAGGGGAGGTGAGTTGCAGGAAAGTATATTCAGTTCGTAGATTGGAAAGTGATTTTAAAATATATACAAAATATAAACGGAAAAAAACGAGGAAAACAACTATTTACACAAGACGGAAACGAGACAAACACACGTCCGACTGCTACACCACCATTACAGTGATAGTTCACCACCACTGCAGAAAGTATGTATAGCTTAATCATTTTAAATTATCTTGAAAGCACTGCGTACATGACGACGGCCTTCAATCAGTACATTTCTGCACTCTTTTATTTGTTTGTTTGACTGGCAAACATTCATATTCATCTTCAATATTTTCATACTGAATTAAATGTTTTTGCCCTACAGGGCAAATGGGCAGTTTGGATTGTTGGTATAACTGAACAAGACACATGGTTTTTGAACATGAAGTCATGACCGACAATGTGTAAGTAAGGCCAAGGTTATTCTGTCTGGGTCAATAGGATGAAGACTTTGATATTGACCTCTGGCTCTTTTGACATCACTGGATTATCACTATCGTGTTCACTGAGAACTACATAAAAGCAGAGTCATCAAGGAACGTTATTCATTGGTTTTTGTTTCCTTCGCCATATCTTACTGCTGTTGCTAAACCAGGGCCTATTTCATTTGAAATACTTTAAGATTTAGACTTAGACTGTGAGAGAGTGAGTCTCCAGACGTGGACCAGGCATTCACTTGTGTGTGACTCGTGTGTGTCTGCTTGCAGTTTAAAATAGCCTCAGTGAAACTGATCACTAGTGCTGAGCATCAGTGAAAACCACTTGGATCAGGTTTCTGTAGAGAGCTGGAATTAGGCCGCAACATCAGTAATATCTGTGTGCGTCATATGAAATCATTCAGTGTTTGAAATGCTGAATTAGTTTGAATTGGTTGAAAACCATCAATCTTTGCCGCTGCATTTGAGAATGTGCTGTTCGTGGAAGAAGAACATTCCAGTTAACCATGATTGTATTCTGTCCTAATTTATCGAAGCTAAATGCTTTACCACTAGGTGGCATTGTTATTCTTTGACTCTTTTATAAATGAGGTACTGTATCAGTTCAATATAGGCTAGATATCTCATTAATCTTGGCTTGAGATTAATGTTTACTGTGAAGTAATAATAGAGAAATGCACAATAATAATTTTAGGCCCATTTGAAAATGGGATTTTCTCAGGACACTGATGTTGAGCTGGAATAGGCTTTTATATGGCATTCCTTTTTTACAGAACCATTTAGCTCAGAAGACTGAGTTCAGCCTTAAAACTCTATTACACATGAATATACATTCTGATGGGTGTATAGAATTTGAAGACCCATGGTAACACTAGCTACATGTTCTAATGTTAACATCTAAAGAAAGAGCCCCATGCTGTACACTTGGCTCCTTTTTTATTAATTTGAGGAATAAATCTGTAATATTGTAAAAGCATCTGGAGAGGTGGACTTCGGGTCTTGGGTACCGTACATTAGGACTGATAAAAGGGAAAATCATCATCCTTCATTTACATCAGAAGGACTATCTGACTATTCATACAAATATTATTGATGTATTGATTTGAGTTCCCTACTAATGAAAACAGCCACCGGTCCTCGCTTTGATCCAAGGGGATATGCAGACAAATAGTCAAGTCCGCCAATTTCCTCTTCAGGAAAATCTGAGCCGGATACATTGATGAACTAATAACTGAAAATATAACATTTCTGCTGAAGCCAGAAGGTTATTTTGAGTTTTCTTTCCTTTTGTATAATTCAGTAATGTGAAACTAGAATTGACCATGTGAAATCCAAGCCTCAAATTAATTTTTGCAGATGAAAAGACCTATTAGTAATCCTCAACTATCTTACAGGATGTTTAAAGAACCTGGAGAGAAGTTTTTCTATTTGAAAACATTATTGTAGCTTTTTATGTCCCTGAAAGAAACTTCTTCACAAGCAGCGTCTTTCTGAATCTCCTTCCTGTTTTTCTTCCTGCACTATGCTGCTTTAACAAGCTCAAACACCAGACTTGTTGAAACATGAAAGACAGTGTCAAAGGTGTCACCTTTTAATTGCTTCATCACTTTGACCCTGATATTACACTGGAGCTCCAATGATCATCTATCATGCTATGAGCTCAACGAACAAGTTTTAGGATATGTGACACACAGGGAGACTTTTGTTATGTTAAAACTATAGTGTGCCATATTAAATCACATATTGTCCCATGACCTAATGTGTAGAGGACTGCAATCATTTTGGAAAATGGCATAAAACATAATTTAATTCAAAGTACACCGTCTGGGATTATCTTTTATACCACCGTCCTCTCTCCCTGTCTACCTGGGAAAGACTGTCGAATATCCTGCTCTCTTGACAGACTGACTGAAAGCACCTCCCAACCAGCCTGCGGCTATTTGCTATATATCACTGGCAACCCCAAGTACAGTACCAGTGAAAAAACTCAGCCGAAGCAGTAATTCATCAAGAGATGACTGGACTAGTATATATCTTTCTGTCTTGGGCCCAATAGCTTTTCCTGTCTGAGTGGTGTTACTCCAGACGGGAATGATAACTCTACTCTAATAATAATGGAACGCTGCGTAGAATTCATGATGGACGAGACCCTCTTGTAGAAATACGTTTTTAATAAAGCACACTTCTTTAATAACAAGTCAACTCTTTGTGGAATCCACTCCGAAAGAAAATCACTGGTGTTAAAACCCAGTGGAGAGAACCCAAATCCCGACCCAACTCACCTGTGGAAAGTGGACTCCCGAGTGGCGCAGCTGTCTAAGGCACTGCATATCAGTGCTAGAGTTGGCACTGCAGTCCCTGGTTCGAATCCAGGATGTATCACATCTGGCTGTGTTTGGGAGCCATAGGGCGGTGCACAATTGGCCCAGTGACTAGGTTTGGCTGGGTAGGCTGTCATTATAAATAAGACTTTGTTCTTCATTTACTTGCCTGGTAAAATAAACCTGTGCTTAATAAGCAAGTCAATGTTCACAGAATCTACTGTCATCTGTGAATGAGTTGGCACTCAATGTTATTACACTGAACAAAATAAAAATGCAACAATTTCAAAGATGTTACAGTTCATAGAAGGAAATCAGTCCCTAATCTATGGATTTCAGATGACTGCGAATACAGATATGCATCTGTTGGTCACAGGTCAGAAAACCAGTCAGTGTCTGGTGTGACCATTTGCCTCATGCAGCGCAACACTTCTTCACATAGTTGATCAGGCTGTTGATTGTGGCCTGTGGAATGTTGTCCCTCGTCAATGGCTGTGCAAAGTTGCTGGAAATTGAAGGGAACTGGAACACGCTGTTGTAAAAGTCAATCCAAAGCATGCCAAACGGGCTCAATGGGTGACATGTCTGGTGAGAAAGGAGGCCATGGAAGAACTGGGACATTTTCAGCTTCCAGGAATTGTGTACAGATCCTTGCGTCATGGGGCTAGGCATTATCATGCTGAAACATGAGGTGACGGCGGCAGATGAATGGCACGAACAATGGGCATCAGGATCTCATCACGGTATCGCTGTGCATTGAAATTGAAATGCCAGCCCATACCATAACCCCACCACCACCATGGGGCACTCTGTTCCCAACGTTGACATCAGAAAACCGCTCGCCCACACAACGCCATACCGCATGCCATTTGCCCGGTACAGTTGAAACCGGGATTCATTCGTGAAGAGCACACTTCTCCAGCATTCAAGTGGCCATCGAAGTTGAGCATTTTCAATCAATCAAATATATTTATAAAGCCCTTCTTACATCAGCTGATGTCACAAAGTGCTGTACAGAAACCCGGCCTAAAACCCCAAACAGCAAGCAATGCAGGTGTAGAAGCACGGTGGCTAGGAAAATCTCCCTAGAAAGGCCAGAACCTAGGAAGAAACGTAGAGAGGATCCAGGCTATGAGGGGTGGCCAGTCCTTTTCTGGCTGTGCCGGGTGGAGATTATAACAGAACATGGCCAAGATGTTCAAATGTTCATAGATGACCAGCAGGGTCAAATAATAATAATCACAATGATTGTCGAGGGTGCAACAGGTCAGCACCTCAGGAGTAAATGTCAGATCATTCAGAGTATCTCTACCGCTCCTGCTGTCTCTAGAGAGTTGAAAACAGCAGGTCTGGGACAGGTAGCATGTCCGGTGAACAGGTCAGGGTTCCATAGCCGCAGGCAGAAGAGTTGAAACTTTAGCAGCAGCACGGACAGGTGGACAGGGGACAACAAGGAGTCATCAGGCCAGGTAGTGCTGAGGCTTGGTCCTAGGGCTCAGGTCCTGAGAGAGAGAGAGAGAGAGAGAGAGAGAGAGAGAGAGAGAGAGAGAGAGAATAGCCCACAAAGATCTCCGCCACAACCCAAGGGGGGGCGCCAACCAGGACAGGAAGATCACGTCAGTGACCCAACCCACTCAAGTGACGCACCCCTTCTAGGGACGGCAATGGAAGAGCACCAGTAATCCAGTGACTCAGCCCCTGTAACAGGGTTAGAGGCAGAGAATCCCAGTGGAGAGAGGGGAGCCGGCCAGGCAGAGACAGCAAGGGCGGTTCGTTGCTCCAGTGCCTTTCCGTTCTCCTTCACACTCCTGAGCCAGACTACACTCAATCATAGGACCTACTGAAGAGTTGAGTCTTCAATAAAGACTTAAAGGTTGGAAAAAAGCTGTCCTTGAAACAGTCTTGATATGTTTGTCAAAAGAGAGATCAGGGTCCAGAGTAACGCCGAGGTCCTTCACAGTTTTATTTGAGACAACTGTACAACCATCAAGATTAATTGTCAGATTCAACAGAAGATCTCTTTATTTCTTGGGACCTAGAACAAGCATCTCTGTTTTGTCCGAGTTTAAAAGTAGAAAGTTTGCAGCCATCCACTTCCTTATGTTTGAAACACAGGCTTCCAAGGAGAGCAATTTTGGAGCTTCACCATGTTTCATCAAAAAGTACAGCTGTGTGTCATCCGCCTAGCAGTGAAAGATAACATTATGTTTCCGAATGGTATAATAAATAGTGAAAACAATAGTTGTCCTAAAACAGAGCCTTGAGGAACACCGAAATCTACAGTTGATTTGTCGGAGGACAAACCATCCACAGAGACGAACTGATATCTTTCCGAAATATAAGATCTAAACCAGGCCAGAACTTGTTTGTGTAGTCCAATTTGGGTTTCCAATCTCTCCAAAAGAATGTGGTGATTGACGGTATCAAAAGCAGCACTAAGGTCTAGGAGCACGAGGACAGATGTAGAGCCTTGTTCTGACGCCATTAAAAGGTCATTTACCACCTTCACAAGTACAGTCTCAGTGCTATGATGGGGTCTAAAAGACTGAAGTGTTCCGTATACATTGTTTGTCTCAGGAAGGCAGTGATTTGCTGCGCAACAGCTTTTTCAGCATTTTTTGAGAGGAATGAGAGATTCTTTGCGACAGTATCAGAAATAAATTTGGGATTGTTCTTATTTTCCTCAATTAAGTTGGAAAAGTAGGATGATCGAGCAGCAGTGAGGGCTCTTCGATACTGCACGGTACTGTCTTTCCAAGCTAGTCGGAAGACTTCCAGTTTGGTGTAGCACCATTTCCGTTCCATTTTTCTGGAAGCTTGCTTCAGAGCTCGGGTATTTTCTGTATACCAGGGAGCTAATTCCTCATGACAATTATTTTCTGTTTTTAGGGGTGCGACTGCATCTAGGGTATTGCGAAAGGTTAAATTGAGTTCCTCAGTTAGGTGGTTAATTGATTTTTGTACTATGCCGTCCTTGGGTAGACAGAGGGAGTCTGGATGAGCATCTAGGAATCTTTGGGTTGTCCGAGAATTTATAGCACGACTTTTGATGATCCTTGATTGGGGTCTGAGCAGATTATTTGTTGCGATTGCAAACATAATTAAAATGGTGGTCCGATAGTCCAGGATTATGAGGAAAAACATTAAGATCCACAACATTTACTCCATGGGACAAATCTAGGTCCAGAGTATGACTGGGGCAGTGAGTAGGTCCGGAGACATGTCGGACAAAGCCCGCTGAGGCGATGATGGCTCCGAAAGCCTTTTGGAGTGGGTCTGTGAATATTAAAGTCACCAAAAATTTGAGTATTATATGCCATGACTACGAGGTCCGATAGGAATTCAGGGAACTCAGTGAGGAACGCTGTATATGTCCCAGGAGGCCTGTAAACAGTAGCTATAAAAAGTGGTTGAGTAGGCTGCATAGATTTCATGACTAGAAGCTCAAAAGATGAAAACGTTGTTTTTTTGTAAATTGAAATTTGCTATCATAAATGTTAGCAACACCTCCGCCTTTGCGGGATGCGCGGGGGATATGGTCACTAGATTAACCAGGAGGTGAGGCCTCATTTAACACAGTAAATTCATCAGGCATAAGCCATGTTTCAGTCAGGCCAATCACATCAAGATTATGATCAGTGATTAGTTAATTGACTATAACTGCCTTGGAAGTGAGGTTTCTAACATTAAGTAGCCCTATTTTCAGATGTGAGGAATCACAATCTCTTTCAATGGTGTCAGGAATGGAGGAGGTCTTTATTCCAGTGAGATTGCTAAGGCGAACACCGCCATGTTTAGTTTTGCCCAACCTAGGTCGAGGCACAGGCACGGGCCTCAATGGGGATAGCTGAGCTGACTACACTGACTGTGTTAGTGGCAGACTCCACTAAGCTGGCAGGCTGCCTGGCCTGCACCCTATTTCATTGTGGAGCTAGGGGAGTTAGAGCCCTGTCTATGATCGTTGATAAGATGAGAGCACCCGTCCAGCTAGGATGGAATCTGTTGCTCCTCAACAGACTAGGCTTGGTCCTGTTTGTGGGTGAGTCCCAGAAAGAGGGCCAATTATCTACAAATTCTATATTTTGGAAGGGGCAGAAAATAGTTTTCAACCAGCGATTGAGCTGTGAGACTGCTATAGAGCTCATCACTCCCCCAAACTGGGAGGGGGCCAGAGACAATTACTCGATGCCGACACATCTTTCTAGCTGATTTACACGCTGAAGCTATGTTGCACTTGGTGACCTCTGACTGTTTCATCCTAACATTGTTGGTGCCGACGTGGATAACAATATCCCTAAACTCTCTACACTCGCCAGTTTTAGCTTTAGCCAGCACCATCTTCAAATTAGCCTTAACGTCAGTAGCCCTGCCCCCTGACAGTGTATGATCGCTGGATGATTCGTTTTAAGTCTAGTACTGTGGGTAATGGAGTCGATAATGACTAGGGTTTTCAATTTGTCAGAGCTAATGGCTAAGACCCTGTAACGGGAGGAGTAGAGACCAGAGAAGGCTCGGCCTCTGACTCCGACTCGCTGCCTAATGGGGAGAACCAGTTGAAAGTTTATCTCGGCTGAATGAGCGACACCGGTTGAGCATTCCTACAGCATTTCCTTCCAGAAGCCATGAGAAAATTGTCCGGGTGCGGGGACTGTGAGAGGTTACTGTTACTACTTAGCTTCGGCTGGTGGAGGTCCTGGCGAACCACGTCCAGATAAAGCGTCCGGAGTGAAAAGGTTTAATGAAAAAAGTCGAGCGAGGGATACACTAAAAATATAAACGGTAATTAAAAAGTAAAACCCGTAAAGTTGGCAGGTAGCAAAGTAAGGTTAGCAACAAAATGCACAGCAGCACGTAAACAAGTCCCACTGAAGTCAGTTACGATGCTGAACTGCAGTCAGGTCAAGACCCTGGTGAGGATGACAAGGTGCAGATGAGCTTCCCTGAGACTGTTTCTCACAGTTTGTGCAGAAATTCTTCGGTTGTGTAAACCCACAGTTTCATCAACTGTCTGGGTAGCTGTTCTCAGACGATCCCACAGGTGAAGAAGCTGGCTGTGGTGGTCCTGAGCTGGAATGGTTACACGTGGCCTGTGGTTGTGAGGCCGGTTGGAGGTACTGCAAAATTCTCTAAAACGACATTGGAGGCGGTTTATGGTAGAGAAATTAACATTCAGTTCTCTGGCAACAGTTCCGGTGGACATTCCTGCAGTCAGCATGTCATTTCCATCTGTGGCATTGTGTTGTGTGACAAAATTGCAAATTTTAGAGTGGCCTTTTATTGTCCCCAGCAAAAGGTACACCTCTGTAATGATCATGCTGTTTAATCATCTTCTTGATATGTCACACCTGTCAGGTGGATAGATTATGCTGGCAAATGAGAAATGCTCACTAACAGGGATGTAAACAAATGTGTGCACAAACATTTTGAGAAGTAAACTTTTTGTACACATGGAAACTGAATGGCATCTTTTATTTTAGCTCATGAAACATGGGACCAACACTTTACATGTTGCGTTTATATTTCTGTTCAGTGTAATTCACCAGAGGAAGACATACTTCACTATGGCAGGGTCTGGGAATAACTTTCTGGTCCATTCGCCGAAGAGGCCTAAAACAATATGTGACCCATTTTCAACAACCTTCCCTTAGAGTGGCAGTGCAGCTACTGTACTATGGTCGTTGTTGCTTAAGAGGTAGCTAGTCCCAGTCTCTTGGCAGGTCTTGGCTGCTTGTCACATCCTGGTCTTCTGCCCATGGAGCATATTTCTTCCTCTTATCTTCAGAAAAAAATGTGATTGAGGTGTAAATGAAATATGGCATCCCAGCTAATCATCTTCTTCCATAATGGCGTTACGATCATTACTTTGGCTTTATGACCGTCACTTAGCACCAGCCATGCTGCGACCTTACCCTTTGCCTGAAGGAAATGATGCTAATAATTTAGGCTAACATGCTGAAAGTGCCCGTCTTAGGCAATGCTGGAGGTTCACAGAATTCCATCCATCCAGTGCAGGCAGATGAGCTGTCTAATATGTCACATAGTAATGGCCTCTTGAGATCCTACTGCTGTCAGGCTCCCTCTGATCAGCATGAATAAAACGGCAATAGAAGAAGGGTGATGGGGAATGCTCTTTTGATGTTTGACCTGTCAAGTCCATACGTCAAAAGTGTAAGCGGTGATGGAGGAGCAATGGATCTCATCCTGCAGATAACTGTATTGCTGGAAATAAGGCTTACATTGTCAGCCTTAACCAAGAAATAGTCTTACTGTGTGATGTGTAGACAGTAGTAGGGTTTCCTGCATTGACCATGTTGTATCTGTGGTCTGTTGCCTTGTTGTTATGTTAAATTTAACATTTATTTAACTAGGCAAGTCAGTTAAGAACAAATTCTAATTTACAATGACGGACTACCGGGGAACAGTGGGTTAACTGCCTTGTTCAGGGGCAGAACGACAGATGTTTACCTTGTCAGCTCAGGGATTCGATCCAGCAACCTTTCGCTTACTGGCCCAACGGGCCCAATAGGTTTTTTTCACAACTGTCTAGATGTGCTTGGACCATGTTAGTTTGTCTCTGATGTGGATACCAAGGTACTTGAAGCTCTCAACCTGCTCCACAACAGCATGTTGATGTTTAATGATGTGTTTAAATTTAATGATGGTGTTGGAGTCGTGCCTGGCCGTGCAGTCATGAGTGAACAGGGAGTACAGGAGGGAGTTGAGCACTCACCCCTGAGGGGCCCCTGTGTTGAGGATCAGCGATGCGGATGTGTTGTTACCTACCCTTACCACCTGGGGGCTGCTTGTCAGGAAGTCTAGGATCCAGTTGCAGAGGGAGGTGTTTAGTCCCTGGGTCCTTAGCTTAGTGATGCACTATGATGTTGAACGCTGAGCTGTAGTCAATGAATAGCATTCTCACATAGGTGTTCCTTTTGTCCAGGTGGGAAAGGGCAGTGTGGAGTGCAATAGAGATTGCATCATCTGTGGATCTGTTGGTGTGGTATGCAAATTGGAGTGGGTCTAGGGTTTCTTTGATAATGGTGTTGATGTGAGCCATAACCAGCCTTTCAAAGCATGTCATGGCTACAGACGTGAGTGCTATGGGTCGGTAGTCATTTAGGCAGGTTGCCTTAGTGTTATTCGGCACAGGGACTGTGGTGGTCTGCTTGAAACACATTGGTATTACAGACTCAGACAGGGAGAGGTTGAAAATGTCAGTGAAGACACTTGCCAGTTGGTCAGCGCAAGCTCGGAGTACCCGTCCTAGTAATCCGTCTGGTCCAGCGGCCTTGTGAATGTTGACCTGTTTAAACTTCTTACTCACTTCTTACTCACATCGGCTGCAGAGAACTTGATCGCACTGTCATCTGGACCAGCTGATGCTCTCATGCATGTTTCAGTGTTACTTGCTTAGAAGCGAGCATAGAAGTTATTTTGTTTGGTAGGCTCGTGTCACTGGGCAGCTCTCAGTTGTGCTTCCCTTTGTAGTCTGTAATAGTTTGCAAGCCCTGCCACATCCGACGAGCGTCAGAGCCGGTGTAGTACGATTCGATCTTAGTCCTGTATTGATACTTTGCCTGTTTGATGGTTCGTCGGAGGGCATAGCGGGATTTCTTATAAACTTCCGGATTAGGATCCCGCTCCTTGAAGCGGCAGCTCTACCCTTTAGCTCAGTGTGAATGTTGCCTGTAATCCATGGCTCCTGGTTGGGGTATGTACTTACAGTCACTGTGGGGACGATGTCCTTGATACACTTATTGATAAAGCCAGTGACTGATGTGGTGTATTCCTCAATGCCATTGGAAGAATCCCGGAACATATTCCAGTCTGTGCTAGCAAAACCGTCCTGTAGTTTAGCATCTGCTTCATCCTACCACTTTTTTATAGACCAAGTCCCTGGTGCTTCCTGCTTTAATTTTTGCTTGTAAGCAGGAATCAGGAGGATAGAGTTATGGTTTGATTTGCCAATTGGAGGACGAGGGAGAGCTTTGTACGCGTCTCTGTTTGTGATGTAAAGGTGGTCTATAATTATTTTCCCTCTGGTTGCACATTTAACATGCTGACAGAAATTTGGTAAATCTGATTTAAGTTTCCCTGCATTAAAGTCACCGGCCACCAGGAGCGCCGCCTCTGGGTGAACGTTTTTCTGTTTGCTTATTGGTGGAATACAGCTCATTGAGTGCGGTTTTAGTGCCAACTTCGCTCTACGGTGGTATGTAGACAGCTACGAAAGATACAGATGAAAACTCTCTAGGTAAATAGTGTGGTCTACAGCTTATCATGAGATACTCTACCTCAGGCGAGCAAAACTTGGAGACTTCCTTAGATATCGTGCACAAGCTGTTGTTTACATTATTGCATAGGCCCCTGCCCCTTGTCTTACCAGATGCTGCTGTTCTGTCTTCCCGATAACATAAGATATTTGGTAGGATACACTTTCTTTCAGTTCATCCCATTTATTATCCAGCGATTGAACATTAGCTAGCAGAATGGAAGGCAAGGGCAGATTAGCCACTTTTTGATCTTTTGCCTCGAAATCTAAGTTTCATTCTTCAGCGACTCACAGGTATCGGGGCCTGGTTGGGTGTGTGCAGTATATCCCTCGCGTCCGACTCATTGAGGAAGAACTCCTCATCCAATTTGAGGTGAGTAATCCCAGTTCTGATGTCCAGAAGCTCTTTTCGGTCATAAGAGACGGTAGCAGAAACATTATGTACAAAACGAGTTACGTAGAAAGCGAAAAAACAAACAAAATAGCATGATCAGTTGAGAGCCGATAAGACGGCAGTCCTACTCTCCGTCACCACCATGAATGCATGAGATTTGTCTGAGTTTTTTCTTTCAAGTTTTTTTCCTAGCCTAAGCGAAAAGATAGGAGATTTGTCTAAGTGTTTTTCTATCAAGGCACAAGGCGAGACCCAGATGCAGACACAGGAGGCAGATGGTTGGAGTCTTACAATGTTTAATAATCCAAAGGTGTAGGCAAGAGAATGGTCGTGGACAGGCAAAAAGGTCAAAACCAGATCAGAGTCCAGGAAGTACAGAGTGGCAGGCTGGTATGGTCAGGCAGGCGGGTACGGAGCCCAGAAACAGGCAAGGGTCAAAACCGGGAGGACTAGGAAAAGGAGACTAGCAAAATACTTTTCCAAGCCACAGTTGAACCTGTTATGGCTGCAGGGGGCGTATTGAAAAACTGGAAAATATGTGCAAATTTTCAAACGGCCTCTTAATCAATTTTTGCTCTTACAATATGCATATTATTATTACTATTGGATAGAAAACAGTCTCTAGTTTCTAAAACCGTTTTAATTATTTCTCTAAGTGGAACAGAACAATTTTTACAGCCCATTTCCTTTCCGGAAGTGAGATTTCCAAAATCGATGTCGCTTTTCAAGCCCTTGTCTATAAAAGGGCATGTCACTTAGGACTGTAGAAACACGTCATACGCCTTCCTCTGGGTGTCATGCGGAAGTGAGAGAAGAAATCACTTGATTATCTCGGTCAGGGATTGTATACAACATCTTGGAGTGAGAAGTGCGCACTTTATTTTTTTTTGGAAGGCGCGAAGTTGGATCTGGAGTAGCCTCCTGGAAAACCGTCGTTATAGGTGAATATGATCTCTGGCTTCGATTTTATTTGATACATGTCACAATATCATCCTAAAGTATGTTTTTTCAATATACTTTAATTATATTATTGAAATGTATTCTGGACTTTAGACGTGATGCGACGCAAGATTTTTTTCAAGATGGAGAGGTTAGCGTCGCACTGCCAGTGTGCTTGCTAATTCAAGAGGGAAATTGTTCGTTCTGGATCGAAATAAAGACATTTCTGAACAAAGGACCCCTTGGAGAACATTCTGATGGAAGATCAACAAAGATAAGGACCCAATTTGGGATGCTTTTTCATATATCTGTCGAACTGTGCTATGCTACCGTTTGACTAGAATCAATGCTGCTGTGTGCTAGCTATTGTAGTAAGCTAATATAACGATATATTGTGTTTTCGCTGTAAAACACTTCAAAAATCGGAAATATTGGCTCTGTTCACAAGATCTTATTCTTTCATTAGCTATCCACCATATATTGTTCTGAAATGTTTTATGATGTGTAATTAGTAGTTGACGTTGGTGTCTGTATTTTCTCTGGCTACTCCCGTGCGATTTCTGACTGTAGCTGTGATGGTGGCTATGATGGTAGCAGTAATGTAAAACTGATTTATAGCTCAAATATGCAAATTTTTTGAACAAAACATAGATTTATTGTGTAACATGTTATAGGACTGTCATCTGAGGGAGTTTTTTCTAGGTTATTTAGGTTGGTTCTAGGTTAGTTAGGTTAGCTTTGTGCATGCTACTTGCATGCTACCGTTGCTGTGAAAAATGTCTGTCTGTCTTTTGTATTTGGTGGTGAACTAACATAAATATATGTGGTGTTTTCGCTGTAAAACACTTCAAAAATCGGAAATATTGGCTCTCTTCACAAGATCTTTCTCTTTCATTAGCTATCCACCATATATTGTTCTGAAATGTTTTATGATGTGTAATTAGTAGTTGACGTTGGTGTCTGTATTTTCTCTGGCTACTCCCGTGCGATTTCTGACTGTAGCTATGATGGTAGCAGTAATGTAAAACTGATTTATAGCTAAAATATGCACATTTTTTGAACAAAACATAGATTTATTGTGTAACATGTTATAGGACTGTCATCTGAGGTAGTTTTTTCTAGGTTATTTAGGTTGGTTCTAGGTTAGTTAGGTTGGCTTGTGCATGCTACTTGCATCCTACTTGTGCTGTGAAAAATGTCTGTCCTCCTTTTTTATTTGGTGGTGAGCTAACATAAATATATGTGGTGTTTTCTCTGTAAAACATTTAAAAAATCGGACATGTTGGCTGGATTGACAAGATGTTTATCTTTCAAATGCTGTATTGGACTTGTTAATGTGTGAAAGTTAAATATTTAAAAAAAAATAGATTTTGAATTTCGCGCCGTGCACTTGAGCTGGATGTTGTCATAGGTGTACCGGCGTCGGGATGACGTCGGGCTGCAGCCATAACAGGTTAAAGTATATCATCCAAGACAAAGGCAAAGGCCCTTTCACAGCAATGTCTTCAAATGTACTATAGAGTCTTGAATATATTAGGCTTGAATTTTCACTTATTGTTTTGATATTTCTTTGAACATGTACTGTATAAAAAAAATATAAAGTCTGATTGAAATCTTCTGTCCATATCCTCTTAAAATATTGATTAAGTTGCAATTGCTCAAGAGCAAATAAAATATAACATTATCACACATTTCGTGGACAGTAAACCGTCAAACTTGAAAGGTTTGATCTAGTGTCTGTATTTACCTTGTCCGGATCATGGGTGGGCTATTCACAGGCCCTTGCCAGTTTTTAACCAATCAGCATTCAGGATTAGACCCACCCTTTGTACAAAATATGACGGATTGCCAGATTAAGAAATAAATTGTAGTTTTGGAAGCAAAGTGTGAAAAAAATGCTTGTTCAATTTAAGGTGTGTTTGAAATGGGATTGTGTACTCATTTAATGTTTTTGCTGCCGCCTGGGCTGTTTCCGACCTTGGACAATGCAATACGGAGTGAAAACCAAATATGTGTGTGTAATCCATCACCTCTCATCATAACAACCATTCATCCTGTTGCTGCTATGCTGGACTTCTTTCAGTATTTTACAACACAGCAATAAAATGAAAAAGGGGAGAATTTTTTTTTAACACATTTTACAATGACAAGGTTTACAGATTGCGCTCTCTCCAGATATTTCAGAAATTATTTAAGACTTGTCAACTCATTAATATACTTCAGGCATGTTTCTCAGTCAAGTGTCTATCCCGTGCCAGCAGCAATGTCGAGGGCTAGCTGACATGGACAAGCCAAGTTCTTCCTGGAGGTTGAGAAGTAAGACATTAGGTGATTTGATTTTAATTTAGTAATCCCTCTAGGCTCCCTCTCGCTGTCACATGGAGTGAGCAGTGACACTGTACTTATTTTAAACCCATCCAGATAAAGCAAACTTATTCACCTCCTAAAGTGTTACTTCTATAAAGAAAAATCCCTTTACTTTAAGTTGTCAATAGATAATTTAACACATTCGACATCAAACAAGAGCTCTTTCCTCCTGAACATGACTGTTTTTTTGACAGATAACCATGAAATTGATGGTAATGCTACAATTTTGATTCATGGAATATGTGGGAAGCATAGCCAAATGCTTTCACTCTAAATGCACTCTCCTCTCAAATGGAATATGTGTTTATCATGAAATGAGATGCCATCTACTTGCACTGCATCCGTATCAGTTGATACCAGACTACTGCATCATGATGATTGAAGACAAACCACTGTGTTCTTTTAGCCAGGTTTATTTATATTTCTTTTGTTTTGTTCTTTTAACCCATGAGATACAGCTATGGGGTCCCTGTAACATATGATTTAACGATGCCACTGCATGCAACAGTTATAGAATCTAATCAGGGGATGCATCGCAACCACTGCAGAGACTCTGAAGAGCTAGCAGGTGTAATAATATCCCTTATATAATCATCACTGTTTTTAGTGCATTAGATTGAAAATATAAAATATGCAGTCTTCTTGTACTTTATGTAGTCTAGACTTCCAGGACCCTGTCAAATGAAGGTTTTCTGTGTGACTTGTGATATCAATGGAAAGTCCAAATATCTTCCTGATTGTACATCATTTGTTCATAGTCACATGCTCAGAATGAAATTAACAGTATGCGTTGAACTCTTCATTTGATTCTAGCTGCAGTTAACCTCCCTCTGTTTACTTATTAATAATGTCCAAAAATCTCTGTCCAAGGAAGAAACTCACAATTGTTTCAAACACAAAATCAGCAGGATGAAGCTCCAAATAGCTTCTAGGCATCAAATTAGCCGAACACCTGTGGGCTATTAGGATAGGGGGGTTGGAAGCTGTGCTTTGCTGTAGAGTAGCATGGAACACTGGGCCATTCCACAAAGGGTACTTGATACTGGCCAGGAGTGAATTCAGATATTCAATTTTCCACATGCAGGTGCCACATGATGGGAGCTGTGGGTGGGAGGAGAAAAAACCTGGAGTCTTCTGTACATGCTCAGAGCATATTCAACACCAAATGGGAATTATTTTGAACATTACGAGATAGGTCATATGAATTTCATTATCTTATTGGTACTGTATTAGTATGGATTGTGGGTGCAGCATATATAGGATATCATAAACACTAAAGTGAGAAGAACACCTACTGTACGTCTTAATCAAAACCCACTTTGGATTATAATGGGATTTTTCCCATGTGAAATGTTGAAAATCCAGGAAGCCATTGTCAAATGTTGCTACGATACCACCCTCCAAAAAACAAAGGAAATGAGAGTCCTTACATGTTTGAGTTTTAAAAAGCATCGGGAGGGTGCTCATTGGATTCAATTGACTTCAAGGGAAGTCAATCGCAAGACAGAATTTAGTATAGCATACATTCTTAGTCAAGAAACAAGGGCACCAATTTCTTGGAGAAGTATCTTAAGTCCTTAAATAACTGTTCTAAATGCAATCCATTTAGATGCAAGCCATTCAAGATGCAAGCCATACTGTATCTGTCTCACGATTGACTACCAGATATTTAATGAGACCTCTCCATAGGCCTCTCCATAGACCTCTCCATAGATCTCTCTATAGACCTCTCCATATACTCTCTGTAGGCCTCTCTATAGACTCTCTGTAGGCCTCTCTATAGATCTCTCCATAGACCTCTCCATAGATCTCTCCATAGACCTCTCCATAGATCTCTCTATAGACCTCTCCATAGACTCTCTGTAGACCTCTCTATAGACTCTCTGTAGGCCTCTCTATAGATCTCTCCATAGACCTCTCCATAGATCTCTCCATAAATCTCTCTATATACATATCCATAGACCTCTCCATATGTTGTAGACATACATTATTTAAATTCCTGGTTATTTTGTATTGAGAATGACATGACTCAAAGCAAATCAACACAAGACCATTGACTCATTAATCTACTTAAAGTTATAAAGCAGGGATCCACATCGTTGGCATATGTAATTTGTAAACCTATCTCCCGCTAATTAGACAGTGATGATAAACTCAGATTAGAGGACTGCTTTCACCAGTGGTTTCACATGATCTGGGCTGACTCCTAGGCCAGTGAAAGGTGCAGCCAGCCAGATATCACATGCTGGTTAAGGGGACTACCTTCAGACAGATGTCTGTTCCAGACTTGGGATACGAGGATATGTGGGAGAGAGAGAGAATGTAGGCTACCCAAGGATCAAGAGGAAACCAATGCGGGTCAGAACTTCCTTCTTTGCCAGGTTTGGATGGACTGTCAATTTACCAGAGGCGCAACTTTCACTGGAGACGGGGACATGTCCCCCGCCCCACATTCTGAAATAGCATTTCTGCACCCCCCCCCCCCCCCCCCCCCCCACACACCACACCGTTTTATTATTGGAATGTGATACATAACGAGGCAACAATGTGCTTTACCATGTGGACGCCTCCGAGCGGCCAGGTAGGCTGTTTGGTGTGTTTATCTGACTGGATACAAATTAAATTGTCCCCCCCACTTCTACAACCAAAGTTGCGCACCTGCAATTTACCATTTATTTTTGTCTACTTTTTGTTTTCTTTATTTCATTAAAACCCACACCACTAACCGGATCATGTTTCATTGTAACTAGCAGCAGATATATTAAGTAAGTTGAAATACCAGGAAGTCACGATAGTTAGCACATCATTTCCAAGTGTTTCAGGTAAGTATGATTGAATAGGGCTGTGAAATTAAGCAAATGCCTTGGCAGTAAACGGATACAGCAGTGGTGCAGTCCCGGTCACGTTGGCCTACTTTCATGGTAAAGCCATCACCCACCTCCTTACTCCTGGCTTGCCTCCCTGTGGGGAACATGCTACCAGAGTCTGTCCACATTTCTGCCTTCTCTCCCTTGGGCTCATTTAAACACTATGTTCAGTGTACACCTAAGGAATCTTCTGTTATTCAGCCACTCGGATGGGTAACCACAACCTTGGAGATGAGAAGACCAGTTAGATATGGCAACATCTCAGCCGATAATGGATACAAACGCTAGGAGGGAAACAAGTACAATAGAGTTGAATGAATTAACATAGATTCAAATAAACCAGAATTGCAATTCGGTTCATCATAATTAACAGATATTTACATCAGTTTCCTCTTCCCTAATCGCTGCGGGATAATTATGCCATTTCGCAAAGATTGAGTGGGATGTTTTTTCCGCGCTTAACAGTGTGCATATCTTTATATCTGGGCATGTTCCTCTGTAAGAACCGCATCAACCTCAACACAAGGCTTTAAACCAATCAGTGAACTGTCAAGACATTAAGAGCTTTGAGTTCTG
Source organism: Salvelinus alpinus (assembly GCF_045679555.1). NCBI lineage: Eukaryota > Metazoa > Chordata > Actinopteri > Salmoniformes > Salmonidae > Salvelinus > Salvelinus alpinus. The sequence goes on along the minus strand of NC_092087.1, from coordinate 13,788,334 downwards.
CATTCACTGTGTCACGGTGTAGGTATTCATGAAGCAAGCCTTGTGTTTCCTAGCAACATAAAGTATAAAAGATGTATCCCGTTTCTCCCTCCCTCCCTCAAACCTAGGAGCAATGCAGTCAATGCAGTTGTTATATTTGAATTATGATATAGTGTGTGGAAATATACACTGAGTGTATAAAACATTAGGATCACCTTCCTAATATTGAGTTGCATCCCTTTTTGTCCTCAGAACAGCCTCAATTCGTCGGGGAATGGACTCTACAAGGTGTCGAAAGCGTTCCACAGGGTTGCTGGCCCATCTTGACCCCATTACTTCCCACAGTTGCGTCAAGATGTCTGGATGTCCTTTGGGAGATGTACCATTCTTGATACACGGGAAACTGTTGAGTGCTGAAAAACCCAGCAGCAGTTAAAAACCCAGTTTTTAACACACTCAAACCGGTGGGCCTGGTACCTACCACCATACCCCATTCAAAGGCACTGAAATATTTTGCCTTGCCCATTCACCCTCTGTATGGCACACACACACAATCCATGTCTCGACTGTCTTAAGGCTTAAACATCTTTCATTAACCTGTTTCCTCCCCTTCATCTACACTGATTGAAGTGGATTTAACAAGGAGCTGCTTCCTGTGCTTGGCCCTCCTATGTTGAACATAATAAACAGCTCTCTATCCACCGGATGTGTACCAGACTCACTAAAAGTGGCAGTGATAAAGCCTCTCTTGAAAAAGCCAAACCTTGACCCGGAAAATATAAAAAACTATCGGCCTATATCGAATCTTCCATTCCTCTCAAAAATTTTAGAAAAAGCTGTTGCGCAGCAACTCACTGCCTTTCTGAAGACAAACAATGTATACGAAATGCTTCAGTCTGGTTTTAGACCCCATCATAGCACTGAGACTGCACTTGTGAAGGTGGTAAATGACCTTTTAATGGCGTCAGACCGAGGCTCTGCATCTGTCCTCGTGCTACTAGACCTTAGTGCTGCCTTTGACACCATCGATCACCATATTCTTTTGGAGAGACTGGAAACCCAAATTGGTCTACACGGACAAGTTCTGGCCTGGTTTAGATCTTACCTGTCGGAAAGATATCAGTTTGTCTCTGTGAATGGTCTGTCCTCTGACAAATCAACTGTACATTTCGGTGTTCCTCAAGGTTCCGTTTTAGGACCACTATTGTTTTCACTATATATTTTACCTCTTGGGGATGTTATTCGAAAACATAATGTTAACTTTCACTGCTATGCGGATGACACACAGCTGTACATTTCAATGAAACATGGTGAAGCCCCAAAATTGCCCTCGCTAGAAGCCTGTGTTTCAGACATAAGGAAGTGGATGGCTGACAACTTTCTACTTTTAAACCCGGACAAAACAGAGATGCTTGTTCTAGGTCCCAAGAAACAAAGAGATCTTCTGTTAAATCTGACAATTCATCTTGATGGTTGTAAAGTCGTCTCAAATAAAACTGTGAAGGACCTCGGCGTTACTCTTGACCCTGATCTCTCTTTTGACGAACACATCAAGACTGTTTCAAGGACAGCTTTTTTCCATCTACGTAACATTGCAAAAATCAGAAATTTTCTGTCCAAAAATGATGCAGAAAAATGAATCCATGCATTTGTTACTTCTAGGTTAGACTACTGCAATGCTCTACTTTCCGGCTACCCGGATAAAGCACTAAATAAACTTCAGTTAGTGCTAAATACGGCTGCTAGAATCCTGACTAGAACCAAGAAATTTGATCACATTACTCCAGTGCTAGCTTCCCTACACTGGCTTCCTGTTAAGGCAAGGGCTGATTTCAAGGTTTTACTGTTAACCTATAAAGCGTTACATGGGCTTGCTCCTACCTATCTTTCCGAGTTGGTCCTGCCGTACATACCAATACGTACGCTACGGTCACAAGACGCAGGCCTCCTAATTGTCCCTAGAATTTCTAAGCAAACAGCGGGAGGCAGGGCTTTCTCCTATAGATCTCCATTTTTATGGAACAGTCTGCCTACCCATGTGAGAGACGCAGACTCGGTCTCAACCTTTAAGTCTTTACTGAAGACTTATCTCTTCAGTAGGTCATATGGTTGAGTGTAGTCTGGCCCAGGAGTGTGAAGGTGAACGGAAAGGCTCTGGAGCAACGAACCGCCCTTGCTGTCTCTGCCAGGCCGGTTCCCCTCTCTCCACTGGGATTCTCTGCCTCTAACCCTGTTACAGGGGCTGAGTCACTGGCTTGCTGGTGCTCTTTCATGCCGTCCCTAGGAGGGGTGCGTCACTTGAGTGGGTTGAGTTACTGACGTGATCTTCCTGTCTGGGTTGGCGCCCCCCCTTGGTTTGTGCTGTGGTGGAGACCTTTGTGGGTTATACTCGGCCTTGTCTCCGGATTGTAATGTTGGTGGTTGAGGATTTCCCTCTAGTGGTGCGGGGGCTGTGCTTTGGCAAAGTGGGTGGGGTTATATCCTTCCTGTTTGGCCCTGTCCGGGGGTTTCTTCGGATGGGGCCACAGTGTCTCCTGACCGCTCCTGTCTCAGCCTCCAGTATTTATGCTGCAGTAGTTTATGTGTCGGGGGGCTAGGGTCAGTTGGTTACCTGGAGTACTTCTCCTGTCTTATCCAGTGTCCTGTGTGAATTTAAGTATGCTCTCTCTAATTCTTTCGTTCTCTCTTTCTCTCTGAGAACCTGAGCCCTAGGACCATATGTCAGGACTACCGGGCATGATGACACCTTGCTGTCCCCAGTCCGCCTGGCCTTGCTGCTATTCCAGTTTCAACTGTTCTGCCTGCGGTTACGGAACCCCTACCTGTCCCAGACCTGCTGTTTTCAACTCTTAATGATCGGCTATGAAAAGCCAACTGAGATTTATTCCTGATTATTATTTGACCATGCTTGTCATTTATGAACATTTTGAAAATCTTGGCGCTCTCTAATTTTCTCCTTCTCTCTTTCTTTCTCTCGGAGGACCTGAGCCCTAGGACCATACGTCGGGACTACCGGCCGTGGTGACTCCTTGCTGTCCCCAGTCCGCCTGGCCTTGCTGCTATTCCAGTTTCAACTGTTCTGCCTGCGGTTATGGAACCCCTACCTGTCCCAGACCTGCTGTTTTCAACTCTTAATGATCGGCTATGAAAAGCCAACTGAGATTTATTCCTGATTATTATTTGACCATGCTTGTCATTTATGAACATTTTGAAAATCTTGGCTCTCTCTAATTTTCTCCTTCTCTCTTTCTTTCTCTCGGAGGACCTGGGCCCTAGGACCATGCGTCGGGACTGCCGCCCGTGGTGACTCCTTGCTGTCCCCAGTCCGCCTGGCCTTGCTGCTATTCCAGTTTCAGCTGTTCTGCCTGCGGTTATGGAACCGCCACCTGTCCCAGACCTGTTGTTTTTCAACTCTTGATGATCGGCTATGAAAAGCCAACTGAAAATTATTCATGATTATTATTTGACCATGCTTGTCACTTATGAACATTTTTGAACATCTTGGCATAGTTCTGTTATAATCTCCACCCGGCACAGCCAGAAGAGGACTGGCCACCCCTCATAGCCTGGTTCCTCTCTAGGTTTCTTCCTAGGTTTTGGCCTTTCTAGGGAGTTTTTCCTAGCCACCGTGCTTCTACACCTGCATTACTAGCTGTTTGGGGTTTTAGGCTGGGTGTCTGTACAGCACTTCGAGATATTAGCTGATGTACGAAGGGCTATATAAAATAAAATTGAAATGAAAATTGAATTGAACAAGTGACATCAATAAGGGATCATAACTTTCACCTGGTCTTCTATGTCATGGAAAGAGCAGGTGTTCTGAATGATTTGCATCACACACCCGTAGCACACGCTCCAGCAGGCATATCTCACTGGTCATCCCCAAAGTCAATTCCTCCTTTGGCCGTCTTTCCTTCCAGTTCTCTGCTGCCAATGACTGGAACGAACTGCAAAAATCACTGAAGCTGGAGACTCATATCTCCCTCACTAACTTTAAGCACCAGCTGTCAGAGCAGCTCCACAGATCACTGCACCTGTACATAGCCCATCTGTAAATATCCCATCCAACTACCTCATCCCCCGTACTGTTATTTATTTTATTTATTTTGCTCCTTTGCACCCCAGTATCTCTACTTGCACACTCATCTTCTGCACATCTATCACTCCAGTGTTTAATTGCTATATTGTAATTATTTCGCCACTATGGCCTATTTATTGCCTTACCTCCCTTATCCTACCTCATTTGCACACACTGTATAATAGACTTTTCTTGTGTATTTTTGAAGGCGTGTTTGTTTATTCCATGTGTAACTCTGTGTTGTTGTTTGTGTCACACTGCTTTGCTTTATCTTGGCCAGGTCGCAGTAAATGAGAACTTGTTCTCAACTAGCCTACCTGGTTAAATAAAGGTGAAATATATATATATATTTTTAAATTGTAAACTCAGTGTAGACGTAAGAAGTCCCTGAATGGAATATATTTTATTTTAGGTTTCTGACAATCCCCTTTGTAAAGCAAGAAGCCACATCCTTTCCGGGTATGCAGTCCCCAACAGAATGCTGTTAAGCTTTCAAAAGAGCCTGTGTGGCTCTCCTCTTGAAAAGCAAAGCCTGGTTTTCACAGGAGAGGAGAGCAAAGCAGGACAAGGACAGGACAGAGCTGTTTATTTGAGGCTATGCAGACAGTGCAGTGCACCGCAGTAGAGGGAGCTCAGGACTCGTGAGGAGACAAATAATGCTGCAATGCCCGGGTCTCTGTACTGTGTATTAGTGCACAACACAATGAACATTTGTTTCCTGTAGCTGTATCTATTGGTTGTACTCATTCTGTCATGGGAGGTGGCTGTATTGTGGGCTGGCAGACAGTGAACTGATAAGAAAATTGTAAATAAGAAATGCCCTTCAACTACACAAGCTCAAGAATCAGGCACAAACACTCAAATACTGGGGTAAGTGTAAATTCATAATTGCCTTTGATGGCATCGTTGAAGTCAGTCAACTATTTCAGTGATTTTCACCACCTACTCTATTGTTGGAAATGTTCAAGTGTCCCACATCTTGGCCAGCGTGTTCAAGTTATCTATGGAATGTATTACACCCCAATGTTCTCTTACGGATGGATGCAAATGTCATGCATGGATGACGCATGGAGGCCTCATACTTGCGGGAATAATCTGTCAGAAAAAGATCTGTGTCCCGTCTGCTGTGGAGTGATGTTTTGACAGGGTTGGGAATCCTGCCACACTTGAAGAAATCGAACTAATATCTGTGGATCTGAAAGATGGTCTGTTAGCTGTTGTTTGGTATGGTGTGTCTTCTGGTGGCTTCACTAACAGGTCTTTAGATCAACTATATGGATGTCCATTACTACTGGTGTCTTCATTAACTGTCCATTACAGACTCATCAGTGCCATATACTGTATGATTCACTGGATTAAACGTCTCAACTTCAATCAAAGCAAGTGTATTACTCAATCTGCAATTACACAGTTCAGAGGATTGCATTGAACTCCTCAATACTTTTTCACAGTAGAATGGTCGGACTGTCATTTTTTGACAGATTACACATTTTCTTCGCTATTACTTTGCAACAGCGGATGAAATTGTCCTAAATACGCTTGAGTTTATTTAAAATGGCTGGCTTTCAGATTGAGACTTATTGGAGCAAAAAAACGTCCAGATGCTCAAGTAAAAATGTTGTCTTGTATTCATCTATTTTTACACATTTGTTCCCTGTGGCAAGGAGGGAAGTCCTGCTTTTAGTGATTTTGAGTCGGTTCAATCAGTAATGTTTTGCTCTGACCTTGTATTTCAGCTTGTTCTTGTTGAAAAACATGTTGCCTTTAACATTGTGTTAGTCATCTATTTGTACGTTCATTAAAACCTTATAATTTTCAGTCTATGGAATATGTGAACAATGATTACTTGGTTTTTCATGTGAAGTGAGCAATGTGTTTAATTGAGTTCATTAGAAAATGCTGTTTGTTGTGATCTGAATACTAGGAGGTAAAAGACACAGGCATTGCTCTCTCACACCTTAAGTAGGCTATAGCGTTTGAGGATGATGGTGTTTAGATGGCACCTTATGCTATTGCACACATTTTCAGCTATTTTCCAGTGTACAAATAACATGAATTTAGCAGTATGAGACTGTGATACTGTTATTTTTCTAGCTTTGTTGCCTAATTGAGGGGCAATCATTCTGAAGGCTTGAGATGAATAGACTCTCAATGCTGGACATTACCACTGCAGGGGCCATGGATTGAAGTATAAAAATATGGCCTACTAACCATTCATTTGAAATAATTGCTTGTTTTCCACCACCAATTCTGTTCCCCTGTGATGCTATTATTAAAGCAATTATGTCAACACAACCAAGCTGACGATGGAAGTCATTGTCTTTCTTGTCAAGTTGATGATCTTTCTTTCTTTCATTCCTCTGTTATTAATTGGCGTTCATCATCCTCTTTCTTTCTTTAGTTTGCTCTTCCTTTGTCATAGCCACACACACACACACACACACACACACACACACACACACACACACTCACACTCACACTCACACTCACACTCACACTCACACTCACACTCACACATTTACTCACACAGACATGTACCATGCATCATCACAGGAGGTGTGGAAGTTGTATCAAAGGATTAAGGGGTCAACAACGTCTCTCACAAGTAATGAGAAACTCACAGGATTTGTTGTCCCTCTAATTCAACTGTTTTTGTGATAGATAACATTGTCAACAAATCCTTTTTCGGTAACACTTTACATTAACATTTACTTAAAATGACTTAGAATGGAGTTAACAAGTTCATCAAATTGATTCGTTTATAGATTATTTCTAAAATGGTAATTAGCTGTTATACCACGTTGTTAGTTTGGTTCTTACCAAATAGTGAAGTTATTTTACCAGTTAATGTTCTAGCCTGAAACTTCCTGAACTTCCTGCTTCTAAACAAATGACATCGCTTCTGCCCTCTGCTGCCCTCCCCGAGACAGTCAGGTCAGTCCTGTTGGCTCTTCTTCCCTCGCTCTTTCCTTCCCTCCATCTCTCTCTATGTCCCTCTCTCTCCCTCTCCCTTCCTCTCTTTCTGACAAGCCAGACCAGTGGAGCGAGGCCTCCTCTCATACAGAACGTGTAAATGTTGCACATTACACTCAATTATTACTTTACGGTTTCCCCATTCTGACCTACTGACGCTTAACAGAAGTATTTCTTTATTGATTCCCCATTCTGACCTACTGACGCTTTACACTCAATTATTTCTTTATTGATTCCCCATTCTGACCTACTGACGCTTTACACTCAATTATTTATTTACTGTTTCCCCGTTCTGACCTACTGACACTTTAGGTCATAAAAATGCAATACTGTAAGAGAGAACAATTTTGAAAGAAAGAAGAGAAGCTTGTAATTTAAATTTTATTAGAAATGTGATTTTGTATTTTTTTTTTAAACTGGACATGCTCCACACACTTCATTACTTTTCAATAGGTTTTACAAATACGTAGTCAGATAGCCAGGCACTGTTTCTTTTTTGTTCACATTTTTCCCTTTTTAGATTTGTCAAGACATAAAAGCGGACATCATCAATCTATTTAATAACGTACAATTATTTGCCATTTCATTTGGTCAGCACTCACATTATTTTATTATTTTAGTAATACAGAGGTTAATGGAAAAGCAGCGTTGAGTTCACATCACAAATGACCTCACAATATAAAATAAAAAAACTAAAGAACTGTTCAGTTTTACAGCCACTTCTGATGTATTTATTCAGAGAAGTGATGGCGCCTGAAAGGACTACTGGATCCTTTGGCATTTTGTTTTGAGTAGATTCCTTTCTGCAGCTTGAGGTCATATAGTATACTAGTATATCGCTGAAGCATTTTACAAAACAGGACACAGTCCTCAGAGATAATTTAGTTTTTTATGATTTAGTCTCAAACACTGTTTTATCCATTATGGATATCATCTTGGGTGGATGACTACTGTGTGGCATACTCCCCTGGGGATACTTTACTCCCCATTTAATGGATTTGGATGTGTACAACTTAGCTGTACCTTTGTTTGACCGGGAGGATAGCTGCTGGAAATGGATGGGGGTCATCGATGGTATCTCACTATAGGGCCTCTTGCAGCCCGAGAGACTAGTTTCCCAAATAAATGTATTACAATCCCTACCATGGATAGCATTGGGTGTTCCGTTATTGTACTCCTCTATGGGAACTTTGTAATATTTAGAATAGCCATGGAGTGGTCTTGGTGTCTCGGAATAATTGGTTATCAATATACAGTTTATCGATGACGAGATAAACTACGCCGTTCTGCAATTTCCTTCGGGAACTGATCATTCATGCCTATTTTCGTGCCAGTGAGTCTTCCACCTAGGCTTTTAACATTTATTATATTTTGGAAGAATGCAAATTTGGCAATGATTGGGTGCTTATATCTCTTTCCTCTCTGTCCTAAACGGTATACACGTTAGAGTTTGATTTTGTTAACAGTATCGCCTGGGATCTGTAGCTCTTCAATAAATAATTATTTCACCACACTTTCAGGATCTTCACCCTCTTTTTCTTTGATACCAGTAAGTACCAGATTTGCTCTCATAGATCTAGTCTGTATTTCAAGTAAGGCTTGTCTCAGAAACATGTTCTCCTTTTTAACTTCTTTAACGTCCGTTTCAATTGTATTGACTGTACATTTTAGCTTGTTTGTGTCTTTCTCCGTTGTCGCAGCTTTTTCGTCACTCATCTCGAGGCTCGTCTTCAACTCCTTTATATCTTTACTGACTAGTTCTAGTATACCCAGTTTATCATTTATCGACTTTAGCAAGTCGGTTTCTACACTTACCATTCCCGGTGCTGAAAAGCATAAATCGTCTGTGTCCGTCAAGGAGTCTCATATTCTTTTGGGGATTGGTATTCCATGCTTACTCTCCGACATGTTTTGGTGTTGATTGTATTGGTGATATTGGTCAATACATTTCTCTAGCCTTATAATTTGTTTTGTGTTGTTATCCAGATTGAAGGTTATTGTCCATGAGAACAGTATGTGGAGTGAAGTGCTAATATTTAATCAAACTTACAGATATTGAATATTACGTGTTTATCTTGAGGCATTCTGCACCTCTGTGTTCAGTCCACCATGACACCTCTCTATTTTTACTGAGAGACTCTTTGTTTTAGTCTGGAGTTACAGTATTAAAGTATGAGCAAAGTGGGCCGAGGACAGTGGCAGCCTTTGGTTAGCTGGTAACACAGATCAGGGCCTCACCTCACACAAGGAAACAAAGATCACTCACTAGACCTTCACCAGTTTGGAATTTACATATAATAGAAACGACACTGCAACAGAGTTTGAACGCATTCCAAATATTTTTTTTACAACACAACACAGGATGTTCAAACTGGCATGCTCAAAATCAGTAATGACCATAGTCTTTTTTTGTCAACATCATTATAATTTTTTGGGTCAACTCAATGAAGACAGGAAAGGCAAAAACAACCAAAATATGATGGCGTACAATTATCCTGCATTGTTGGAATTGTTTCTTTCATCCAGTCTTTTCTTTTTAAACTGGAATACCTTTAAAAAAACAACAACATAAAACAATTACATAACTTAAAATCCTCCTTGAAATAAAAGACTGATTACTCTCATCCTGGTGGCTCTGCAACTTCCTGAAGCATTGAGAGCAATGTCCCTTACTGATGAGAATACTGGCAGACTACAACCTTGCATCACACACACCTGAACAGATTCTTTCAATTGGATTGCATGTCAGTCCGGTCGGCTCAAGATAAGATAAGAAAGAAAAAAGAGAGAGAGAGAGAGAGAATAAAGGTGCAATGCAAACAACGAGAAGGGAGGAGAAGCCTCATCCCGCATCATGTCCTCTCCGGTCTCTGCCAGGGGGGAAGTGTTGGCCTTGTCTGTCATGGCCGACAAGATGGAACATCACCATTATACTGTATCTGTTCTGTTGGGCCCTTGAGGGTCCCTCTCTGCATCTCTGTGTGGTCTTCTCTCTTTCCTTTATTATGACTATTCCCTGGGAAATCCTTTAGTGATCCTCACAATATGTCCCATGTCCATTTTCTTCCTCTATTTCCCATTTCATTCCACTGCATAAGAACATTTTCACCCGCCACGAGGTGACCATCCAGAACAACGACGAAGGCCTTCCTCTCCTAGATGACATGGTTGCTGTAGCTGATGTATGTCTGCTTTGTGGCGAAAGCTGAAAGAGAAGAAGAAGCGAACAACACAGACAAGGCCAGCGGTACGTCACAGTTACTACAGTACTGTATACACTGGGCAAAATAAGTAGTGTTCACCTCCTATCCCCTGTCTGTCTACTGGGTAATAAGGCTTCAACCATCCAGTTGTTTCCCCAGACCTCCACCTCCTATCCCCTGTCTGTCTACTGGGTAATAAGGCTTCAACCATCCAGTTGTCTCCCCAGACCTCCACCTCCTATACCCTGTCTGTCTACTGGGTAATAAGGCTTCGACCATCCAGTTGTCTCCCCAGACCTCCACCTCCTATCCCCTGTCTGTCTACTGGGTAATAAGGCTTCGACCATCCAGTTGTCTCCCCAGACCTCCACCTCCTATCCCCTGTCTGTCTACTGGGTAATAAGGCTTCAACCATCCAGTTGTTTCCCCAGACCTCCACCTCCTATCCCCTGTCTGTCTACTGGGTAATAAGGCTTCAACCATCCAGTTGTTTCCCCAGACCTTGTTGGCTGATCCGCTGACCTGGAGCGGATAAATCCTACCGTCCCTGCTACTAATGTCGGCTGGTCAGGGAGACAGGAATTTTTCAATTACATCATGCTATGTGTCCACACTGGCAATGACCCTGACAATGACAAATGGTGCTTATTTAAATACCTGTGCATTGTTTTGTTTTTTACCTTTATTTAACTAGGCAAGTCAGTTAATAAAAAAATCTTATTTACGGCCTACCCCGGCCAAACCCTAACATGGGCGACGATCGGATGCTGGTTATTGAATCTCTGTCTTTACTCTTCTCATTTATTGTGTTACTGTGTGGCTTAATGTAGCTGTTGTTGTTAAACCAAATACATGAATTTTAGGATATAGGCCTATATGTCGATGTTCTGTAACGCATGTCCATGCGCAGCATCCTTATAGACATTTTTCTATCAAATATTTACAATGTTGCATTCTATAGAAACACAAGTATATTGTCCACGATGTATTTTTTGGGGGACATCACTGTAGTTTTGTTATTGGTGGAAGAAATACAGCAGGGGCTAAATAATCCCCAAAATACTGTAGCTCTCAGGGAACAGTGAATCACATTGATATGCGTGCGTCATTAAGATTTGTCCACAAATAGGTATTCTATCTCTGTTGACAGACCGACTCAGACCTCTCTTTTTTGTCTCTGGGAGGCAAGCCGGTCAGGTGTGTGACTGTTTTGGCCATCACCTGAGTAATTTCTGCTGAGTCAATGGTTGAAGTCATTATTTACCACAGATGTATAAAGCCTGAGTCTGTCCCAGAAACCACCTAGCATTTTGATTGCTAATGAAATTAGAGTGAGATGGACTTAGACAGCGAGAATTTCAGCTGGTTCAGAAAGGAAAGTCATTTGCATCTCAATTAATTACACTTGGCTTTGAACACTTTGAACAGTGCCACAAATCTGAGCCAAACAGTGAAAAAAGGAAACTTAGATTCCGGATCACCATATTGAGCACAAGTGTTTATCTGTGAGAATCAACTCAGTGCATTGAAATGAGAAAAGAAAACATGGTTGTTGTAGACGGTGTATAACAAGAATTTAAATGGATCTAATACATTAAATAAAACACAATAGGTCCATTATAATAAGGTAGCTGGTGTAATAGTACTGATGCCCTCCTTTGTGACCTACACACACAGTGGAGAATTTGAGCATATCGGGGAATGTTTTAAGATCTCCCCCAACTCACAAATAGACTTAAAATGAAAAAATGGCAGCCAATTTCCTAAATCCATCGAAGTGTAAAATAACAACGGCGCGAGGTGGCTTGTAAATAATGAATTGGATACTGTGCTTTCTACCTTCTACCTCTTAGACCAATTTATTTATGTGATTTACAGCGCCTGAAGGACAAAATTAATCTTAGAAACATTAAACACAAACACAAGGATCCACTCAGCTAATTCTAGCATGTACAGTATATAGCATACATACTGCAAGTCTTCACCTTTTAACTCACCTTGTGTTTCCAGGCTCTCAGACAGCTCAGTCTTGGCCTCTCCATTGGGACGTAGGCTGGCTTTGGGGTTGAACTTGTTGGACATGGTGGTGGCAGTGACCATGGCCTTAAGGCTGCGCGTGCGTTTGGGCACGTTCTGCTCCGGGTGCCTGAGGATCACATAGACCTTGGGCAAGTAGAGCATCCCCAGAGAGACAGAGGCACTCAGACTCACGGAGATGGTCAGCGTGGTGGTCTGGATGTACATCTGTAAAGTAACGTCAAGGACATTGAGTTAGACATATGGCTCAAAATTATTTTAAGGGTAAGGATGGGGTTAGGGTTAATGTAACCACCATCCGGAATCTGCTGGCTGTATTCCCTGCCCAAAGGCAGTTATTACCACATTCCTAGAGGTCTTCACGGATCCACCTGTACCCGAATACCCCAGACCTGATCCGGGACACGGGCGGATCCAGATCCAGAATTCTAAATATTGTCACGGGTCTGGGTCGGATCTGATATTATTGTGACAGGTCTCAGGTCATTTTAACTGACTTGTTCGTAAGGACCAATACAGATCCGAACGCAACTGATGCAGTAGAGAGCGAAAGAAATTGTATAATGTATGCGTCTGCTCTTTGCTATTCGCGAGAGTGGCATTTATCAATTGTTGTTGTTGTTGTTGGCCAATCATAAGTCATCACAGCGGCAATAGGCTACGGTCATAGAGCCTCAGTGTGGGGCAAAAGTTAGGAGATATCTAATCAATGGAAGATGGAATTAAAAGATAAAGGAGAAGGGCAGGCTACAACGACCAAGAGTCAACAAGGTAGGCTGCTACTTAATATTCTGCATGCAGCCTCAATTAGCCTAGCTAGCTAGCTAGTTAACTAGCCTCTCCTGGTTTGCTGCAGTCAATATAGGAACAATATAAACATATTGGATGTTAGTCTACTACAGCGTGAGTCGGCTTGGTTGGTTGCCATCTCTCGTCTCTCCCTCACTCCTCCCTGTTCCCCTTGTCACCCCCTCACTTTCCCAGTAGCCTACACACACACACAGCACGACCCCTGCTAGAGCGTCACCTCTCTCTACCTCCTCTTACAGTAGCCTAAACACACAGCACGGCCCCTGCTAGAGTGTCACCTCTCTCTACCTCCTCTTACAGTAGCCTAAACACACAGCACGACCCCTGCTAGAGTGTCACCTCTCTCTACCTCCTCTTACAGTAGCCTAAACACACAGCACGACCCCTGCTAGAGTGTCACCTCTCTCTACCTTCACTTACAGTAGCCTAAACACACAGCACGACCCCTGCTAGAGCGTCACCTCTCTCTACCTTCACTTACAGTAGCCTAAACACACAGCATGACCCCTGCTAGAGCGTCACCTCTCTCTACCTTCACTTACAGTAGCCTAAACACACAGCACGACCCCTGCTAGAGTGTCACCTCTCTCTACCTTCACTTACAGTAGCCTAAACACACAGCACGACCCCTGCTAGAGCGTCAACTCTCTCTACCTCCTCTTACAGTAGCCTAAACACACAGTACGACCCCTGCTAGAGTGTCACCTCTCTCTACCTTCACTTACAGTAGCCTAAACACACAGCATGACCCCTGCTAGAGAGTCACCTCTCTCTACCTTCACTTACAGTAGCCTAAACACACAGCATGACCCCTGCTAGAGCGTCACCTCTCTCTACCTTCACTTACAGTAGCCTAAACACACAGCACGACCCCTGCTAGAGCGTCATCTCTCTCTACCTCCTCTTACAGTAGCCTAAACACACAGCACGACCCCTGCTAGTGTCACCTCTCTCTACCTCCTCTTACAGTAGCCTAAACACACAGCACGACCCCTGCTAGAGCGTCACCTCTCTCTACCTCCTCTTACAGTAGCCTAAACACACAGCACGACCCCTGCTAGAGTGTCACCTCTCTCTACCTTCACTTACAGTAGCTTAAACACACAGCATGACCCCTGCTAGAGCGTCATCTCTCTCTACCTTCACTTACAGTAGCCTAAACACACAGCACGACCCCTGCTAGAGCGTCACCTCTCTCTACCTTCACTTACAGTAGCCTAAACACACAGCACGACCCCTGCTAGTGTCACCTCTCTCTACCTTCACTTACAGTAGCCTAAACACACAGCACGACCCCTGCTAGTGTCACCTCTCTCTACCTTCACTTACAGTAGCCTAAACACACAGCACGACCCATGCTAGAGTGTCACCTCTCTCTACCTCCTCTTACAGTAGCCTAAACACACAGCACGACCCCTGCTAGAGTGTCACCTCTCTCTACCTCCTCTTACAGTAGCCTAAACACACAGCACGACCCATGCTAGAGCGTCACTTCTCTCTACCTCCTCTTACAGTAGCCTAAACACACATCACGACCCCTGCTAGAGCGTCACTTCTCTCTACCTCCTCTTACAGTAGCCTAAACACACATCACGACCCCTGCTAGAGCGTCACTTCTCTCTACCTCCTCTTACAGTAGCCTAAACACACAGCATGACCCCTGCTAGAGTGTCACCTCTCTACCTTCACTTACAGTAGCCTAAACACACAGCACGACCCCTGCTAGTGTCACCTCTCTCTACCTCCTCTTACAGTAGCCTAAACACACAGCATGACCCCTGCTAGAGTGTCACCTCTCTACCTTCACTTACAGTAGCCTAAACACACAGCACGACCCCTGCTAGTGTCACCTCTCTCTACCTTCACTTACAGTAGCCTAAACACACAGCACGACCCATGCTAGAGTGTCACCTCTCTCTACCTCCTCTTACAGTAGCCTACACATACAGCACAGCCCCTGATTGGGTGTCACCTCTCTCTACCTCCTTTCCCCCACACTTTATCCGGTCCATTTAATAAAGTAGCTTAAAAATGTACTTTTCTGCTGCTTCTCTCACTCGGATGGGATGTGGAGCGGATATGGAATGGGTCTAGTTGTCCTCAGGTTGGTAAAAAAAAATATATATATAATAATAACAAATTATGCATATCGGGTCCGGATGGGAAAGTCCCAGGTCCATCTCGGAACGGGTCCAACATTTTGGACTCGTGAAGGCCTCTATTCTACATGTTCATCCCTGGTGGTTTACTATAGATGTTAATGTTCATCCCTGGTGGTTTGCTATAGATGTTAATGTTCATCCCTGGTGGTTTACTGTAGATGTTAATGTTCATCCCTGGTGGTTTACTGTAGATGTTAATGTTCATCCCTGGTGGTTTACTGTAGATGTTAATGTTCATCCCTGGTGGTTTACTGTAGATGTTAATGTTCATCCCTGGTGGTTTACTGTAGATGTTAATGTTCATCCCTGGTGGTTTACTGTAGATGTTAATGTTCATCCCTGGCGGTTTGCTATAGATGTTAATGTTCATCCCTGGTGGTTTACTGTAGATGTTAATGTTCATCCCTGGTGGTTTACTGTAGATGTTAATGTTCACGTCAAGCCTTGTTGACTACTGAGGTTTAAATACTTCTGTCAGTTTGTCCTTGACGTATGTCATTCATAAAGAGATGGACAAGGTTTGTGAAGGACAAAACTGACATCATAGAATCCATGACAAAGCCTTGCTCTTCACCAATGTTACTGTGTAAGAACTGACATCATAGAATCCATGACAAAGCCTTGCTCTTCACCAATGTTACTGTGTAAGAACTGACATCATAGAATCCATGACAAAGCCTTGCTCTTCACCAATGTTACTGTGTAAGAACTGACATCATAGAATCCATGTCAAAGCCTTGCTCTTCACCAATGTTACTGTGTAAGAACTGACATCATAGAATCCATGACAAAGCCTTACTCTTCACCAATGTTACTGTGTAAGAACTGACATCATAGAATCCATGACAAAGCCTTGCTCTTCACCAATGTTACTGTGTAAGAACTGACATCATAGAATCCATGTCAAAGCCTTGCTCTTCACCAATGTTACTGTGTAAGAACTGACATCATAGAATCCATGTCAAAGCCTTGCTCTTCACCAATGTTACTGTATAAGAAGCACATTTACTAGAGCATATAAACCATGTATGTGGCGTATCACTATGATTAGTTACAATGCACATTAGACAAGTAAATTATTACTTAAGGTAATCTGTTGGTAGGAGGGCAGAGCACAAAGGCTAGTCAATAACACTGTTTATTAAATCAAAATCCTTTCTTCATAAGACCCCACCCTACTCCCGACCACCACAGTGCATCAGACCAAGACACTTTTATTGCATTTTTTGCAGTGCTAGTTTTAACATGGACCTCATGGCAATTTCAAAACACCAGTCTATTTTGACTCCATACATGCTGCTCTATACAAAGGAAACAACCTCATGAAATATTTGTCCATGGCTGAACATTGTGAATCACGGGGGAGGGCCTTGCTGATCAGCAGTCTAACTCACTCCACTTGAAGTGTTTGCTAAGCAGAGCTGCGTTAATTAGGCTAGCTTATTGAGAACATTAAAGGGGAAGGACAGGCTTGTAGGAATTGTAATGTCTACATTGTTAGAAATACTGATCACCTGACCTGATCAGGGGAAAGTAGTTAAAGGTTGGGATGATATAAAATGGTTTAGACCAAGGTGAATCCACAGCATGATACTGTATGACCCAACCCAAAACAAACAATAGTGATAGTGATAGTGATCCCAATAGTGTGTTAACCTGTAAATATTGGATTTGACTAAGAGATCACCATTATAATACAAATCTGCTCGGTTTGACCAGACCTTTCTCTCTAGCCAGCTATCTAACCCAGAAAATAAAATCCCTGCTGTTGTTTCATCAACATAGTGTACCTTCCCCAGACGTGACCCGCTGCTAGTGGATCTGTGTTGTTATTGTCTCTCTCTCTCTCTCATAGGGGATGGTGGATGCAGGGTTGAAGGAGCAGAGGCCAGCGGTGGTAGAGTCTCTCACAGACATTGACTATCCCTTTGAGCATGGTGAAGTTATTAATTACACTTTGGATGGTGTTTCAATACACCCAGTCACTACAAAGATACAGGCTTCCTTTCTAACTCAGTTGCCGGAGAGGAAGGAAACCGCTCAGGGATTTCACCATGAGGCGAATGGTGACTTTAAAACAGTTACAGAGTTTAATGACTGTGATAGGAGAAAACTGAGGATGGATCAACAACTTTGTAGTTACTCCACAATACTAAACTAAAGACAGGGTGAAAAGAAGGTTGCCTGAACAGAATAAAAAATATTCCAGAACATGCATCCTGTTTGCAATAAGGCACTAAAATAAAGCTGCAAAACAGGACAAATACAACACAACACATGACTACCACCCACATATGTTCAGGCATGGTGGTGGCTGCATCATGTTATGGGTTTGCTTGTCATCAGCAAGGACTAGGGAGTTTTTTTCTGTTGATAAAAAGAAATGGAATAGAGCTAAGCACAGGCAAAATCCTGAAGGAAAACAGAGTTCAGTTTGCTTTCCAGCAGACACTCGGAGACAAATTCTCATTTCAGCAGGACAATGACTTAAAACACAAGGTCAAAAATACACAACAGTTGCTTACCAAGAAAACATTGAATGTTCCTGAGAGGCCTAGTTTGTCACGCCCTGACCTTAGTTCCTTGTTTATGTCTCTATTTTGGTTTGGTCAGGGCGTGAGTTGGGGTGGGCATTCTATGTTTTGTTCTATGTTTTGTATTTCTAGGTGTTTGGCCTGGTATGGTTCCCAATCAGAGGCAGCTGTCAATCGTTGTCTCTGATTGATAACCATACTTAGGTAGCCTGTTCCCACCTGTGTTTGTGGGTAGTTGTTTTCTGTTTTGTGTATTGCACCTTGCAGAACTGTTCGTTTGTCGTTTTGTTGTTTTTGTTCAAGTGTTCGTATTTATTAAAAGTACTATGAATACTTACCACGCTGCACCTTGGTCCTCTTCTCCCGACGACGTTCGTTACATAGTTGCAGTTTTGACTTAAAATCGTCTTGAAAATCTATGGCAAGATCTAGCAATGATCAACAACCAATTTGACTGAGCTTGAAGATTTTTTATAAGAATAATGTGCAAATATTATCTGGAGGATCAGGAGAAGGTCTGTATGGAGGAGTGGGCCAAAATCCCTGCTGCAGTGTGTGCAAATCTGGTCAAGAACTACAGGAAACGTATGATCTGTCACGATCGTCGTATGGTGGAAGAGAGGAGGACCAAAGCGCAGCGTGGTTAGAATACATTCTTCTCGTTTAATGACACGAAACGAATAACACTTTACAAACTAACAAAACAACAAACCGACGAACGTGAAGCTATATAAACAATGTGCTAACATGCAACATAGACATAGACAATCACCCACGAACTACCTAATGAATATGGCTGCCTAAATATGGTTCCCAATCAGAGACAACGATAGACAGCTGTCTCTAATTGAGAACCAATTTAGGCAACCATAGACATACATACACCTAGACTAGACACTGCCCCAAGAACATACAAAACCCCTAGACAATACAAAACACATACATCCCCCATGTCACACCCTGACCTAACTAAAATAATAAAGAAAACAAAGATAACTAAGGCCAGGGCGTGACATGATCTCTGTAGTTAATTACTTAAAAATCATACAATGTGATTTTCTGGATTTTGTTTTAGATTCCGTCTCTCACGGTTGAAGTGTACTATGATAAAAAATTACAGACCTCTACATGCTTTGTAAGTAGGACAACCTGCAAAATCGGCAGTGTATCAAATACTTGTTCTCCCCACTGTACGTAAATTCGATATTTCTGTATTTCATTATCAATAAATTTGCAAAGATTTCTAAAAACGTGTTTTCACCGTGTCATTATGTGGTATTGGGTGGGTGAGAAAATACATATATTTAATCCATTTTGAATTCAGGCTGTAACACAACAAAATGTGGAATAAGTATGAAGACTTTCTGAAGCCACTGAATTTTAGCACCATATTAACACCATGCTAGTACAATGCTTGGTTGAGTAGTTTACATCTGTAAGTCTAGAATTATCCAATGTGATTACTACTGTGTGAAGTCACTGAGTACTGATGATCATTTGACTTCTGTTATCACTTTATTGTATTTGACTGGTTCATAACTCTGGTTCAAACCCTGGTTCATAACCCTGGTTCATAACCTTGGCTTTTAACCCTGGCTTATAACCCCGGTTCATAACTCTGCTTCTGTCACACCCTGATCTGTGCTTGTCTCCACCCCCCTCCAGGTGTCGTCTATCTTCCCAATTATCCCCAGTGTATTTATATCTGTGTTCTCTGTTTGTCTGTTTCCAGTACGTTTTGTCTATCAAGCCTACCAGCGTTTTTCCCCTTGCTCCTGTTTTTTTCTATACTTCCTGTTTTCTAGTTTTCCCGGTTTTGACCATTCTGCCTGCCCTGACCCTGAGCCTTGTCTGCCATTCTATACCTCGTCACACCGTCCTGGATTATTTACCTCTGCCTGCCCTGACCCTGAGACTGCCTGCCGTTCTGTACCTTTTGACTCTGATCTGGATTACTGACCTCTGCCTGCCCTTGACTTGTCGTTTTGCCTGCCCCTGTTCTAGTAATACACGTTTGTTACTTCGACACTGTCTGCATCCGGGTCTTCCCTCAAACGTGATAGGTTCATAACCCTGGTTCACAACCCTGGTTCAGAACTCTGGTTCACAACTCTGGTTCACTACGCTGGTTCATAACTCTGTAACAGCTGATGTAACACTTGATGTTATAACTGTGTGATTTTGTTCTCCTGGAAATTTCTACAAGAGATCTTCACGGATCCACCTGTACGAGATTACGTCCCTCCCTCCTCTCCCTCGCACTTTATCAGTTCTGGTTAATAAAGTAGTAAAATAATTGACTCAGATCGGATCTGGATTCGACCAGGTCTATACGGAACACGTCTAGATGACCTCGGGTCGGTTCGGTCTGTATATTTAATGCATATCGTGTCCGGAGGGGAAATCATTTCAAATGTTAGGCCTCTAATTCCTGCTACTCTAGTGAACTGCATTGTAATTACACCCAGTTTGCATTCATCAGACATGGAGTCAACTGTAGCTGACTTTGAAGACAGGAATACTTCTATGTCCATCCCATGCATGCCATCCTCAAATGAAGCAAAACAGCTACTCACTGTTAATTATCTATGCATAGTCCCTTTACCCCAAACCACCTTGACTAACCTGTACCCCGGCACATTGACTCGGTACCGGTACCCCCTGTATATAGCCTTGTTATTGTTATGTAATTGTATTGTGTTCCTTTTTTTATGTACTTTAGTTTATTTAGTAAATATTTTCTTAACTCTATTTCTTGAACTGCACTGTTGGTTAAGGGCTTGTAAGTAAGCATTTCACGGTAAGGGCTACAGATGTTATATTCGGCATATGTGACAAATAAAATCTGATTTGATTTGATTCCTTGCACGACGCAACGCGGAGTGCCTGTATACAGCCGTTAGCCATGGTATATTGGCCATATAACACAAACCCCCGAGGTGCCTTATTGCTCTTATAAACTAGTTTCCAATGTAATTAGAGCAGTAAAGATGAATGTTTTGTCATACCTGTGGTATACAGTCGGATATACCACAGCTGTCAGCCAATCAATATTCAGGGCTCGAACCACCCAGTTTATAATGCAGAGTTAAATATTAGAATCCGATCACTGTATACTCTGAATATTTGGATTATGGTTTGGCATTTTAGTTCTGTTGAATAAGCTTAAAATCAACCGTCCACCATAGGACTGTGAATGTAAATCAGAGCAAATCCTGAGAAAATCAATATTCCGACTGTGACTTGGCTCAGTAGACTGGCTGGATCATTAGCCTGTACTTCTTCTTAATCTGCCTCTGCCTCAGCATATTCAGAGCAGCTCATAGAGGTAGGATGTAAAGGTGCACACACCTCTCATAACTGCGTCATCGACAGTGCAGGCCCGAGCCAATGCATACCTCAGACAGACACCACACTGTAACACTAAGGAGTGAAAGAGAGAACCATAAAAAAGGATTGGGACTGAGCGTCGAAGAGGATTGTGCTTGAACAATCTATAAACTTCCATATTGGAACTGTGCTATTGGAAGACCTGCACACATAGAACATATAACTTCTACGGACCTGTATTTCTTTAGCAGGTTGGATAACATGCTAGTTCTGAAGACTGATGAAAAAAAACACTTTCAAAGGGAAAACATGCTGGTTCTATGGTTATATTCATAGTACAGTATGGCACATTCAAAATGACAGGATATTATTCATTTCAATGTAATTTCTATATTTTAGTTGTCGAGGGATTTCCTAGCCTCGCATGGTTACTTAGTGTGGCATGGGAACATACAGTGCAGTCATATCTTTTTGTATCAAAACTAACTGTGATTATAGTCTAATTAAGCCAATAACAGTTTATTGCCCTCGGGGACACTAATGTGCTGTTGCTGGAGAACGTGATTTACAAAGAGACTACAATGTTTTGGCCTTCATTAGCTTCTTGTCCAATCCCCTACTCTCCCTCTAGGAATGCACAGGTCAACAACTTCACAAACAAAGGGCTTGCGTCTTGTAGCTGATGAAACCACTGTGAAATCTTAGATCGTATCCAGGCCTCTGTGCGCTGTCCCATTGATCCTCATTATGTTCTATTGGGCCTCTGGGACAGCTGCTCAATGACTAATGTTGTTGATCTATGAAAAACCAACAACAACCCAAAGCAGAGTGGAGCCATCGCTCTGTCTATCGCTCTCTTTCTGTAGGTGGCGTGGTGAGAACTGTGTCTGACCCTGCATAACAGTATATGGACACATAACATCACAGCATGTTATCTGATTCTGTTGAACTAACCTACTCTCTTAGCAGCCCAGAGACAACAACAAAAAACAATGTCAACAGAATATTGAAAAATACATAACATAAAAGAGATGGACAGAACCACTCACCAGCACCATAATGGCAGGTCTTCCTAAAGTGGCGGATTGTGTTGGAATTGTATGCATACGTGTATTTATGGGTGCCAAGGGAAGACAGGTATCACAAAAAAATTGACCAATAAAAACATTTAAAAACATATTGTATAGTAATTTATCTTTTGTTTCTCTGTTTCATAATTTCCCTTCACTTCGCAAGAGGCTGAATGTATCTCCTACCGGAGAAAGCATCCTAGCGAGTGAAACAGCACCTCTCTGTCTCCGTACATGTAGCTCATCTATCTGATGCTGTCTGGTCAAAAAGAGTATGATAGTCTTGCTGCCTGTAGCATTGAATGCAAGGGAAGCCAATCAGCATTGAGCTAAACTAAGTGCGGTCAACTATGAATGGTCCTGGCGCACCAAAAACGGAAGCTAGCTTGGATTTGGCTTCACAACAATTACATCACATCAAGCCAAAAATCATTGACAAAATGTTTTTATTATTGTTGCACCTCGTCGTGTTGTTGTCCTCCGGTTACTAGCTAGTCTCTTAAGGCTAGATGGGACGCTATCGTCCAACCTGACCAACATCCAGTGAAAGTGCAGGGCGCCAAATTCAAACTACAGAATTGTAAATATTTAACATTCTTGAAAATACACATGCAATATGTCAAAATAAAGCGTAACTTCTTGTTAATCCAGCCATGGTGTCAGATTTCAAAAAGGCTTTACGGCGAAAGCAAACCATGTGATTATCTGAGGACAGCACCCCATCAAACAAACACAGACAATCATATTTCATCCCGCCAGGCGCGACACAAAACTCAGAAATAACGATATAATTTATGCCTTACCTTTGAAGAGCTTCTTCTGTTGACACTCCAATATGTCCAATAAACATCACAAATGGTCCTTTTGTTCGATTAATTCCGTCGTTATATCTCCAAAATGTCAATTTATTTGGCGCGTTTGATCCAGAAAAACACTGGTTCCAACTCGCGCAACATGACCACAAAATATCTAATAAGTTACCTGTAATCTGTGTCCAAACATTTCAAACAACTTTCCTAATACAACTTTATGTATTTTTTAACTTAAATAATCGATCAAACTTAAGAGGGGATAAACTGCGTTCAATAGCGGATAAAAACAAAGTGGAGCGAGCTTTCAGGGGGCGCTCCCCAACCACAACAGTACACTAGACTCGACCCTCGTTCTGAACAGCCCTACTTCTTCATTTCTCAAAGGAAAAACATCAACCAATTTCTAAAGACTGTTGACATCCAGTGGAAGCGATAGGAACTGCAACCAAGTGCCTTAGAAATCTAGATCCACATAGAAACCCCATTGAAAAGAGAGTGACCTCAATTTTTTTTTATCCTGGATGGTTTGTCCTCGGGGTTTCGCCTGCCAAATAAGTTCTGTTATTCTCACAGACATCATTCAAACAGTTTTAGAATCTTCAGAGTGTTTTCTATCACAATCTACTAATAATATGCATATCCTAGCTTCTGGGCCTGAGTAGCAGGTAGTTTACTTTGGGCACACTTTTCATCCGGACGTGAAATTACTAAAATTGTCCCTTTCCTAAATTAGCATTGGACGGAGATAGGCATTTGGACTTGTGGTTTTACTTAATTCTCCATACTGGCCAATGATTATAATGGTGATTCTGATCCAACCATAAATTCATACATTGTGCCCCTGGCCTAAGAGGATGGAAGTTCAACATGTAGCTAGATGTAGTAGGCTAATGTTAACTAACTGGCTTATCGTTTCCCATGAAAAGAAGTTAGGCTAGCAAGCAAGCATTTTAGCCAGGTAGCACAGGACAACAAAAATTAAAAGTGTGTACTGTATCACAGTGTCATAGACCGTTCCGGCAACATGAAATAAAGGAGGATGGCATTAGTGTTGAGGGTGAGTCAACATGTTTTTTCTAAAAGTAGTCAGAAAATGTCAAAAGCATTAACTTGATTGTCCATGCTGTAGGTCATGTTTGTTACATGCAAAATGCTTTGTGGATTTCACTGGACAGATGTTTCTCTCTAGTTTTGCGATGAAACAAGTGTGTTGTTGAATTTATTCTGCCATTGTGTCTTCATATTGTCTCGGCCTTAGGGCTATATATCACGGTGGCAAGGCATATGAACTAACAGGTTTTAGAGCAAACAACGCAATTATCACAACACATTTTGTATCTCTACTATTTCAATATTCTCACCTCCATTTGATTTGTACACAGCTGCTACTTGCTGTTTATTGTCTATGAATAGTCACTTCACTCCTAGCTACATGTATAAATTGCCTCAACTAACCTGTACCCCCGCACACTGACTCGGTACCAGTACCCCCTGTATATAGCCTTGTTATTGTTAATTTATTATGTTTCTTTTTATGATTTTTTACTTTAGTTTATTTGGTTAATATTTTCTTAACTTTTCTTGAACTGCACTGTTGGTTAAGGGCTTGTAAGTAGGCATTTCACAGTAAGGTCTACACTTGTTGTATTTGGCGCATGTGACAAATAAAGTTTGATTTCATTTGATTTGACTTGGGTTGTAATTGGGGATTTTTTCCCTGGCTTGGCATCCACAGTGATTTTACCCACACACTGGTACTGCCATTATGAGGAGAGACACCTTTTTGGACTCCATGGTGGAGCGCCTCTAACACTCCTCCCACTCCCCCTACCTGACAGACAGCCTCTGATTTACAGCACCTCTCCAGGTGTAGCAGTGCCACATCGACATCCATATCCAGCATCATGTTCTGCAAACACACACTATAGATAGGCCAGATGTCCCCATTTGAATGATAGAGTAGGACTCCCATGGCATTTTTAACATTTCTCCTGACACACAATGACAAATGAATGAGTGTGTTTGGAGTGCCAGATGAGGGAGGCTCACTGTAAACTGGTGATGGGCACATATGCGGTCAATCAAGAGCATTTAATTTGCTCAAAAAGACATGTAATCTCCAGCCGCAAGGCTTTGTTGCACCTGTCACTCTTGATGATTATGAGGTTCTTTTGTTTTGACATGTTCATTTCTTCTAAAGGAACATGGTTTACGTAAGAGTGCAGAGAATCTGTCATGGCATTATTGTCATTGATTTGAAAATCAGGCAGTTTGTGTGTGCTGCAGCCCAGTATCATTGATTGTGGATGCCATATCCTGCATATTATAGCACAAAATATCGTATTTAAGAACTGCTAACTAATAACATAATAATTCAAAACTGAATATTACATCTCCTTGAGATTCTGTGAAGGTGTCTTTACACTACAGGCAAAGTTTCCTGTGTGAGCACGTGTATAATACATCTAGCTGCAGTAATACAGTTTAAAGGAAAGCAGACAGCAGTATAAGAGAATGACCATGTCTCCGTTCCGTCATGTTTTCTCTTTCACCGAGCAGAGCTTCGGCCTCCTGGCAATGATGTCTCTCCTCCTAATGAATAACAGTTACGCTATCTCTCTCCAAATGCGTCTGCACTTTTTTGAGGGAAATACTAATTAATGAATGTCTAATATAATTGTGATAAGAAAAGCCACCTCCTATCTAAAGCCTCTATAAGATAACTTGTTTCAAGTCTTCAAATTGAATTAGCAGGGCTGGGGATCTGGGGGATTGTGAGGGGGTATAAAATAAAAGCTTTACCGTCACATTTAAGGTATTTTTTCTTCCCCTGTCCTGTTTAGTGATTCAAAGACACACTAGCTAATGGATTACCTTGTTTAGGAAAAAGCTGACATTAAGTATCTCTACTTTTTCACTATTCCTTTTTATCTTTCAAGGCAGAAGACAGCTGGAAGACAGTAGTTATAGATATCCATCGCTGTTTGCTAGTGATTACAAGAGATAAACCGTGTTCAGATCAACATCAGATATTCATATGGAGCTTTTGAAGTTGTTGTTAGTTTATCTTGTTCTCATTAAATACATCTTTAAAGACTGATCCTTATGCTCAGTATGCGCTAGTATTTTTGCATTGTTCTAAACATAATATGATGGTATCAGACAGGATTTAAGAGAGACTAAGAAAACACTGAACACTCTTCTTGTAATAGTTGTTTTCCCTTTTAAGCCCCGCAGGTGTCCTTCTGATCTTCAAATCAAATCAAATCTTACTTGTCACATGCGCCGAATAAAACAGGTGTAGACCTTACAGTGAAATGCTTACTTATAAGCCCTTAACCAACAATGCAGCTTTAAGAAAATAAAAATATATAAAAGTAACAAATAATTAAAGAGCAGTAGTAAAATAACATAAGCAAGGCTATATACATGCGGTACCGGTACAGAGTCAATGTGCAGGGGCAACGGTTTTTCGAGGTAATTGACGTAATATATACATATAGGTAGAGCTATTAAAGTGACTTATGCAGAGATAACAGAGGGTAGCCTCTGTAGTGTATTGCGGTCGGAGGCCAAGCAGTTGCGATACCAGGCAGTGATGCAACCAGTCAGGATGCTCTCGATGGTGAAACTGTAGAACCTTTTGAGGATCTGAGGACCCATGCCAAATATTTTCAGTCTCCTGAGGGGGAATAGGTTTTGTAGTGCCCTCTTCAAGACTGTCTTGATGTGCGTGGACAATGTTAGTTTGTTGGTGAAGTGGACACCAACGAACTTGAAACTCCCAACCTGCTCCACTACAGCCCCGTCGATGAGAAAGGGGGCGTGTTCGGTCCTCCTTTTCCTGTAGTCCACAATCATCTCCTTAGTCTTGATCACGTTGAGGGAGAGGTTGTTGTCCTGGCATCATACAGCCAGGTCTCTGACCTCCTCCGTATATGCTGTCTCATCGTTGTTGGTGATCAGGCCCTACCACTGTTGTGTCATCAGCAAACTTAATGATGGTGTTGGAGTCGTGCCTGGCCATGCAGTCATGAGTGAACAGGGAGTACAGGAGGGGACTGAGCACGCACCCCTGAGGGGCCCCCGTTCTGAGGATCAGTGTGACGGATGTGTTGTTACCTACCCTTACCACCTGGGGGCTAACCGTCAGGAAGTCCAGGATCCAGTTGCAGAAGGAGGTGTTTAGTTCCAGGGTTCTTAGCTTAGTGATGGAAATCCAAGATGGCGTTGCAGTAGTACGTGTGTATCTGTCTTTGTCTTATACCATGTCTTATCCTGTGTAAATAGCCAGTCTTTTTCGTATATATATGTTAATCTCACTTTCTATCTACGAACTAAATATACTTTCCTGCAACCCGCCTCACCCAATGTGGTACGGATCTGCAATTTGAATTCCTTATAACTGGAACTTCCATCAGGAGCTAGCCAGCTAACTAGCTACTAGTCTTTGTTAGCCACGGCTAGCGGTCTTTGCCTTTTTCCACGTCATCAGCCAGCCTTAGCTCGGACAACACCTGCCAGTCTGCACAGCGCGATATCAACCCAGAGCATATCGGACTGCTTCTCTCTACCATATCACCGGACACCTGACGCTGTGGATCATTACACCGGATCATCGCAGCTACCTTGCTGGCAACTGTTAGCTAATGCCCCTGTCCCAAAGCTAGCACCAGCTAGCCTTGAGCTAGCATCGCGCTAGGCTCATATACGAGCTAATTCTAGGGCTACAATACCTCCTTTGCCAACTGGCCTGGACCCTTTATTGTCGACACGGAACCCCGCCTATCCATCACGACTGGACTGCTGACGTGATCGCCCGATGTGCTCAACAGGCTATTCTGTTACGATGTCGCCGAAGAACCATCTACTAGCCCCGGCCCGCTAGCTTTTCTGAACGCTGTGTCTCCTGCTCGCCTAGCGTAGTAGTGACTACCGAACGGCACCATGACTCACCTATTGCTGCACTTTTGACCCTATGATAACTCAGCTACACAGCGGATGCCCCTGTTTCAATAACACGGTATCTCATGTTGTTTACCTGTCAGCCCCAGCCTCGAACTCAGGTCCTGCATGTACCTAACTGACCCGCTCTGCCCATTCATCGCCATTTACCCGCTTTTGTCTTAACTCACCTGATCAACACCTGTGATTGCTTTATGCCTCTCTCTAATGTCAATATGCCTTGTGTACTGCTGTCTTGGCTAGTTCTTACTGTTTTATTTCACTGTAGAGCCCTCAGTCCCACTCAACATGCCTTAGATAGCTCCTTTGTCCCACCCCACACACATGCGGAGACCTCACCTGGCTTAACTGGTGCCTCTAGAGACGAAACCTCTCTCATCATCACTCAACGCCTAGGTTTACCTCCACTGTACTCACATCCTACCATACCCTTGTCTGTACATTATGCCTTGAGTCAATTCTACCATGCCCAGAAATCTGCTCCTTTTATTCTCTGTCCCCAACGCACTAAACGACCAGTTCTTATAGCCTTTAGACGTACCCTTATCCTACTCCTCCTCTGTTCCTCTAGTGATGTAGAGATTAACCCAGGCCCCGTAGCCCCCAGTTCCACCCCTATTCCCCAGGTGCTATCATTTGTTGACTTATGTAACCATGAAAGCCTTAATTTCATGCATGTTAACATCTGAAGCCTTCTCCCTAAGTTTGTTTTATTCAGTGCTTTAGCACACTCCGCCATCCCTGATGTCCTAGCCGTGTCTGAATCCCGGCTTAGGAAGGCTACCAAAAATGATGAAATTTCCATCCCCAACCACAATATTTTCCGCCAAGATAGAACTGCCAAAGGGGGGGAGTTGCAATCTACTGCAGAGATAGCCTGCAGAGTTCTGTCATGCTATCCAGGTCTGTGCCCAAACAGTTTGAGCTTCTACTTTTAAAAATCCATCTTTCCAGAAATATGTCTCTGACTGTTGCCGCTTGTTTTAGACCCCCCTCAGCCCCCAGCTTGCCATGGACACCATATGCAAATTAATTGCCCCACATTTATCTTCAGAGTTTGTACTGTTAGGTGACCTAAACTGGGATATGCTTAACAACACGGCCGTTCTACAATCTAAGCTAGATGCCCTCAATCTCACACAAATTATCAGGAACCTACCAGGTACAACTCTAAATCTGTTAACATGTGCACACTCATAGATATCATCCTGACCAACCTGCCCTCTAAATACACCTCTGCTGTCTTCAACCAGCATCTCAGCGATCACTGCCTCATTGCCTGTGTCCGTAATGGGTCCACGGTCAAACGACCACCCCTCATCACTGTCAAACGCTCCCTAAAACATTTCAGCGAGCAGGCCTTTCTAATCGACCTGGCCCGGGTATCCTGGAAGGATATTGACCTTTTTTTCATCAGAAGTGGATGCCTGGTTATTCTTTAAAAGTGCTTTCTCACCATCTTAAATAAGCATGCTCCGTTCAAAAAATGTAGATCTAAGTATAGATACAGCCTTTGGTTCACTCCAAAACTGACTGCCCTTTACCAGCACAAACACATCCTGTGGCGTACTGTGGCGTACTATCGAATAGTCCCCGTGATATGCAACTTTTCAGGGAAGTTAGGAACCAATATACACAGACAGTTAGGAAAGCAAAGGCTAGGTTTTTCAAACAGAATTTTGAATCCTGTAGCACAAACTCCAAAAAGATCTGAGACACTGTAAAGTACATGGAGAATAAGAGCACCTCCTCCCAGCTGCCCACTGCACTGAGGCTAGGAAACACTGCCACCACCGATAAATATACAATTATCGAGAATTTCAATATGTATTTTTCTATCCCTGGCCATGCTTTCCACCTGGCTACCCCTACCCCGGTCAACAGCTCTGCACCCCCACAGCAACTTGCCCAAGACTCCCCTATTTCTCCTTCACCCAAATCCAGATAGCAGATTTTCTGAAAGAGCTGCGAATTATGGACCCCTACAAATCAGCTGGGCTAGACAATCTGGACCCTCTCTTTCTAAAATTATCCGCCGAAATTGTTGCAACCCCTATTACTAGCCTGTTCAACTTCTCTTTCATATCGCCTGAGATCACTAAAGATTGGAAAGCTGCCGCGGTCATCCCCCTCTTCAAAGGGGGAGACACTCTAGACCCAAACTGTTACAGACCTACAGTGGGGAGAACAAGTATTTGATACACTGCCGATTTTGCAGGTTTTCCTACTTACAAAGCATGTAGAGGTCTGTAATTTTTATCATAGGTACACTTCAACTATGAGAGACGGAATCTAAAACAAAAATCCAGAAAATCACATTGTATGATTTTTAAGTAATTAATTTGCATTTTATTGCATGACATAAGTATTTGATACATCAGAAAAGCAGAACTTAATATTTGGTACAGAAACCTTTGTTTGCAATTACAGAGATCATACGTTTCCTGTAGTTCTTGACTAGGTTTGCACACACTGCAGCAGGGATTTTGGCCCACTCCTCCCTACAGATCTTCTCCAGATCCTTCAGGTTTCGGGGCTGTCGCTGGGCAATACGGAGTTTCAGCTCCCTCCAAAGATTTTCTATTGGGTTCAGGTCTGGAGACTGGCTAGGCCACTCCAGGACCTTGAGATGCTTCTTACGGAGCCACTCCTTAGTTGCCATGGCTGTGTGCTTCGTGTCGTTGTCATGCTGGAAGACCCAGCCACGACCCATCTTCAATGCTCTTACTGAGGGAAGGAGGTTGTTGGCCAAGATCTCGCGATACATGGCCCCATCCATCCTCCCCTCAATACGGTGCAGTCGTCCTGTCCCCTTTGCAGAAAAGCATCCCCAAAGAATGATGTTTCCACCTCCATGCTTCACGGTTGGGATGGTGTTCTTGGGGTTGTACTCATACTTCTTCTTCCTCCAAACACGGCGAGTGGAGTTAGACCAAAAAGCTCTATTTTTGTCTCATCAGACCACATGACCTTCTCCCATTCCTCCTCTGGATCATCCAGATGGTCATTGGCAAACTTCAGACAGGCCTGGACATGCACTGGCTTAAGCAGGGGGACCTTGCGTGCGCTGCAGGATTTTAATCCATGACGGCGTAGTGTGTTACTAATGGTTTTCTTTGAGACTGTGGTCCCAGCTCTCTTCAGGTCATTGACCGGGTCCTGCCGTGTAGTTCTGGGCTGATCCCTCACCTTCCTCATGATCATTGATGCCCCACGAGGTGAAATCTTGCATGGAGCCCCAGACCGAGGGTGATTGACCGTCATCTTGAACTTCTTCCATTTTCTAATAATTGCGCCAACAGTTGTTTCCTTCTCACCAAGCTGCTTGCCTATTGTCCTGTAGCCCATCCCAGCCTTGTGCAGGTCTACAATTTTATCCCTGATGTCCTTACACAGCTCTCTGGTCTTGGCCATTGTGGAGAGGTTGGAATCTGTTTGATTGAGTGTGTGGACAGGTGTCTTTTATACAGGTAACGAGTTCAAACAGGTGCAGTTAATACAGGTAATGAGTGGAGAACAGGAGGGCTTCTTAAAGAAAAACTAACAGGTCTGTGAGAGCCGGAATTCTTACTGGTTGGTAGGTGATCAAATACTTATGTCATGCAATAAAATGCAAATTAATTATTTAAAAATCATACAATGTGATTTTCTGGATTTTTGTTTTAGATTCCGTCTCTCACAGTTGAAGTGTACCTATGATAAAAATTACAGACCTCTACATGCTTTGTAAGTAGGAAAACCTGCAAAATCGGCAGTGTATCAAATACTTGTTCTCCCCACTGTATATTTATCCTACCCTGCCTTTCTAAAGTCTTTCTTTAGCCAAGTTAACAAACAGATCACCGACCATTTCAAATCCCACCGTAACTTCTCCACTATGCAATCTGGTTTCCGAGCTGGTCATGGGCGCACCTCAGCCACGCTCAAGGTCCTAAACGATATCATAACCGCCATCAATAAAAGACAATACTGTGCAGTGTTCTTCATCGACCTGGCCAAGGCTTTCAACTCTGACAATCACTGCATTGTTATCGGCAGACTCAACAGCCTTGGTTTCTCAAATGACTGCCTTGCCTGGCGCACCAACTACTTCTCAGATAGAGTTCAGGGTGTCAAATCGGAGGTCCTGTTGTCCGGACTGCTGGCAGTCTCTTTTCTCTGCATACATCAATATCGCTCTTGCTGCTGGTGATTCTCTGATACTTCTGGCCCATTTTTGGACACTGTGTTAATTAAAACTTCTCTAGGGAAGGGGGCAGCATTTTCACGTTTGGATGAAAAGCATACACAAATTCAACTGCCAGTGACTCATCCCCAGGAGATAAAATATGCATATCATTAGTAGATTTGGATAGAAAACACTCCGACGTTTCTAAAACTGTTTGAATCATGTCTGTGAGTATAACAGAACTTATTTAGCAGGCAAAACCCCGAGGACAAACCATTCAGATGTCTTTTTTTTTAGGTCACTGTCTATTCAATGAAATTTCATTGGGAAACCAGATTTCTAAGTGAATTGCTTGCAGTTCCTACGGCTTCCACTAGATGTCAACAGTCATGAGAAATAGGTTGAGGTTATTCCTTTGTGTAATGAAGAAATACGGCCATCTTGAAGTCGAGGCACTCCAGGTGTCCTGGACATGCGCTTCAATCAAACAGAAGGCATGCTACATATCGTTTTAATCCTGTATTGAACACATATCATCCCGTCTTCAATTTTATCGATTATTAACGTAAAAAAATACCTAAAGTTGTATTACAAAAGTAGTTACAGGTAACCCTTGAGATATTTTGTCGTCACGTTTGAGCAAGTTGGAACCGGTGTTTTTCTGGATCAAACTCGCCAAATAAATGGACATTTTGGATATATATCGACGGAATTAATCGAACAAAAGGACTATTTGTGATGTTTATGGGACATATTGGAGTGCCAACAACAGAAGCTCGTCAAAGGTAAGGCATGAATTATATTTTTATTTCTGCGTTTTGTGTCTCGCCTGCTGGGTTGAAATGTTTTCTCTCTTTTGTTTACTATGGTGCTATGCTCAGATAATAGCATCGTATGCTTTCGCTGAAAAGCCTATTTGAATTCTGACATGTTGGCTGGATTCACAACCAGTGTAGCTTTAATTTGGTATCTTTCATGTGTGATTTATAGAAAGTTTGATTTTATAGTAATTTTTATAGTCATTCATTTTAATGTGGCGCTATGCATTTTCTCAGGCTTTTTGCCAAGTGATACAGTAGCGTCTTGCCTAAACTCAGATTTTTGGATATAAATATGAACTTTACCGAACAAAAAATACATGTATTGTGTAACATGAAGTCCTATGAGTGTCATCTGATGAAGATTATCAAAGGTTAGTGATTCATTTTATCTCTATTTCTGCTTTTTGTTACTGCTCTCTTTAGCTGGAAAAATGGCTGTCTTTTTCTGTGACTTGGCTCATACCTAACATAATCGTTTGGTGTGCTTTCGTCGTAATACCTTTTTGAAATCGGACACTTTGGCTGGATTTACAACAAGTGTAGCTTTAAAATGGTGTAAAATACTTGTATGCTTGAGGAATTTAAATTATGGGATTTCTATTGTTTTGAATTTGGCGCCCTGCAGTTTCACTGGCTGTTGACGAGGTGGGACGCTACCGTCCCACATACCCTAGAGAGGTTTTAACAAACCTCCAGGCGAGCTTCAATGCCATACAACACTCCATCCGTGGCCTTCAACTGCTCTTAAATGCAAGTAAAACTAAATGAATGCACTTCAACCGATTGCTGCCCGCACCCGCCCACTGGACTAGCATCACTACTCTGGATGGTTCTGACTTAGAATATGTGGACAACTACAAATACCTAGGTGTCTGTTTAGACTGTAAACTCTCCTTCAAGACTCACATTAAGCATCTCCAATCAAAAATTAAATCTAGAATCGGTTTCCTATTTTGCAACAAGACATCCTACACTCATGCTGCCAAACATACCCTCGTAAAACTGACCATCCTACAGATCTTTGACTTCGGCGATGTCATTTACAAAATAGCCTCCAACACTCTACTCAGTAAATTGGATGTAGTCTATCACAGTGCCATCCGTTTTGTCACCAAAGCTCCATATACTACTCACCACTGCGACCTTTATGCTCTCGTTGGCTGGCCCTCGCTTCATATTTGTTGCCAATCCCATTGGCTCCATGTCATCTATAAGTCTTTGCTAGGTAAAGCCCCGCCTTATCGCAGCTCACTGGTAACCATAGCAGCACCCACCCGTAGCACGCGCTCCAGCAAGTATATTTCACTGGTCATCCCCAAAGCGAACTCCTCCTTTGGCCGCATTTCCTTCCAGTTCTCCGCTGCCAATGACTGAAAGGAATTGTAAAAATCACTGAAGCTGGAATCTTATATCTCCCTCACTAACTTTAAGCATCAGCTGTCAAAGCAGCTTACAGATCATTGCACCTGTACATAGCCCCTCTGTAAATAGCCCACCCAACTACCTCATTCCCATATTGTTATTTATTTATTGCTCATTTGCTCCCCAGTATCTCTACTTGCACATTCATTTTCTGCACATCTATCACTCCAGTGTTAAATTGCTGAATTGTAATTATTTTGCCACTATGGCCTATTTATTTTCTTACCTCCCTAATCTTACTACATTTGCACAAACTGTATATAGACGTTTCTATAGTGTTTTTGATTGTACGTTTGTTTATCCCATGTGTAACTCTGTGTTGTTTGTGCCGCACTGCTTTGCTTTATCTTGGCCAGGTCACAGTTGTAAATGAGAACTTGTTAAATAAAGGTGAAATAAAAAATAAATAAAACAGTGATGAGCTTTGAGGGCTCTATGGTGTTGAACGCTGAGCTGTAGTCAATGAATAACATTCTCACACTGCCCTTTCCCACCTGGACAAAAGGAACACCTATGTGGAGTGCAATATTGATTGCATCATCTGTGGATCTGTTGGGGAGGTATGCAAATTGGAGTGGTTCTAGGGTTTCTGGGATGATGGTGTTGATGTGAGCCATGACCAGCCTTTCAAAGCACTTCATGGATACAGTCCGTGAATGCTATGGGTCTGTCACGCCCTCACCATAGAGAGCCTTTTATTCTCTATGTTGGTTAGGTCAGGGTGTGACTAGGGTGGGTTATCTATTTTGTTTTATGTCTATGTTGGCCTGGTATGGTTCCCAATCAGAGGCAGCTGTTTATCGTTGTCTCTGATGGGGATCATATTTAGGCAGCCATTTCCCCACTGTGTTTTGTGGGATCTTGTTTCTGTGTAGTTGCCTGTGAGCACTGCTTGAGCTTCACGTATCGTTTATTCTTTATTGTTTTTTGTGCGTTTGACTATCAATAAAAGATGTTGAACCGATTCCACGCTGCGCTTTGGTCTGAATGTATTTACGACGATCGTGACAGGGTCGGTAGTCATTTAGGCAGGTTACCTTAGTATTCTTGGGCACAGGGACTATGGTGGTCTGCTTGAAACATGTTGGTATTACATACTCAGACAGGGAGAGGTTGAAAATGTCAGTGAAGACACTTGCCAGTAGGTCAGCACATGCTCAGAGTACATGTCCTGATAATCCATTTGGCCCTGCGGCTTGGTGAATGTTGACCTGTTTAAACTTCTTACTCACATCGGCTATGGACAGCGTGATCACACAGTTGTCATGAACAGCTGATGCTCTCATGCATGTTTCAGTGTTACTTGCCTCGAAGCGAGCATGGAAGTAATTTAGGACATCTGGTAGGCTCGTGTCACTGGGCAGCTCTCGGCTGTGCTTCCCTTTGTAGTCTGTAATAGTTTGTCAGCACTGCCACATTCGACGAGCGTCGGAGCCAATGCAGTAAGATTCGATCTTAGTCCTGTATTGACTCTGTCTGTTTGATGGTTTGTTTGAGGTTATATCGGGATTTCTTATAAGCTTCAGGGTTAGAGTCCCACTCCTTGAAAGCGGCAGCCCTAAACTTTAGCTCAGTGCGGATGTTGCCTTTAATCCTTGGCTTCTGGTTGGGGTATGTATGTGGTGTACTCCTCAGTGCCATTGGAAGAATCCTGGTCTGTGCTAGCAAAACAGTCCTGTAGCTTAGCATTTGCTTCATCTGACCACTTTTTTATTGACCGAGTCAATAGTGCTTCCTGCTTTAATTTTAGCTTGCAAGCAGGAATCAGGAGGATGGATTTATGGTCAGATTTGCCAAATGGAGGGCGAGGGAGAGCTTAGTACGCGTCTCTGTGTGTAAAGTAAAGGTGGTCTAGAGTTGTTTTCCCTCTGGTTGCACATTTAACATGCTGGTAGAAATTAAGTAAAACGGGTTTAAGTTTCCCTGCATTAAAGTCCCCAGCCACTAGGAGCGCCACCTCTGGATGAGCGTTTTCCAGTTTGCTTATGGTGGTATACAGCTCATTGAGTGAGGTCTTAGTGCCAGCATCGGTGTGTGGTGGTATGAGACAGCTACGAAAAATACAGATGAAAACACCCTAGGTAGATAGTGTGCTCTACGGCTTATCATGAGATACTCTACCTCAGGCGAGCAAAACTTTGAGGCTTCCTTAGATATCGTGCACCAGCTGTTTTTTTACAAATATACATAGACCGCCACCCCTTGCTGTTCTATCCTGCCAATACAGTGCATAACATGCCAGCTGTATGTTATTCATGTCGTCGTTCAGCCACGACTCGGTGAAACATAAGATATTACAGTTTTTATGTCCCATTGGTAGGATATACATGCTTTTAGTTCGTCCAATTCATTATCCAGCGATTGTACGTTGGCCAGTAGTATCAATTGGCAAAGGCAGAATAGCCACTCATCAGCAGATCCTCACAAGGCACCTTGATCTCCTTCTGCGATACCTTTTCCGTCTTTTTACATTTACATTTAAGTCATTTAGCAGACGCTCTTATCCAGAGCGACTTACAAATTGGAAAGTTCATACATATTCATCCTGGTCCCCCCGTGGGGAATGAACCCACAACCCTGGCGTTGCAAGCGCCATGCTCTACCAACTGAGCCACACGGGACCCGTGTGCTGAGGGCCTGTTCGGGTGTCTGGAGTAAATCCCTCTTTCTTAAAAACTTTATTTAACTAGTCATTTAAGAACAAATTCTTATTTTCAATGACGGCCTAGGAACAGTGGGTTAACTGCCTTGTTCAGGGGCAGAACGACAGATTTTTACCTTGTCAGCTCGGGGATTCAATCTTGCAACCTTTTGCTTACTAGTGCAATGCTCGAACCACTAGGCTACCTGCCGCCACTAGGCTATCTGCCTCTTGAACTGGACATAGAGAAATTCTTCGTCCAGATCAAGGTGAGTAATCGCTGTTCTGATTTCTAGAAGCTATTTTCGGTCATTAGACATGGTGCAGTGTCTTAACAACAGTCTGTTCTTCAGATGAGTCTGCATTGTGTTAACAACAGTCTGTTCTTCAGATGAGTCTGCAGTGTGTTAACAACAGATCATACTGATAACAGGAGTTACACACAATTAATCTATCTCGGTAAAGGCTTCATCCCGTTAACACAAGTATCTCTATGGACATTTTGCACTATGACTGAATGCATCTAACTGGCGATGGTCATAATGAAATGCACAGTAAAGCACTGCAGAAGAATAGAAGAATGTCGCACGTAGTGAAAAAGTGATATTCAATCATGTACAAGTCATGTACAAGCAATAAATCATGTACAAACGATTTGTCATATACAAGCAATAAATCATGTACAAACGATTTGTCATATACAAGCTATTAGTCATGTACAAGCTATTAATCATGTATAAGCTATTAATCATGTATAAGCTATTAGTCATGTACAAGCTATTAGTCATGTATAAGCTATTAGTCATGTACAAGCTATTAATCATGTATAAGCTATTAGTCATGTACAAGCTATTAATCATGTATAAGCTATTAGTCATGTACAAGCTATTAATCATGTATAAGCTATTAGTCATGTACAAGCTATTAGTCATGTACAAGCTATTAATCATGTACAAGCTATTAATCATGTACAAGCTATTAGTCATGTACAAGCTATTAATCATGTATAAGCTATTAGTCATGTACAAGCTATTAATCATGTATAAGCTATTAGTCATGTACAAGCTATTAATCATGTATAAGCTATTAGTCATGTACAAGCTATTAGTCATGTACAAGCTATTAGTCATGTACAAGCTATTAGTCATGTACAAGCTATTAATCATGTACAAGCTATTAATCATGTACAAGCTATTAGTCATGTACAAGCTATTAATCATGTACAAGCTATTAATCATGTATAAGCTATTAATCATGTATAAGCTATTAGTCATGTACAAGCTATTAATCATGTATAAGCTATTAGTCATGTACAAGCTATTAATCATGTATAAGCTATTAGTCATGTACAAGCTATTAGTCATGTACAAGCTATTAATCATGTATAAGCTATTAGTCATGTACAAGCTATTAATCATGTATAAGCTATTAGTCATGTACAAGCTATTAGTCATGTACAAGCTATTAATCATGTACAAGCTATTAGTCATGTACAAGCTATTAGTCATGTACAAGCTATTAGTCATGTACAAGTTATTAGTCATGTACAAGTTATTAGTCATGAACAAGCTATTAGTTGTGTACAAGCTATTAGTAATGTACAAGCTATTAATCATGTACAAGTTATTAGTCATGAACAAGCTATTAGTTGTGTACAAGCTATTAGTAATGTACAAGCTATTAGTCATGTACAAGCTATTAATCATGTACAAGCTATTAGTCATGTACAAGCTATTAATCATGTACAAGTTATTAGTCATGTACAAGCTATTAATCATGTACAAGCTATTAGTTGTGTACAAGCTATTAGTAATGTACAAGCTATTAGTCATGTACAAGCTATTAATCATGTACAAGCTATTAATCATGTACAAGCTATTAGTCATGTACAAGCTATTCGTCATGTACAAGCTATTAATCATGTACAAGCTATTAGTCATGTACAAGCTATTAGTTGTGTACAAGCTATTAATCATGTACAAGTTATTAGTCATGAACAAGCTATTAGTTGTGTACAAGCTATTAGTAATGTACAAGCTATTAATCATGTACAAGTTATTAGTCATGAACAAGCTATTAGTTGTGTACAAGCTATTAGTAATGTACAAGCTATTAGTCATGTACAAGCTATTATTCATGTACAAGCTATTAGTCATGTACAAGTTATTAGTCATGAACAAGCTATTAGTTGTGTACAAGCTATTAGTAATGTACAAGCTATTAGTCATGTACAAGCTATTAGTCATGTACAAGCTATTCGTCATGTACAAGTTATTAGTCATGAACAAGCTATTAGTTGTGTACAAGCTATTAGTAATGTACAAGCTATTAGTTGTGTACAAGCTATTAGTAATGTACAAGCTATTAGTCATGAACAAGCTATTAGTTGTGTACAAGCTATTAGTAATGTACAAGCTATTAGTCATGAACAAGCTATTAGTTGTGTACAAGCTATTAGTAATGTACAAGCTATTAGTCATGTACAAGCTGTTAGTAATGTACAAGCTATTCGTCATGTACAAGCTGTTAGTCATGTACAAGCTGCGTAGAGAAGCTAACAGAGCAGAATATATTATTATAATTTTTGATCCAGTGGAAAGACTATGATGATGATGACATTATAGTAGCTCTTTAGACCCACTCTTTCTGTTGTTTTACTCCAACCTCACTGATAGTATCCTCCCTGCCAGTGAGAACCATTCACTGGCCTCTCACCCCTGAGTAGATAACCAGTGCTCTCCATGACAGCTACGAAGCCCCTGTTCTTTGTTTGACTGCCTAATAGCTGTCTACTTCCACCTACTCATTTCAACCATTGTTTTTATCCCAAAGCTGTGGAGCCCTACACTGCACTGTACTGTAGCTACAGTTATGTGCTAAAAACTCAACCTCCATCCATTTCTCCCAGTGTCCCATTTGACCTGTACATTCCAGCAGACCTGGGGTTAAAAAAGTTTTTTTCTTCTTTTGAATACTGTTTCAGCTTACCTGGCACAACAGAACCCATAGAATAGTCCCAAAGAGTGCAAACCCCACCCATCTAACACTCCAATCCAGGCAGGCTCCACCAATTGCTCAAAAGTATTTGAAATAAAACCAATAGTGTACGGTGGCCTATCACCCGAAGTGACTCTTATCAACACTCTATGTAAAACATTTTATTGTCTTCTCAGGAATTTAGCCTTCTCTGTCTTAATAATCTCACCAAACACCTCTTGTCACACCTCTGGGTAGCAGAGGTTCAGTTGTCTTCACATCCTGTAGGTCTGATGTCTGATTAAAGGTTCAACAACTCAGATTTTGAATGTAAACAACTCCGATGTTATAAAGGTGTCTTAGATTCATTGTTCTCTCTCTTTCCTTGTTCCTGACCTGGGCTGGTGAGATACTCTCTCTCAGGGACTCTTAGGGCATGGCCTTTCAGGCTTTCACTTCTCTCCCTCCTTCTCTGTTCATGCCTAGAATAATACCTTGTAATGCTTGTGAATGCCTTGTAACTTAAGCTTTATGCCTTGTATATGATTTCATACATGTTACAGTTTTACAGTTATTAAATCATACGCCTCATTCTTGCTCAATTTTGCATGCCTTCTCAAACAGCTACAACTGTATACAGTATGCATTTTCACATCAAGTCTTCTCTTGAGTTGAGCTCGGGAATGGAACAACTGTTTAACATCTGAACTTGTTTTTGGGGGAAGGGTGGGGAGAGTGTGTGTATGTATCCCACATCTGTTGCTAAGAGGTAATGATGATAGGAACAGCATAGGATGAATTACAATAATTGCTTGCCAATTTTTTTGTTTTTTCCTAATGACAATCCGGTTTATAGGTCCTTCGTTTGAAATGCTTACACTATTACGCATACTATTTGTTAATTGTGGAAATAAATTAAGATATGCAAGATTTTTTAATATATAGATACTTTTTTTAATAACAGTATGCAATACAATCGAGGTGAGGGCGTTGGAAATGCTTTTGGCTGTTAATCTGCTTCTGTTCTATAGGTGGCGCTGTGGGCTCTTTTTAAACGATGGGTCTCAATCTCTCAAAGGCCCTAGGATTCAGGTGGATAGGGTTGGTCTGCCAAGGGGTGATGATATTAACAAACAATCATTTTGATCCAACTGTGCAAATTGTCCAACAGATCCGCAAGGTAGATGGATTCTTTTAAATATCTTTAAAAAAATATATAATACTTTATCAAGCCTACAACCAATACAATACTCTATTATTATGGTGGGAGATTATGATACAATTTTAAATACCTTAATGGATCATAAAGGATAACACACTACAAACTATCACCCTCATGCACTTAAGGAAATCACGGATATCATGGATATATTGGAACTAGTATCAGGAATCAAGGTAACTCCCAGATGCAGACACGTCAAATTGACAATGGTTTAATTTTCCAACAGAGGCAGGCAATAGACAGGTCAAGACAGGCAGGGGTCAGTGAACCAGAGGTGGGGCAACGGTACCGGACGGCAGGCAGGCTCAGGGTCAGGGTAGGCAGAGGTCAAACAATCTAGAGGTGGGGCAACGGTACAGGTCGGCAGGCAGGGTCAGGGGCAGGCAGAGTGGTCAGGCAGGCGTGCTCAGAGTCAGGACAGGCAAGGGTCAAAACCAGGAGGGCGAGAAAAAGAGAGACTGGGAAAAGCAGGCATCGAGAACAAAAATGCTGGTTGACTTGACGAACAAGACGAACTGGCAACGGACAAACAGAGTTCACAGGTATATATACAAAAGGGATAATGGGGAAGATGAGCAACACCTGGAGGGGGGTGGAGACAATCACAAGGACAGGTGAAACAGATCAGGGTGTGACTAGTGGATATATGGAGGCTTAAATATCTTGACTTAGTTAGATATACACTAGCAGTCAAAAGTTTGGACACACCTACTCATTCAAGGGTTTTACTTTATTTGTCCTATTTTCTACATTGTAGAATAATAGTGAAGACATCAAAACTATGAAATAACACATAGAATCATGTAGTAACCAAAAAAGTGTTAAAACATTTTATTTTAGATTTTAGATTCTTCAAAGTAGCCACCCTTTGCCTTGATGACAGCTTTGCACACCGTACATGGCAGAGGCTCAATGAAGCTAGTCATCTTGACTACTTTTTTTATAGCATTCTTGCTGGCACCAAAAGTTTGAATGCGGTGGGAACATCAAATAATTGGCATATACGTTACTCTTACAGAATTTCCATGTGGGCGAGGATATTGGAAATGTTATCAAATACAATTTGATGACAACTTGTTTTTAACCAGGACTGAATCATTTTTAACTTACTTTTTCCATCATAAGTACAGCATATCACCTTATTGTATTAGACACTTTCAAATGTGCCTTTAGAGGCCTTGCAATGCAATACTCATCTTTAAAACAAAAAACATGTTGGTCAAAAGAGTTCATATTAACAAAGGAAATAGAGGAACTAACAGTACAGGTAGATAGCCAGAAAAACTGTACCACTGGAGGAACTTATTCAAGAAATATCAAGTGTAATATATTATAAAAAATGTAAGAAACTGGATGAAATATGGGGACAATTTCACAAAATTGTTTTTTCATCTTCAACATAGAAATGCTACCGAAAATAATATACAAAACATTTTATAAATGACGGAGTCACCCATGATTAATCAAACAATATTTTGAAAGAGGAAGCAAAGTATTTTAAGCATATGTTTTTGTTACAGTTTTCTCCATCTCCACTAACCAAAGTTAATTGTAAGGATTGTTTTTCTATCAATAGGGTAAAAATGTACATCTGTACAGAAATACTCATGTGAAGGCCAATTACAGAGGAGAAACTTCTTGATGCAATTAAAGCCTTTAAGTCCAGGAAATCACCAGGTCTGTACGGCATACCAGTTGAGGTATACCAAAACTTTTTTGATGTACTCAGAGGACTGCTTTTAGCATGTTTTAACCACTCCTATAAAAATAGTAGATTACTCAACAAGGTCTGAATTCACTATTACTGAAACAGAACCCAGGTGGTAAATATAAAGATCAAGTCCATATAAAAATGGGAGGCCCCTTACAGTTCAGTCTTGTGTGGCAACAATTCCAGCAAAATGTATAGCGTATAGAAATAAAAAGCTCTTGTCAGATATATTCATCCTAATCAGACAGTTTTTTTTACATGGATGATACATTGGAGATAATACACTGCTCAGAAAAATAAAGGGAACACTTAAACAACACAATATAACTCCAAGTAAATCACACTTCTGTGAAATCAAACTGTCCACTTAGGAAGCAACACTGATTGACAATAAATTTCACATGCTGTTGTGCAAATGGTATAGACAAAAGGTGGAAATTATAGGCAATTAGCAAGACACCCCCAATAAAGGAGTGGTTCTGCAGGTGGTGACCACAGACCACTTCTCAGTTCCTATGCTTCCTGGCTGATGTTTTGGTCACTTTTGAATGCTGGCGGTGCTTTCACTCTAGTGGTAGCATGAGATGGAATCTACAACCCACACAAGTGGCTCAGGTAGTGCAGCTCATCCAGGATGGCACATCAATGCGAGCTGTGGCAAGAAGGTTTGCTGTGTCTGTCAGCGTAGTGTCCAGAGCATGGAGGCGCTACCAGGAGACAGGCCAGTACATCAGGAGACGTGGAGGAGGCCGTAGGAGGGCAACAACCCAGCAGCAGGACT
Organism: Salvelinus alpinus; assembly: GCF_045679555.1. Classification (NCBI taxonomy): domain Eukaryota; kingdom Metazoa; phylum Chordata; class Actinopteri; order Salmoniformes; family Salmonidae; genus Salvelinus; species Salvelinus alpinus. Next base: position 13,744,639 of record NC_092087.1, on the reverse strand, counting down.
GCTACCTCCGCCTTTGTGCAAGGAGGAGCAGGTGGAGCACTGCCAGAGCGCTGCAAAATGACCTCCAGCAGGCCACAAATGTGCATGTGTCTGCTCAAACGGTCAGAAACAGACTCCATGAGGGTGGTATGAGGGCCCGACGTCTACAGGTGGGGGTTGTGCTTACAGCCCAACACCGTGCAGGACGTTTGGCATTTGCCAGAGAACACCAAGATTGGCAAATTCGCCACTGGCGCTGTGTGCTCTTCACAGATGAAAGCAGGTTCACACTGAGCACATGAGCACATGTGACAGACGTGACAGAGTCTGGAGATGCCGTGGAGAACGTTCTGCTGCCTGCAACATCCTCCAGCATAACCGGTTTGGCGGTGGGTCAGTCATGGTGTGGGGTGGCATTTCTTTGGGGGGCCGCACAGCCCTCCATGTGCTCGCCAGAGGTAGCCTGACTGCCATTAGGTACCGAGATGAGATCCTCAGACCCCTTGTGAGACCATATGCTGGTGCGGTTGGCCCTGGGTTCCTCCTAATGCAAGACAATGCTAGACCTCATGTGGCTGGAGTGTGTCAGCAGTTCCTGCAAGAGGAAGGCATTGATGCTATGGACTGGCCCACCCGTTCCCCAGACCTGAATCCAATTGAGCACATCTGGGACATCATGTCTCGATGCTTTAGTCCAGGTCTGGGAGGAGATCCCTCAGGAGACCATCCGCCACCTCATCAGGAGCATGCCCAGGCGTTGTAGGGAGGTCATACAGGCACGTGGAGGCCACACACACTACTGAGCCTCATTTTGACTTGTTTTAAGGACATTACATCAAAGTTGGATCAGCCTGTAGTGTGGTTTTCCACTTTAATTTTGAGTGTGACTCCAAATCCAGACCTCCATGGGTTGATAAATTTGATTTCCATTGATCATTTTTGTGTGATTTTGTTGTCAGCACATTCAACTATGTAAAGAAAAAAGTATTTAATAAGAATATTTCATTCATTCAGATCTAGGATGTGTTATTTTAGTGTACCCTTTATTTATTTGAGCAGTGTATAAGAAACAATATAACACTATGAAGCTTCAGGGAAACCAGGCTTGGTATTCATAGCTCATTTTGAAAATACTTTTGATAAAGTACGACTGGAATTTATATATAAATGCCTCAAATATTTCAATTTCGGAGAATCATTTATACAATTGGTTAAGTTATGAATAGTAGCCGTAGGTGTAAAATAGTAAATAATAGCTACTTCTCAGAAATTATTAAACTGTCAAGAGGAGTAAAACAAGGTTGGCCACTATCGACATATCTATTTATTATGGCCATCAAAAGGTTAGCTATTAAAATCAGACCCAACAATACTATTAAAGTGCTTAAAAATGGAGTATTCACTGTACGCTGATGATTCATGTTCTTTTAAATCCACAATTTGGATCCTTCCATAGCCTCAGAGGATCTAGATAATTTTTCTAACATCAATTTATGATAAGTATACTATATTATTTAGCTGGAGCACAAAAAAAGACCACTTGAACGTTACTGTGTAGTTTAGCAATAAAATAGTCTGACGGTGATGTGAACATACTCGGTATTCATATCCTGAAATAAATAAATAATCTCACTATAAATACATTTTTATAGAAAGTTAACAAAAATAAGACATTGCCTCCATGGAAAGGAAGATACTGTACCTGTCTATTTGTGTAAAAATCATCCTGATTACCTCTTTAGCCAAATCCCAGTTTACCTATTTGTTTATGCCTACACCTAAAGACGTTTTTTTTATTATTACAGTACCAGTCAAAAGTTTGGACACACCTACTCATTCAAGGGTTTTTCTCTTGACTATTTTCTACATTGTAGAATAATAGTGAAGACATCAAAACTATGACATAACACATATGGAATCACAAAAGTAACCAAAAAAGTGTTTAAAAATGTGTAAATAATATTTATATTTGAGATTCTTCAAAGTAGCCACACTTTGTGTTGATGACAGCTTTGCATACGGTTGGCATTCTCTCAATCAGCTTCACCTGCAATGCTTTTCCATCAGTCTTGAATAGAGTTCCCACATAAGCTGAGCACTTGTGGCCTACTTTTCCTTCACTCTGCGGTTCAACTCATCCCAAACCATCTCAATTGGGTTGAGGTCGGGTGATTGTGGAGGACAGGTCATTTGATGCAGCACTCCATCACTCTCCTTCTTGGTCAAATAACCCTTAATCAGCCTGGAGGTGTGTTTGGTCATTGTCCTGTTGAAAAACCAATGATAGTCCCACTAAGCGTAAACCAGATGGGATGGTGTATCACTGCAGAATACTGTGGTAGCCATGCTGGTTAAGTGTGCCTTGAATTCTAAACAAATCACCAACAGTGTCACCGGCAAAGCATCCTCACACCATCACGCCTCCTCCTCCATGCTTCACGTGGGAACCACATAATTGGAGATCTTCTGTTTACCTACTCTGTGTCTCACAAAGACACAGCGGTTGGAACCAAAAATCTCAAATTTGGACACGAGTCCAAAGGACAGATTTCCACCAATCTAATGTCCATTGTTCGTATTTCTTGGCCCAAGCAAGTGTCTTCTTATTGGTGTCCTGTAGTAGTGGTTTCTTTGCAGCAATTCGACCATGAAGGCCTGATACACGTAGTCTCCTTTGAACAGTTGATGTTGAGATGTGTCTCTTACTTGAATTCTGTAGGGAAGCATTTATTTGGGCTGCAATTTCTGAGGCTGGTAACTCTAATGAACTTATCCTCTGCAGCAGAGGTACCTCTGGGTCTTCCTTTCCTGTGGCGGTCCTCATGAGAGCCAGTTTCATTATAGTGCTTGATGGGTTTTGCGACTGCACTTGAAGAAACTTTCAAAGTTCTTGAAATGATGGACTGTCATTTCACTTTGCTTTGCTGTTCTTGCCATAATATGGACTTGGTCTTTTACCAAATAGGGCTATCTTCTGTGTACGACCCCTACCTTGTCACAAACAAATTATTGGCTCAAATGCATGAAGAAGGAAAGAAATTCCACAAATTCACTTTTAACAAGGCACACCTGTTAATTGAAATGCATTCCAAGTGACTAACTCATGAAGCTGGCTGAGAGAATGCCAAGAGCGTGCAAAGCTGTCATCAAGGCAAATGGTGGCTACTTTGAAGAATCTCAAATTTAACATGTTTTGATTTGTTTAACACTTTTTTGGGGGGGTTACTACATGATTCCATATGTGTTATTTCAAAGTTTTGATGACTTTATTTGGTGTTCTCCATAAGTAGCTTGTTTTTGGTTGCAGGTTCAGGAATAGCTGAAGAATTGCAACACTTACAGTACCTGGAGTTTACTCTTTAAATATCACTGCTGGGTGATCTGAAAAGTCATACTTTAATTTACGATCTGAACCTTTGTGAAACATCACTGCACATTTAAAAAATATATATAAAATAACTGGATGGTGTTCAGAGATACATGGGAGGGGTTGAGGGTTGCTGAAGGAAGGGACTAAAAACAAATAAAATATAACTAATGTGAAATATACTGTGTCCATAAAATGTAAAAAAATATATAATGTATAAGCTAGAAGTAGAAGCCTAAGTGTTGTTGTCCATTAGTTTACTCCATTTAGGGTGAAAATGTGCATCCTTTGTCCTGATCTTGTCCACATTGTGAATGTGCGCACATTTCCACCATTTTAAAGATAAACTTGTTGTAAATCCAGCCAAAGTGTCCGATTTCAAAAAGGCTTTACGACGAAAGCACACCAAACGATTATGTTAGGTCAGTACCTAGTCACAGAAAAACACAGCCATTTTTCCAGCCAAAGAGAGGAGTCACAAAAAGCAGAAATAGAGATCAAATTAATCACTAACCTTTGATGATCTTCATCAGATGACACTCATGGGACTTCATGTTACACAATATATGTATGTTTTGTTCGATAAAGTTCATATTTATATCCAAAAATCTTTGTTTACATTGGCGCGTTATGTTCAGTAATGTTTTGCCTCCAAAAGATCCGGTGATTTTGCAGAGAGCCACATCAATTTACAGAAATACTCATAATACACATTGATAAAAGATACAAGTATTATACATGGGACTTTAGATAAACTTCTCCTTAATGCAACCGCTGTGTCAGATTTCAAAAAAACTTTACGGAAAAAGCACACCATGCTATAATCTGAGTACAGCGCTCAGAGCCCAAACAAGCCATACAGATATCCGCCATGTTGTGGAGTCAACAGAAGCCAGAAGTAGTATTATAAATATTCACTTACCTTTGATGATCTTCATGAGAATGCACTCCCAGGAATCCTAGTTCCACAATAAATGTTTGTTTTGTTCGATAACGTCCATAATTTATGTCCAAATACCTCCTTTTTGTCAGGGCGTTTAGTACAGTAATCCAAATGCGCAGGCACTAGGTCCAGACAAAGTCAAAAAATTCCATTACAGTTCGTAGAAACATGTCAAACGATGTATAGAATCAATCTTTAGGATGTTTTTAACATAAATCTTCAATAATGTTTCAACCGGAGAATTCCTTTGTCTTCAGAAATGCGATGGAACGCAGGTCGCTCTCACGGGAGCGCACGTGGTCAGCTCATGCCAGACACCTGACTCAAAGAGCTCTCCTTCCCTCATTCTTCACAGTAGAAGCATCAAACAAGGTTCTAAAGACTGTTGACATCTAGTGGAAGCCTTAGGAAGTGCAATATGACCCCAAAGACACTGTATATTGGATAGGCAAACCTACAAATCTCAGATTTCCCACTTCCTGGTTGGATTTTTTCTCAGGTTTTTGCCTGCCATATGAGTTCTGTTATACTCACAGACATCATTCAAACAGTTTTAGAAACTTCCAAATCTACTAATAATATGCATATCTTAGCTTCTGGGACTGAGTAGCAGGCAGTTTACTCTGGGCACCTTATTCATCCAAGCTACTCAATACTGCCCCCAGCCGCAATTAAGTATTCAACCCCTTTCTTATGGCAAGCCTAAATAAATTCAGGAGTAAACATTTGCTTAACAAGTCAGATAATAAGTATGCAATAATGTGTTTAACATGTTTTTTTAATGACTACCTCTTCTCTGTACCCCACACATACAATTATCTGTAAGGTCCCTCAGTCAAGCATGTGAATTTCAAATAAAGATTCAACCTCAAAGACCAGGGAGATTTTCCAATGCCTCATGAAGAAGGGCATCAATTGGTAGATGGGTGACAAAAAGCAGAATTTGAATATCCCTTTGAGCATGGTGAATTTATTAATTACCCTTTGGATGGTATATCAATACACCCAGTCACTACAAAGATACAGGCTTCCTTTCTAACTCAATTGCAAGAGAAGAAGGAAACCGCTCAGGGATTTCACCATGAGACCAATGGTGACTTTAATAAGAGTCTATTAACACATCCCTGCGTCAATTTAAGTAATATAATTTTAAAAATCCCCATCAAAATCCATCAGTTTAAGCTAGAGATATCAGTGTTTTGCATGAGTTGCTTCTCAATCCACCACATCCGCCTGTCGGCCTTCCGCATCTGCGGTGGAAGGTGGCCGAGCTACAGCAGCATTTGTCAGACCATGAGACATCCGACAATCGGTCTTCTCACAAAAACGTCTGTACGGTTTGGACTAGTCTGAATTCGTATTGCTGATGTGCCCATTTCTGTCTGTAGCTTCCGAACCGTTTGCGCTACAAACTAATATGACCCCACTATGGAAAGGGTAGACTCTCACGAACATGATGGTATTTTGCTCTACGACCCCCACAAGTGTCACGAGACTCTTCAGAAGGTAACTGATACAAACTAATGGAAGTATAGAGGTAGTTTTGTGACACAAATAAGTGGTTAAATATTTGTCCAAAAAACTGAAATATTTCCTGAGCTTTCTTATACCTCCTTATACCTCGAGATTTCAAAACCTTATTCCTTATGATCAATGTTTTGCCGGTTGTTAGAGGACGGCTGTTAGAACCAGGTATAAATGGGCTAGATAGTCAGGTTTATCAAATCTAAATGGCTAAGTATTAGTACTACAATACTATTTGACACAAGGTATGAATCCCAGAGTTTCCAGTGGATGTGCAGTTCACCAGGCCAGGCTCATTAATTTGACAAGATGACAAGTGGGAACGCTGTGGTTGTGTAAACAGCTCATCGGTCAGCTGTGGCACACAGCCGTCACATACACATGTCACAAAATCACAAGTAATCTACTGTAGGCATAGGGCTTGCAGAGCTCAGGGGAATTCTCTTCAAATGCTCTGCATGTAGAATAGGCCTTTCTTACTTTTGTCTTCAGATGAGAAGTTTTGATATTCCAACAATGAATGGCCTCCCCAATTGAAAAGAATCTCAGATATAAGTCATAGAATTATACAATATTTTCCATGTCATTTTAGTCTTCATCAAACCAAGACTGCAGGGGTGATTAAATCTTTATGACTACAAAATGAAAATTGGTGTTCTGACACAGAGTATAACAGCAAAATTCACCACCCTTTAAGCTCTGCCAGAAAAGGCTCATGCATACAATAGCATAATGCTATTTTCATCCAGCCATGTCCATCTACAGGACACTGTCTGACCAGCACAGTCCTTCCATGATGAACAAAGGTACAATTGCCTCTCTATAAACAAAGCATTATAAAAAATAAATATGTTCCAACTGAGAAAGAGAGAAAGAGAGAGACACAGTCTGTAGAATCATATTTCTGCTAATGCTGTCCTTTTGCATATCAACAACAACAGAAAACGAACAGACCAAGAAAGAAGACAACTCTGAGCTTACCTTCTCTGTGGATTGGAAGGTGCCAAAGAAGATGGGGATGAAGGCCAGCCAGATCTTACCTTTTCTGTGGACTGGGAGGTGCCAAAGAAGATGGGAATGAAGGCCAGCCAGACTATACAGGTGGTGTACATGGTGAAGCCGATGGGCTTGGCCTCGTTGAAGGTCTCCGGCACCCCCCGGGTCTTGATGGCGTACACCGTGCAGGTGACCATGAGCAGCATGCTGTAACCCAGCAGGCAGATCAGTGAAAGGTCAGAGATGTCACATTTGAGCACGCCACGGGCCATGTCCGGATTGGCCGTGCGCTGGTCCTCGTAGTCGATGATGGCCTGAGACGGGTCTACCCCAAACCAGATACACACCCCCAGTAGCTGCACCAAAGTCAGGCTGAAGGTGATGACCAGCTGGGAGGCTGGGGAGATGAACCTGGGAGCGCTCACCGACATCGATCCCTGCTCGAAGATGCGGTAGATGCGGTTAGTCTTGGTGAGCAGGGCTGCGTAGCTGATACTCATCCCCAGACCCAGGAAGATCCGTCTGAGGGAGCAGATGCCAACATCAGGGGCAGATATCATGAGGAAGGTGGTGGCATAGCACATAAAGATACCAGTCAGCAGAACGTAGCTGAGCTCGCGGCCTGACGCCTTGACGATGGGTGTGTCGTTGTAGCGGATGAAGGTGACCACCACGAACAGAGTGGCCATGATGCCCGCCACGGAGATGAGGACAGGGATGATGGCCCATGGGGAGCTCCACTCCAGCTTGACAATGGGGATGGGACGGCAGGCAGTGTGGTTCTCGTTGGGACGCAGGTCAAAGCGACACATCTTGCAGCTGTAGGTGTCTGACTGGTACTGGTAGCCGTTGCAGCGCTCGCAGTGCCAGCAGCAAGGGATGCCCTTCACTATCTTCTTGCGCTCTCCGGCCTGGCAGGGGTGGCTGCAGATGGAGTAAGGGATCTGACGACCTCCACCTGGCCAGTGCATTGCTCGGATCTGAGGGGGGATGGAGAGGAGATGAGGGGTACAGTCAAACACTTCACAAATAACTAACACTGTAACCCAGAAACAGTCTCTTCTTGCTTAATGCCAATTACCACTGGCATACAGTTAGTTTTGGGGCTTCTTTCTCCTCTCCATTAAAAAGTATATTACATATAATCACTATTTGTCTTATTGAAAGGATATATTTAGTGTTATGTTATTAATTTTTTTTGCCGTCAATGGTGGTTGTTAAATTCATAGGCTGAAAACGCATCCCCAAATGTGTATTTAATTAACAGCTATAAGAATCCTATTAAACTAAAAGCTCCTTTCGAAAGAGAATTGGTGCACACCGCAGGACTAGCATTTACACCACATTTACAACAACATTCACTGTCTTCCACCATTCACACAGCGTTGAGGTTCAGACCCAGGTCGACTCCATGGAAACGCCTTTCTTTTTTCTTTCAATCTTTCTTTGCCCAAGGCCATCTCTTCATATTCCATTCAAACATTATTTGCAGGGCCGGCTTCATGTAATTCATTGTTATAGCTTTGTAACCTCCTGTGTCCACAACTCCACCATATTGTTTCACCAAGACAGTGGATGGTGTCTGTTTTTAAGGTCTTATTGGTTTCTTTTCATCCCAGTCACTTGTTGTTAATCATTAAAGCACCCTCTGGATGTTTGCACCATAGAAGACATGTGCACAAAGCAGTAGTTAATGGTTAAGGAGGAATTACTGAGCAAAGGAAGCACTAAAGTAGAACCAACAGATGACAACATCCCATCAAAGCTTCTTTGGGAGGAGAACCACTGACACCAAATGGTGAAACAGGTAAAGGTAAATTGGAGGGCATAAGTCTGATAATATAACTAAAGTACTGTATCTGCATATTAAATATATAAAAAATAAATGCTTACGTTTAGATAGAGCTGTTCGGTCCAGTGGCCGATGATTTTGTACTCAGCTGTTCTGTTTCTGATCTGGTACTGATAAATCTCATAGCGACCAGGGGCATCTCCATTCTCATTGAAGAGCACTGGGTTGCCAGCTATGCCTGAAAGACAGAGGAGAGAGAGAGTGAAAGCATTAGTTTGAATTGTAATATAAATATTTATATGTAACAGTTTAACATTCGTCCGTCCCCTCGCCCCGACCCGGGCTCGAACCAGGGACCCTCTGCACACATCAACAACTGCCTCCCACGAAGCATCGTTACCCATCGCGCCACAAAAGCCATGGCCCTTGCAGAGCAAGGGGAACAACTACTTCAAGGTCTCAGAGGAAGTGATGTCACCAATTGAAAGTCTATTAGCTCACACCACCAGTTACACTCACCCCCCTTTTGACCTCCTCGTTTCCCACAGCAACCAGTGATCCAGGTCAACAGCATTAATGTAACAGTATTGCTTCCGTCCCTCTCCTCGCCCCTACCTGGGCTCGAACCAGGGACCGTCTGAACAGATCAACAACAGTCACCCACGAAGCATCGTTACCCATTGCTCCACAAAAGCAGAGCAAGGGGAACAACTATTTCAAGGTCTCAGAGCAAGTGACCTCACCGATTGAAACGCTATTAGCGCGCACCACCTCTAACTAGCTAGCCATTTCACATCGGTTACACATATACACACGCACAGTACCAGTCAAAAGTTTGGACACATACTCATTCAAGGGCTTTTCTTTATTTTTACTATTTTCTACATTGACGACTAATATTGAAGACATCACAACTATGAAATAACACATATTGAATCATATAGTAACCAAAAAACTGTTAACCTCTCTAGGCTAGGGGGCGGTATTTTCACGTCCGGATGAAAAGTGTGCCCAAAGTAAACTGCTACTCAGGCCCAGAAGCTAGGATAACAATATTATTATTAATATTATTATTATAGATTTGGATAGAAAACACTCTGAAGTTTCTAAAACTGTTTGAATTATGTATGTGAGTATAACAGAACTTATTTGGCAGGCGAAACCCCGAGGACAAACCATCCAGGATAAAAAAAAATTGAGGTCACTCTCTTTTCAATGGGGTTTCTATGTGGATCTAGATTTCTAAGGCACTTGGTTGCAGTTCCTATCGCTTCCACTGGATGTCAACAGTCTTTAGAAATTGGTTGATGTTTTTCCTTTGAGAAATGAAGAAGTAGGGCTGTTCAGAACGAGGGTCGAGTCTAGTGTACTGTTGTGGTTGGGGCGCGCGACCTGAAAGCTCGCTCCACTTTGTTTTTATCCGCTATTGAACGCAGTTTATCCCATCTTAAATTTGATCGATTATTTAAGTTAAAAAATACCTAAAGTTGTATTAGGAAAGTTGTTTGAAATGTTTGGACACAGATTACAGGTAATTTATTAGATATTTTGTAGTCATGTTACGCGAGTTGGAACCGGTGTTTTTCTGGATCAAACACGCCAAATAAATTGACATTTTGGAGATATAACGACGGAATTAATCGAACAAACGGACCATTTGTGATGCTTATGGGACATATTGGAGTGCCAACAGAAGAAGCTCTTCAAAGGTAAGGCATGAATTATATCGTTATTTCTGAGTTTTGTGTCGTGCCTGGCGGGATGAAATATGATTGTCTGTGTTTGTTTGATGGGGTGCTGTCCTCAGATAATCACATGGTTTGCTTTCGCCGTAAAGCATTTTTGAAATGTGACACAGTGGCTGGATTAACAAGAAGTCAAGCTTTAATTTGACATATTGCATTTTCAAGAATGTTAAATATTTACAATTCTGTAGTTTGAATTTGGCGCCCTGCACTTCACTGGATGTTGGTCAGGTGGGACGGTAGCGTCCCATCTAGCCTAGAGAGGTTAAACAAATAAAAAAATATATATATATATTTGAGATTCTTCAAAGTAGCCACACTTTGTCTTGATGACAGCTTTGCACACCCATGGGGCGTTCAATCAACCAGCTTCACCTGGAATGCTTTTCCAACAGTCTTGACGGAGTTCCCACATATGCTGGGCACTTGTTGGCTCCTTTTCCTTCACTCGGCGGTTCAACTCATCCCAAACCCTCTCAACTGGGTTGAGGTTGGGTGATTGTGGATGCCAAGTCGTCTGATGCAGCACACCATCACTCTCCTTCTTGGTCAAATAGCCCTTAATCAGCCTGGAGGTGGGTCATTGTTCTGTTGGAAAACAAATGATAGTCCCACTAAGTGCAAACCAGATGAGATGGCGTATAACTGCAGAATACTGTGGTAGCCATGCTGGTTAAGTGTGCTTTGAATTCTAAACAAATCACAGTTAGTGTCACCAGCAAAGCACTCCACACCAACACACCTCCTCCTCAATGCTTCACGGTGGGAACCACACATGCAGAGGTCATCCGTTCACCTAGTTTGTGTCTCACAAAGACACGGCGGTTGGAACCAAGATTCGCAAATTTGGACACGAGACCAAAAGACAGATTCCCACCGGTCTAATGCCCATTGCTCGTGTTTCTTGGCACAAGCAAGTCTCTTCTTATTATTGGTGTCCTTTAAAACTTGTTTGGGATAGGGGGCAGCATTTTCACGTTTGGATGAAAAGCATGCCCAGAGTAAACTGCCTGCTACTCAGCCCCAGTTGTTAATTTTGCATAATATTAGTAGATTTGGATAGAAAACACTCTGAAGTTTCTAAAACTGTTTGAATGATGTCTGTGAGTATAACAGAACTAATTTGGCAGGCGAAAACCTGAGAAAAATACAACCAGGAAGTGGGAAATCTGAGGTTTGTAGTTTTTCAACTCTTGGCCTATCGAATACACAGTGTCTATGGGGTCATATTGCACTTCCTAAGGCTTCCACTAGATGTCAACAGTCTTTAGAACCTTGTTTGATGCTTCTACTATGAAGTGGGGGCGAAGGAGAGGGGAATGAGTAAGGTCTCTCCCAGAGTGCCATGAGCTGACCATGCGCGTTCACGTGAGAGTTAGCTTGAGTTCCATTGCATTTCTGAAGACAAAGAAATTCTCCGGTTGGAACATTATTGAAGATTTATGTTAAAAACATCCTAAAGATTGATTCTATACTTCGTTTGACATGTTTCTACGGACTGTAACGGAACTTTTTGACTTTTCGTCTGCCCCTAGTGATCGCGTGTCATGAATTTGGATTACTGGGCTAAACGCGTGAACAAAAAGGAGGTATTTGGAGATAAAGATTAACTTTATCGAACAAATCAAACATTTATTGTGGAACTGGGATTCCTGGGAGTGCATTCTGATGAAGATCATCAAAAGTAAGTGAATATTTAAAATGCTATTTCTGACTTCTGTTGACTCCAACATGGCGGATATCTGTTTGGCTTGATTTGTTGTCTGAGCGCCGTACTCAGATTATTGCATGGTTTGCTTTTTCCGTAAAGTTTTTTTGAAATCTGACACAGCGGTTGCATTAAGGAGAAGTATATCTTTAATTCTGTGAAAAACACTTGTATCTTTTATCAATGTTTATTATGAGTATTTCTGTAAATTGATGTGGCTCTGTGCAAATTCACGGGATGTTTTGGGGGCAAAGCCAAATGTAAACTGAGGTTTTTGGATATAAATATGAGCTTGATCGAACTAAACATACATGTATTGTGTAACATGTTGTCCCGGGAGTGTCATCTGATGAAGAATATCAAAGGTTAGTGATTAATTTGATCTCTATTTCTGCTTTTTGTGACTCCTCTCTTTGGTTGGAAAATCGCTGTATGCTTTCTGTGACTAGTTGCTGACCTAACATAATGATATGTTCTGCTTTCGCCGAAAAGCCTTTTTGAAATCGGACACTGTGGTTGGATTAACGAGAAGTTTATCTTTAAAATGGTGTCTAATACTTGTATGTTTGAAAAATTTGAATTGTGAGATTTCTGTTGATTGAATTTGGCCTCTGCAATTTCATTGGCTGTTGGCGAGGGGTTCCGCTAGCGGAACGGAATCCCATTCCCAGACAGGTTGTCACGTTCGTTGTATGGTGGAAGAGAGGAGGACCAAGGCGCAGCGTGAAGTGAATGCATTCTTCTCTATTTATTATCACTGAGGGGTAGCTTATGACTGAGGGGTAGCTCATGACTGAGGGGTAGCTCATGACTGAGGGGTAGCTCATGACTGAGGGGTAGCTCATGACTGAAGGGCAGCTCATGACTGAAGGGCAGCTCATGACTGAAGAGCAGTGCATGAATGAGGGGTAGCTCATGACTGAGGGGTAGCTCATGACTGACGGGCGGCTCTCGCGGCTCCTGACTGGCGGGCAGCTCTGGCGGCTCCTGACTGGTGGGCGGCTCTGGCGGCTCCTGACTGGTGGGCGGCTCTGGCGGCTCCTGACTGGCTGGGCGGCTCTAACGGCTCAGGACAGACGTGCGGCTCTAGCGGCTCTGGACAGACGGGCGGCGCTCTGGACAGACAGGCGTCTCTGACGGCTCTGGCCAGACGGGCAGCTCAGGCGGCGCTGGACAGATGGCCAGCTCAGGCGGCGCTGGACAGACGGGCAGCTCAGACGGCGCTGGACAGACGGGCAGCTCAGGCGGCGCTGGACAGACGGGCAGCTCAGGCGGCGCTGGGCAGACGGGCAGCTCAGGCCTGCCGAGGCGCACTGTAGGCCTGGTGCGTGGTGCCGGAACTGGTGGTACCGGGCTGGGGACACGCACCTCAAGGCTAGTGCGGGGAGGAGGAACAGGGCGTACCGGACTCTGGAGACGCACAGGAGGCTTGGTGCGTGGTGCCGGAACTGGTGGTACCGGACTGGGAACACGCACCACTGGGTGAGTGCGGGGAGGAGGAACAGGGCGTACAGGGCTCTGGAGACACACAGGAGGCTTGGTGCGTGGTGTTGGCACTGGTGGTACTGGGCTGGTGCGAGGGGCTGCAACCGGAGGGCTGGTATGTGGAGGTGGCACCGGATAGACCGGACCGTGAAGGCGTACTGGAGCTCTTGAGCACCGAGCCTGCCCAACCCTACCTGGCTGAATGCTCCCCGTAGCCAGGCCAGTGCGGCGAGGTGGAATAGCCCGCACTGGGCTGTGCTGGCGAACCGGGGACACCATGCGTAGGGCTGGTGCCATGTACACCGGCCCGAGGAGACGCACTGGAGACCAGATGCATTGAGCCGGCTTCATGGCACCTGGCTCGATGCCCACTCTAGCCCGGCCGATACGAGGAGCTGGGATGTACCGCACCGGGCTATGCACACGTACAGGAGACACCGTGCGCTCTTCCGCATAACACGGTGTCTGCCCGTACTCTCGCTCTCCACGGTAAGCACGGGAAGTTGGTGCAGGTCTCCTACCTGACTTCGCCACACGCCCCGTGTCCCCCCCCCCAATAAATTTTTGGGGCTGCCTCTCGGGCTTCCTACCGCGCCGCCGTGCTCGTTTCGCCAACTCCATTCTCCTGTATCCCTCCTCGCACTGCGAGGTGTCTAATACTTGTATGTTTGAAAAATTTGAATTATGAGATTTCTGTTGATTGAATTTGGCGCCCTGCAATTTCATTGGCTGTTGGCGAGGGGTTCCGCTAGCGGAACGGAATCCCATTCCCAGACAGGTTGTCACGTTCGTTGTATGGTGGAAGAGAGGAGGACCAAGGCGCAGCGTGAAGTGAATGCATTCTTCTCTATTTATTATCACGAAAATGAAGAACACTTTACAAACTATACAAAACAATAAACGACAAACATGAAGTTATAAATGACAAGTGCAGACACAGGCAACTTACATATAGACATAGACAATAACCCACAACCCACAATACAAAACAGGCTACCTAAATATGGTTCCCAATCAGAGACAACGCAAAACACCTGCCTCTGATTGAGAACCATATCAGGCCAAACACAGAAATAGACAAACCAGACATACAACATAGAATGCCCACACAGATCACACCCTGACCAACCAAAACATAAAACATACAAAGCAAACTCTGGTCAGGGCGTGACACAGGTTAATAGTGGTTTCTTTGCAGCAATTCAACCATGAAGGCCTGATTCACGCAGTCTCCTCTGAACAGTTGAACTTGAGATGTGTCGTTTACTTGAACTCTGTGAAGCATTTATTTGAGCTGCAATTTCTGAGGCTGGTAACTCTAATGAACTTGTCCTCTGCAGCAAAGGTAACTCTGAGTCTTCCTTTCCTGTGGCAGTCCTCATGAGAGCCAGATTCATCATAGCGCTTGATGGTTTTTGCGACTGCACTTGAAGAAGCTTTCAACGTTTTTGAAATTTTCTGGAATGACTGACCTTCATGTCTTAAAATAATGATGGACTGTCGTTTCTCTTTGCCTTTTTGAGCTGCTCTTACATAATATGGACTTGGTCTTTTTCCAAATAGGTCTATCTTCTGTATACCACTTCTACCTCACAACACAACCGTTTTGCTCAACCTCATTAAGAAGGAAAGAAATTCTACAATTTAACTTTTAACAAGGCACACCTGTTAATTGAAATGCATTCCAGGTGACTACCTCATGAAGCTGGTTGAGAGAATGCCAAGAGTGTGCAAAGCTGTCATCACGGCAAAGGGTGGCTACTTTGAAGAATCTCAAACATATTTTGATTTGTTTAACACTTTTTTTAAACATCCCTACTGTATGCATATATATATATATTTATACAAAAAAGTCAAAGCAGAATATGCAAATGTAGGCGGGTAACCAAAATAAATATGAAAATTCAAATTCTCTATTCAAGAAAGTTTGAAATGTAACTTGTGGGGTGAGGAGAGAATAAGTGGCATATGCTGATTGTATATTCTCTCTCTGGTCTGTTCTGTCTAGGGGTTTCTGCCTAGTCAAATCATCTCTTCAGTCATCTATTAAAATGTTTTCTTCCATTCTCTAAGTGAGAACTGTGGGTGGGGGGATTTTGGGAAACAGCTTTTGTGAAAATAATGTCAAACTACAATGTCTCTGTGTACAATGTCTCTGTGTAGTGTTATCGCACACTGAAATTCTTTGTTAGTGTTTTTCCCCAATATGTTTTGCCATTCAAGCTATAGTAATGGTATGTCACATGACTTAGATGCCAAATGTCTGCAAATTCTCACCATCAACAAAACAGTCCCCACTACACAACAAACAATACACAAGGACATATTTTCCTGAGATTCTCCTTTGTGATATTATAAATTATTTAAACTACACAACAACATTTACTTCCCTAAAATGCCCCTTTGAAGATATTAAGTATAGCATCACTGCTCTCTGCTGAGGATGCAAAGAGGAGTAAGTCCCTATCCACCTCCACTTCAAAACTCAGGTTTGAAAATGCAGCAGCACACGGCCATCCACTGATGGAAGGCGTAAGGAGCTGCCATTTCTCTTTTCATGCCTGGCTTATCAACAAGTCTCCCCAAGCACAATGGGTGTCCCACCTTACAAACAAGGCGGAAAGCGTGGATGATCTCGGCGGTTTGGATTTCTGCTGATGAGTATGCTTTTTCCTTCTCTTTGTTTAGCGTCAGGCGGAAGACGTACGCAGCAGCCTAATCCACATCTCGATGAGCCAGCCACTCTGGATTAACGCATTACTGTGTGCTCAGCCGTGCCTCAGTGACAATGCAGCCCCACATCTCAAAGCAAAAGAAGCAGATGAGAGGGATTACAGCAGATGTTATTTATGAAGGAGATATGTTTAAAAAGCACTCTCCATGAGTGTAATCATTTGTATCGTTTGTATCTGGGATTATAATCATAGTATTTTTCCATTACAATTATTTTTTTTAACAAAAAGGCACATAGCTTTCCCACTGGCTCAGTTGGAGCTGTGTATTAGGGTGTGTTAATGCTTTGAGGCCGTAGCCCATCGCATGGCACTGGCACCATGCTGTCACTGTGAAAGGAAAATGGATCCTGACTGCCACATTGGTCCTTTCAGACACTAATGAGGCACCACAGCCTGCCACTGCAGATCTAATTACATTTAACAGTTTACAGTCTTTTGGTCATGCTTGCTGCTCCAATCTGAGGTTGGCCCAGAGATTATTGGCATCTCTTAACCAGGCTGTTCTCTAGATGGACTGTATGTTCAAGGCATGCCTTCTGGTATGCATGTCCTCATATATATATGAGTTTTAGCCATCTTCTCAGACTATCGTTGTCATGCAGGCATGCCGTTGCAATACATTCTTGTCATACATGGCACGACAACGATAGTAAGAGAAGCTGGTTGAAGATCACACAGATTTAGGGACAGGCTACAGTACAGGCCACAGTACAGGCTACAGTACAGGCCACAGTACAGGCTACAGTACAGGCTACAGTACAGGCCACAGTACAGGCTACAGTACAGGCCACATTACAGGCTACAGTACAGGCTACAGTACAGGCCACAGTACAGGCTACAGTACAGGCCACAGTACAGGCTACAGTACAGGCTACAGTACAGGCTACAGTACAGGCCACAGTACAGGCTACAGTACAGGCTACAGTACAGGCCACAGTACAGGCTACAGTACAGGCCACAGTACAGGCCACAGTACAGGCTACAGTACAGGCTACAGTACAGGCCACAGTACAGGCTACAGTACAGGCCACAGTACAGGCCACAGTACAGGTCTTTAGATGCATGTCAGAAACATTACAGTCCAGACTTAAGGCTCAGATAACTTTTCATGCATTGTATGTTACTTTTTAGTACCATTGTTCTCCAGAGCTACATTTAAAAGGCTTTTGGTTTGATATTATGGCTAGGGAGTATAGTTTTTCCTGGTTAAAGTTATGTAGTAAGGAAAACTCGGAGTACTAATGGAAACTGAGTATCCGAAAGGTGTATCCTCACAGCAGACTGACATAGTGATAGTGAACCACTTTAGAGTATACCATACCAGAGCCTAAACTGAGGGCATTGTATGATACCATAAGCAAACATCTATATACCCTCTTGCAGTCACAACAGCAAAATCCTGAAGACTTGAAATTAGCTAAATATTTTCATAACTTTTATTCAGAAGTTTCCTGAAGCATATTTTCGACTACAGAAACAAGGTCCTGAGAGCAATCTTCAAAATTGCAGCCATTTTGCAGTCCTGAAAATGTAATTGAATGCACTCTCTGCGCATTGTTTAGAGTTTCTCTTTATGCAGTCCATTGTCCTCCGAGTCATTTCCTATTCAGGAGCCGAGCTGAGCCGTCTAACAGTTGCCACACTCACACTTCCATGCACTTAGCTTACAGACTCACTCACCCTCCAAGTGTGATATTATCTGAAGAGAAGTTCAGCAATGAATGAGCAGGGCATTTTTCTCTCGTGATTCAACCTCTCATTATTTTTTACAATCAAGAAACATGAATAGTATGTGATTGGACTGAATACTATAGTTGAGTCTCTCTCTGGAGAGCTCAGATAGACACGATAAGCTGATTAAACTTGATAGAGCTACAGTATGTGAATCTAGTGTGATTTTAATGTTCACAACTGCGCAAAATAATAAATTCTGTATTGTCACGTACACCGGATAGGTGAAATATGTTGTTTTACAGGGTCAGCCATAGTAGTATGGCGCCGCTGGAGCAAATTAGGGTTAAGTGCCTTGCTCAAGGGCAAACCTACACATTTTTCACCTTGATAGCTCGGGTTTTCGAATAAGAGAACTTTAGGTTACTGGCCCAAAGCTCTAACCGCTAGGCTACCTGCCACCTGTAATTTAGGCAAAGGTTAAGATTATTTCAACAGAGGATTCATGGACCGAAGGAAAAAACATGTTCCGTCTCAGCCTCTGTTTTCTTAATGTTTCACACCAGCACTGCCATGCACTCTAGTGTGTTCAGTGTTAAATGACACTATTCTGTTGGCATGTGATTGAGGAAAGAGAAGGCTGATACACATTCATACTCATCATCCTAGCATAACAATTATCCTCAACAATCACTAGTCATCATCCTAGCATAACAATTATCCTCAACAATCACTACTCATCATCCTAGCATAACAATTATCCTCAACAATCACTAGTCATCATCCTAGCATAACAATTATCCTCAACAATCACTAGTCATCATCCTAGCATAACAATTATCCTCAACAATCACTAGTCATCCTAGCATAACAATTATCCTCAACAATCACTACTCATCATCCTAGCATAACAATTATCCTCAACAATCACTAGTGATGACCCTAGCATAACAATTATCCTCAACAATCACTAGTCACCATCCTAGCATAACAATTATCCTCAACAATCACTAGTTATCCTAGCATAACAATTATCCTCAACAATCACTACTCATCATCCTAGCATAACAATTATCCTCAACAATCACTAGTCATCATCCTAGCATAACAATTATCCTCAACAATCGCTACTCATCATCCTAGCATAACAATTATCCTCAACAATCACTAGTCATCATCCTAGCATAACAATTATCCTCAACAATCGCTACTCATCATCCTAGCATAACAATTATCCTCAACAATCGCAACTCATCATCCTAGCATAACAATTATCCTCAACAATCGCAACTCATCATCCTAGCATAACAATTATCCTCAACAATCACTAGTCACCATCCTAGCATAACAATTATCCTCGACAATCACTAGTCACCATCCTAGCATAACAATTATCCTCAACAATCACTAGTCATCATCCTAGCATAACAATTATCCTCAACAATCACTACTCATCATCCTAGCATAACAATTATCCTCAACAATCACTAGTCATCATCCTAGCATAACAATTATCCTCAGCAATCGCTACTCATCATCCTAGCATAACAAGTATCCTCAACAATCACTCTATTTGCCACATTTTCAAATCCATTACGAATTCTCTGACCAAGTAGGGCACAATTAAACATTGCAGTCCAAGAGCCAGCTATATCCACAGAGGGATAGACTGTATGGATTATGAAGAAACTAGACAGATCCACAGGAATCATGTGGTGACCCAAGTCATCTGAACAAGGATGGTGAGCATCATATTTAAGACCCATTGACATTTGATAAAGGTCATTATGATTGACAACAACAACAAAAAACATTATTTCAGATTATAAACTGGATGCTGATTGGCTGACAGCTGTGGTATATCAGACCATATACCACAGGTATGAAAAAACATGTATTTTTATTTCTTTAATTACATTCATAACCAGTTTATAATAGCAATAAGGCACCTCGGAGGTTCGTTGTATATGTCCAATATACCATGGCTAAGAGCTGGGTCCAGGCACTCCGTGTTGTGTCGTGCATAAGAACAGCCCTTAGCTGTGGTATATTGGCCATATACAACACCTCGTCGGGCCTCAATGCTTAAGTATATTCCATTCTATATTCCATTCCATTTACAGTATCTAGATAAAACGTACATTTCAGTAGATTAAGAGGCATCATTGGTGCAGCCATGTATTTACATCATTGGTGCAGCCATGTATTTACATCATTGGTGCAGCCATGTATTTACAGACTATTGGCGCTGATCCACCTCAGTTCTCCAGGTGTGTTCTTTGTCCAGCTGTCCATTTCAACTGGACTTAGTTGTAAGTAACAGCATGCTGAGGCTGCCTGGTCAAGGCCTGTGTTGAGGGTGAGCGATTAGGCTTGTCATGTGGCACACATTGCATGTCTAAATGGGGCCTATCTGTGTCAGGGCCTAATGAGGGCCCTTAGTGGACTCCGCTGGCACATACGTACACACACACGCCCGTGCACACACACACACGCACAAACACACACAGACACACACACAAGCACAAACACACACAGACACACACACAAGCACACACACACACAAGACTACACTACAGTGATGGAGCGATCATGCAGTACATTGTAACTCAGGCTTATTCGCTCCACTGAAACACTACTTTTGAGATGACTGAAAGTCAGGCCTGTTTGTTCTACTGAAACACTACTCTTGAGATGACTGAAAGTCAGGCCTGTTTGTTCTACTGAAACACTACTCTTGAGATGACTGAAAGTCAGGCCTGTTTGTTCTACTGAAACACTACTCTTGAGATGACTGAAAGTCAGGCCTGTTTGTTCTACTGAAACACTACTCTTGAGATGACTGAAAGTCAGGCCTGTTTGTTCTACTGAAACACTATTCTTGAGATGACTAAAAGTCAGGCCTGTTTGTTCCACTGAAACACTACTCTTGAGATGACTGAAAGTCAGGCCTGTTTGTTCCACTGAAACACTATTCTTGAGATGACTAAAAGTCAGGCCTGTTTGTTCCACTGAAACACTACTCTTGAGATGACTGAAAGTCAGGCCTGTTTGTTCTACTGAAACACTACTCTTGAGATGACTGAAAGTCAGGCCTATTCGCTCCACTGAATGCTTTTTCGAGTTAATGGATTATCAGAAATTATGTTCAATAGGTGAAAAGGGAAATAAAGAGAGGAAGAAAATGGACATGGGACATGTTGTGAGGATCACTAAAGGATTTCCCAGGGAATAGTCATAGTAAAGGAAAGAGAGAAGACCACACAGAGATGCAGAGAGGGACCCTCGGGGCACAACAGAACAGATACAGTATAAGGGTGGTGTTCCATCGACTGTCAGTCATGACAGACAAGGCCAACACTTCCCCCCTGGCAGAGACCGGAGAGGATATGATGTGGTATGAGACTTCTCCTCCCGTTGTTTACATTGCAGATTTACTCTCTCAATTCAATACAATTTCAATTTAAGGGGCTTTATTGGCATTGGAAACATATGTTTACAATTCCAAAGAAAGTGAAATAAATAATGAACAGAAGTGAAATGTACAGTAAACATTACACTCAAAAGTTTGAAAAGAATTAAGACATTTGAAATGTCATATTATTTCTATATACAGTGTTCTAATGACGTGCAAATGGTTAAAGTACAAAAGGGAAAATAAATAAACATAATTAAAGGTTGTATTTACAATAGTGTTCACTGGTTGCCCTTTACTTGTGGAAACAGGTCACAATCTTGCTGCTGTGATTGCACACTGTGGTATTTCACCCAATAGATATGGGATTTTATCAAAATTGGATTTGTTTTCAAATTCTTTGTGGGTCTGTGTAATCTGAGGGAAATATGTGTCTCTAATATGGTCATATATTTGGCAGGAGGTTAGGAAATGCAGCTCAGTTTCCACCTAATTTTGTGGGCAGTGTGCACATAGCCTGTCTTCTCTTGAGATCCAGGTCTGCCTACGGCGGCCTTTCTCAATAGCAAGGCTATGCTCACTGAGTCTGTACATAGTCAAAGATTTCCTTAATTTTGGGTCAGTCACAGTGGTCAGGTATTCTGCTACTGTGTACTCTCTGTTCAGGGCCAAATAGCATTCTAGTTTGCTCTGTTGTCTTGTAAATTCTTTCCAATGTGTCATGTAATTATCTTTTTGTTTTCTCAAGATTTGGTTGGGTCTAATTGTGTTGCTGTCCTGAGGCTCTGTAGGGTCTGTTTGTGTTTGTGAACAGAGCCCAAGTTCTTCTCCAGGTTCATTTCTCTGTAGGTGATGGCTTTGTTATGGAAGGTTTGGGAATCACTTCCTTTTAGGTGGTTGTAGAATTTAACAGCTCTTTTCCGGATTTTGATCATTAGCGGGTATCGGCCTAATTCTGCTCTGCATGCATTATTTGGTGTTTTATGATGTACACAGAGGATATTTTTGCAGAACTCTGAATGCAGTCTCAATTTGGTGTTTGGCCTATTTGTGAATTCTTGGTTGGTGAGCAGACCCCAGACCTCACAACCATAAAGGGCAATGAGTTCTACAACTATTCAAGTATTTTTAGCCAGATCCTAATTGGTTTGTCAAATTTTATGTTCCTTTGTATGGCAGAGAAGGCCCTTCTTGCATTTTCTCTCAGATCGTTCACAGCTTTGTTGAAGTTACCTGTGGCACTGATGTTTAGGCCGAGGGGTATGTATTGTTTTTTTGTGTGCTCTAGAGTAAGGTTGTCTAGATGGAATTTGTATTCGTGGTCCTGGCAACTAGACCTTTTTTGGAACACCATTATTTTGTCTTACTGAGATCTACAGTCAGAGCCCATGTCTTACGGAATCTGTGCAGAAGATCTAGATGCTGCTGTAGACTCTCCTTAGTTGTGGACAAAAGCACCAGATCATCAGCAAACAGTAGACATTTGACTTCAGATTCTAGTAGGGTGAGGCCGGGTGTTGCAGTCTGTTTAAGTGCCCTCGTCAATTCGTTGATATAAACTCAACAAAAAAAGCAACATCCATTTTTCAGTACCCTGTCTTTCAAAGATAATTTGTAAAAATCCAAATAACTTCACAGATCTTCATTGTAAAGGTTTTAAACACTGTTTCCCATGCTTGTTCAATGAACCATAGACAATTAATGAACATGCACCTGTGGAACGGTCGTTAAGACACTAACAGCTTACAGACGGTAGGCAATTAAGGTCACAGTTATGAAAACAATAAAGAGGCCTTTCTACTGACTCTGATGAACACCAAAAGGAAGATGCCCAGGGTCCCTGCTCATCTGCGTGAACATGCCTTAGGCATGCTGCAAGGAGCCATGAGGACTGCAGATGTGGCCAGGGAAATAAATTGCAATGTCCGTACTGTGAGATGCCTAAAACAGCGCTACAGGTAGACAGGACGGACAGCTGATCGTCCTCGCAGTGGCAGACCACGTGTAAAAACACCTGCACAGGATCGGTACATCATAACATCACACCTGCAGGACAGGTACAGGATGGCAACAACAACTGCCAGAGTTACACCAGGAATGCACAATCCCTCCCTCAGTGCTCAAACTGTCCGCAATAGGCTGAGAGAGGCTGGACTGAGGGCAAACCCACCGTCGTTGGACCAGACAGGACTGGCAAAAAGGGCTCTTCATTGACGAGTCGCGGTTCTGTCTCACCAGGGGTGATGGTCGGATTCACGTTCATCTTCGAAGGAATGAGCGTTACACCGAGGCCTGTACTCTGGAGCAGGATCGATTTGGAGGTGGAGGGTCCGTTATGGTCTGGGGCAGTGTGTCACAGCATCATCGGACTGAGCTTGTTGTCAATGCAGGCAATCTCAACACTGTGCATTACAGGGAAGACATCCTCCTTCCTCATGTGGTACCCTTCCTGCAGGCTCATCCTGACATGACCCTCCAGCATGACGATGCCACCAGAAATACTGCTCATTCTGTGCATGATTTCCTGCAAGACAGGAATGTCAGTGTTCTGCCATCGCCAGCGAAGAGCCCGGATCTCAATCCCATTGAGCACATCTGGGACTTGTTGTATTGGAGGGTGAGGGCTAGGGCCATTCCCCCCAGAAATGTCCGGGAACTTGCAGGTGCCTTGGTGGAAGAGTGGGGTAAAATTTCACAGAAAGAACTGGCAAATCTGGTGCAGTCCACGAGGAGGAGATGCACTGCAGTACTTAATGCAGCTGGTGGCCACACCAGATACTGACTGTTACTTTTGATTTTGACCCACCCCCTTTGTTCTGGGACACATTATTCCATTTCTGTTAGTCACGTCTGTGGAACTTGTTCAGTTTATGTCTCAGTTGTTGAATCTTATGTTCATACAAATATTTACACATGTTAAGTTAGCTGAAAATAAACGCAGTTGACAGTGAGAGGATGTTTCTTTTTTTTGCTGAGTTTATATGTTGAAGAGGGTGGGACTTAAGCTGCATCCCTATCTCACCCCTGGCCCTGTGGAAAGAAGTTTTTTTTTTACACATTTTAACCGCACACTTGTTGTTTGTGTACAAGGATTTTATAATGTTGTATGTTTCTCCTCCAACACCATTTTCCATCAATTTGTATAGCAGACCCTCATGGCATATTGAGTCAAAAGCTTTTTTTAAATCAACAAAGCATGAGAAGCATGAGAATACTTTTTTTGGTTTGCTTGTTTGTCAATTAGGGTGTGCAGGGTGAATATGTGGTCTGTCGTACAGTAATTTGGTAAAAAGCCAATTTGACATTTTCTCAGTACATTGTTTTTGCTGAGGAAATGTATGAATCTGCTGTTAATGATAATGCAGAGGATTTTCCTAAGGTTGCTGTTGAAGAATATCCCACTGTAGTTATTGGGATCAAATTTGTCTCCACTTTTGTGGATTGGGGAAGATGACAGATGTTAAAGAGTTTAAGTATAGCCAATTGGAATTTGTGGTCTGTATATTTATCATTTAATTTAGGATACCATCAACCCCACAGGCCTTTTTGGTTTGGAGGGTTTGTATTTTGTCCTGTAGTTCATTCAATGTAATTGGAAAATCCAGTGGGTTCTGGTAGTCTTTAAAACTTCTTCTTAATAGGGGGCGCTGTTTTCACTTTGGGAAAAAATCGTGCCCAAATTAAACGGCCTCGTACTCTGTTCTAGATCATACGATATGCATATTATTATTACTATTGGATAGAAAACACTCTGAAGTTTCTAAAACTGTTTGAATTATATCTGTGAGTAAAACAGAACTCATTTGGCAGCAAACTTCCAAACAGGAAGTGAAAATTCTGAAAATGGGTGTCTGTGTAAGGCCTATTCAATTGCCTTATATTTATGGATCTGTATGCACTTCATACGCCTTCCACTAGATGTCAACAGGCAGTAGAATGTTGAATGGGGTGTCTAGCTTGATGTGAGACCGAATGAGAGCTTTTGTAGTGACAGGTCTGCCATATTGGCAGTATTTTGCTGCGCACCAGAGAGCACCATATTATTTTCTGAAATGCGTTAGGTAGACACAACGAAATGCTCCGTCTTGGACGTTATTGGATACATATGAGAAAAACATCATAAAGATGGATTTTCAACTGAGTTTGACCAGTTTATTCGACATTTATTATGACTTTTGGAATTTTTCGTTCCATGCGCCAAGAGTTCATGGACATGTGCGCTCCACCATGCTAGCCAAAGTTGCTAATTCGACAGAAGAAATGGACATTCTAAAACAAAACAACGATTTATTGTGGAACTAGGACTCCTTGCACTGCATTCTGATGGAAGATCATCAAAGGTAAGAGAATATTTATGATGTTATTTCGTTTTTGTGGAATATGTTGGCTCCAACATGGCGGAGAATGGCTGGGCGCTGTCTCAGATTATTGCATGCTGTACTTTGTACTAAAGTTATTTTTTTAAATCTAACACAGCGGTTGCATTAAGAACCAGTGTATCTTTCATTTGCTGTACAACATGTATTTTTTAGCAAAGTTTATGATGAGTTTTTTGGTTAGATTACGTGACTGTCCAAAATTTCTCCGGACAATTTGGTGCATTTTGGCGCCATATTCACAATGTAAAACCAGGATTTGTAGCTATAAATATGCACATTTTCGAACAAAACATAAATGTATTGTATAACATGATGTTATAAGACTGTCATCTGATGAAGTTGTTCAAAGGTTAGTGATTAATTTTATCTCTATTTGTGGGTTTTGTGAAAGCTATGTTTGCGGTGAAAAAATGGCGTTGTGTGTTTGGCTATTGTGGTGAGCTAACATAAATATATATTGTGTTTTCGGAAATGTTGGCTGGATTCACAAGATGTTTATCTTTCATTTGCTGTATTGGACTTGTGATTTCATGAAATTATATTATATGATATCCCTGTGGCGCTAGGCTAGGCTATGCTAGTCAGCTTTTTGATGAAGATGATCCCGGATCCGGGAGGGGGGGGTCGGTAGAGGTTTAATAGTTGATTCTAAGATTTGTATTTGATCATGTATATGTTTTTGCTGTTTGTTCTTTGTTACAGAGCCAAAAAGATTTTAGAAGTGGTTTATCCATACATCTTCATTTTGGATAGATAACTATTCGTGTTGTTGTTTGTTTAGAGTTTCCCCGAAGTGGTTAGATTCTATGGATTCTTGACAGATTTCGGACTTCTTTTTCCGTGTATTTCTGTATTGTTTAAATGATTCACCATAGTGAAGGCGTAGGCTCAGGTTTTCTGAGGTTTTTGGTTGGATAGGTTTAAAAAAAAATAATAATAATAATAATTTTGCATTCTTCATCAAACCATTTGTCATTGTTGTTAATTTTCTTAGCTTGTCTGCTTGAAAGTTTTAGATTTGCTAGGGAAGCTGAGAGGTCAAATATACTGTTTAGGTTTTCTACTGCCGAGTTTACACTTTCAATATTACAGTAAAACCTTTTTGTCCAGGAAATTGTCTAGAAGGGATTGAATTTGTTTTTGCCTAATTCTTTTTTGGTAGATTTCCACACCCTTTTTCTTCCATCTATAGCATTTCTTAATATTATTCCGTTCCTTTGGCTTTGATCACTCATGATTGAGCACAGCTCTGTTCAAAAAGAGTGTGATTTGCTGTGATCTGATTGGGGTGTCAGTGGACTGACTGTGAACACTCTAAGAGACTCTGGGTTGAGGTCAGTGATAAAGTAGTCGACAGTACAACTGCCAAGAGATTACCTATATGTGTACCTACCATAGGAGTCCACTCGAAGCCTACCATTGACTATGTACATACCCAGCGCCAGACAGGGCTGCAGGAGCTGTGACCCGTTTTTGTTGTCGTAGTTGTGTCTAGGGGGAGGGAATGCTGTCACCTCGAGGTATGTGTTTGTCCCCCTGTGTGCTGAGGGTTCCAGTTCTTGTCCAGTTCTTGTCCAGTTCTTGTCCAGTTCTTGTCCAGTTCTTGTCCAGTTCTGGCATTTAGGTCTCCACAGACTAGTACATGTCCTTGAGCCCGGAAAGTGTTGATCTCTCCCTCTAGGATGGAGAAGCTGTCAAAGTTAAAGTATGGGGATTCTATTGGGGAGATATAGGTAGCACACAAGGATATTTTCCTCTGTTGAGATAATTCCCATATTAATTTCTAGCCAGATGTAAAATGTTCCTGTTTTGATTAATTTAATAGAGTTGGTTAGGCCTGCTCTATACCAAATTAGCATACCCCCTGAGTCTCTTACCTGTTTCACACCTGGTAGTTTGGTGGATGGGACTACCAGCTATCTGTAACCTAGAGGGCAACCAGTGGGTCCGTCTCCTTTATACCATGTTTCTTGTAGGATGACAATGTCCGTATTTCCAATTTCTTTGATGAAGTCTGGGTTTCTACTCTTTAGGCCAAAGGCAGATGACCTCAGACCTTGTATATTCCAGGATCAGACAGTAAAAGCTTTGTGTTCCATGGTGTCTAGTGTTGTTTTTGTGTGGTTTAGGCCGGGACCATCACAGTAGGTGTGAGCAGAGCATATTGAGCATCTGATACAGTACATACCTCTAAGGTCACAGGATGGGGCTTGAGCAGATGTAATAGTGGGGGTTGGGCCTGTTGCTCTGCTCACGGCTTG
Organism: Salvelinus alpinus; assembly: GCF_045679555.1. NCBI lineage: Eukaryota > Metazoa > Chordata > Actinopteri > Salmoniformes > Salmonidae > Salvelinus > Salvelinus alpinus. The sequence goes on along the minus strand of NC_092087.1, from coordinate 13,716,639 downwards.
GGCAATATGTCCTGCTGTCATGTTGAGGTCCTCTCTCTCTCTACTACTACTTTTCAATAAATGAACCTTTGCCATCTTCTCTAGTACTCTCAAGCTGGGCTATCATACCCAGGGACCATACTCATGAAAGAAGTGGACCCCAGTTAATTTCCTCAGTTCACCTATTAGAATCACAATGTTGTTGTACTCATGATACAGTATTTAATGTACCTTGTCCTGTAATTTAGAAACAATATGAGGTAGGAACTAGTTCAGATTACATTTTTTAAAACTAACATTCACATTCCTGTTTCCCCATTTGTAATTATAAGCCAGCAATATATGTACTGTATGTTTAGTGTACAGTCATTGGCTGACTTCGATACTGTATGTAAGGCCTTATTTTTTATGGGCCTTAACTGACATGAAGTCTTGTTCTTCAAGTTCATGTAAAAAAAAAAGAGAAAATCTGACGGTTCTATGGCATGCATTTTTTTTTTTACAATTTCAATTGGCAGTGTCTGAGTCACACAACAATGAAGAATTGGCACTTCCCTGAGAAGAGGGGAAAAGAAGCACGCTGAGAGGGAAAAACCCACAGTGCTTTGCCTTTGTTCCATAGTCACAACTGCAGTGTCTGTGGAGACTGACAGTCGAAAGGCCCACTGCATTCTGTCTGCAGTAGAGGTAAAAGACAAAAAGAAAACACTGTCTCTCAGACGTGATAGCAGCAGACTCAGAACACTGATGGTAAGCTTCACTCAATCGCAGCTCATTGAAGTTTCATGTCAGTCTTTGGAGCATCAAAGAAAGAAGTGGGCACGAGATGGAAGAAAGTGCTGGGGGAGGTTGGGACCAGGGGCTAGAGTGAGGTTGGAAAATGTTTGATACCTTTGCTTTGTATGTTGAGGCATTGACGGCAACTCAGCGAGCCAAAATTAAACATTTGAGAAGTGGATGTTTTAGAATAGCTAAAAAAAAGTATCAGGGGATACATTGGGAAGGGTAAAGCACAAAGGTTAATGATTTATAGAAATATGCCCTCTGTCTTAGAACTGAGTGGCTGACATCAACACTATTGGATTTTGTATAATTGAAAAATACTTTCTACTAACTACTCAAATCAAATCAAATTTTATTTGTCACATACACATGGTTAGCAGATGTTAATGCGAGTGTAGTGAAATGCTTGTGCTTCTAGTTCCGGAAAAGCAGTAATAACCAACGAGTAATCTCGGCAAGACGGAGCTGCTCTTCCTCCCGGGGAAGGACTGCCCGTTCCATGATCTCGCCATCACGGTTGACAACTCCATTGTGTCCTCCTCCCAGAGTGCTAAGAACCTTGGCGTGATCCTGGACAACACCCTGTCGTTCTCAACTAACATCAAGGTGGTGACCCGTTCCTGTAGGTTCATGCTCTACAACATTCGCAGAGTACGACCCTGCCTCACGCAGGAAGCGGCGCAGGTCCTAATCCAGGCACTTGTCATCTCCCGTCTGGATTACTGCAACTCGCTGTTGGCTGGGCTCCCTGCCTGTGCCATTAAACCCCTACAACTCATCCAGAACGCCGCAGCCCGTCTGGTGTTCAACTTTCCTAAGTTCTCTCACGTCACCCCGCTCCTCCGCTCTCTCCACTGGCTTCCAGTTGAAGCTCGCATCCGCTACAAGACCATGGTGCTTGCCTACGGAGCTGTGAGGGGAACGGCACCTCCGTACCTTCAGGCTCTGATCAGGCCCTACACCCAAACAAGGGCACTGCGTTCATCCACCTCTGGCCTGCTCGCCTCCCTACCTCTGAGGAAGTACAGTTCCCGCTCAGCCCAGTCAAAACTGTTCGCTGCTCTGGCACCCCAATGGTGGAACAAACTCCCTCACGACGCCAGGTCAGCGGAGTCAATCACCACCTTCCGGAGACACCTGAAACCCCACCTCTTTAAGGAATACCTAGGATAGGATAAAGTAATCCTTCTAACCCCCCCCCCTTAAAAGAGTTAGATGCACTATTGTAAAGTGGTTGTTCCACTGGATATCATAAGGTGAATGCACCAATTTGTAAGTCGCTCTGGATAAGAGCGTCTGCTAAATGACTTAAATGTAAATGTAAATGTAATCTAACCTAACAATTTCACAACAACTACCTTATACACACAAGTGTAAAGGGATGAAGAATATGTACATAAAAATATATGAATGAGTGATGGTACAGAACGGCATAGGCAAGATGCAGTAGATGGTATAGAGTACAGTATATACATATGAAATGAGTGATGTAGGGTATGTAAGCATTATATTAAGTGGCATTGTTTAAAGTGGCTAGTGATACATTTTCTACATCAATTTTTCCATTATTAACGTGGCTGGAGTTGAGTCAGTATGTTGGCAGCAGCCACTCAATGTTAGTGGTGGCTGTTTAACAGTCTGATGGCCTTGAGATAGAAGCTGTTTTTCAGTCTCTCGGTCCCTGCTTTGATGCACCTGTACTGACCTCGCCTTCTGGATGATAGCGGGGTGAACAGGCAGTGGCTCGGGTGGTTGTTGTCCTTGATGATCTTTATGGACTTCCTGTGACATCGGGTGGTGTAGGTGTCCTGGAGGGCAGGTAGTTTGCCCCCTGTGATGTGTTGTGCAGACCTCACTACCCTCTGGAGAGCCTTACGGTTGTGGGCGGAGCAGTTGCCGTACCAGGCGGTGATACAGCCCGACACGATGCTCTCGATTGTGCATCTGTAAAAGTTTGTGAGTGCTTTTGGTGACAAGCCGAATTTCTTCAGCCTCCTGAGGTTGAATAGGCACTGCTGCGCCTTCTTCACCACTCTGTCTGTGTGGGTGGACCAATTCAGTTTGTCCGTGATGTGTACGCCGAGGAACTTAAAACTTACTACCCTCTCCATTACTGTCCCGTCGATGTGGATAGGGGGGTGCTTCCTCTGCTGTTTCCTGAAGTCCACGACCATCTCCTTTGTTTTGTTGACGTTGAATGTAAGGTTATTTTTCCCAACAGCACACTCCGAGGGCCCTCACCTCCTCCCTGTAGGCCGTATCGTCGTTGTTGGTAATCAAGCCTACCACTGTAGTGTCGTCTGCAAACTTGATGATTGAGTTGGAGGCGTGCATGGCCACGCAGTCGTGGGTGAACAGGGAGTACAGGAGAGGGCTCAGAACGCACCCTTGTGGGGCCCCAGTGTTGAGGATCAGCGGGGTGGAGATGTTGTTACCTACCCTCACCACCTGGGGGCGGCCCGTCAGGAAGTCCAGGACCCAGTTGCACAGGGCAGGGTCGAGACCCAGGATCTCGAGATTGATGATGAGTTTGGACGGTACTATGGTGTTAAATGCTGAGCTGTAGTCGATGAACAGCATTCTCACATAGGTATTCCTCTTGTCCAGATGGGTTAGGGCTGTGTACAGTGTGGTTGCGATTGCGTCGTCTGTGGACCTATTGGGGCGGTAAGCAAATTGGAGTGGGTCTAGGGTGTCAGGTAGGGTGGAGGTGATATGGTCCTTGACTAGTCTCTCAAAGCACTTCATGATGACGGAAGTGAGTGCTACGGGGCGGTAGTCGTTTAGCTCAGTTACCTTAGCTTTCTTGGGAACAGGAACAATGGTGGCCCTCTTGAAGCATGTGGGAACAGCAGACTGGGATAAGGGTTGATTGAATATGTCCATAAACACACCAGCCAGCTGGTCTGCGCATGCTCTCAGGACGCGGCTGGGGATGCCGTCTGGGCCTGCAGCCTTGCGAGGGTTAACACGTTTAAATGTTTTACTCACGTCGGCTGCAGTGAAGGAGAGTCCACAGGTTTTGGTAGCGGGCCGTGTCAGTGGCACTGTATTGTCCTCAAAGCGAGCAAAGAAGTTGTTTAGTCTGTCTGGGAGCAAGACATCCTGGTCCGCGACTGGCCTGGTTTTCTTTTTGTAATCCGTGATTCACTGTAGACCCTGCCACATACCTCTTGTGTCTGAGCCGTTGAATTGCGACTCTACTTTGTCTCTATACTGACGCTTAGCTTGTTTGATTGCCTTGCGGAGGGAATAGCTACACTGTTTGTATTCGGTCATGTTTCCGGTCACCTTGCCCTGGTTAAAAGCAGTGGTTCGCGCTTTCAGTTTCACCCGAATGCTGCCATCAATCAGCGGTTTCTGGTTTGGGAATGTTACAAATATCTATGCCAGGTCTTTACCACTGTCATACTGCTTGTGGTTTCTATAAGAAGAAGCAGATCAAGACATCAAAGAACCTACTTGGTACATACTTTTTGAAATGACAGAAGGATAAGCGTCCTCACACTTGAACAAAGAGGGGTTCTCTCTGCTACTGTGAGAGTAGAGATGTAGCGATAGTCCACAGAGGCAGTCCACCAATCTTCCTAGATGAGATTAGTGATGATTGTCAGCCTGCCACAGATATGGCCACCTCACTGTGACTAATTACACCACCAATGCTTTGCTTTTGGGAGGCTGTTGACGTTTGACCTTTTTTGTCGTTTGCACATGATTCTGGATGCTTTAAACATAATAGTGTATAAGAGGACTGACACATTAGACCCTCTGCGGTTAAAACTGAGACTGGGTTGTAATTAAATCTCAGCGGAGACCTTGAACTCAACGACAACAACAACAAACAGCACTGGCTGTGGCCTCTGGAATAATTCATTACAAGTGAAACAAAAAAGCATTTTAAACTGCTCTGACCAATCTGTCATGATTTTTGTTTTCCAGGCGGGAAAAAATGAAATGTATCCTTTGTGTGTTTTTTTGGTGAGTACTTTATGTATCTGGTGAGAAGGAGATAAATATTATCTTTGATAAATGACCCTCCAGTCTGCTATTCCCATAGCCCCAGTGGGCTGGGTGTCCATGTTAAACATACTGATGTGTGCTGCTGATGATGCAACAGGAGGAAGTTGAGTGTAACCCAGAAGCAGCCCACTTGTGCAGCACAGTGTCTACATACAGATCGGGGTACCTGCTACAACTGATCTTGTTGTTAGTGTAGTTGGTGTAGTTTTCCTTGGTGTCTTCAAATAAGCCAGGAAAAACACATGCAGTTGTTGGTTTCATATCTCCTCCTTAGGAGATACATGTTTCTCACATACACCATTGCATCTTTTGTAATAAATGTAATCAATAATAGTGTTTTCTTGGATGTTTTGCCAAACATTGATCCCAAAACAATTCCCAGGAGTATGTATTTCAATGGACTGCCCCCCTTCAAGGAGTTTTCTAGATTTTCCAGCGAGCAGCATTGTTCTCTCTCCATGTAATCCATTTGAAATTAATCTCTGTAATACCCCAAAATATATTTCCTTTATTTCGTCAAGAGGCCCTCTCTTGACAATGTGTTACTCTGAATGGTTTTTAGTCTCCTCTCCTCTCAGTTTAGAGATGTCTTCAATCGTGTGTAAATATTTCACATCGTGTAATTAATCCCATTTTATGAAATAATCATAGAAAAACATCACAAATCTGATAGAAATGGTGATGGGTACCCTGTGTGTGTGTGTGTGTGTGTGTGTGTGTGTGTGTGTGTGTGTGTGTGTGTGTGTGTGTGTGTGTGTGTGTGTGTGTGTGTGTGTGTGTGTGTGTGTGTGTGTGTGTGTGTGTGTGTGTGTGTCTCTGTCTGTCTGTCTGTCTGTCTGTCTGTCTGTCTGTCTGTCTGTCTGTCTGTCTGTCTGTCTGTCTGTCTGTCTGTCTGTCTGTCTGTCTGTCTGTCTGTCTGTCTGTCTGTCTGTCTGTCTGTCTGTCTGTCTGTCTGTCTGTCTGTGTGTGTGTGTGTGTGTGTGTGTGTGTGTACAAAGTAAGTGGCTGACCTGTGAAGTTGAGCATGCGGATGTGTTTGAGCAGTAGAGTGCCATTGATGGGGTCCATCCTGGAGCAAAGGCCCACCTTCCCCGGACAGAGTTCCCTGTGCATGTTGTGCAGCGCATGGGCCATGGAATACACTGCATCGATAACAAACTGCACCTTCCCCTCTTGCTCGTAGTTGGAGTCCCTTCCTATCCGCTCCTGATCTGTAGAGCAGAGCGACAACCAAGTTAGGTATCTGAGAAATGCAATACGTTATATCACTGGTCACCAACCCCAGTATCACCTTATGCTTAATAGAAAGGGGATCCCAAGCATATGAGCAGTATTACATGTGATAGTATAGGAAATAATACAGAAATACAATAACAGGTAGGCCTACACGTCTTGAATATTATGACGAATAACATTTTATGTTAAAATTGAGTTCCTATTGTGTTGATCCTAACAGTGGGTGATTATTACACGCAGGTAGTGACCACATGAGTATTTTCCATACAGTGATGGTTGTTGGACTTGCAAATTAAGGAACAAAATAACTTATTTTTGCTGGTACTCAATTTCTCCATTGTTAGCTTTGTCAAGCACACACTACCATGAATGCTGTGAGGCAATCATTAGACCAAGATTGAATTGGATCTTCTAAATATGTATTTGAAATGCTCGTCAATCTGGTACTACATGATTACTGATTGGTATTCCATCTGCTGTGGTGGCTTATCAAAAAGATGAGTCCACTTTAAAGGGCAAAGTGGGTCCTTTGTTGTGGAAGAAAAAGGCCTTACACTTATCTACTTAAACACTGTCATTGGTTTTGTGAGCTGTATGACCTATGGTTACTCCGGTGTGAAGATGGCTGATGAGAAGGACAGAAAGAGACAGAAAGACACCAACCTGGTCTCAGAGCAAAACATATTATATTTTACAAAATTCCATGCCACTCCATTTAGTATGACATGTTACTTTATGTTAAGTTACATTACATTGGCCTACCAATGTGATAGCGGTCATACAATATAAGAAAAATGGAAGGACGTATAGTTTCCTCGGTCTTTATCGCATTTGAACCATTTAGTATGATATATTACGTTCAACTGCTTTAGTAGGATATGCTACGTTAGGTTAGGGATTAATGTTAGGAGTTAGGTTAAAGGGTTATGGTTAGGGGAAGGGTTAGCTAAGCAACCCTAGTAGTAATAGCCAGGAGTTAGCTAAGTAGTTGCAAAGTAGATAAAAAGTAGTAAGTAGTGGCAAATTTGCTAATTAGCTAAAATGCTTAAGTTGTCCGTGATGAGATTCGAACACGCAACCTTTGGGTCGCTAGACATTCACATTACATTTTGCCTTAAGTAACCTACTGTCCATACCAAACGTAACATATGATACTAATTTGAAAGTCCCCGATTTACATTTACTATGTTACTTCTAGTCAATGTAATGTAACCTAATATAAAGTAACATATCATACTAAATGGAGTGGCACGGATTTGAGTCAAACATAATATGTTTTGCTCTGAGAACAGGCTGAAGAGACATACAGGCAGACAAATACAGGAGGTAATGTTTGGAAAATACTCTATACCTATGGCTGTGTCCCAAATGGCACCCTATTACCTATAAAGTGTACTAGATAGGAATTAGGGTGCTATTTGGGACAACCTGTGCCTATTTAATTACAACCAACTGGATTCTATGTACTGAGACTGTATGCTTTCACGATGCCAGGGTCCACAGTCATACTGCTAGTTCTTTGTCAATCTGAAATGTTAGGAACTTAGTGTAAAGTAAGTCAGCAAAGTTGAGTAAGCCAGTTCTGTTTGAACCACTTAAAAACAGTAGGACCTTTTAATGGAAGGCGTGGCAAAGGGCCAGGAGGCATAGAGAAAAATACATTACCCTTCCGTTAGCCTAGCGTCTAGGCCTTGATGCACTGACTGACTGGCCCCTCCTTCCTGATACTTCTCACAATTAGCTGGAAGGTAAATGTTTAGCTAGACCACTGCAGAGGAGCCAATCAATTCCAATATGTGGAGTGTAAGGTCTTCTCCTCAGAGGAATCACTAATTTTCTTCTCTCTAGGAATACATGGATTATTGTTGTTCTTCACTTCCTGTTTGAAAAATGTCCAGCGACATATATAGTATAATATGTTCCATAAGCAACCTATAAGGAATGTCACATATGTGATGCATAAATATGTCATATACAGTATATTACTTAGAATTACATCTCATAAGTGATGTATACGTAATATGTTACATAAGCAACAATTAATCACTTATGAGATGTAATTCTAAGTAGGTTGCCTAGGAAGCAACCATTGCTTGTGGCTGTTTTTCTACAATACCATGTTGTGTTAGTTTGCTTTGGGGGAGAATTATTTTTGCTACAGAACAAGATTGACGGTCTTGTGTGTAAGCATAAATCTACTAGGGAAATTAGTCTCAGTATAGGTGGGTGTGTTTGGACAATAATGTAGTTTTGAGTTTTGATGCATGATGATCAAACCTCATGTACACTGAAATATATTGTATTTTCACCCATTGCAAACCTAATAGCTATGGATTTAAAGCATTCCAGCAGGAGAATACTGTAAAACCTTTTCTTTATTAATTTCACATATAATCAAATCTAATTGTATTGGCCACACCCACAGTTTACAACAGATATAAAAGGTGCAGCAAAATGCTTGTGTGCTAATGTCACGATCGTCGTTACGTGAAAGAGAGGAGGACCAAGGCGCAGCGTGAAATGAACACATATTTAATCAACGAAGACGAAGAACACTTACAAACTAAACAAAACAACAAACCGACGAACGTGAAGCTATATAATGACAAGTGCAGACACAGGCAACTTACACATAGACATAGATAATCACCCACAAACTACCTAATGACTATGGTTGCCTAAATATGGCTCCCAATCAGAGACAACGATAGACAGCTGTCTCTAATTGAGAACCAATCTAGGCAACCATAGACATACATACACCTAGACTAAACATTGCCCCATAAACATACAAAAAAACCTAGACAATACAAAACACATACATCCCCCATGTCACACCCTGACCTAACTAAAATAATAAAGAAAACAAAGATAACTAAGGCCAGGGCGTGACAGCTAACTAAACTGAACTATTGTAGTACAATAATCAATAAGACTCAGATAAAAATATCAAGTAATAGAAGAGGTAGCATGCCTAGTAATAGAAGAGGTACTATGCCTAGTAATAGAAGAGGTACTATGCCTAGTAATAGAATAGGTACTATGCCTAGTAATAGAATAGGTACTATGCCTAGTAATAGAAGAGGTAGTATGCCTAGTAATAGAAGAGGTACTATGCCTAGTAATAGAATAGGTACTATGCCTAGTAATAGAATAGGTACTATGCCTAGTAATAGAATAGGTACTATGCCTAGTAATAGAATAGGTAGTATGCCTAGTAATAGAAGAGGTACTATGCCTAGTAATAGAATAGGTACTATGCCTAGTAATAGAATAGGTGCTATGCCTAGTAATAGAATAGGTACTATGCATAGTAATATAATAGGTAGTATGCATAGTAATAGAATAGGTACTATGCCTAGTAATAGAATAGGTAGTATGCATAGCAATATAATAGGTAGTATGCATAGTAATAGAATAGGTACTATGCCTAGTAATAGAACAGGTAGTATGCATAGTAATATAATAGGTACTATGCATAGTTATATAATAGGTACTATGCCTAGTAATAGAATAGGTACTATGCATAGTAATATAATAGGTACTATGCCTAGTAATAGAATAGGTTGTATGCATAGTAATATAATAGGTAGTATGCATAGTAATATAATAGGTACTATGCATAGTAATATAATAGGTACTATGCCTAGTAATAGAATAGGTACTATGCATAGTAATATAATAGATAGTATGCATAGTAATAGCATGATATGTACACTGTAGGATATACAGTGTCACCTTCCTGACCTGTTTTCTGTTAGTTTTTATGTGTTAGCTGGTCAGGACGTGAGTTTGGGTGGGCAGTCTATGTTTTCTGTTTCTATGTTGGTTTTGGGTACCTGATATGGTTCTCAATTAGAGGCAGGTGGTTTTCATCTCCTCTGATTGAGAACCATATTAAGGTAGGTGGGGTCACATTGTTTGTTTGTGGGTGGTTGTCTCCTGTGTTAGTGTCTGTCTATGTTGCACCATACAGGACTGTTTCGGTTTGTTTGTTCATTTTGTTTGTTCGGTTTTTATGTAGTCATTTCCCTGTTCGTGCGTTCTTCGTGTTACATGTAAGTTCTTACGTCCAGGTTTGTCTACATTCGTTTTGTTATTTTGTTAGTTAATTCAAGTATAGTTCGTTTTTTGTCTTCGTTGTTTTGTCGTGTCTAAATAAATATCATGTCTAAGTATCACGCTGCGTCTTGGTTCAATCCATGCTCCTCCTCTTCGGATGAAGAGGAAGAGGAGAACCGTTACAGAACCACCCACACTCACGTCCTGACCAGCTAACACATAAAAACTAACAGAAAACAGGTCAGGAACGTGACAATACAGTATAGATAAGGAATGTGCTATGTCAAGTATGTCTGTATTCAAACCTATTTATTTGATATTTAGGTATTTTTTGCTATAGTTGCAGCTTTCTGGTAATTTGTTTCATGGAAAGAATTGATTCTTGATTTTCTCTGCAGAAACCGTGTTGCATCACTCTTCTTCATTCCTCTTGCAACGCTGTACTGATATTGGTGCCAGACAAATTTCTGATCTTAGCAGAACCACTTCAACTTAAAAGCTTGCTAGCCCCAAATCGATATCTCTCTTTCAGTCATCTTTCATCTGCCATATATCAGTTTGCCACAGCAAAAAACTAAAGCTTATGCATCTATGAAATAAATAAAGATCCAGGTTACGGCTGTGATAATTGTGGTAAACTGTGGTAATTGAGCGCCATGCACCCAAATTGGACAGACAAATCGCAAGCTTAGGACTATAAGGTTCTATCTGCAAAAACTGTTGTGGCTGGCTTCTGGGTTAAGTGGGCATTGTGTCAAGAAGCAGTGCGGCTTGGTTGGGTTGTGTTTCGCAGGACGCATGGCTCTCAACCTTCGCCTCTCCCGAGTCCGTACAGGAGTTGCAGCGATGAGACAAGATTGTAACTACCACGAAATTAAGGTGAAAAAGGGGTAAAAGTAAAAAAGTTGATGATTCTGAGATAATTGGCTTTGAAGTTCTGAACCCTCATTGGTTTGAATGGTTTTAGCAATTATTTTGAACGTAACATGAATTGGTGTAGAATATAGGTAGAATATAGGTAGAATATAGGTAGAGAACATTGAACAGAACAATGCTATGTCAATAACTACATTTTGACAAATATCCAGATAGAACCTTTTAGCCCCAAGTTCTCTAAATATTGCCACAGGTTGGCTGATGCGGTTGGGCTGTGGGGCAGCCCAGGAGCGAGAGAGGGAGTGATACAGTATACCTCTCTCAGGCTGAGGCATGGTGGCCCACACACACACACTCACTTGGTATTGCCTCTCTTTCCTAGCAAAGCCTCTCATCTCATTGCAGAGTCGGAGCACACCCACACACTCCCAAGGCTGGCTCGCTGCCTTTAGAGAAATCCATTCAGACTAGGAGTAGCAGCACAGCAAGGTCGTGTCCCTCTACCAGGGTGCCACAGAAAGGAGTTAGTGATTCTGGGTCGGCTCTGACCCTGTTAACCTCTGCATGCTCGGGTTTGGCACCAGGCCACATCTCCCTTCATCGTCTATAAAAACTTGAACTTCATCCATAGTCAATCTTCATCCATTTTTTCACATGAGAACATCTCCCCCTATGTGTGCCTTGGGAAAATGTAGGATGTTTCGGTTGATGAACACTCCTAAATCATCTGTCCTGACGTTGTCAACTCAAAACCTCCAAGCTGGAACACATGGATAGAAAAACAGGATGTTGTAAACATTTTACAAACTGTTCATTAGAGACACGTGAGACCATTCTGGATCTCATATGACATAAGTTTGGTGAATTAAAACCATAACTTATTATGGTAATATCACATGGTTATGGAGAAGGATTCAGCCATTGTGTCTGTGTTGCTATGCTGCTTGCTGTGTTGCTATGCTGCATGCTGTTCTCCCCTGTATTAATTAGACAGAGGCATCAAACCCCAGGAAAGGGAGCTGGGACCCGTTCTACCTTTCTGCTCCTCTCCACATTAATCAATATCAGCTGTGTATTTCACTCATTCACAGATAAAAGACTAGTCTACCAGTCACTCACTCACACACTCGCTCTCTCTTTGATCACTGTGAGCACACAGAGCCCTCCCAGGACATTGATTATTCTTCACTCATACCCCATGTGGTCTGCTTAGCACCTTGAAGACAGGTGCAAAGCCTTCACCAGCACCACCAGAGGCACCTGGAGAATTCCTGAAACGTTGCACGTTGAGAGGGGATTGCAAAGCCAAAGAAGTTTATGACTTTCTGTCTGCTACGTCAACAAACTTCCACACAGCCTTAGAAAAACAACACCCCATCATATTTCTGGCAAACAGAGCTGTGCAGGCAAGGTATTTAACTCAGACTGCCACTCACATAAATCCTTCACAGCCTTTTCACATGGCAAAGCTCTTCATCAGATCTTCATCTTATCTGGATTTTTCTCTGCACATTTAGCTTCTTTAGCATTTTTTCACCCCAAGCAATAAGCAGAATGATCATTAATTTGGTTCTCTCCAGCACCTGAACTAGTTGGATGTGTCTATTTTTCCATATGTATTGATTAGTCCCGTACAATACTCATAGAAAGTGGATATTTTCTTTATTTAACTAGGCAAGTCAGTTAAGAACAAATTCTTATTTACAATGACAGCTTTGTTCAGGGGCAGAATGACAGATTTTTACCTTGTCAGCTCAGGTATTCGATCCAGCAACCCTTTGTTTACTGGCCCAATGCTCAAAACACTAGGCTACCTGCCTCCCCAATTAGGCATGGACTCGCCCACAATGGGAAAATATAAACAACTAAAGACACGTTCTCATTTTTAGAGACAGGTTAGTGCTACTGTAGCTAGCAAAATAGTGTAGAATTGATTCCTAACTAACTGTAAGCAATTTTAGCTAGCTAGCTAATCATCTTGCTAAATGTGAGGTGAAACAATTGACCTATTTACTGTTACTTAGCTAGTGCAAATCTCTTTGCTAGCAAACGGGACAATGTCTCCAAAACTGCTGGGTGTCTATAGCAATGTTTACTTTTGACATTCTTGATGTCTCCACTTTCCAAGCACATTGTAACTTTTTAGATGAAAAAGACAGGGCAGGCTTCCAACTGTGTTGTCATGTCATCCATATGAGACCAAGGCTTCAGCCACAGGGAGCAATGCGGATGTCAAGAAGTGTAAAAGAATAACATTCTGGCACACATGATTTACCCCTTCACAATAACATGTCTGTTGAGTTTGTATCCCTATTCCAGAGCATCTATGCCAAAATTTATGGGGTAAAGGTGTAAATGGAATGCAGACTGTTCCATTGACCAGTCTGGCGCACATTCAACAAATCTGATCAAACAAAGTGGATATTCGTCAAATCCATCATGATTTATGTATTGTAACAGGCCCACAATGTTATTTTTTTCCGCTGCATACCATTTAGAAGTTGTCCCTTTTCAGGTTTAGAAGAAGTTACTGCTAAATGCTAACTCCCGTTTGTATACATAAATTGTTGGTGGTAGTCAAAGTATTTTTTAACTGTAGGGCAGTTGATTGGTGATGATGACATGAACATATGTTGGGGTTGACAACCATACAAATTTTATATGCCGATTTTTACCTTATCATGGTGTGAAATACACATATAAACAATAGCCTAAATGTAGGCTAATTTTGTTGGGGGCAATGAGGAGATTAGGGATCTTTCCCCATTGGCCCTTTCCCCCACACGTTTCCATGGCAATTCCATTGTTTTGGTGAGTTCGATTGACCTCTTTACCACATCTACGCCTCAAGACCAATCTATCTCAGTGTGTAACGCCCATGCATGGATGAGTTGATGAGTCAATGAGCTGATGAGTCAAGGTTGATGTCCCAGTTCCCCAACCCTTCCTCCTCCTGGTCCTTCTAGTGAATGAAGTCATCAAGCAAACTTAGTTCAACATTAAAAGACAATGTGACTGAGACTGACACAAAGCCTGTCCTTCAGTTTGCAATGTATATCTCTCCAATCCCTACTCAGATCGTTCAGCTTATTGCTGACTTGTCATAGTGGAAATTACAAACTTTAGAAGCCTTTTTAAACCTTGAATGCACTACTATTTGCATGTATTGCTGCAGAGGGAAATGATCTGTGACAATAGTGATCAAATTAAGATAAAGATCTGTAGCTATATCCTTGGCTTTCTGACAGGGGTTTTTCTTCTCCCAGATCTGTTCTTCACACAGAGCCAGTTCATCCATGAAAGAGCAATGCAGTAGATAGTGGCACTGAGAGGATGTGACTGGCATTAGTCTTCTGTTTAGACGGATGACATTGATCTGTTGAAATCTTATTTTGCCATATTTTTCCCAATAGATACCTAAGACATGTCTGCTTACTGACCTCACACCGTTTTTAATTCTTGATTTGTGAATTACTGGCCTGGGTGAGGAGAGATGGCCTCTAATCCACTTGTAGTTAGATTCCAGTTGGATGCCTTGCTACACTCCCAGAAACAGCAGTGCTAGCCTAAGGACTTAAAACCCAAACAGTACCTAATAGAAAATAAAAGGGGAGGAATTTCTTCTGTTAGTGCAGCTTTTGCCAGTTTTGTTGTATATTGCGAGAATTTGATTGCTGTTCCATGTAGCAGTGTGATTAAACAAACACACAATTACAATGTATTCCCTTTGTTGGCTTCTACTGAAAGCCAATTAGAACATGACTATGAATTATGCTCACTTCATGAATTTTAAGGATGTACATTTGCTACATGTGAATTGAATGTATGTGAATGCCTATTATATGATACAGTATTTTGTGTTCCTTCATACACTGTATTTATGTCAGTAACTGCATTTTATAATTGAGTGACTCTCCAAACCCAGGACAAAAAAAGACCATGATTTGGGAGGATTTTCACAAAATGTAATATATAGAATAGTCCTTTGGAGGAAGGATTGTTTACATATATTTGACATGTGTATCTAAAAGCATACTTGAGAAATAATTCATCAAAGTTGGCATATTTATAACATTTTGGCCTTACCCAGGCCTCCTTTAAGACTAATTATATATGAACATATGACAACGGAAATCACAACAGGCATAATTTGATTTTAAACCCGTAGGGAATAACAAGACTATATTAGCATTTTGCTGTTAATTGCATTTCAAACCATTATCATACCACTAGCCTTATGTCACATACAGCTGGATTCTTAGAACACCTAGAGAGAAGGTGGTGAGCTCCAAGTCAAGATTGAAAGCCTGGGGTGAATTTGTGACGATCAAACAATCTCCAGGACACGAAGACAGAACATGCCAGGACACATCTGGATAGCATATGGTATTAATCCTGGAAGTAGAGATGTTTAACCACGCAGACCTCTACTACCCTGTTCTGTTGCCGTCTCCAGGTGGGAGGACAGGCAAACGGTCTACTCAGCCGAAACACAAGGCCCTAGTAATACCTCATCACAATCATTTTTAATCTAGCTCATGTTGTACCTATAGCTTTAGATGGTGTACAACATTTTGTCATGTATCATAAGCCAAGGGCCACATCATTCTATGATAAGGACAGAGGGTTTTCCTGGTTCAGTCACATGGTCAGGAAAACAGCTGTTTCTACCTGTGAAACTTTACCATTTTCTAAAGGTAGTTGAGATCAGTAGAGCTGCAATGTGGGCCTGTAACCCGAAAGGTTGAATCCCTGAATGGTTTGAATCCCTGAGCTGACAAGGTAAAAATCTGTCGTTCTGCCCCTGAACAAGGCAGTTAACTCACTGTTCCCCGGTAGACCGTAATTGTAAATAAGAATTTCTTCTTAACTGACTTGCCTAGTTAAATAAAGGTAGAATTTAAAAAGATAAAATGTTAGAAAAGGAAAGGAGAATTGTCTTACTTGTACATTTCTTCAGCCCGGACCCTTTCTTCAAAGCGTGTCGGCTTAACTTGCAGGCGAAGTTGTTCTCCCAGTACTCAGCAAACCAGATATTCCTCCTGTTGTTCTCCAGTGTGCGGCTGATGAAGTAACGATCAAACCCTGGAAGAGATCGATCAGATCATTGTCATCATCAGTGCACTCACTCTGGCAACAGTGTCCTTGCCAACACAGTTATTGACATGTGGTGGAATGTAATGGAGCATTGGGGTAACACTTTTAACTATGTTTTTGACAGGGTGGGTATTTCTTTAACAGTGAGTGTATTGAAAATGGCTGATTGTGTAATGACCAGAGTTGTGGCTTGGCTGGCAGACTGAGTAGATAATGACAGAGGTCTGGACAAGGGGACTGATGCTAGCACAGGACAGTAAATGCTTTATATTTTCGGGCTTGGAAGTGTCCTGTGTTAAGATGACCAAGATCTGGTGAGACTTGTTAACAGAGATATCTCTATGGCTGTATTTACACAAGAAACCCAATTTTGACATTTTGACCAATTATTGGCAAAAGATCTGATTGGTCAAAAAACGAAATTAGTGAAAAAAAGATCAGAATTGGGATGCCTATGTACGTTGCCAGCTGCTGGCACAATAACGCACTACTGATCCATGTCAACGTCTCGTCTGTAAAATAAACATAATGATAAATCCATTATTCTGTAATCTACAACAATTTAATTTATCTCAGTCCCTTTATCCTTGTACATTTAGGGAAAGCTACACAAGATCTACCAATCAATCAATCAAATCAATCAAAGCCAATCTAAAAGTTCATAGCAGCAACCTAAAAGCTTTCTTTGTTCCCCTGACATCCCCCCCAACAATTAATGAACTAATCAAGCAAGCAATCATTCAGTCAATCAACCAAATCAATCAATCTGCCAATCTAACATTTTTCCCCAGCAACCTTAAAGATGTCTCTATTCCCCCTCACCTCTGATGGACTGGCGTTTGGGCAGGATGGTGACTGCTCCCTCTGCCATCTCCTCCTGGTGTAACACTGGAGAGATCTTTGAGCCCCAGCTGTCTGAGCCCACCCAGATGAAATGGCCAGTCTGGTTGGCCTTCTTGGCTGCTTGGAGTAGCCGCCTGGTACAAGTGGATAAACACATTTAGCTACCAGTAATACATGTGATATTATGGTAACACTTTCTATGAACCAACTGTTAGGGCTGTACTGCATTAAGAACTACACAAACAACAATGACTTATATAGTACACTGCGTTCATGATTCAACTTGAATTCACTCATTCTTACCTCTGTCCTATCCATAGTGAAAGGTGAAAACTAATTTGGATCCCATTGTATTGGTCTGGCTGGTCTGCCTAATACAGAATGTGATGTGTATGTATGGTCTGGTGTGTTGTGTGCCCAGAGAAATCATCATCATTTTTTTACCAGAAAATGTTAACAATAGAACTATAGCAAATACTTTCTCCAGGTTTTTATGTTTTTCACCTGAGTTTTCTAAAGCAGGCTTATGGCAACATTAGACATCCAAAGCTGATTGCACAGTGGCTGGTAACATTGACTAACGTAAGGACCACGAAAGGCTAAACGATTAAGATAACTTCCAAGTTTATCCTGTTGTCACTAAGATAATGTGTGGAAGCATATTAACATGAGTTACCGATGGAGAATCTAAAAGGGGGAATTATGACAGCGCTCGACCAAGGCATAATGCATAATTTAAATGTCAAGCTTTTATTTCTGCCGATTGATTCTTCTCCCTTTGATTGATAATATTTCATGCTGCGTATTTCTTATAATGAACATTTGTATGATTTTAGTATACTTCATATTCAACTTGTCAATGCTACGATGATAATACCCTTACCTGATATCATCCTCATTGGCGAAAATAATGACCACCCTTGCATTTGGGTTTTCTCTTAGTCTGCGAATGACCTTATCAAACTCTCCCGGTTTCGCCTCCCGGGGAATCTTGACCGACTGAGAGATGCACACACCTCCTACAACAGAGAGAAAGAAAACACAAAGCAGTTGAGTGGCAGGTTAAGCACTGGATTGGAAGGTTTTCACTTTTCACAGAAGCTCAACTTGAGCTATCAGTACACTCTGAGAAAAGAAAGTGCTATCTAGAACCTAAAAGGGTTCTTCGGCTGTCCCCATAGAAGAACCCTTTGAAGAACCCTTTTGGGTTCTATTTAGAACCATTTCCACAGAGGGTTCTACCTGGAACCAAATAGGTTTATCCTATGGGGACAGCCGAAAAGCCTTTTTTCTAAGAGTGTAGGTCACCAGTAAGTGCAGAACTCTCAACAACATTGTTCTCTCTGAGGTTTGTGACTGTATGAATCCTTCGGCTTCACTAAATCCACCTGCTGTGAAAACATTTGCATCTGACGCCCAGTTACTGCCCAGTGGGGGGCAGAGAGGAAATCTGACACATAGGACTTCACTTGATCCATGTTCATTTTGAAGATACCCTTACCAAGGACATCTTTAATCAACACACTTAAACCACAGGGAGGAGAACAGCTTCAAATGAAATATGGAAATTAGAGACCCACTATACCAAAGCAGAAATACACACAAGGTGATGATGAAAGCAATGACAGACGTCACATACTAAAACAATATTTGCAAGTAGTAAATGTTATGGTAATTAGATAGCGGTAAGACAATAGGGTTATAATCAGTGGCGTGTATTCATGGATGCTTCTCCAAATATTTGACCAATTAAAGATGTTCCGTCAATTCGCAAGTGGCTGAATCTCACCGGAGAAATCATCCGAGCGCCCCTCTGTCTCAGTATGTGTAGCCCATGTATCTGATGCTGTCTGGAACAAAAGAGTATGACATGTTTCCACCGCAACATTTCATTGATTGATGTCAGCAATCATTTGGCCTCCCTTGATAAAACAATTATAAAATAATTTGCCAATCAGCATTGAGCTGAGCTCAAGTGTGGGATTGTCCTGGCGCAGCAAAACACCCCCCAAGGGAGGCCAGTTTGGATTTGGCTTCACACCAACCAAATAATCTCCTAAGCAAAATTTCACCATTGTCAAAAAAATGTGTCTAGAAATCGAACCTTTCCTAAACCATGGCTGGAGATGAGGATTAGGACTTGTGGTTTTGACAAAATTCTCTGTACAGACCAATGATTCTGACGGCGATTCTGATCTAACCATAAATTCATATGTTGTGCCCCTGGCCTGAGGTGATAGAAGTTCAATATGTAGCCTAGATGTAGCCTAGTAGGCTCACGCTAACTAACTAACTTTGCTGGTTCATTGTTGCCCATGTGAGCAAGTGAGGCTAGCAAGCATTTGGGCTAGGTAGCCTATGAAAACTAAAACTAAAAGCGTACAGAGCTATAGACCGTTTTGCCATCATGAAAGAGAGTGGGATGGCATTGGCGTTCAACTATTCTACAAGTGTGTGCGCATGCACGCACACACACACAAACACACACAGAGACAGACAGAAATCAGTACCATGGACAACCACATTATATTTAGCATCATTGATTGGACTAAATTGTTTTTGGCATCTTACATTTTTTTGTATTGTGTATTAAACCAAGCATATATAGCCTTGTTGATTTGATGATGTTTAAATGTATATGTTGAAATGGTGCTGGAATAGCGGAGGCAGTGCTCCTGTTGTCTTTGTGCTGACTTGGGGTAACTCTCTGTGGTTCTAAATCAGTAGTTGTTTAGTAAACTGTCGAAAACATTAACTGACCATGCTGTAGGTGATAACTGTTTGTGACATGCAATATTTGCTTTGTGGACTTCACCGGACAGATGTTGTTCTCCGGTTTTGTGATGAAACAAACAAATGCCTAGTTCAATTTAACATAGTTTAGCTTGTTGTTAATCCACCTGTCGTGTCAGATTTAGAAAATATGCTTTACAGCGAAAGCAATCCAAGCGTTTGTGTGAGTTTATCGATCACTAGACAAAACATTACAAACACCTAGCAGAAATGTAGATTGGTCACGAAAGTCAGAAAAGCAATAAAATTAATCGCTTACCTTTGATGATCTTTGGATGTTTGCACTCACGAGACTCCCAGTTACACAATAAATGTTCCTTTTGTTCGATAAAGATTATTTTTATATAAAAAAAACTCCATTTGTTTGGCGCGTTATGTTCAATATTCCACAGCCTTAGGCAGGTCATCAAGGGTTGACGAAAATTCCAAATAGTATCCGTAAAGTTCGTAGAAACATGTCAAAAGTTTTTAAAATAACATCAAATTGATCAGAAATACAGTGTCGACATTGTTAATGTTGTAAATGACTATTGTAGCTGGAAACAGCTCATTTTTAATGGAATACATAGGCCCATTATCAGCAACCATCACTCCTGTGTTCCAATGGTAGGTTGTGTTGATCATGAGAAAACCATTTTGCAATTATGTTAGCACAGCTGAACACTGTTCTGATTAAAGAAACAATAAAACTGGCCTTCTTTAGACTAGTTGAGTACCTGGAGCATCAGCATTTGTTGGTTCGATTACATGCACAAAATAGCCAGAAACAAAGAACTTTCTTCTGAAACTCATGTTCTGAGAAATGAAGGCTATTCCATGCGAGAAATTGCCAAAAAACTGAAGATCTCGTACAACGCTGTGTACTACTCCCTTCACAAAACAGCACAAACTGTCTCTAACCAGAATAGAAAGATGAGTGGGAGGCCCCGGTGCACAATTGAGCAAGAGGAGAAGTACATTTGAGTGTCTAGTTTGAGAAACAGACGCCTCGCAAATCCTCAACTGACAGCTTCATTAAATAGTACCCGCAAAACACCAGTCTCAACGTCAACAGTGAAGAGGCGATTCCAGGATTCTGGCCTTCTAGGCAGAGTTGCAAAGAAAAAGCCACATCTCAGACTGGCCAATAAAAATTAAAGATTAAGAGGGGCAAAAGAACACAGACACTGGGCAGAGGAACTTCACTGTTGACGTTGAGACTGGGTGATCCTGATTTCGGTAAACCCCCATGAGTTGACCTTTCCTTTGAAAACCCCAAAGGTGAGCGAGTTTGTAGGACCGTTGAAGGAAGAGAGCTTCCATACAGTTGACAATTCGATGCCTGGGGAGCAGCTGATTTCTGAACAGAGTAAAGATGTTTCCCTCTCCCTTCTTTTTGCTGAGATATGTCCATAGTAGGAATTTGATGAAGCTTGTGTGGGTTACTTTGACAGAGATGGTGGTCTAATGAGGAAATGGCATTCTCGCACCACTTCTGGGCAGGACGATTGGCCAAGTGTATCTCAAATTGTTGTTCCAGTTATGCTTCGACAAGAGATACTGAGGTTGGCTTACGATGGTAGTATGGCAGATCTTGTGGTCAACAAGACATATGACCATATCTTGCATATTTTCTTCTGACCTGGTCTGAAACAGGATGTTGTGGCTTACTGTAATTCCTGTCGCATTTGTCAGCGGACGGGTAAACCAAACCAAGCTGTACCGGTTGCACCTTTGCAACCAAATTCTGCTTTTGACAAACCTTTCAGCAGGGTTCTAGTGGATTGTGTTGGTCCTTTGCCCAAAGCAAAGAGTGGTAACCAGTTTCTCTTAACCATTATGTGCACCGTCACTTGTTTCCCTTAGGCCATTCCACTAAGGAAGATCATGAGAGGGAAGGTACTACGGATATTGCAGGAGATTCCCCTTGAAATCAGACATGTCTGTGTTACGGAGAGCTTGGTTGCTGAGTTTCTTTTAAGGGTGGGCAGTCAATAAGTTTAGTGCTTAGTCATTGTGTAGCCCTGGCTCCAAATGTATTTGGACTGTACGTTTTGCCATTTTGGAGAGGAGTTTTGTTTTGGTTGGGATCGTTCGAACAGGACGAGAGTTGTGGGAGCGTACGTGAGATTTTCAAAATTTCGGAGTTTTAGGCAATTATTATAAAAACAAAAAAAATCGATCTTTAATAAATGTGAAAAAAAAGTTGTGTTTTTCGACATAAATCAAATCAAATCAAATGTTATTTGTCACATACACATGGTTAGCAGATTTTAATGCGAGTGTAGCGAAATGCTTGTGCTTCTAGTTCCGACAATGCAGTAATAACCAACAAGTAATCTAACCTAACAATTCCACAACTACTACCTTATACACACAAGTGTAAAGGGATAAAGAATATGTACATAAAGATATATGAATGAGTGATGGTACAGAACGGCATAGGCAAGATGCAGTAGATGGTATAGAGTACAGTATATACATATGAGATGAGTAATGTAGGGTATGTAAACATAAAGTGGCATAGTTTAAAGTGGCTAGTGATACATGTATTACATAAAGATGGCAAGATGCAGTAGATGATATAGAGTACAGTATATACATATACATATGAGATGAGTAATGTAGGGTATGTAAACATTATATTAAGTGGCATTGGTTAAAGTGGCTAGTGGTAAATTTTTACATAATTTCCATCAATTCCCATTATTAAAGTGGCTGGAGTTGAGTCAGTATGTTGGCAGCGGCCGCTAAATGTTAGTGGTGGCTGTTTAACAGTCTGATGGCCTTGAGATAGAAGCTGTTTTTCAGTCTCTCGGTCCCTGCTTTGATGCACCTGTACTGACCTCGCCTTCTGGATGATAGCGGGGTGAACAGGCAGTGGCTTGGGTGGTTGTTGTCCTTGATGATCTTTATGGCCTTCCTGTGACATCGGGTGGTGTAGGTGTCCTGGAGGGCAGGTAGTTTGCCCCCGGTGATGCGTTCTGCAGACCTCACTACCCTCTGGAGAGCCTTACGGTTGTGGGCGGAGCAGTTGCCGTACCAGGCGGTGATACAGCCCGACAGGATGCTCTCGATTGTTCATCTGTAGAAGTTTGTGAGTGCTTTTGGTGACAAGCCGAATTTCTTCAGCCTCCTGAGGTTGAAGAGGCGCTGCTGCGCCTTCTTCACAACGCTGTCTGTGTGGGTGGACCAATTCAGTTTGTCCGTGATATGTGTACACCGAGGAACTTAAAACTTTCCACCTTCTCCACTACTGACCCGTCGATGTGGATAGGGGGGTGCTCCCTCTGCTGTTTCCTGAAGTCCACAATCATCTCCTTTGTTTTGTTGACGTTGAGTGTGAGGTTATTTTCCTGACACCACACTCCGAGGGCCCTCACCTCCTCCCTGTAGGACGTCTCGTCGTTGTTGGTAATCAAGCCTACCACTGTAGTGTCATCCGCAAACTTGATGATTGAGTTGGAGGCGTGCATGGCCACGCAGTCGTGGGTGAACAGGGAGTACAGGAGAGGGCTCAGAACGCACCCTTGTGGGGCCCCAGTGTTGAGGATCAGCGGGGTGGCCCGGACCACCTGGGGGCGGCCCGTCAGGAAGTCCAGGACCCAGTTGCACAGGGCAGGGTCGAGACCCAGGGTCTCGAGCTTGATGACGAGTTTGGAGGGTACTATGGTGTTAAATGCTGAGCTGTAGTCGATGAACAGCATTCTCACATAGGTATTCCTCTTGTCCAGATGGGTTAGGGCAGTGTGCAGTGTGGTTGCGATTGCGTCGTCTGTGGACCTATTGGGTCGGTAAGCAAATTGGAGTGGGTCTAGGGTGTCCGGTAGGGTGGAGGTGATATGGTCCTTGACTAGTCTCTCAAAGCACTTCATGATGACGGAAGTGAGTGCTACGGGGCGGTAGTCGTTTAGCTCAGTTACCTTAGCTTTCTTGGGAACAGGATATCGGATATCATATATCGGAGAAGGCGACGCATAAGTAGCGATGCATTTAAGTTTATATTTTTCTGTTGATGGTGAGCAAACTTGTCCAACAAAAATATAGGATATATTTGTTGTCTTAAGGGGGAAGGTGATACAAGTTTTGGTTTTTCCATTTCTGTTTTCAGGTTGGACTTCAGCACATATAGTATGTTTATGCGTAGGGCACACCAATTGGTGTCACCACATTAGTGTTTTAGAAAAATTACATACTTACCTGATTTGTTTGATATTAATAGTAAACAATTATATATTTAACTAAGAGTAAGACTGGCCTGCTAAGGGTGAGTTTTTATGGTGTCCACTCTAGCTTCCTGCAGCTAGTCTGGGCATCAAGGAAATTGGGTTTTCTAGAGGGCAATAAAACTTTACAGCCACATTCCATTCTATGATCAGTGGTGCACTGAGGAGATGTATTCAATGGACAGGATGTGGGGTGGTTGTAACCCGGGATAGAGGTGGACTGGAACAAAGGGTCTTAGACATCCTGGCATCTGGGAAATTAGGCCAGGGTTGGTGGTTAAAATAACGCCAGGTGCAGATAAAGACAGGATGAACACAAAGTGGCG
Organism: Salvelinus alpinus; assembly: GCF_045679555.1. Taxonomy (NCBI): domain Eukaryota; kingdom Metazoa; phylum Chordata; class Actinopteri; order Salmoniformes; family Salmonidae; genus Salvelinus; species Salvelinus alpinus. The sequence continues at coordinate 13,692,419 of NC_092087.1, read as the reverse complement.
TATGATGCTCTTTGATCTGCCTGGGAGGGGTGGATCTAAGCATTCTTAGTGTCCTATATAAGATGTCTGTTGTTCGTTGTTAGGGAAGCTCTCGGCAACACAACTTAGAGTGTGAGGTCGACAGTGTCATTATTTCAATAATTAATCGATATTAAAGATGAATGTTTGAAGAAATGACCTAGTCTCTGAATTTCCACAACATTTGTCAGTATGTGTTACACCTGTGCTGGTTCCAGTTGTTGTTAATAGTCAACTTTCAGTGGACAGCCCAATGAGTGTCTTTCAGAATCCCTCCTATAACCCCACCTGTTTTGTTTGGTTGTTGTCAGTGACTCTTTGTTCCCCCTTCTGTTTGAGCGACATTATTTGGTTTTCTTGCTGGGTAACGTAACAGTTACGTTAACTGACTGATATTATTATGAAACGTAAAAGATCTCCTAAACCTGTGTTAATCTCAGACCTTATTTCTGGTGTTTATCCCAAAATCCTATTCTTTCCCCATTTATTTTCCCCATAGGAATGGCTGAACGAACCAGAAGTAACTCATTAACGTTTTTTAGGACTAAAAGATGGTGAGATCTATTAATCACAGGGGAATTTCGTCACCAAGAAAATGGAAATTAGAATAGAATTGAAAATAGAATATCATTCATGTCAAAATAGTTTGTGCACCGAGCAACCTACTGTTCAGATATTCCATTACACAGAATCATTCTCATTCCCACTGAAATGCACTGCTGTGAGCAACTGCTTGTGTTTTCATTCCATTTTCAGGACTCCAGAATTGCTTTGTGTATAATGTCACCCTTTGTTCCAGCACATAATGATCTACAGTTCTAATTGCATACAGTGAAACTACTGTTTCTTCCTCTCAGAAGTTTTGTTGTCAGCAGCTGAAAGTAAACAGTGAAAAGAAATGTGCTTAAATAAGGGCCTTCAGAAAGAATTCACATGTTTGTGTAATAGCCTGAATTTAAAATGGATGAACTTTAAATTGTGTGGCCTACACACAATACCCCATAATGTCAAAGTGGAATTATGTTTTTACAAATTAATTAAAAATTAAAAGCTCAAATGTCTTGAGTCAATAAGTATTCAACCCATTGGTTATGGCAAGCCTAAATATGTTCAGGAGTAAAAATGTGTTTAACAAGTCACATAATACGTTTTATGGACTCTGTGTGCAATAATAGTGTTTAACATAATTTCGGAATGGCTCCCTCATCTCTGTACCCCATACAGTACATAGAATTATCTGTAAGGTTCCTCAGTCGAGCAGTGAATTTCAAACACTGATTCAACCACAAAGAACAGGGAGGTATTCCAATGTCTCACAAGGAAGGGCACCTATTGGTAGATGGGTAAACATGAATAATTTGACATTTTAATATCTTTTGAGCATGGTGAAGTTATTAATTACACTTTGGATGGTGTATCAATACACCCAGTTACTACAAAGATATTAACTAAGCTGCCTGGCATCCAGGACCTCTACACCAGAGGAAGGCCCTAAAAATTGTCAAAGACCCCAGCCACCCCAGTCATAGACTGTTCTCTCTACTACCGCATGGCAAGCGGTAACAGAGTGCCAATTCTAGGACAACAAGGCTTCTCAACAGTTTTAACCCCCAAGCCATAAGACTCCTGAACAGGTAATCAAATGTCTACCCGAACTATTTTCATTGTGTACCCCCCCAACCCCTCTTTTACACTGCTGCTACTCTCTGTTTATCACATATGCATAGTAACTTTAACTATTTAACTATAACCGGGCTATCTGCATTGTGTCCTGCCACCCACCACCCGCCAACCCCTCTTTTACGCTACAGCTACTCTCTGTTCATCATATATGCATAGTCACTTTAACCATATCTACAGGTACATACTACCTCAATCAGCCCGACTAACCGGTGTCTGTATGTAGCCTCGCTACTTTTATAGCCTCGCTACTGTATATAGCCTCGCTACTGTTTTTTCACTGTCGTTTTTATTTCTTTACTTACCTATTATTCACCTAATACCTTTTTTGCACTTTTGGTTAGAGCCTGTATGTCACGACTTCCGCCGAAGTCAGTCCCTCTCCTTGTTCGGGCGGCGTTCGGCGGTCGACGTCACCTGCCTTCTAGCCACCGCCGATCCACTTTTCATTTTCCATTTGTTTTGTCTTTGTTATACACACCTGATTTCAATCCCACAATTACTTGTTCCTTATTTAACCCTCTGTTCCCCCATGTTTTTTTGTGAGTGATTGTTTATTGTATTTTTGGTCTGTCATGGTGGGCGTGTATTTGTTACTTTGTATATTTGACATTTTGAGTAAAAGTACGTTAATTACTCATATCTGCTGTCCTGTGCCTGACTCTCTACACCAGCTACACATAGGACCCATTACACTGTAAGTAAGCATTTAACTGTAAGGTCTACACCTGTTGTATTCGGCGCACTTAACAAATACACTTTGATTTGATTTGATTTGAACTCCGTTGCTGGAGACGAAGGCAACCAATCAGGGATTTCACCATGAGGCAAATTGGTACTTTAATAAAACAGTTAGAGTTTAACGTTTCATAGGAAACTGAACATGGATCAACAACATTGTAGTTACTCCATAACTCTAACCTAAATGACAGAGTGAAAAGAAAGAAGCCTGTATAGAATAAACATATTCCAAAACATGCATCATGTTTGCGATAAGGCACTAAAGTAAATCTGCAAAAAATGTGGCAAAGAAATCAGCTTTATGTCCTGAAAACAAAGCGTTAAGTTTGGGGCTGCATCATGTTATGGGTATGCTTGTTATCAGCAAGGAGTAGGTCGTTTTTTGTTGATAAAAACAAACAGAATCGAGCTACGCACAGGCAAAATCCTAGAGGAAAACCTGCTTCAGTTTGCTTTCCAACAGACACTGGGAGACAAATGTACCTTTCAGCAGGACAATAACCTAAAACACAAGGCCAAATATACAATTGAGTTGCTAACTAAGATTACATTAAATGTTCCTTACTGGCCTAGTTACAGTTTAGACTTAAATCGGCTTGAAAATCTATGGCAAGACTTGAAAATGGCTGTCTAGCAATGATCAACAACCAACTTGACAGAGGTTGAATTTAAAAAAAAATGATGTGCAAATATTGTACAATCCAGGAGTGCAAAGCTCTTAGAGACTTACCCCGAAAGACTGCCAGCTGTAATTGCTGCCAAAGGTGATTCTAACATGTATTGACTCAGGGGTATGAATACTTATGTCAATTAGATATTTCTGAATTGCATTTTCCCAAAAAATTTAAAAAATAAAGGTGAAAAAAATTCTATAAACTTGTTTTCACTTTGTCATTTAGGGGTATTGTTTGTAGATGGGTGAGACACTACTTCATCCATTTTGAATTCAGTCTGTAACACAACCAAATGTGGAATAAGTCAAGGGGTATGAATACTTTCTGAAGCCACTGTGTAATACACATAGAATATTATGTATTCTCTAAATAGGATTCTAAATAGGAAAATTTGAATAAAGATAATGAAATGTTTCACGTCAGCACTCCACTACCACATACATTAAACTGTATACAGTGCCTTGAAAAAGTATTTGCCCCCTTTCTGATTTTCTCTATTTTTCCATATTTTTTACATTGCATCTTATCAGATCTTCAACCAAAACCTAATATTATATAAAGGGAACCTGAGTTTACAAATAACAAAACAAATTGATACTTATTTTATTTAATTAACAAAGCTATGCAACACCCAATTCCTCTGTGTGAAAAAGTAATTGTCCCCTTACACTTAATGCTTAATGCTAAATTGTAATTATTTCACCTCTATTGCCTTGTTATTGCCTACCTCCCTACTCTTCTGCATTTGCACACACTGTACATAGATTTAAAAAATATATATATGTTGTGTTATTGACTGTATGTTTGTTTATGTGTAACTCTATGTTGTTGTTTTTGTCGCACTGCTTTGATTTATCTTGGTCAAGTCGCAGTTGTAAATTATAAACTTGTTCTCAACTGGCCTACCTGGTTAAATAAAGGTGAAATAACAAAATGTAAATAAAAAAACACTCAATAACTGGTTGTGTGTAACCAAATGACTGCAACCAAATGCTGCCTGTAGTCGTTGATCAGTCTTGCATAATGTCTGGCATAATTTTCTATATAAAATAAATGAAATAAGTATGTAATTGCTGTTATTTGTTCACTAAGGTTTCCTTTATCTAATATTAGGTTTGGGTCGAAGATCTGATACCATTCATTATTAAAAAAAAATATTCAAAAGTAGAGAAAGTCAGAAAGGGGGCAAGTACATTTTCACTGCACTGTATATAGCTTAATGTATGTGAATTTGAGTGATGCCCTGAAACAGTAGAGCAAATTAGAAAGGGTGCAAATACTTTTTCATAGCACTGTACACCAAAAAACAGTCTCAAACTTCTTCTTTTTTTGTAAATGTGTACACATATAGTCCTATGGTTGTGTTGAAGTGCAATGTGGCTTAAGGGTTCAAACTGACACAAAGCTATGTCTATCCCATGCTGAATTCATGTTCATTAAATTTAAAAACACAATCATTGTTGCCCAGAAACCCAATTCGTTGTTGTACTGCTCCACTGAATTTCCTAATTGTAATTATTTCCGCTACTGTTTGGTCGTCATTCATGTCTTTGTGGGCATTTAGCCTGTCTAGCCACTGGGTGATTAAACATTCTAGATTCCCATCTTTTGGGGGGGTGGGCCGGTACATTTAATCAAGTATTTTGTTATGGTCATTGTCGTTTCAGTTTGGTCATTCATAGCATTGTCCACTTGCCCTCAGACCCTCAAAAAACGTTATACACCTGCACCATTGAGAGCATCTTGACTGGCTGCATCACTGCTTGGTATGGCATCTGCTTGGCATCTGACCACAAGGCGCTACAAAGGGTAATGAGTACGTCCCAGTACATCAATGGGGCCGAGCTCCCTGCCATCCAGGACCTCTATACCAGGCCGTGTCAGAGGAAGGCCCTAAAAATTGTCAAAGACTCCATCCACCCAAGTCAGACTGTTCTCTCTGCTACCGCTCCTACCCCCAAGCCATAAGACTACTAAACAGCTACCCAAACTATCTGCATTGACCCTCTTTGCACTAAATCATTTGACTCATCACTTACACTGCTACTTCTGCTTATTATCTATCCTGTTGCCTAGTCACTTTACCCCTACCTACAGTACCAGTCAAAAGTTTGGAAAGACATACTCATTCAAGGGTTTTTCTTTTATGTTCACTATTTTCTACATTGTAGAATAATAGTGAAGACATCAAAACTATGAAATTACACATATGGAATCATGTAGTAACCAAAAAAGTGTTCAACAAATATTTTTGTTGTTGCTTAATATAGATTATTCAAAGTATCCACCCTTTGCCTTGATGACAGCTTAGCACACGTTGGCAGTTTGGGACATGATTCCATATGTGTTATTTCATAGTTTTGATGTCTTCACTATTATTCAACAATGTAGAAAATAGTAAAAATAAAGAAAAACCCTTGAATGAGTAGGTGTGTCCAAACTTTTGACTGCTACTGTATATGTACATGTCTCCCTCACTTACCTCGTACCCCTGCACATCGACTCTGTACTGTCCCCTTGTGTATATAGTATAAATATATCATTCGTTATTGTGCATTTATTCTTTGTGTTGTAATTTGTTTCTATATTTTTCTCTCTGTATTGTTGGGAAGAGGCCCGTATGTAAACATTTCACTGTTAGTCTACACCTGTTGTTTACGAAGCATGTGACGAATCCAACTTGATATGATTTTGATTTGTTCTTCTTGAGCCCCTTTAGAATCTGACCTTGCATCATGCCTTTGTGCCTTTGTGTCCCCTGAGCAAGGCAGTTAACCCCAACAACAATTGCTCCCCGGGAGCCGATGACGTTAATTAGGGCAGCCCCCCGCACTTCTCTGATGGGGTTAAATGCAGAAGACACATTTCGGTTGAATGCATTCAGTTGTGCAACTCACTAGGTATCCCCTTTCCCTTTCCCTTCAGGCAGTGTTTCGCTCACTCCACAAGTATTCATTGGAAACAGTGTGTGTGTTGAGTTTAATACCACACACTCAACTAGCTCTCCTCCCTGCTCAGGCTGAGTACAAGTTTTCCCTGTATTTTACTTAACAATATTCTTTTGATAAAGTAATACATTAATTTGCTTAATTTCACTTAAACTGATTAGCTAGATACCTGTCTGTTTGTTTCATGTAAACAATTAGCCCAACAAAAATGACCTAATTAACTGTTATTATTTTCACAAAACAGCAGATCCCCTTGCCCTGTTATTTTACAAATAGTAATTAGCATAATATGATACAAAATCATTTGAATTAGGAATAAGTGGTTAGACCGGGATGCAGGGCCTTGTGCGGGGTGAAGCACTTATCTCAACATCTTGTTAGCTCACCTGAGTGGATAGAATAACAGATCAGAACAAATGAACAAATCTGTTCCCTGCTCTTTTACCCAGTGTTAAATTTCCACCCAAAATAGCAGCATCAGTTTTCTGCAAAAAAAATGTGTCACAATTCACCTTCACTTTGGTGAGGTGAACAACTCCAGTGGGACTGTGCAACAGACAATTTGGCACAAGCAGGGGGGAGGGAGGCTGACTAGTGTTTTTCATATCGATGTGAAGTTGTTGAATAATGTATTGGCAACACCGCAAGAGTTTTTTGTCTTGCATCTGATGCAGACTGGTTGAATGCTCGATATGCTGCATGTCATGGTGTTGTGGTTTATAAACACTTGGGGTGTGCATTGGAATAGGTGCACCATAAATTGCCAATTGAACCACTTGCACTGCTATATTGAAGCTGATATCAGTGATTCAAAGCATATTATTGTGGCCTTGTGTAAGCCTATGTTGTTACTTTAAACGCTGTGGTAGTGTACTATAGATCAAACAGCTCAGTGCAGGGCTCACATAGACAACTGCACCTGGAAGGTCATGTCACGCCCTGACCGTAGAGAGCTGTTTATGTCTCTATTTTGGTTTGGTCAGGCTGTGATTTGGGTGGGCATTCTATGTTCATTTTCTATGTTTTGTATTTCTTTGTGTTTGGCCGAGTGTGGTTCTCAATCAGAGGCAGCTGTCTATCGTTGTCTCTGATTAAGAACCATACTTACATGGAACCCAAACCGGCTGCACGCGTGTGCCATCATGCGCTATCATGCATAAATGTATTTTTCCCCCCCACACCACGACACGCAGGTTAATATATCAAAACAATCTCTGAACCAATGACATTAATTTGGGGACAGGTCGAAAAGCATTAAACATGTATGGCAATTTAGCTAGTTAGCTTGCACCTGCTAGCTAACGTTAATTTGTCCTATTTAGCTAGCTTGCTGTTGCTAGCTAATTTGTCCTGGGATATAAACATTGAGTTGTTATTTTACCTGAAATGCACACTCCGACAATTAATACACACATAAAACGGCCAAACGAATCGTTTCTAGTCATCTCTCCTCCTTCCAGGCTTTTTCATCGTTTAATTTATATGGTGATCGCATCTAACTGCTAACTGCATCTAACTGTGATCGCATCTAAACTTTCATTGTATTACCACGACTACCGGCAAAACAGTCTTTCATTCACCCACGTGGATATAACCAATGAGGAGATGGGAGAGGCAGGACTTGCAGCGCAATCTGCGTCAGAAATAGGAATGAGTTCTATTTTAGCCCTTGGCATTGCAGACGCTCATTGGCACGCGCGAGCAGTGTGGGTACAATAATTGAATAACAAGGATTTCTAAATTTATTTTGCGACGCTCGCGCACGCGACGTGTCCGATCTGGTCAGCATGTTAGGTAGCTTTTTCCCACATGGTTTTTGTGGGTAGCTTTTTTCTGTTTTGTGTTTCTGCACCTGACAGAACTGTTCATTGTCGTTTTGCTCTTTGTTATTTTGTTCAAGTGTTTTGAAAATAAATCATGAACACTTACCACGCTGCGCTTTGGTCCGATTCTTCCTCTTCAGATGACGACACCCGTGACAGGACATTCTGAATCTTAAGCTAAACTGACCAGAGTTTTTGGACTCAGCACGCAACCCTGGAGCAGTGGCCCACACCTGACAGACTGAGAAAATGTAATGCCTAAAGGGACCAAGCTGCGTCGAGGGCAGAGGTTTCAATCAGAACAGTTGACTTCCTCCTGACCTCACTCAAACGTCTACAGCTGCCTTGGGCAGACTGTCTGTCCCCTTTGCAGTAATATGCAATCTATGTGAACAGCAAGCCTTTAGAATTGGAGTGATGGGAATTCTTCAGATTTTTTTATTGTATTCCATAAAATTTGTTGCAGTTTTAGTAATATATAGAATGTCTGCTACATTTTTTATAACTTACAGACAAGCAGATTGTAAGTCCCAGCTCAGGCTTTTTAACTATAAAACTATACGTGTATATTAACAATTCTCAAACAATAACGAAAAAAAGCTATGTAGTAGAAAACTAGCTGCATGTTTAGAACAAAACACAACTCCCATGTAGCCGACAGTGTATCAAGCACATCTCCCTTTGACAACCTTCCCTCTGAAGCAAGCTGAGCCAATAGCTCTCTGATTTGGTTCAAGAAACGTATGGAATCTCAGGTCATTGATGCACCACAATACCATGTTTGCTTGTTGAGATAAATTCTAGGTGTTTTATTTGTCTCGGGGACTGGCAGGTAGGTTATGCTCATTTGTTTTGTAGATTGAGAGCTTTTGGGGTTTGAGTCATTTATAAACTGTATTATGTGAGAGAATAGAACAACCCCTGACAATTAAATCTGAACAGCCTGTAGATGCTCCTCCCTGGGAGAGCGTTTTGCACAGGTTTGACCTGTCCTTCCAGAAAATGGGACCGCCTTAACCATCTACAAGCGTTTATTAAAAAGCGGAGGAAATGGACTGGGGTGCCATATGGAGTAGACTGCCTGACAGCGGGATCCTAGAGCCCTGGCACATCGCTCCACTGCCTTCGTATGTCACAGTAGAGACTGGGTCATCCGGGATGACATGGTATCTGTCTGTAGTCAGGAAGTAGTGGGCCTCGCTGGGCCAATGGAACGTTGTGCGGCAAATCACAATCACATTCATTTTCTGGGTCAGAACCAAAATAAAACAATCTTCTACTTTTGGACTGTGTGTGCTTTTAGTTTCCATACGGTGTGATATTGTATTATAACATTTCAAAGGAATTATTTAGATTTTTAAAATTAATTCAGCTGTATGTTCTCTATTTGCAGTCTTCTCTTTAGACATATCTAGAAAATAAACTCTACGAAGTGTTACTCATTATGATTCCGGTTTGGAATAAGGTCGATAGCAGACAACTTATTTGATGCATTAAGGGAAAGCCATTACTCATTATTCAGACAGTCTGGGTCAAACCAACCCCTTCCTCATGTTTTGCTTTACAATTCACAATTATTCTGACTGTTTATGGACGTCTAATGAGAAGGCTTTAAGTGAGTGGGAAGGAAAAGGCAGTTGGAACGAACATCCTCAACACAAGAGAATGATGAACTCCCAGCTATGAATGCAGACTTTCTAAGACTTTATCTCAGCCTCTTTTCGCTCTATAGTTAACACACCACAAGCATCATCACCCATCATTAGTGAGACCTGTTGCCTGGGAGCAGTGGTGTAATGTACTTAAGTAAAAATACTTTAAAGTACTACTTTTACTCAAGTATGACAATTGGGTACTTTTTCCACCCCTGCCTGGGAGCAGAGTGGCTTCAGAGGAGAAAAATCCAAGCCCTTAAGATGCCAGGCGCGGAAGATAACAGAGCTCTGAAATCACACATGCAGAGATACGAGCAAAATAGGCCCACAATAAACAGGCATATGCTGCCCATTCATTACACAGGGTAGTAAAAATGCTAATCAAACGTTCTGCTGTACACAATGAATACAGAACGGGAGAATATATTTGCATAAAAACACTGCAAAACAAGCTGGAACTGAAAAATAGTGGAACCTGATGACTGATGTGTGAAGTCATTTACATAAATATCCTCTTTGTGGATCTGTTTTAAACATTTTGGGTGGTAGTGATAAAAAGCCATTTAGATGGAACACTCCATCTGGAGAAGTTGAAGATATTTTTCTGATTTACTTAATCTCTTTTCAGAATAGAAAATATGTTTCCTCAACTTCCCTAAGATGCCTAATATACTGTATCATCTGAAGTGTGTAAAAAAAAAAAAGTGTTGAGTTCTGTGCATGGCCCTAAGATTAAGGATAAAAAAAAGAACATTCCACCTACCCTATGATGTTCTTAAGTGCTGTGCTGCACCAAACCAATTTTGCATCAAAGAAGCAAAAGATGAAAAGAATTCAAAGGGACAATATCATTTTTTTCATTATGGAATCTAATGCAGCAATATTTTCATTATGGCTGTGTTCGTCTAAGTTCTGAATTTTTTTCCACTGGAATACACTTCTGCCAGCACAGATTTTTTTTATGATGCACTTACTGGTATGTGGCTTGAAGAAAAGATTACTCTGGCTGTGTCCTCTTACTGTCTATTTCATTTTAGAGTCCTGGAAGTGGTGTATAAACGACTTGGAGCCATCTGTGTGCATTTCACAAAAAGATGTGTATTTCACAAGCTACCGTATAGTTGTTGCAAGTGTACTTGAATGAGAAAGTACAGTTTCATTATTTATCTTCCTAATGCTAATCATAGTTGACTGATGATGATGATGATGCCATCTAGGCAGAACCCAATTATGACTTTAGTGTAGTGTTCTGCAGTGGCATGTATTCATTGATGCCAAGGGAAGGCAGCACAAAAATAAAAAACATAAAATAAGGTATCTTTCGTATCTGCCTTCATAATTTTCCTTCAATTCACAAGAGGCTGAATGTATCTCACCGGAGAAAGCATCCGAGCGAGCGAAACAGTGCCCCTCTGTTAGCCATCTATCTGATGCTGTCTGGTCAAAAAGAGCTAAACTAAGGGAGCTCAACTGTTAATGGTCCTGGCGAACCAAAATAAAGGAAAGCCAGTTTGGATATGGCTTCAATTCAATCACATCACATCGAGAGCTAAATGTAATTGACAGAAACAACTTGAATTGTTGCATCTCGTTGTTTTCTTGTTCTCCGGTGGCTAGCTAGCTAGCTAGCTAAAATTAGCCACGGGTGGAGAGAGGGATTTAAACTTGTGGTTTTACTTAATTCTCAGTACTGGCCAATGATTTTAATGGAAATTCTGATCCAAACATACATTTATACATTGTGCCCTTGGCCTGAGAGGACGGAAGTTGACTATGTAGCTACAGTTGAAGTTGGAAGTTTACATACACTGAGGTTGGAGTCATTAAAACTCATTTTTCAACCACTCCACAAATTTCTTGTTAACAAACTATAGTTTTGGCAAGTCGGTTAGGACATCTACTTTGTGCATGACACAAGTAGTTTTTCCAACAATTGTTTACAGACAGATTATTTCACTTATAATTCACTATATCACAATTCCAGTGGGTCAGAAGTTTACATACACTAAGTTGCCTGTGCCTTTAAACAGCTTGGAAAATTCCAGAAAATTATGTCATGGCTTTAGAAGCTTCTGATAGGCTAATTGACATCATTGGAGTCAATTGGAGGTGTACCTGTGGATGTATTTCAAGGCCTACCTTCAAATTCAGTGCCTCTTTGCTTGACATCATGGGAAAATCAAAAGAAATCAGCCAAGACCTAAGAAAAAAGATTGTAGACCTCCACAAGTCTGGCTCATCCTTGGGAACAATTTCCAAATGCCTGAAGGTACCACATTCATCTGAAACAAACAATAGTACGCAAGTATAAACACCATGGGACCACGCAGGCGTCATACCGCTTAGGAAGGTGACGCATTCTGTCTCCTAGAGATGAACGTACTTTGGTGCAAAAAGTGCAAATCAATCCCTTTACATCAGCAAAGGATCTTGTGAAGATGCTGGAGGAAACAGTTACAAAAGTATCTATATCCACAGTAAAACGAGTCCTATATCGACATTACCTGAAAGGCCGCTCAGCAAGGAAGAAGCCACTGCTCCAAAACCACCATAATTAAGCCAGACTAAAGTTTGCAACTGCTCATGAGGACAATTATTGTACTTTTTGGAGAAATGTCTTCTGGTCTGATGAAACAAAAATAGAACTGTTTGGCCATAATGACCATTGTTAAGTTTGGAGGAAAAAGGGGGAGGCTTGCAAGCCGAAGAACACCATCCCAACCGTGAAGCGCGGGGGTGGCAGCATCATGTTGTGGGGGTGCTTTGCTGCAGGAGGGGCTGGTGCACTTCACAAAATAGATGGCATCATGAGGCAGGAAAATTATGTGGATATATTGAAGCAACATCTCAAGACATCAGTCAGGAAGTTAAAGCTTGGTCGCAAATGGGTCTTCCAAATGGACATTGACCCCAAGCATACTTCCAAAGTTGTGGCAAAATGGCTTAAGCACAACAAAGTCAAGGTATTGGAGTGGCCATCACAAAGTCCTGACCTCAATCCCATAGAAAATCTGTGGGCAGAACTGAAAAAGTGTGTGCGAGCCAGGAGGCCTAGAAACCTGACTCAGTTACACCAGCTCTGTCATGAGGAATGGGCCAAAATTCACCCAACTTATTGTGGGAAGCTTGTGGAAGGCTACCCGAAACGTTTGACCCATGTTAAACAATTTAAAGGCAATTCTACCAAATACTAATTGAGTGTATGTAAACTTCGGACCCACTGGGCATGTGACGAAATAAATAAAGCTGAAATAAATCATTCTCTCTACTATTATTCTGACATTTCACATTCTTAAAATAAACTGGTGATCCTAACTGACCTAAGACAGGGAATTTTTATTCGGATTAAATGTCAGGAATTGTGAAAAACTGAGTTTAAATGTATTTGGCTAAGGTGTATGTAAACTTCCCACTTCCACTGTATCACGGTGGCAAGGCATATGAACTAACAGGTTAAAGAGCAAACAATACAATTATCACAACACAGGTTGTAATAGAACTTTTTTTTCTGTTATCCCCAGTGAGTTTTACCCATGCAATGCTACTGGAGTACTGAAAGCAATAGTTTCCATATCCATTCTCAATAGCCTGTTAGTTGTGAGGTGCTAATAACAAAAACATTGACATTTCTCCAATCAATTATTTTTTTTCTTCACAGTGGGCTATGTTGTTAAATATTCTATATTGCAAAGATAAGCCTGTCTGACTCAGACACTATTGCTGCTGCCAACAGCCATTAAACATAGCTGACTCCAAGGCCTATTTGTCTAACTTGTGTTTGCAGTAGGCAGTATCATTTGCCTAATGAGTTGCAGATTGCCAATTGTCAGTTGCAGTTCAAATAGTCCATGAAGAAGGCCATTAGTATTGATTTAGACATTTAGATAGATCATTTTATCTAACAAACTACTAATAAATCATGCATTAGTTGATGCACCTTTTGAAATGAAAATGCAATTTCAGAAATTGTTTCTGTAATGTAGTTTGATTTGATTACATCCAGCGCTGCTGCAACTCTCCCGTACAGATAGGGCTCGTGGATTACTGTTGTTAACAAGTCATATTACTACCTAGAGCAAGGATAACAATAGCTGCATACCCGGAGACTACTCTCAAAGGGATATTATTATATTTTCATAATTTGGGTGCATTTAAAAAGGCAACAAATAGGATACGTAAGGTATTCATGTAAGATTTTCCATAATGTGTGACGGGAATGTTATTTCAGAGTTAGAAAGGATCTACTGTTCTGTGCCAGCTTTATCAAAAGTGTTGTCTAAATCGGGTCCCAGAAGAGAATTCATAGAAGAGTGCACACATTGTTCAGCTCCCAGTTCCACAATAAAAGAGAACTTGACAGGGGACTCCAGGCCAACCAAAACATGGATAACAAATGAGTGCATCATTCGTATTGGCTTGGGCTAAATTACTTTCTAGAGTCTGTGCAGCAGGCTCTATGGCATAGAGTAATGAGCTATGCTACTTTATGTGTACGGCTTGGACTGTGGGTACTGCGTCAGGCTTATCCTCTTAAAAAATGAATTTAATGAATTGCAATGCAGAGAAACCAACAGAATATCAAAAACACAAATTGCACCAAACATCTCTCCAAACTGAGCGTCTTGTTAGGTAGTGTCAGACCAAGGCCTCTTTGTCGTGCTCTGAAAGTGACGGAGAGAGAAAGAAGATAGAGGGGAGGGATCAGTCAGAGCTCTTTGTGAGGCCAGTCATGTCTTGACTCCTCGCTCCTCGACACAGCTGACCCAAACATAGTAATCTGGGATTAAGCTCCAGACCATGTAGAACAGGCCGTGTCAATCAGGACTGCACCTCCTACATGACTGTTGGTCATGAGTGGAGGAGGTGGAGGAGTCATGCTAAAGTGGGGATAATCCCTGAAACAGTTATGGTACCACAGGGCCAAGCCCAGGTCCTTCAACTCTAATGGGATAGGGAAAAGCACTGAAAAGCAAATGGGGAGGAGATAAACTGAGCGGAGCGCCCTCTTCAACAAGCCAAATTCATTAGCCTCGCCTTTTTATTCCGCAGACAGTGAAACATGATAATTCTCTTATCATTCTATTATTTCTGCAGCTTTTAGCTTCTCTTTGTCCTCCTGATATAATGGAGTTCATGTCATCACTCTGCATTGACAGCAGTGGAGGCTGCTGAGGGGAGGACGGCTAATAATATTGTCTGGAACGGAGCGAATGGAATGGCATCAAACACATGGAAACCATGTTTGATGTATTTGATACAATTCCACTGATTTCACTCCAGCCATTACCACAAGCCCGTCCTCCCCAATTAAGGTGCCACCAACCTCCTGTGATTCACACTGAATCAGAGTCTATGGTTGGCCGCTCATGCTGTTTTTGTCCCTTTCTATTCTTCAACTTACATCCTTGATAACTCTGGTCTATCATTAAGGAGGCAACCAGCATTATTGAGTATAGACCTGTTACACAACAGAGTCGAGCACAATGCAGTCGGACATCTCTGAATACCTCGCAATTAGGGGTATTGTGTATATATATATATATATATATACACTGAGTGAACAAAACATTAAGGACACCTTCCTAATACTGAGTTGAACGCCCCGTTCAAAGGCAGTTAAATCTTTCACCCTTAGAATGGCACACATACAGAATCCACCTCAACTGTTTCAAGGCTTAACAATCCTTTAACCTGCTGCCTCCCCTTCATCTGACTGAAGTGGATTTAACAAGTGACATCAATAAGGGATCATAGCTTTCACCTGATGAGTCCATGTCCTGGAAAGAGAAGACGTCCTTAATGTTTTGTACACTTTTAACGGGATATGGTAGTATGCATGAGGTGCACGGTTTGTATCAAAAACTGCAACGCTACTGGGTTTTTCACGCTCAACAGTTTCCCGTGTGTATCAAGAATTGTCCCACCACCCAAAGGGACATCCAGCCAACTTGACACAACTGTGGTAAGCATTGGAGTCAACATGGGCCAGCATCCCTGTGGAATGCTTTCAACCCTTTGTAGAGTCCATGCCCTGACGAATTGAGAATGTTTGGAGGGCAAAGGGGGTGCAATTCAATATCAGTATGTTTCTAATGTTTGGTATACTCAGTGTATAAAATATTGCTAGCAGCCACAGAACAAATTTTAAATGACATACCTACTGTAGAAAAGAGGAGAATATCTTTCTAATAACTTTATTTCTCAACTACTAACATTGAGCCAATTACACTCACTGGAGCCAATTACACTCACTGGAGCCAATTACACTCACTGGAGCCAATTACACTCACTGGAGCCAATAACACCATCCGCCAAAAAAAAACATCCACCAAATCTATTCACTTTAAAAAATTGATTACTTCTCCTTGCCATTATCATTCACCCGATAAGACAAGACGTGAAAATTTGCTAACGTATGATGAGGGTTGCTGGGTCTCCGATTTGTCTGGGAGGGGGTCCCTGGACAAGAAAAGGTTGAAGACCCCCTCTGCTCTAAATAAGGCATTGAATGGTGGTGGTGATGCCCAGAGGATGCTTGATCACACGATGTGCACTGCAATGCCATTGTGAATGATTTGAGCTCTTAGTATTTATCTCATTTATCTCATAGACAACAATGTGTTACTGCGAAGATCTTACATGTACTATCTTACTGCGAAGATCAAACATGTTGCAGTCCCCCAGTTAGGAGTATGGGGATTGTTGCCCACAGGAAATGGGTTATCATGATGTCTGACCAATTGAAGTGAACCAAACACCAGTTGGTGGACTAACATTTTGCCTTAAGGCGTTTTCCATGGTCATTTATGGCACTGTTAGTAAATTGTGCACTATTAGTCCCTAACTTTAATGACGAATTCATGAAAATGCTATTGGGCTTGGAGAGAGAGAGTAGTGCAAAACGCTGCCAGATTTTAGACTATGACCCGTGCTAGATCATTTGTGTATCCTGGCAGCCTTATCACATAATTGATGCCATGTATTTGTTGATTGTTTCTTTCTTTGGGGGGGGGGGGGGGCTGAATTTAAGCCGCCAGAACATTGCTGAGAAAATCTGAGAAAAATGTTCACCTAGATGATTGATATGGGATTGAGGGCCACAGGAGCTGGAGCATTGCCTAAATGCAAGTGAGTGTTTTTCTCTTGGTGCCAGCTTGGTGCCAAGCCATTAATAAACCCAGAAAATGATGATAGCTGCTGTATTGATTTCAGTTGCATGCCCTCCGTTCAACTAGCCCTCACTTTAACACTTTGCCTCAGTAAACACAAACTTTAAAATGATCGCCGGTGTTTTTCAAATATTTTGACAAGAGCAAAGTGTAAGGTCTTGAAGATTGACGGTATTCTTTGAGGTATTCATCCTACAGTAGGGTCTTGTTTGACCACTCATTGACTAATACAGACCTTCCTGCAAATTTACCTTTGGTTCTTTTCACTAGCAAGATAGTACCCTTATCTACCCAATATTTCCTTATAGGACAGTTCACTGATCATTTCTCTAATCACTCCTCCTAGCTTCCCATCTTTGCTATGGTAACGTCCTGCCAAAATCGATTCCAAAGTGCCAAGTCGCACAATGTTAGATGACTCTGAAAGTTAGAACTTTTTCTGTTTCTGCAACTTTCAACTCTCTCATTTAGCAACCCCTCTCCCTGTCCTTTTGTAGAAGGTTCTGTTCGGCACATTGTCACTGGTAAGGGGAATTACACGCCCTGAGTCAAAGTGACATTATGTCAGAATTGTACCCTGTGATTCCTGCCAGACTCAATCACTCTTGCCACGCGCCTCATTCAAAATTAAACTGGAAACACTCTTGCAGAGCCTCCATAACTTAAAGACTCCAGCATAATGTGTCCAATAACACTTAAATACTTGAACTCCAGCCAAGCCAGGCGTTCAGATGAATTTTGCAGAGAAAGTTACATACCTTTCTAGCCACTTGCTACTTCTTCGACGGAATTTTGATATTGGCAAAGAGAACAGGAGAAATGCGCTCAACTTTTAAACAGCAACAAACAAATTCATGTTAATTTTCCCCTCTTGCCACTAAAATATCTGAAATAGCTACGCCGGTATCTCTTTCTGTACCGGCAGAAAGCACAACATTTTATAATGCTGCAACAGACTCCTGCTGCTTGTCTAGGAGACTGATAGATAGCAACACATTGTCATGAAGCAGCGAGAGGTCCACTGTTTATGTGAATCTGTTGTAGCTGAAACAGTCCCACATAAAAAAACGAGACTGTGATGCGTAAAGCCAAAGGGGCACAATCAGAAATGCCTGGGTGCCAAGTTGGCTGCATCTCCTCACAGCTAGCCTAACAGAAGGATGATGATGATAGCTGGGAAAGAAACAGGAAAGTATTCCATCAACACATTGTTGAATGCTTAGCATCTTGTTTGATCCTGTTTTGAGGAAAAAGTAAACAATCTACCATGACTGCTTTTGTTGTGATGCTGAAATCCATCAATTTCTAATCCATCAACAGTGAATAGAATACTGCATATGTAAAAATAATTAGGCTTTTCTTGCAGGTTCATCATTTTCACAATTGTTTAGAATTAGAGTGCAGGGTTCTTCCAATGAAGGTGAAAGTGGGAATCCTTAAAGACAGATCTAAACTAAAGCTGTTTATTTCTCTACCCCTCATTCAATCAATCCTCACTGTTGAGCCCCGAGTTCAAACGTCAGCCCGACCTCATCAGCACTAATAGGCCAATCGCAATACTATTTGTATCTCAGTGTGCAACCTATTACCTTATGGAAATCTTATTCATGAAGCAGCATTAAATCTGACTGTTTTTTTCCTTCCAAATCCAGTTTCCGTAATTAAGGTTTGAGTGATTTCTTATAGCTGTGTTGGAAGATTGCTCATCCACCAAGTTGTTTTGTGGCACCAGGCTACAATCTATCCTATGTGTCACATGTGACAGCAGCCTGTCTACCACGTCTCCCTCTCGTCTCCTTGCTGGCTCCCCCGTCTCCACCAGTCTCCCCGCTGCCCCCCCTCCCCCGCTGTCTCCCCCGTCTCCCCATGTCCCTCTTCCATGCTATTTCCAAATTGACCCTTCAAGGTCCTCATGCAGAAACAAAATTACATTTGTGCCCCATTACAAGAAGCCTGGGGATTTTGAAAATAGTTGGAAATGTCTGACAGTGGTGAACACTGCAGAATAATTATTATGTAAATTTGCCAAGCGGTCGGGTTCCCATTGTTGCGAGGGGCCAAGGACTCACATCAGGGTCTCTTAGTGAAGGTGTGAGCCATTTGCTTGTGACAATACCGCTGTTGATTCACTTCTCTCCAGATAGGCTACTGGGGACACTGATTCATGTGCTCAACCATAATGGGTTTCAGGTGTTCAACCATAATGGGTTTCAGGTGTTCAACCATAATGGGCTTCAGGTGTTCAACCATAATGGGCTTCAGGTGTTCAACCATAATGGGCTTCAGGTGTTCAACCATAATGGGCTTCAGGTGTTCAACCATAATGGGCTTCAGGTGTTCAACCATAATGGGCTTCAGGTGTTCAACCATAATGGGTTTCAGGTGTTCAACCATAATGGGCTTCAGGTGTTCAACCATAATGGGCTTCAGGTGTTCAACCATAATGGGCTTCAGGTGTTCAACCATAATGGGCTTCAGGTGTTCAACCATAATGGGCTTCAGGTGTTCAACCATAATGGGCTTCAGGTGTTCAACCATAATGGGCTTCAGGTGTTCAACCATAATGGGTTTCAGGTGTTCAACCATAATGGGCTTCAGGTGTTCAACCATAATGGGCTTCAGGTGTTCAACCATAATGGGCTTCAGGTGTTCAACCATAATGGGCTTCAGGTGTTCAACCATAATGGGCTTCAGGTGTTCAACCATAATGGGATTCAGGTGTTCAACCATAATGGGCTTCAGGTGTTCAACCATAATGGGCTTCAGGTGTTCAACCATAATGGGTTTCAGGTGTTCAACCATAATGGGCTTCAGGTGTTCAACCATAATGGGATTCAGGTGTTCAACCATAATGGGATTCAGGTGTTCAACCATAATGGGATTCAGGTGCTCACATTAATTCCATTTGGGTTTTGCTGCACAATGAGGTCCTGATAGATAGTTTGACTTGTTTTTCCTCCACTTAACAGGGGCTTTCATCCAGCCATACCTGATCAAGAGGAGATTGGGAATGTATGGTTATGGGTATGGCAGTAGTACTTATTTTTCTATTCTAGACATTTTTGTGACGTATTTTTCATAATCCATTGAGGCCACTTGTTGCACCCGTCTCAGACCTTCAAAGCCCACTCACAATATAGTGGAGGTTTTGTCACACAGTGTGTGTGTGTGTGTGGAAGTAGATGCAGAATTTATCTTCACCCTGTAGGGATTATGCAGCAGGGTTAGGGTCAATCCCATTTCAATTTATTCCATTCAGGAGATGCATTGACATTCAATTCATGAATGGGAAAAAATGCCATTTATCTTCAAAAAGGGGTTTTTCAAAGCATGAATAGAATTTGAATTCCCTTCCTGTAGTGACAGAACGGAATTGGAATGGAATTGATCCCAGACCTTGTTGTGTACTGTAGACAAAGGATCTGTGTTCCAAGGTAATTCATGGCTATTCTGTGGGAGTTTGTATCGTGCGCCATCCCCTCCTATAGGGAAAGCAACAGAGGATGTGTGTATGTCCTCTTTAACTTCTCAGCACTGAGAACATGTTGTTAATGTTGAATTACCATTTAAACAACCCAACTGAAACAAACTAAGTTATTGTAAGGACTCAAACCAGTCCAATTTTGGGAGAAGTATTAACTATTAACGTTAGAACCTCTGGCTGTGTTTAGGCTGTATAGTAATTACATTTTCCACCAGTCAAGACCACTGTAAGAATTTCAATAACTTAACTTTTACGCAAACTCGCGGCCTTCAATGGACATCATCTTTACATTTAGTTAATAGTATATTCTCAGATCAAATATACAGTAGTATTTCTGTAGAATTAGGGAATATTACAGAATATTATGTTAGTATTATAGAATATTACATAATTTACTAAATGACACAAAAGATACAGATATCCTTTAAGTATTTCAGTTACTTAATGTAAAAAAAGTTTAATAATAATACAAATAATATCTGAATTGTCCTGCTTGATTTTAACGATATGAAGTCGATTAGTGTACGCTCTAAATCTGATCCCGTTTACAAAAGTGCTCTAAATTTGTTCTAATGAGAAGCAGTTGGAACCGTAGAATTGTAATCCAGATTAGCTGCATGAGTTGATCAATTTCCATAATCTTCTGATTCTGTTTCACAAAAACCCTTTCCTTTCTTAATGAGTTATTATTGCAATGGAAAACATTTAGTCACTTCCGCCTACAAACCACCCACCCACAAAGACGTGCGCATGCATCCATACTGTACAAACAGAAACGGACGCACACACACGCTCTACTCCAATTCTTGTTTCCATTCTCATTGTCCCAGTGGCCAGGATGTTTCAGAGTCGTATCACCATTCCATGTATGGATTGTCCAATTATCTCATACATTTTCGACCCTTTAATATGTTTCATTTTCTGCTCTTCCCCTCCAAATTGATTGCCTCTCCTGTTGGTAAATGCAATTTGGTAACCACAAATCGAATCAAAACTGCATTCCTGGGCACACGATGGAGCAGCCGAGTGATTGGGTGCCCACTTAATGTTGATCTCTCCCACAGCCAGCCAGACTACCAACCAGCCACAGCCTATTTTCATCTCTTAATTTTCCCAAAAATTATAGTCATATATTAGCTGACGCTGACGCTGACGCTAACCTTATCTATAGTGATTCACAACCTATTTTGTGGCCAATTTGTGCAGCCTCCTCACAGTACTTCAGGATAAATTGACCATTCTTTCCAGGCTTTCCCCATGTAGAACAAACTGTTACTTTATTGTTCTATTGCTGTTGATTTAATCAGTCATTCCAAATCTACAGTACCAATCAAAAGTTTGGACACACCTACTCATTCAAGGATATTTCTTAATTTTTACAATTTTCTACATTGAATAATAATGGTGAAGACATCAAAACTATGAAATTACACATATGGAATCATGTATTAACTTAAAAATGGTTAAACGAACCAAAATATATTTTATATTTGAGATTCTCCAAAGTAGTCACACCTTGCTTTGACAACTTTGCACATTCTTGGCATTCTCTCAACCAGCTTCATGAGGAATGCTTTTCCAACAGTCTTAAAGTAGTTCCCACATATGCTGAGCACATGTTGGCTGCTTTTCCTTCACTTTGCCGTCCAACTCATCCCAAACCATCGCAATTGGGTTGAGGTCGTGTAACGATGTTCGTCTGAGGAAGAAGGAGTAGACCAAAGCGCAGCGTGGTACGTGTTCATGATGTTTTAATATAGCCTGAACACTGAAACAAAAAACAAAAGGGCGACTCTGGCAGCTCCGGACAGGAGGGCGACTCTGGCAGCTCCGGACAGGAGGGCGACTCTGGCAGCTCCGGACAGGAGGGCGACTCTGGCAGCTCCGGACAGGAGGGAGACTCTGGCAGCTCCGGACTGGGGATCGTCGCTGGAGGCTCCGGACTGGGGATCGTCGCTGGACTGGGGATCGATGCTTCGTGCCATGGATCATCACTGGGGGCTTCATGCCATGGATCATCACTGGAGGCTTCTTGCCATGGATCATCACTGGAGGCTTTGTGCCATGGATCATCACTAGAGGCTTCGTGCCATGGATCATCACTGGAGGCTTCTTGCCATGGATCATCACTGGAGGCTTTGTGCCATGGTTCATCACTGGAGGCTTCGTGCCATGGATCATCACTGGAGGCTTCTTGCCATGGATCATCACCGGAGGTTTCGTGCCATGGATCATCACTGGAGGCTTCGTGCCATGGATCATCACTGGAGGCTTCGTGCCATGGATCATCACTGGAGGCTTCTTGCCATGGATCATCACTGGAGGCTTCGTGCCATGGATCATCACTGGAGGCTTCATGCCATGGATCATCACTGGAGGCTTCTTGCCATGGATCATCACTGGAGGCTTCGTGCCATGGATCACCACTGGAGTAGAGACACACACAGGAGGCCTGGCTCTGGGAGAAGGAACATAAGGCTGGGGAGACATGCAGGAGGGTTAGGACTTAGCACAGGCACAGGACTCCCCAGGCTGGGGAGACATGCAGGAGGCCTTGGCCGAGGCACCGGATACACTGGGCCGTGGAGGCGCACTGGCGGTCTCGAGCGCAGAGCTAGCACAACTCGTCCTGGCTGGATCCCCCCTGTAGCCCGGCAAGTGCGGGGAGCTGGAACAGGCCGCACAGGGCTGTGCTGGCAAACCGGGGACACCGTGCGTAGGGCTGGCGCAGGATAACCCGGACCGAGGAGACGCACTGGAGGCCTGGAGAGCAGGGCTGGCACACTCCGTCCTGGCTCGATGCCCACCCTAGCCCGGCCGATGCGAGAAGCTGGGATATAGCGCACCGGGCTAAGAACACGTACTGGAGACACCGTGCGCTCCATCGCATAACACGGTGCCTGACCAGTACGACGCTCGCCACGGTAAGCACGGGGAGTTGGCTCAGGTCTCCTACCTGACTCCGCCAATCTCCTCGTGTGCCCCCCCCCAAAACAAATTCTGGGGCTGCCTCTCGTGCACGTTTCCTCGAGCCAACTCCTCGTAGCGTCGCCGCTCCGCTTTAGCTGCCTCCAGCTCCTCTTTAGGACGGCGATACTCTCCCGGCTGTGCCCTTGCCGTCCAAGATTTCCTCCCATTCCAGTCCATTCCACCACGCTGCTTGGTCCTTTGGTGGTGGGTAGTTCTGTAACGATGTTCGTCTGAGGAAGAAGGAGTAGACCAAAGCACAGCGTGGTACGTGTTCATGATGTTTTAATATAGCCTGAACACTGAAACAAAAAACAAAAGTGAAACAAAACGCAACAGTTCTGTCAGGCACTCACACAAAACAGAAAACATAGAACACACAACATAGAATGCCCACCCCAACTCACACCCTGACCAAACCAAAAATAGAGACATAAAAAGGATCTCTAAGGTCAGGGCGTGACAGGTCGAGTGATTGCGGAGGTCAGGTCATCTGATGCAGCAATCCATCACTCGCCTCCTTGGTCAAATAGCCCTTACACAGCCTGGAGGTGTGTTGGTTCATTGTCCTGTTAAAAAAACAAATGATAGTAAACCAGATGGGATGGCGTATCGCTGCAGAATGCTGTTGTAGCCATGCCGGTTAAGTGTACCTTGAATTCTAAATAAATCTCAGACAGTGTCACCAGCACAGCACACCATCACAACTCCTCACAACTCCTCCTCCATGCTTCACGGTGGGAACCACACATGCGCAGATCATCCGTTCGCCTGCGTCTCACAAAGAAATGACGGTTGGAACCCAAAATCTCAAATTTGGACTCATCAGACCAAACGACAGATTTCCACAGGTCAAATGTCCATTGCTTGTGTTTCTTGGCCCAAGCAAGTATCTTCTTCTTATTGGTGTCCTTTAGTAGTGGTTTCTTTGCAGCAATTTGACCACGAAGGCCTGATTTACGCAGTCTGCTCTGAACAGTTAATGTTGAGATGTGTCTGTTACTTGAACTCTGTGAAGCATTTATTTTGGCTAAAATCTGAGCTGCAGTTAACTCTAATGAACTTATCCTCTGCAACAGAGGTATCTCTGGGTCTTCCTTTCCTGTGGCAGCCCTCATGAGAGCCAGTTTCATCAAAGCGCTTGAATGTTTTTTGCGACTGCACTTGAAGAAACTTACAAAGTTCTTGAGATTTTCCGGATTGACGTACCTTCATGTCATGATGGACTGTCGTTTCTCTTAGCTTATTTGAGCTTTTCTTGCCATAACATGGACTTGGTCATTTTACAAAATAGTGCTATCTTCTGTATACCACCACTACATTGTCACAACACAACTGATTGGCTCAAATGCATTAAGAAGGATAGAATTTCCACAAACTAACTTTTAACAAGGCACACCTGTTAATTGTTAAATTAACTGTTAAATGCATTCCAGGTGACAGCCTCATGAAGCTGGTTGAGAGAATACCAAGAGTTTGGAAAGCTGTCATCAAGGCAAAGGGTGGATACTTTGAACAATCTCAAATATATTTTGATTTGTTTAAACTTTTTTGGTTACTACATGATTCCATATGTGTTATTTCATAGTTTTGGTGTCTTGACTATTATTCTACAATTTAGAAAATAGTAAAAATAAAGAAAAACCATGGAATGAGTAGGTGTGTCCGAAAGTTTGACTTGTACTGTACATCTACAAACATTAATGACTTATACTAATGTCAGTATCAGGGTGGTGGTAAATTTATTTTAAATTCCAGACAATTCAGAACTCAAACCAAACTCCAAATTCTTCTCATTGAAAAGCATTAAAGATAACTGGAATTGAGTCTGCCTCCTCAATTGACTGGAAATTAAATTGAATTGACCCCAACACTGGTAAGTTTAGTCAAAACAGAGTACAAAACAATCATACTTGTCCAGCTACTTGGCTTCTACTGTGCCTCTACCGGCATGTCATAATCTCTCTAGACACAGTCATTCACATTCATAGAGATGCCTGAGAGGCACGGTCATTCCCTGTGCCATAGAGATGCGTGAGAGGCACGGTCATTCACTGTATCATAGAGATGCCTGAGAGGCACGGTCATTCACTGTATCATAGAGATGCCTGAGAAGCACGGTCATTCCCTGTGCCATAGAGATGCGTGAGAGGCACGGTCATTCACTGTATCATAGAGATGCCTGAGAAGCACGGTCATTCCCTGTGTCATAGACATGCCTGAGAGACACGGTCAGGGTGGCTGTTCTGTCCGTCTGGCCCAATTTAAGAACAGGCATGTAATTGTCTAAATGAATTACAACAGGACACATCTGGAGGGTTAGGCAGACAATAGTGTAATGTCTGACCGTAAATGAAGACATAAATGACCATAGCATCAGGTTTTTATTTTTTATTTAACCTTTATTTAACTAGGGTGAATGGTTGTGAGTAAAAGGTCATATGGAACATCTGCTGCTATCTGTTGTATGGATTTATAGTGGATTAGGTTACAGAATGCCTCGATAGTTAGCTGCAGACTCTGATGTTCCTATCTGTTGTATGGATTTATGGTGGATTAGATTACAGACTGCCTCGTTGGGTGATTTGTCTTCTAGGGAGATATGAGGTGTTCAGTTTATGTGATTTTCTTTTATCATATTCATTGTTTACCGATTGTCATTCAATGGGCAGTTCTGAGTAAATTTTATGTGAATACAATCCCTACAGTATAATTAAAAATCCCCATATTGACCTCTATCAAAGTTTCAGTTGCTTATTAATGTTTCTATATACATTCTGAAAATGTTCTGAAAGAACCCTGGGCACAACGTTTGATTCTGCACACAAGTTAGCTATTTAGGCCCCTTGCTTTTTTCAATTTTACTAACGACATGCCACTGACTTTGAGTAAAGCCAGAGATTCTACTGTACGATGCGGATGACTCAACACTATACACGTCAACTACTACAGCGACTGAAATGACTGCAACACTCAACAAAGAGCTGCAGTTAGTTTCAGAGTGGGTGGCAAGGAATAAGATATCCCTAAATATTTCTAAAACTAAAAGCATTGTATTTGGAAAAAAACACTCACTAAACCCTAAACCTCAACTAAATCTTGTAATAAATAATGTGGAAATTGAGCAAGTTGAAATGACTAAACTGCTTGGAGTAACATTAGATTGTAAACTGTCATGGTCAAAGCATATTGATGCAGTAGTAGCTAAGATGGGGAGAAGTCTGTCTTTAATAAAGCAATGCTCTGCCTTAACAACACTATCAACAAGGCAGGTCCTACAGGTCCTAGTTTTGTTGACTACTGTTCAGTCGTGTGGTCAGGTGCCACAAAGAATTACTTAGGAAAATTGCAATTGGCTCAGAACATGGCAGCATTGCTGGTCCTTGGATGTACACAGAGAACTAATATTAATAATATGCATGTCATTCTCTTCTGACTGAAAGTGGAGGAGAGATTGACTTCATCACTACTTTTATTTATGAGAGGTATTGACATGTTGAATGCAGCGAGCTGTCTGTCTAAACTACTGACACACTGCTCGGACACCCATGCATACCCCACAAGACATGCCACAAGAGGTCTCTTCACAGTGCCCAAGTCCAGAACAGACTATGGGAGGGACACAGAACTACATAGAGCCATGACTACATGGAACTCTATTCCACATCAAGTAACTGACGCAAGCAGTAAAATTAGATTTAAAAAACAGATAAAAAAACACCTTATGGAACAGCAGGGACTGTGAAGCAACACACACACACACACACACACACACACACACACACACACACACACACACACACACACACACACACACACACACACACACACACACACACACACACACACACACACACACACACACACACACACACACACACACACACACACAGACACATGATACATACACATGGATTTAGTACTGTAGATATGTGGTAGTGGTGGAGTAGGGGCCCGAGGGCACACAGTGTGTTGTGAAATCTGTGAATGTATTGTAATGTTTTAAAACTGTATAAACTGCCTTATTTTTGCTGGACCCCAGGAAGAGTAGCTGCTGCTTTGGAAGCAGCTAATGGGGATCCATAATAAATACAAATACACATGCAGACAGTGACTCCGTCAGGAGAGTTTCTCATGTTGATGTCAGACAACCTAATGGCTTGCTGGAATCTCGTTAGGGTCTTTATTGACATTGTGTTTCATTAACTTGATAGATGACATCTCTTAAGGCATGGTTCCACAGTAGTCAACAGCTCTGCGCCAAAGAGTGTCTCGTCTGCGGTCAAAGATGGCTCTCAACAGGTTTGGCCCTAATAGCCTACAGTTTACTACCACTGCCATGCCCTGCCTGTGTCACAACATGTTTGCATTCTATACATTTATTATATAATAAAAGCCTCTTAACAGCACCCCTCAATGACCCCCGCCACATGCGGGTGCACACACACACAGACACAGACACACACACACACACACACACACACACACACACACACACACACACACACACACACACACACACACACACACACACACACACACACACACACACACACACACACACACACACACACACACACACACACACACACACACACACACACACACACACACAGTGTTCTGCTCACTCTCTTGGCACATGATCCAGCTCAGGTCCATATGGGAAGTGATTTAGAAGAAGCTCTGACTGACCTTTATAAAGGTTCATACTTAGTTGAAAAGAAACAGACTTTGTTCAGAGTGAGAGGTATCTAAAATGTATCATCTATAGTTTCTATGAGATAATTATCCTTTAATGTATATGATCAGAACGGTCTGCCAAAAGCCCCATGTACATGGGGATTAGTTTCTAAAGCAAAAGATTCTCATCCATATCCCTGCCCCCAACTCCAGGGATACCTCTAATCATTGCGCCTGTCCTCATACAATGTTTTCCCAGCAGCATGTGATGGCTACTACACATACGGGGACATAATAGTCTGATTAACAGCCCTTGCAGTGCACAAAATTGCAAAGTTCACTTCAAAAAGAAGGGATGACACTTAATCCAAAACAAGTTTGGAATACTTAATCTCTCAGTTGCATCGCAGGAATCACAAATACTGTGTCCATTTCAATCTCCATGGATTATTTCAGCCTTGTCGTGGACGTCATAAAAATAGGTTTTCATATACATTCCACTACACGTAGTCGGCAGTGATTGGTGGGTTGGGTGATTTAAAGTTTAGTCAAGGGGATGAGAATGCTAGTAGGGTAAATTGATGATGGGTACCTAAGGCCAAGTCTGTCTCAGTCCACCGCTGCCTTCCCAGCCAAGTGCAAGCCAGGGACAGGGACAGTCAGGGACATGACTAGGCCACCCCAAGGTCTCCTACATTTAATTTCCGTTCTGCTTAGTCAATCAAGTACGGTGACTCTCCTTGGAGGGACTGGGAGAGACTGACGGATTGGTGTGGAGGGGTAGAGAGGGAGACTGGAGGAGAGAAGTGGTGGGGCGGGAGAAAGAAAGAAAGAGAGAGAGAGAGAGAGAGAGAGAGAGAGAGAGAGAGAGAGAGAGAGAGAGAGAGAGAGAGAGAGAGAGAGAGAGAGAGAGAGAGAGAGAGAGAGAGAGAGAGAGAGAGAGAGAGAGAGAGAGAGAGAGAGCTCTTAAATTGACTAATGGCAGTCACTTTTCACTCGCGCTTCTTTTTATTGTTTTTATTGTAGTGATAAAAATGGTTTTGTGTCTAGCTTTTAATGTGTCATCTGTGTTACTATAGACATCCTTATTTATTTCTGTGGATGTTGAGCAGAACAATGTCTACACCTGTATACTGGATTCTGCCAACCAAGCCAGCTTGTATGAACAACATTTTAGGCTTGATTGACAGAGATAAATGGCCAAGGGATTCCAACACAAAACTTAATCAACCTTTTTTGCTCAATAGTCATGACACAATCCTATAATTTCAGAGCAATTCTTCGCACAGAGAACAACATTGCACAGGTGTGACAGCTAGCCATAGTGAAAGGTACTGTTGCTATAAAATCTTTCATGAATATGCTAAACCTACAGTATGTAAAACCCATTAGGCTACCTTATTGATGTATTACGTAAAGCGTCTTCTTTGGGTTCTAGAAAAGCACTTTGTATATGCAATGTATTATAATGTTAATATAATAGCATAATATACCTGTAATTCATTAGCATAATGTAGGCTACCTTATACTCAATCACATACTGTATCTGCAGTTGGTTAAATACCTGGTTTTGGTGTAGTGAAATGCCTGTGTTAGGACACACCAATGTATCTTATTGCCTGCTCCATTGTTCGCACTCCTCGAATTAAACCTAGTTTATTGGTTCTGACTCCTTCTGTTTCTAATTCTTGAGGGACCTACGTTTCTCTACTACACTGTCCCAGAGATATCCAGATGATCTCTGTTTTCTGTGTTAATGGACTGTAGGGAAACAATAAAGCTTGTAGAACTTACAGAGCTTGTACTGTGGCAGTTGAAAGTTGAATATAAAATGTCGTACCTCGACAAGTGTTGTTGCTGTGCACAAGTGACAAAACGCTAATTTAATATTCAACTTACTGACAGTTAGCTTTTGTAAACAGGTGGCTATGTGCAATGCTGTCAGAGTTGTTTGTTACCGCCTACTTGAATGCAGAAATACACCCACATGTCTAGGAAAAGGCCTATAGAGAGCTTTTATGTTTCGGGTTTTGATGATCGAGTTGGTAAGAGAGTATTGGCAGATTGTGTAATGCATTGCAAAGTTTGTCAACAAGCACACCCCTGAATCAGAACTGTAAGGCAAGAACAATGGCCAAATGTAAAGTAGGTGTAGGCCATATTTAATTCATACTGTCGCCTATTTCTGACTCATCATAGAGTGAGGTTGGTGTGATTGACTTCAACACTTAACCTCAACACTCTCTTCGTGCTTTTGAGACTGATGTGTTGATTTCAACACTTAGCCTCAACACTCTCTTAGTGCTTTTGAGGCTGATGTGATTGACTACAACACTTAACCTCAACACTCTTACATGCTGGCCACACCAAAATAAATATACTTAACCTCAACACTCTCTTCGTGCTTTTGCAGTCGCATGTTGATAAAAAGAAGAGAATAAATCAGGCCGTTGTATAGGATCAAGGTGAAAGGGCACTTGACACCTAAGCTTCTCTAAAAAGAAAGAGAGAAGTGAACTAGGTGCTCACTTTCAGAATGTCGGAGTACAAGGAAGGGGTTCTCTAGATACTGAATAGCCCTGATCTACTCATTAATACACACACACCAACTTCTGAGCTTATTTTAGTCATGTTGCATTCAAAACACCCGTGAGGCTATAAGTGGACCATGAGTTATTACAGACTTACAGTATTTATTTCTATATTGTGAGACCACATTCATACTATGCAACAGATTTATCTCTCTGGACAATTTGATTGTGCACTTGATATTCAGCAAATCCCCTGGTAGCCAAAGATATACGTACCATATCACACATCAAGAATTGAATTCAATTAAATACTTATATTTCCAACCAACCATGGGGAATTAAAATGCAAAAGGAAATTGAAATGTAAAAGTAAGCCAAGATGCATATCTCAAGTTTGGATTGAAGTTATATTTTCCATATGTCAATTTAGTATTCCACCCACATTCAATGGTTTGTGAGAAGTGATATTGCACATGGTTCTATGGTGTAATGGTTAGCACTCAGGACTCTGAATCCTGAGTTCAAACCTTGATAGAAGCTATGGGTGCCAGGTAGCCTAGTGGTGTGTTGTGCCAGTAATTGAAATTTTGCTGGATCAAATCCCGAGCTGACAAGAAGAAAAAAAAAAGTAATTAAATCTGTTGTTTTGCTCCCGAACAAGGCAGTTAACCCACTGTGTCCTGGTAGGCTGTCATTGTAAATAAGAATTTGTTCTTAACTGACTTGCCTAGTTAAATAAAGGTAATAAATAAATATCCTTGTATGTATTGGTGCAGGTCGTTGTTTTGGGTGAGATGTGTACAGCATATGGACTCCTACGTTCCTCGAATCTCCCGGGTGGCGCAGTGGTCTAGGGCACTGCATCGCAGTGCTAGCTGCGCCACCAGAGTCTCTGGGTTCACGCCCAGGCTGGGCTGGGTTCGCGCCCAGGCTCTGTCGCAGCCGGCCGCAACCGGGAGATCCGTGGGGCGACGCACAATTGGCATAGCGTCGTCCGGGTTAGGGAGGGTTTGGCCGGTAGGGATATCCTTGTCTCAGTATGTAAAAAATGTAATAAAATGTATGCACTCTACTGTAAGTCGCTCTGGGTAAGAGCGTCTGCTCTTGGCCGGTAGGGATATCCTTGTCTCAGTATGTAAAAAATGTAATAAAATGTATGCACTCTACTGTAAGTCGCTCTGGATAAGAGCGTCTGCTAAATGACTAAAATGTCAAATGTAAATGTACGTTCAGAAGACAAACCCAAGGAAAAAAGGTCAGCCCGACCACTAGGGGCCATCTTCTATTGCGTCATCCTCAGTTCATATGGCAAGAGGAATGATGAATGAACAGAACAAAAGCACAGAGAACCCACTAACCATCCTCTCGAGACTTCTGTATGAAGGCATCCACGCCGCTCTCTCCGTAGTTGCCCTCTGACGCCACGGTGGAGACGTAGTTCCAGCGCATGGCCTTGACGATGTCCACCATGGCCTGGGCCTGGTAGGTGTCTGGGGGCACCACGCGCGAGAAGAAGTCATAACGTGTGTTGTCGCTCAGCTCCGGGGCCGTGGAAGCGTAACTCACCTGGGGGATCTAAGGAGAGAGAGAAGAAGGGATGAGTTAACAGGGAGAAGAGGAGAAGAATTTGTAGGAGACGGGGGAGGGTGGGTGGATGAGAGGGGAACAGCAAACAGTCAGTCTCAGGGGGACAGGAATGGTGATGGAACAGTTGGTAGAGCATGGTGCGTGCAATGCCAGCGTTGTGGGTTCGATTCCCACAGGGAACCAGTAAGAAAATGTATGCCCTCGTTGCTGTGGAAAGGAGTGTCTACTAACTGACAAAAATGTACATCTTGAAGAAGTATTTTCCTGGCTGTGATGTAGTGGGTGATATGACTAACTGTTCTGTTCTAGTGGGGAACCATTATTTTAATGCAACAGCTTTCTTTCTCCACCACAGCTAGATGGTTCATTATCATTGGGCAGCAAGCTCAGAGGCACACACACTCTCTGGAAACACTCAATATTACATCTGACCCAATGCCATCCTGCTGCCAAGTTAGCACCCACCACAGATCCATACCAAAACAAATATCTGGGCTGGCAGTGGACTGACACAGACTCAGGATTGTGACTCCCTATCCATTGGCACCACATCCTCTCCAGACCCTTGTCATGTTTTACCAATGTTCAGTGTAAAACATTAGAAGACAGTTACCTTTGATAGTTCAGCGGCCTTGTCGTTAGTGTGTTGTCCCTGAGAATGGAAGGTTGGGGATTCGATCCCTAGTTTATTAATACCAAAGACTCTAAAAAAAGGGGTGTACTTGTCCTCACGCTAGAGGACCAGGAGATGGGCCATTGTGGCTCAGACAAGGCTACTTACAGATGTAGGATCTTCATTTTGACCAGTTTCTCAAAGCAGGAAAATAATTAATTGTAATTACAGATGTTTTTGTATGAGTTTATATATTTTTAGTTATGACAAAACAAGGCTGACATTTTAAAGTAGACTTTTCATTTCAATCATGATGTTTTTACACAAATTTCCCTACCACTATTTTTAAAAGCAATGAAACAATTTAGTATGACACCAGTTCATCCATTTAAATCCTAAAACGACTCTCCATTTGCAGTCTCGCCATTTGAAATAGGACAAATATAGCACCCACCAAATAATAATAATAATTTGTTTCTCAGACAACACTTAGCTGTAATTTACCGGTAGCCATGGTCCTGGTTATTATTACGTTTTTTACTTTTCTATAATTTCTCTATTTTAATTATCTCTGCATTGTTGGGAAGGGCCCATAAGTAAGCATTTCACTGTTTGTCTAGACCTGTTGTTTACCAAGCATGTGACCAATACAATTGGATTCGATTTGGTCAGTAGCTTTTACTGTTGTCAGTTTACGTTGAGCTGAGGCTAAGAGACAGTATGTAGCCTACGTTTTATTTTATTTTTCTATTTTTATTGAACCCTTATTTTACCAGGTAAGTTGACTGAGAACACATTGTCATTTACAGCAATGACCATGCTTCAGTTGTTAGAGAGCAGTGTAGCCTGCTCCATGCAGTAGTTGTGTCTTTGGCATCGTTAAAGTGAAGACTTATTTTATCAAATCAATTCTCTGTAATTATTATTATGTGATTAAACTAATCATGTAAATGTAATTAACTAGGAAGTCAGGGCACCAAGGAAAATCTTCAGATTACAAAGTAAAAATTTTCCTAATATAACTTTTCAGATATTTTAATATCTGATCAATTAGTCTTCTAATTAATGAATCATTCTTTACCTCACGTTAGTCTCATTCGGAACGTCGTAAATCATTGGTTATCTGCACAAACCCAGTCTTTCCTATAAATCATCCATACATCAATTGTCTTAATCATTTATTTACTAACTAACTAAATATTCACAGAAATGCATAACAAACAAAGTAGATATGGTTACAAGAAAATGATAGGGGATGTGCCCTAGTGGGCTAAACCGATATGACGGTTTGGTAGACAAAGGGACTGAGAAGGGCGCGAAAGACAAAAGACACTACACAGTTGATAATTATAATACCTGAAATGCTAATCCTTTGCACATGAACGCTCACTCATTTGGGAATAATTGCAATCAATATATGTATTTATGCTCAGTGTGTCGTCATGATCTCTGTTAGAATCGTCCGTCTTTCTTTTGGAAAGGTCATCTGAACTTCTCTTTGCGTCCCTGGAGTCTTCGTCGTTAGAATGGATACTTCAGAGTTCCATTCAGAAATGTTCTTATAGAATAGATGTTTTGGCGGTTGTCGGTCTTCGCATTCAATGGTACATAATTCCTAGCTGCAGACTAGTAATTAGTATAGAAGATTTGCTCTTATTCTGTCGGTATCGATAGTCTCAGAGTTTAACCACGTGGTATAGTTAAGAATTCAGGAACCATTACAACCTTAGCTTGTCCTGAGGTTTTTCTGGTCTCTACTCTAAGATTAGCTCCCTCAGCTGACCGAGGTAGGCATGGTCCGAAGATGATTGCTCCAGGTGGGGGTTTTATTCGGAACTGTGGAAAAGCTGTCCCATGACGCCAGATCAATGTCTGTGCTGATGGGGGCGGGCCAATGACTTAGTGAAACTTTAAACAGAAATACAATTCTCACACATTAATGTTTTAAAATCACATTACACAATTTCACAAATAGTTTCATCTTTACTCATTCATTTTATACAATAAATAGATGCAAGCCTCAGAACGGAGGCTCCTGTATAAACAGAGTTCTGATAATGTGGCTGTATTGTCTTTCCTGAGGTCACAATCATAAAACAAAATGGACCGGTCGTAGCTGGATTCTCCACCGACCGTTTTACACACTCTCCAAAACATGGATATTGTTCAGTTCTCAAATTCTGTGATGTAGAATAAGTTCCTTTGTTCTACTGTGAAACTCTCTCTGACTATACTGCCTGGCCATGAGGAGAGAGTCTCCTCTAGGAATTTACGACCTGAGATAACAGAACCTGGGTGTAAGAGGGAGAGAGGGGGAAGGCACTCACTATACCCAAAGAGGGCCACGTCATGACACAGCGTTACATGAAAATGCACAAATACATTTGAGCATTTCGATAACCCTTAAAATCTCTGCTCAGTTAAGGAAGATGTCATATGGTTGGGTAAAAAGCTACTGCATAACGCAGTAAAGAAAACACTTATATTTTCCTAACTCTTTATTTGCCTGTTTGGTAGCCTATGGTATAGTAACTACAGTGCAGTAGGTCCGTGGTGTTTTCTGTCCTATACCACAATATGGCCTGTTTCAGTCCACTCAAGCCATAGCTGGGTTTGAAAAGTATTCAAAGAGACAGGTTAGAGGCCAGAGTCCCTGAAGGGCTCCAGCATGACCCACAAGATGCTTTGACCCTCAGAGTGTTCTATTTCCCTGATGTAGTAGTTGCCTTGCCATGAAGTCCATAATAAGGGACATGAGCAGCCTGCAGTATTGTGCTTAATGTGGGTAGACTCAGGAAATAGAGTTGATAGTTGAAACACTTCAATGCTACTGTAGTAGTTAGCATCAATAAAGGCTCATTTCGAATTTAAAAAAAAGGGAAAGGGGAATGTTTCACACTATATTTTTGAAGTTTGCCTTTATACAGTACATAATTGTATGAACAGATTCAGTCTTGATACATGGAAGTATTCTCAGCTCAATTTCACAGTATATGTAGTGTACAGAGTAGTGTTCCAGGCCCAAGAACAGTGATGCCTTTAAAATGCTCTTAATGCTTTGTTGGTGAGTATAACCTCACATTAAGGGGGTGACTGCCTGTGATGTTGTTCTAGTTAAAGAAGGAAATGAAACAGATTTTCTTCCACAGATAGGAGGAACCAATGTCCTGATTGGCATTATAGCCCTACTGTTTGATACTTTGACTTACCAAAATACAGTACATTAAAGAAAGAAAGCTGATGGTCACTAATTATACCAGCTAAATTAGCTAAGAGTGATTTATATTCTAAGAAATCTCTCTCTAAGAAATCCAAACGCAGTATAATTGTCTATGGAGTACACCTACAAAATGAAGGCACAGAGGGTTTTAGTCCACTAAGTGCCTTCATGTTAATGAAATTGAGAATGCCTCGCAGGGACTGTGATGGGATACTATCAAGAATAGAGAGTATCAAATTACATCATTCTCACAGGTATAAATAATTTGAGATGCTGAAAACATTAAGTGTTCTAATTCGGACCCAAATAAAACAAGATGTGTTAGTATATAGGCCAAGTAGGTATTGAGTTTAAAGGGTCTTTGAACTTTGACCTTAGAGAGTTAATGGGGTGTGGCAGTGTTAAGACTATGGCATCAATAAATCAATATTTCTCCTAAAGCTGTATCCCATGAATTTAGTTGGATAAATGTTTAATCATGGCATACAAATGTAATGGTAGCTAGTATGAAATTGGAAAAACATTTTAAACGGTTACCATTGTGGATTACCATTGTTAACCAGATATTCCTTTGCGTGCTATTCCTGTTAATGTGTAGCCATCTGAATGCCCACTGTATGTCTGTTATGTTGCTAGTATGCATATTATAATTGGATACTTGTGGTTTGGAGTTAACAACTGTTTAAGCACAATTAGCAAGTCAAGAACTTGAAATTCTCAGGCTTGCATTTTATCAAGCACTCTTTGGAATGTAAATGAAGTTGCAGGAAAGATCACAGCTAAAGCTGAAAGACATTGAGTGACTAAACCAGAAGGTGTTTTTTCTGCTGTTTTTTTGTATCAACCTGGCTAAGCACTGTAACGTCACTTCACACACAAAGTGTCAAAGGAAACATATGCACAGTGGATACGTATTGTCTGCCAAGCTTTATAATTGCTGTGATTGTATGGTTACTAAAGAACGCTTCCAGAAATAGCAGGTCTCTGTAAGAAGAATTTCCGCCCTATTAATCTGTTACTGAAAACATGGCAATTCATTGGATACTGGAGGAGACTTGCAAATTAAAAGCCATGCATCAATAACCAGTGTGAATTAAGTTATTTAAATAAATTGTATTCATCAAATGCTGTATGTGTTTGGCTGGGTGTTATCTTTCCTTATGCCTCCTGTTGTACTTCATGGGTCTGTTAGTTAGACAACTGTTCATGAGGCGGGACAAAATGTGGCATGGGCCCTCAGATCCTCAAAACGTTCTACAGCTGTAAAATTGAGAACATCTTGACTGGCTGCATCACTGCTTGGTATGGCAACTGCAAGGCACCCGACCGCAAGGAACTACAGGGGGTGGTGAGTACGGCCCAGTACATCACTGGGGCCGAGCTCCCTACCATCCAGGACCTCTATACCAGGCAATGTTAGAGGAAGGCACAATGGATTGTCAGAGACTCCAGCCACCCAAGTCATAGACTGTTCTCTCTGCTACCGCATCGCAAGCGGTACCACTGCACCAAGTCTGGAACCAACAGGACCCTGAACAGCTTCTACCCCCAAGCAAGACTGCTAAACAAGACTGCTAAATAGCTAATCACCCAGACTACATGTATTGCAGTAGTTTATGTGTCGGGGGGCTAGGGTCAGTCTGTATATCTGGAGTATTTCTCCTGTCTTATCCGGTGTCCTGTGTGAATTGAATTATGCTCTCTCTAATTCTCTCTCCCTCTTTCTCACTTTTTCTCTCTTTCTTTCTTTCTTTCTTTCTTTCTTTGTCTCGGAGGACCTGAGCGATAGGACCATGCCTCAGAACTCCTCAGATACTCTGAATGATCGGCTATGAAAAGCCAATTGACATTTACTCCTGAGGTGCTGACCTGTTGCACCCTCTACAACCACTGTGATAATTATTATTTTACCCTGCTGGTCATCTATGAACATTTGAACATCTTGGCCATGTTCTGTTATAATCTCCATCCGGCACAGCCAGAAGAGGACTGGCCACCCCTCATAGCCTGGATCCTCTCCAGGTTTCTACTTAGGTTCTGGCCTTTCTAGGGAGTTTTTCCTAGCCACCGTGCTTCTACACTTGCATTGCTTGCTGTTTGGGGTTTTAGGCTGTGTTTCTGTACAGCACTTTGTGACATCAGCTGATGTAAGAAGGGCTTTATAAATGCATATGATTGATTGACCCTTTCTTGAACTAACTCTCTTGCACTGATGCTATGCACACAGACTGGACTCTACCCACACAATCATACATACCTACCCCCCAACACACACAAACACAAACACACACACCATGCACACACATGCATACTGACGCCACACACACACACACACGCAGCTGCTACTGTCTTGTCTATCCTAGTCACTTTACCTCAATTACCTTGTACCCCTGCACATCGACTCGGTACTGGTACTCCCTGTATATAGCCATGTTATTTTGACTCGTCATTGTTATTCGTTATTCAACGTGTGAATTTATTCATTGTGTAAAAATGGTTTTATCTTTAACTCTGCATTCTTAGAAAAGGACCCGTAAGTAAGCATTTCACAGTTACTCTACAGTGTTGAACCGTATCAAACAGATGAAACTGTTTGACTCCGTTCCATTGATTCCATTCCAGTCATTACAGTGAGCCCGTCCTCCTATAGCTCCTCTCACCAGCCTCCTCTGGTCTACACCTGTTGTTTACAAAGCATGTGAGGAATAAAATGTGATTTGATTTGATCAGCTGGGGTGAAACAATATAGCCAAACAGAGATATGCTCACTTTGTCAATTAGTGACTAATGAATCACTGCCAATAATAAACAGAATAACATTACTGTTGTTTAACACTACTGTTTATTAGCTGATACAAAGAGCAATTACCTTGCAAGGTCTCTCAATGTGCTTTGTTTTCATTGAATCACACTCTGACTTTACAAGTCAATCTTGACACTTCATTAGAATTCATTGTCTCACAAGTGATTCTCGCTTTAATAATATGTATTACAGACTAAAGCCTGTCTTTGGGGAGAGGGCTGATGAATGTAGATCCACATGATACACCTCTCTGTTCCACCTGGACCTTCTCCGCAATCTGGATATCAACCTGACGCCCCATTCTCAAATGTCTAATTTACAATTAAAATAATGCCCTATGCCATCAAGACATTTAATGATAACATATGTAAATGTCCTTAGATTAAATGAGATCTGAACAAGAGTCATCCGGACCTTAAGTAGACATGCCTTTGCACTTATAGCTAAGTGCAGCATCATTACAACACACTGACATTCTGATGCTTTCACATTTACCCATTAGCCTGGAAATCAACTTTCATCTTGCCCCCAGTGGAGGTGAGGGTCAATCAATGACAATAAAACAGTATATGTATTTTTGTAAATGAGACCAAAATCATGCATATGTTTGCATAAATGTATAAATATACATCAGTAATGTAAACTTAGACTTTGACCGATTCGTATAATGTGTAATTGTGCCAGTGCTTATTCACAGTAGAAACTTTATCCTTGTGTGGCCCAGCCACATTATGATGTGGACCATGGAGGATGAGTAATATGACCTCAATAACCCCAAATCATTATTGGACCGTCCTTTCAATATGCAACGTGTGGAGCTCAAGGCGAACCATGCCAGAGAGAGTAGACAGAAGAGTACAGTGGACTATTTTGATATCCAGGTTTGAGAACAGATGACATCATCTCGACAGCAAGTTTATGATTGTCATAATTTCTAATTTCTAGCCACAAAGTACTTTATGGATGACTTAACTTCCTTTTGCATCCACACTCAAATTGCAGCAACATGTAGTCTACTGAGTACTGATGTTGCTTCAACTGACAAACACTTGTGCATTAAATGGGCCAGGTCAGCGAGTTGAGAGTTTTTGTATCCTTCTTGTCCTCTGTAGCTCAGTTGGTACAGAATTGTGCTTGCTTCGCCAGGATTGTGGGTTTGAATCCTGGGACCACTCATATCTATTATGTTTTTATTTCACCTTTATTTAACCAGGTAGGCTAGTTGAGAACAAGTTCTCATTTACAACTGCGACCTGGCCAAGATAAAGCAAAGCAGTGCGACACAAACAACAACAGAGTTACACATGGAATAAACAAACATACAGTCAATGATACAATAGAAAAATTATATTTACAATGTGTGCAAATGAGGTAGGATAAGGGAGGTAAGGCAATAAATAGGCCATAGTGGCGAAATAATTACAAATATAGCAATTAAACACCGGAGTGATAGATGTGCAGAAGATGAGTGTGCAAGTAGAGATACTGGGGTACAAAGGAGCAAAATAAATAAAATAAATAACAGTATGGGGATGAGGTAGTTGGATGGGCTATGTACAGGTGCAATGATCTGTGAGCTGCTCCGACAGCTGGTGCTTAAAGCTAGTGAGGGAGATATGAGTCTCCAGCTTCAGTGATTTTGCAGTTCATTCCAGTCATTGGCAGCAGAGAACTGTAAGGAAAGGTGGCTGAACGAGGAATTGGCTTTGGGGGTGATCAGTGAAATATACCTGCTGGAGCGCGTGATACGGGTGGGTGCTGCTATGGTGACCAGTGAGCTGAGATAAGGCGGGGCTTTACCTAGCAAAGACTTATCGATGACCTGGAACCAGTGGATTTGGCAACGAATATGAAGCGAGGGCCAGCCAACGAGAGCATACAGGTCGCAGTGGTGGGTTGTATATAGAGCTTTGGTGACAAAACGGATGGCACTGTGATAGCCTCCAACACTCTACTCAGAAAATTGGATGCAGGCTATTTTGTAAATTACATCGCCAAAGTCAAGGATCGGTAGGATAGTCAGTTTTACGAGGGTATGTTTGGCAGCATGAGTGAAGGATGCTTTTTTGCGAAATAGGAAGCCGATTCCAGATGTAATTTTGGATTGGAGATGCTTAATGTGAGTCTGGAAATAGAGTTTACAGTCTAACCAGACACCTAGGTATTTGTAGTTGTCCACATATTCTAAGTCAGAACCATCCAGAGTAGTGATGCTGGATAGGTGGGCAGGAGTGGGAAGCGATCGGTTGAAGAGCATGCATTTAGTTTTACTTGCATTTAAGAGCAGTTGGAGGCCACGAAAGGAGAGTTGTATGGCATTGAAGCTCGTCTGGAGGTTAGTTAACACAGTGTCCAAAAGAAGGGCCAGAGGTATACAGAATGGTGTTGTCTGCGTAGAGGTGGATCAGAGAATCACCAGCAGCAAGAGCGACATCATTGAAGTATACAGAGAAAAGAGTTGGCCCGAGGATTGAACCCTGTGGCACCCCCATAGAGACTGCCAGAGGTCCGGACAACAGGCCCTCCGATTTGACACACTGAACTCTGTCTGAGACGTAGTTGGTGAACCAGGCGAGGCAGTCATTTGAGAAACCAAGGCTGTTGAGTCTGCCGATAAGAATGTGGTGGTTGACAGTGTTGAAAGCATTGGCTAGATCGAGGAATACAGCTGCATCGACCAGCTGCATCGACTATGTGAAATGTATGCATGCATGACTAAGTCGCTTTGAATAGAAGTGTCTGCTAAATGGCATATGTTATTCTGTACACAAATCTGAATCTGTGTGCTGGTGGCCCTCTAACCCTGGTCTCTACTGGAGAGAACAAGATAGCAGCAGGTGAATTTCAGTTATCTAGTGACATGAAAGATTCTTATTAACACATTTTTACTGAATATTTAAATCAATTCGAAGAATATGGATAATAACTAACATATGTCATAATAGATGGACGATGATTGGTTACTCTCTTCCAGTGAATTATCACTGTTTTGAATATTTGAATCAGATTGTTATTCCCCACTAAATTCATAATAATGATGGGGATTTTGATAAATAAAATGAAACAGGAAGTAGAATGCCTCTTTCAGGCAGATTAACTGTAATAAGAGAAAATCAAGGTCTTTGGTTTTATTTCTCCTCATGGGTCCAGGTCTCTGTCCTTGTTTCTACTCTGTCTGTATTACTTTCCTCCAAAACTGTAAACCCTTTCACAACTGATGCCCTGCTGGCTGTTGCCAAGCAAAGCCTGCATTCGTAATTGTTTCACCAGAAAGAAAAAATGTTTTTAGTATTCTAGCAGAGCAATGTAAAGTCTGCAGTTTTGTGCTCCAGTTTCGTGTGGATTTAATTTAGAATGCATAGCGTTTTGGCTGTATTTAAATATGTAGAGGTTACACTCTCTAGCCTACTTAGTACATATAGTACTGTGATACAGTAGTTACATTAAAACCACTTTTAGAAAGAACAACATACACTAACAATGGTGTTTTATTTTGTTATTGTTATTTTTATCGTAGACTAGAGAAAGATTTGAATAACTAATTTAACAGATGCATTGGGTTGTGGTAATTGTAAATGTTGATTTGAAAGTATAGATCCAAGGCACTGTGGGCATTTCATTCCATTTTAGTAAAATTATAAAATTGTCTCACCTTTAAGATCTGAAACAATTAGTTTTCTATCTAGTAAGTAGAGGTTATCTTAATTTGCAGCCAGATACCACAATGAGTGCTGTGGGTAAACTCATTTTAGTGAACTGGCCCAGTTCTGTATCCAATGCTTCTCTTCAATTGTTATCAGCTGGTGTTAACAGTAAGACGGGATGGAAGTTTCCCTTTGTTACTGTCAGGCTAAGTGGAGCAGCAAATGGCTGAGTCTGAAGAATAGGAAAACAAAGGCTGCATAATGAGAGAACAAAACAGATTGCTACCACTCAGAGAAGGCGCAAACACTAACCAAGTGGATCTGTGACAGAGACAAAGAGCTGTCTCCACACTTCACATCATGTGATGTAGCTAATATGATGGATTTAAATGACACCTTTTTTTAATTAGACGTTCACAAACAAAACTCTTGTCACTTTGACGCATCATTCAGATGTCACAGCACTGATGTATTGCCACTATAAAAGTATCAACATCAAATTGAGAACAGAATATAGAAGATTGAGGTTTTGAAACGTTGCTGCAGTTGCCATAGCTCCAGTATAGTATCCAAGTATCAACGTGAAATTAGAGATAGAATAAATATTTTGAGATCGAGCGTCAACAATTTAGATTAAGCCATTCATTGTACCACTGTCTGGCCAATTTAAAAACCCTGTCCCAAGAGGCTGATAATACTGTCTCAAACCGTGCATTAGACCTTTTATAATATTTCCATCTCTCAAATTTGACCTTTACAGTTTTGGCTCTCCATTGCATTGAGGAAAATGGCTGTTCCAATAATGCCCATCCCCTCATCTCCCAAAACAGACTGACATCATCCTATGGCCCAATCACAATCATGCAGATCTTTTCAAGGAACAACTAGTCTAGTCTCTCTCCTCGGTTTTGGCTGCAGTAAAAAAAAAAATTGTAAAGCTGTCTCAATCTTTGTGAACTGGACTGAATCGGTGTAATGACTTCTCTCCAGAGATCTGTCATGTTGAAGGATAGGGGCTCAGAGGTCCTGGTCAGGAAAAACATATGGTCTTAAATGTGACTATTAAAATGGGAGAAACATGAGTTGATGGCTCATCAGGTCAACAGAGTCTACCGTTTGAGGCCAGCAGAATCTATCATGTTTGTAATCCTTGTCCGAGCCAGAATGGACCATAACGGCATCCTTTTTCTGTATCATGAAGCATCTTGATGTACAAGCACACCCTCTGGACAGGACGCTAGTCTGTCACAGGGCATGCCATGTTGGAGGCCAATATAATGTCTGGTAGGGAGAACTCAGATGTGTCCATTAACTGTGCCTTGCTGTGGGATACAGGCATTAATAATCTTAGCTATTAGTCACATTATACTCTTCCTGTAGTGGCTGTGTTATCCCGCTTGTTTCCCCTAATGGAAACTGTTCCAGGTATTGATTTGTTTGTCTCACACTTGCTGTTTTGCAAACTCAGTCTGACACCAGTCTAGTTGACGAGATCGCCTGGAATGAATGAGAAGAGACATTCCCTGTTGCAGTGTTACACTCAGTACATTTCTGTAGGCAGATGGGGTGGGTCCAATTGGATATTCACATCATTCAGAGAATGGGGAAGACTATATTTGAACATATTCAAGCCATCATTTTTATAACCTTTATTTAACTAGGGAAGTCAGTTAAGAACAAATTCTTATTTACAATGACAGCCTAGGAACAGTGGGTTAACTGCCTTGTTAAGGTGCAGAAAAACAGAATTTTATCTTGTCAACTCTAGGATTAGATCTAGCAACCTTTCAGTTACCGGCCTAACACTCTAACCACTAGGCTACCTGCCACGTAATCAATCAAACATGTAGGTCTGAAGTTGTAATTGGGTGTAAAGGCAGTAGGTATAAGTTACACTCTCCTCCCCTCTAAGTTTTAAAGGCCATAGCTGTTTATATAGTATGAATGCGTGTAGTTTGTAATTGAACCTAACACTGGCCTCAGTTTTTACAATAACCCAGAGTGCCGATGACAGCAGATTCCTCTTTGTTAATGACATCCCCATGGAGAGGGCTAGGCCCAGGAAGGTGTTCCAAAAGACATGCTAAACATACTAATTGGCTGTCCATAACAAAGGCTTTGGTGTATTTTTTAAGGTTGTCTCTTTGAATGTATAACTTCATTATCCACGACTAGAGTAGGGGCCCTTGTGCATTTTGTGGCCTCTGAATTGGTTATGAGGTGTTATGAATGTAAAACTTCAAGTGACTTCCAATTATCTGCATGGAAATAGGCAATGGTTTGGCCCTATGCTGGATAATAATATTGTTTGGAAAGATCAGGGGATACCAAAATAAGACTTATTCCAACTTTAAATATTGAGCATCTTCTAT
Organism: Salvelinus alpinus; assembly: GCF_045679555.1. NCBI lineage: Eukaryota > Metazoa > Chordata > Actinopteri > Salmoniformes > Salmonidae > Salvelinus > Salvelinus alpinus. The sequence goes on along the minus strand of NC_092087.1, from coordinate 13,647,810 downwards.
AATAAAAGTTAATTTGATCATTAACATTTACCTGTGATATCAGTGTTCCTTTATTGAAATACTAATATGGATCATTAATTCATAAGCTCTGGTATTTTAATGTTAAGTGACAGTTATTGGGTTTAAGCTGCTGCCAAATTGGGAGCTAATGGCATCTTAATTCCTTATATGACAGACTCAGTCACTAATGAACACTCCAATATGAAGGGTGCATTCGTAAAGTGCCAGAGAGCGCTCAGAGTGTGCTCTGGGCCATTCCTAAATTCAGAGTGTTATTATATTGTCCATTTGTAAATTCAGAGCATTTCGCTTGGAGCGTTTAGAGCGCACACTGGACGCTCTAGCCGAGGAATAGGGTTGATCTGAGGGTTCTGACCTCACAATGGTAGTTAAGCACCCAAGCTAACTGGCTAAGGTTAGCTAGCTTGCTATCTACTTCTAGACATAAATGAGAGAACACCTCACTCTGACCATTTTACTCGCCCTAGCAGAGCTGGTAAGGCTGTTTTCATGTTATCCAGTGACTGTAACTGTGCTGCTGGCAACAATTTAATTACGCTTTTTTGACGATGTTTACTGACACTGGCCATATTCAACGGGTGTTGAGCGTTAGTAAATTCATCAATGAATGTGCGCTACAAACACGCTGATGGCTCATCTTTAATTTCTATCCGAATGTAAATTATTAAAGGGAAATGTCACCGCTGCTCTTTGACTATATATGTCCATATATATGTTATTAACATATAATATGTGTCATAAAAATAGAGAATTTCCCCACTATACACAAGTACAAGCGTTTCTGCATTTCACCATTATAAAATGGCCAACTACATTTCCTGGTTGTTTTATTTACTTAACTGTATTTAACTAGGCAAGTCAGTTAAGAACAAATTCTACTTACAATGATGGCCTACCAAAAGGCAAAAGTACACCTGCGGGGATGGGGATAAAAAAAAAATATATATATAAATTAGTTACGCCACAATACTAGCCTAATTGACAGAGTGAAAAGAAGGAAGCCTGAGCAAACTAAAATATTCCAAAACATGCATCCTGAATGGAAAGTGGTACGTTTGGGGAAAATCCAATACAAGACATTACTGAGTACCACTCTCCATATTTTCAAGCATAGTAGTCGCTGCATCATGGTATGGGTATGCTTGTAGTCATTAAGGGGAGTTTTTCAGGATAAAAAAGAAATGGAATGGAGCTAAGCACAGGCAAAATTCTTGAAGAAAACCTGGTTCAGTCCACCAGACACTGGGAGATGAATTAACCTTTCAGCAGGACAAATCTACACTGTAGTTGCTTACCAAGAAGATAGTGAATGTTCCTGAGTGGCCGAGTTACAATTTTGGTTTAAATCTACTTGGAAATCTATGGCAAGACCTGGAAATGGTTGTCTAGCAATGATCAACAACCAATTTGACAGAGCTTGAAGAATATTTAAAAAGGATAATAGGTAAATGTTCCACAATTCAGGTGTGGAAAGCTCTTAGAGGCTTACCCAGAAAGACACACAGCTATAATCACTGCCAACGGTGCTTCTACACATTATTGACTCAGGGGTGTGAATACTTACTGTGTGTAAATTAGATATTTCTGAATTTCATTTTCAATACATTTGCCCAAATTTCTACTAACATGTTTTAACGTCGTCATTATGGGGTATGTGTATAGATAGGTGAGAAAAAATATTTATTCAATCCATTTTGAATTCAGGCTGTAACACAACAACATTTTGAATAAGTCAAGGGGTATGAACACTTTCTGAAAGCACTATATAATGGAGTTCGATCAAATGTTTTAAATAATATGTTTTACGAGTGTACTGACAAGTGACTAATTGATTTCAGCCAATAAAGTGTTGACTTCAATTCTGGATCAATTCATTGTGATAGTTATGGTATGTATTTGTAAGTAACTAGCTACAATCTTAATGCGAAAACAAATGATGCAGGGAGTTGGTGTATGCTTTCAACTTTAATTTGTTGGCAAGTAAATATGTTTCAACAAAACAGTCGATTAGTCTGTCAATGTAGCAATTTAGTAGACATGGATTGTATTCAAGCAAAGTTGATTTGCTCTGGAGACCGAGGTGAGTTTACACAGCAGTATGCAGGAACAGTTATGGCAATGTATGACATACATGACATACAGTAGAAGAAAAATATACTAATAACGCTTATAATAAATACTACAGTTCTACAAAGGGAATACTTGCATATGGTGTGTTTCGTGGGTGTAGTGAAGTGTTCGGAGTCACTTTGATACAAAGGGAGAATGCTGTTATGGACCTTTCACATCTCCTCTTGAGTCATCAACATACTTGTATCCAGCATACAGTCCATTGTGTGAGAGATAAATTGCTTGATTGGCCCCAACAACATACACAGTCAAGGTGATCCTGTGTCCTGTGCCTAGCTTCTCCCCACCTAGAACAAATTCCCCAAATAATCTGTTTTCCACCAAGCGGTATTGTCTGTAAGAGAATGACAAAAACTCTATTAGACGATCATTGGCAATCCTTGTGTACTGCCGGTATTCCTACTGCAGTAGCACAATTCAGAATATTACACATCTCACAGACACACATTAGCTAGCTAGCTACAACACACAGGTATAGTTATTCAAAGAGTAATATGACTCATAAAGCAAAAGTCATTCCTTTACTCTTCGTCATCGTTAGAGCTGTTGTTGGTGACCGTATGACCGCCACACTAGCGGTCACGAGTCATGAAGCAGTCAAACCATTTAGTAATGTTAATTAGGCTTCTCCAAGCTCTGATGCTGAAGATGGTCATTAGTAGCCTACCAAACTTGCTAACTGCCTGGTGTTCAGCACTCTATTGTCCCTCTAATCACTATGACATCAATGCAAATGTGTTCGAAAATATTTTCTAACACTTCATGAGAGCACATGATCTCGTGTTGCGCTACAGTTCTATAGGCTATGCAATTGCGTGAGAAAACAGAGTGATGGCCTCTAATAAAAAGAGGAGGATCCCATCAGCTTTCTATAGGCTAGGCCTACTATATTTATTTCTCAACTTTCCTAATATTAAGCACATTGCTTCTCTTTATAACAGGAGTATAGCCTACCTGGCTGGCATGAAAATGATCCATGGGGAAATCGTCCTCCATTCACTATTTAAGTCCATAGATGGCATGTATTTTTTCCCACTGCCCCTGCTTCAAGACAGGTGTACGATAATGGTCCATTCTAAATCAAAACAAATTTCACAAATATATTATTTAGTATACTGTATGTAAAGACAAGATTAAATCAAGAATAGCCTGATGGGTGACAATATTAGCCTATCGCTTGTGAATGATGCCCATGTAACAGTATAACTTTAGTCCGTCCCCTCGCCCATACCCGGGCTCGAACCAGGGACCCTCTGCACACATCAACAACGGTCACCCACGAAGCATCGTTACCCATCGCTCCACAAAAGCCGCGGCCCTTGCAGAGCAAGGTGCAACACTACTTCTAGGTTTCAGAGCAAGTGACGTAAATGATTGAAACGCTACTAGCGCGTACCCGCTAACTAGCTAGCCATTTCACATCCGTTACACTCACCCCCATTTCAACCTCCTCCTTTTCCGCAGCAACCAGTGATCCGGGTCAACAGCATCAATGTAACAGTATAACTTTAGACCGTCCCCTCGCCCCGACACGGGCGCGAACCAGGGACCCTCTGCACACATCAACAACGGTCGCCCACGAAGCATCGTTACCCATCGCTCCACAAAGGCCGCGGCCCTTGCAGAGCAAGGTGCAACACTACTTCTAGGTTTCAGAGCAAGTGACGTAACTGATTGAAACGCTACTAGCGCGTACCCGCTAACTAGCTAGCCATTTCACATCCGTTACACCCAGCATAAGAAACATAGTCGCACACCTCATGTTGCCTAACCCATAGGCCTATATGTTTTGATAAGGTTTGTATCCCAACTAAAGTGGCCAAATAACTTCTTAAAATGTAGCACATTGATCTTCTTTACAAGGGGTTTAGAGCCTAACTGGCACACATAAGCAGTGCGTGAGTTTCAAGTTTGGGGAAGATAATTTTCACCATAAAAATTATTCTAAATAAAACCATTACATTCATAATCGCATTTGCAGTCAGTTTTGATAATGGTGTTTTCCCGCTAATGGAACATTTGTGCTTATTGCCTACTGCCCTGTGCGCATTGCTGTACTTATAATGTGAAGAAATAACCAAATAGTTGATCAACATTTGAAGCTACAGTAAATGCTCTGATCTGTTGTGTCAGCCACATATTTTTTGATGCTAGTGGTTATTAATTTGGGATCTATTGCATCCCACAACTGTCCCAGACTATGTTTGGAATATTTATTTATTGCACAGAATAGGTCGACTTTTGTACTATGGGGGATAGTAGATTGACATAGGATAGTGCTTTTGCTGTTCGTTAAGCCTAGTCATCTTGTTGGCTGACGAAGAGTAAATGTCACGACTTCTACCGAAGTCGATGCCTCTCCTTGTTCGGGCGGTGCTCGGCGGTCTTCTAGCCATCATTGATCCATTTTTCATTTTCCATTGGTTTTGTCTTGTCCTCCTACACACCTGGTTTCAATCCCATTCATTACCTGTTATGTATTTAACCCTCTGTTTCCCCTCATGTCTTTGTCAGAGATTGTTTGTTGTTCAGATTTCGTGTTGTTTGTATTGGTGCGCGACGGGTCCTCGTACCCACTTTGTTTTTATAGTTTTGGAGTTATGTTTTAAGTCATTAAACAACTCCATTCCACTAAGTTGATTCTCCTGCGCCTGACTTCCCTGCCACCTATACACACGACAGTAAATATGGACAGTTCTTCCAACATTTTCTTCATATCATGCTTCTTTAGACCTGTCTAAAATAAATAATGGATTTATTGTGAAGGCGTAGGCTATATTACATTAGATGTATTAAACATAGATGTTCCAAAGGTCTGCATCAGTGGCTTGTAGGCTATGTGTGGAAGCCAGGAGATGCTAAATGTGTTATTAACGGTCAATTACCGTGAGACCGACAGTTATTTGCTTGACAAACACTGGCTGATGAAAATCTGTGACCGCCACAGCCCTAGTAATCATCATAAAAAAAGTATACAGTTTTGCTCTTAATAAGATGCACTGAGGCTAGCTATGCTAGCTAGCTATAACATTAGGCAACAGTACATTTTGGGTATAGCAAACAAAGTTAGCTAGCTCAACTTGGATAGCTTAGCTTGTACTGATACTAGTAAGCCCTGTTAAGGCCGAATTGATCACAAAATTATATTGTGCTGAACAACACTGCCTTGTGTGAAAAGACAGCTTATATTGCTAGCTAGATACCAACAGCAAAACAACTTACTCGTTGGTAATTTGCCTTCCTTGTCTAGCTGGTCTAGGTTTCCGCCACCAGTTGATCATGGAGGTTCTGAAGAACGATGGTCTGTCACAGAAACACCATCCATGGGGTCTGCAGTGACCCTCTCTAGGTAAGAACTGTCCTTGATAGAATTTTTGCACCACAGATATTCCTCTTCTGCCGGCATGGCTGGACAGCACCCTAATAGGCACCACCATTTGGGGTCTGACTGTGGCTCCCCATCACTTCTTGCTGGTCTCGCAATTCTTGTTCTCACTGTCTCAACTCCTCTTCAGTGTATTCCATCTCAAATGAATATGGCAGTATCAGTGGTGTAAAGTAGTTATGTAAAAATACTTACGTTTTTGGGGGTATATGTACTTAACTTTACTATTTATATTTTTGACTACTTTTACTTTTACTTCACTACATTCCTAAATAAATCATATACTTTTTACTCCATACATTTTACCTGACACTCAAAAGTACTCGTTACATTTTGAATGCTTAGCAGGACAGGAAAATGGAAATTATGTCTGAGTGTTGGAGTGTGCCCCTGGCTATCCGTAAATAAATACAAAACAAGAAAATGGTGCTGGATGTGGGATACTGTTGAGAGTGAAACTCAAACCAGTCTGCCTGTCCAGGGTTGTAGGTCTTGAGACCACATATTGAGTGTCTCGGTCTTGTTTCGGATACATTTGTACTTGGTCTCGGACAGTGAGGACTTCTAATTTCTTCCGGAGACCAGCTGGTGCAGATTAAAAAACTAAAAATTATCAGTTTCCATTCAGTCAGCGCATAAAACCGCTTAGCCAGGCCAAATATATACACTCCTTTCTTGAAACATTAATATCTTAACAGCCTTTAAATCTATTATAGGCATGTTTGTGCAGTGGTGAACCTATAGGCCTTCAGTGTGTGACAGGTTCATGATTCTGAAAGAACAGCAACTGTAATACCAGCGCACTAATGTAAAAGAGTGCACTTTTTGTAAAACACAAAGTGCCAGTGCTGTAGTGGACGCTATATGCAGGTATAAGCTATGTAGACACTTTTTTTCAGTGGGCATTACATATACTCACTTCTTAATCCCTACTGATGTAGTGTAAATGCGGTATAGGACTTATTAATTATGTAGTACAATACAGAAATCATGCACAAAGTAGCCTACACAATCGCAAATCACGTGAAATATATTCACATGCGCACCTCACACAAAGCCTAGTTTCAGAGCAATATCATCTGCAGGTAGCAAGAGTTTTGGCATGGAGCAGCTCACAGAAGAATGACATTGGTAGCCGGTAGGGAAGAAAATACGTTTCAACTTCTATCTACCAGTAAATGCTAACTCAGGCAACAATTGTCATCATGCACTGTTTGCATCAGGGTCGTAGGCCCACCCAATCAGATTGATGTGGTTTAAGCATTGTTGTGGACTTGTTGTGGATTATAGCAGTACATTTTTGTATTTTTTCTAATTTAAAAAAGTGTGATTTTTGAGAGTGAAAATCTGATAAATCTATGGTAAAACTAATAGGAAAACATAGGATTTTTCAAACAGGGCGGCTTTCCTTCGTTGGGCGGGACGTTTGCGAACTTTTCGGCAAAATTTGAATATACCAACTTCTCCAAGCACCACTACACCGCTGCATAGGGCCAATGGAAAGATAGCAGTCACACACAGCATGATGTTAAAGGATAAAGCAGTCCATAAACTCTGACACAATAAGCCAGTAGGACCCAATCTTAAGAATACAAAAACTCAACCATTAAGCATTTACCAATAGAAATGTACAACTATTACTTCCCATTGCAAATAAAAAAATCACGTTTAGCACACAAAGTAACCGTTGACCTAAAGTTTAATGTGGAACTGACAGCGTTTTAACTACTTTGCAGGAATTAAACAAACGGACAATCATAATATCTGTCAAAAATATATCAAACGTTTAAGAGGTTTTAAAAATAGGTTATATTTGACTCAATGTTCCATGACGTACACTAAGGCATTAATGTCAGAATAGATGGATGCAGTTCAATGCATGATTCATATAATTCAACAATACATTTCTTGGTTGTCCAAAACATATTGCTATCAGGTTGTAAATCACAGCTGACCTGGTACATTGTTTGCTGTCTACATTCAGGATGCACTGTTTCAGTTTCAATGACTCAATATTCTCGACAAAAATGGACGAATGTTGGGAATGTCAAGACAATCAAACTGCAAGGACAATGATCAAAGGTCAGTCATAACATGGCTAATGGGCTAGCATATCTATTTATGTAGCAACTAAAAACATGAAGCCTAATGTTAGCTAGATAGCTAGCTAGCTGCTAGGAGGATGTCATGTCATGCCATTGGAGTAGTGGGTGAATGACTGACTTTTTCCCCTCATATTGTATTTCAGTGGCTATACACAGCTAGAGATGCAGGTGTCATTTGGTTAGCTCGCAAAAACTTGAACGACTGTTATCCAGTTAGCATATCTCTATCTACTCCGATTTCAGAGCACTCTCGTCTGAGTGTGCCAGAGCACAGAACTGATGAATTTACAAATGCGCAACACCCGCTGAATATGACTGTTGTCAGTAAAGGTAGACAAAAAAGTAATAGTTAGTCAAGAATGCTCTAGATACCATGTAAACAGCCTAACCAGTTCTGCTATGGTGAGTAAAATGGTCAGAGTGAGGTGTTCTCTCATTTGTGTCTGGAAGTAGCTAGCTAGCAACTTGAGCCAACTTTAGCCAGTTAGCTTGGGTGCTTGGTTGGGACAAGCATGCATTGGCAGGCAAGCTGCAGAAGGATGAGCAGGCTACAATTCCCCATCGTTTTCCAGTGCTATTTTGACAGTCAGCTCGCAGAAAAGTTTTGAGAGGGTTTCTCTAATGTTCCTTCATTAGATTTTATCTAATCTTGCTCTGGCTAGCATTAGTTGTTGATGTTTATTGTTCTTGATGTGCATGAATGAGGGAGAGAAAGCCTACCTTTTCATGGTTGTTTGATCAAAAGGACTGTAAAATTCCCAAATGTAAGAGGACTCCCGTGATGTTTACATATTTGCAGAAATAAATTCAGGTGCATTTTGTGGCTTTTGGCGAATGCTTCTTAAGATCTAAAGTCACGCTGCTGCAACTGCCTGTAAACACACAGTCCATTTCAAAGTGAGTGATGGCAGGTCCGTGTGGCAAATGGCTTGTTTGTATAAAGGCCTACTTCAGCTATGATTGGCTATTGCGCACCGGTCTGTGTAGACTCCGGTCCTGGACAAGACAGATGTTGTTTTTATTTGGTTTTATTTACTGCAGTGTCTATTAATTGTACAAACGCACGGCTGCTTTCCCACTCTATATTGCTATAGAATTTTCACAAATTCCTTAGTATACATAATTCCCAAACATTCTAAGAATTTATTAAAACGTGAAAATGACCATATCTAAGTGGTCGCTTGTAAAAAAAAAAATGTAATCAAATAAAAATAACAACTTCTAATTCTTCCTGGGGTGTATATGAACAGATTTTAATAAGATTTCATGTTTGCTAAAATGCTGTCAGTACCACTTTAGTTATTATTTTCAAAGAGATGGCTAACAACAGCAAGTATACTGCCATAAAAAAACACAGTTCCACTCATCAGATGATGATAATTTGAAACGTACTGTAACTTCTTATTGAAAGTTTTTTTTAAAGGGAAATTATCAACAACATCCTCTTTGATGACACCCGCTGCAGCCTCTGCAAACTAGCCAACAACAAAAGCTAGCAAGCTAGAACATGGGAAAACTACTTCACGCTATTGCACAGTGACATGTTTTTTTAAACATTCTTTGTCATTTAGCAGACACTCTTATCCAAAGCACCTTACAGGAGTTAAGGCATACATTTTTATACCAGCCCACAGTGAGAATCAAACCCACAATCCTGGCATTGCAAGCACAATGCTCTACCAACTGAGGTACAAGAGACCTGTTGGCCAGTAAGAAGGCAGAAGTTTCCATGCGTTTTTGTAAAAAACAGTCCCACCCATTAAGTGAAAATGTGATTGGTTGATTCTGCTGTCACTCCAAAATGTCCTAATACAGTTGAATAGCAGATGCCTTTATCTAGCTTTTGATGGCCTAGTCAATGGCTGACTTAGCTAGCTAGATTTATCTCCCCAGAGACCAGCAAATAAAAATCCCGACTGGATATTTTTTTCTTGTCTGTGCTAACTGTGGCCTCCTGAGTGGCCCTGCGGTCTAAGGCACTGCATCTCAGTGCTAGAGGTGCCACTACAGACCCTGGTTCGATCGTGGGCTGTATCACATCTGGCTGTGATTGAAACTCCGGTAGGGCGGCGCACAATTGGCACAGGGTGGTTAGATTTTGGCCAGGGCAGACCGTCATTGTATAACAAGAATTTCTTCTTAATTGACTTGCCGAGCTAAATAAAGCTTAATAAATATAATAACCCTTTATTGTCCAACACAAACTAAAGAAATTAAATCAGAATATCTTTGAAAATAATAATGCAATTCTATATTAAATCTATATTATTATCATTATTTATAAATCCATAGCCCTTCTCTGAAGGCGTAGAAGGCTAGGTTAGTAGGTTAGTAATATTTTGTAGAGTTGCTCTATTTTCCCTCAGCATGCATTCTTTCACTATTTTGAATGTGTAAAGAATCTATATGCTGTTCTGAATTATGAACACAGAAATACTGGATGTCTTGTTATGGTGGTGATTTGATGAAATTGCAACTCGGACTCGATTTTCTCCGGTCATGGACTTGACTCAGACTCGATTTTCTCCGGTCATGGTCTTGACTCGGACTCAATTTTCTCCGGTCATGGTCTTGACTCGGACTCGATTTTCTCCGGTCTTGGTCCTGACTCGGACTCGATTTTCTCCGGTCTTGGTCTTGACTCGGACTCGATTTTCTCCGTTCTTGGTCTTGACTCGGACTCGATTTTCTCCGGTCTTGGTCTTGAATCAATCTCGCATTAGGTTGTCTCGAACACAACACTGGTAGGGAGATTGGACAAACACCCCAAATAGTGTCTAGCGGTGAAGTTTCCCTATAAGTAAACTGTAATACACACACACACACACACAAAATAATACTACTAAATAATAATAATGTGTGTGCGCACGTGCATCTATCAGTTCCACATACATGTCAGTACATACACACAAAAATAAGGTCACACGAGGGAGCTTTTTCTGTTTTTGAAACAAGATTTGATGTTCACTTATGCTATATGAGATGGAAGGGAGTTCCATGAAATCATAGCTCTATATAATACTGCACATTTTCTTGAATTTGTTCTGGACCTAGAGACTGTGAAGAGGCCCCTGGTGGCATGTCTGTTAAGGGTAAGTATGTCTATCAGAGCTATATGTAAGTTGATTATACAGTCAATTTGGAATTTTCAACACATTAATATCTCTCACAAAACAAGACTTGATGCAGTCAACTCTACTTTGAGTCAAGGGAGACCAACATGCATACTGTTGACGTTAGCCCTCTGTGTACAACCATTCACAAAAAACACCTTGTTTCCCTATTTTTCCTTGGAACAAACTGGAAAGAGGCGTCTTCAATGACACTATCCCTGTTGCTCTCCTTCTGTTGTTTAATGAATAAAGGACGAAATTATTAATGATCCCCAGGACCATTAATTATTCAAATGTGCCTGTGGTTGAAAGCGGTGCTCTAGGTAGAGGGGGTGATGTATCGTCTGAGAAAAATACCTCTTTCTTAATTGTGGTGATTAGCATTGGTCACCTAATGATGTACCTCCCCTCCCTGTTTGTGATGTCAGAGAACCTGATGTACTTAACTGGGTAGAATAAATAGCTGCATATGTGTTTTGGAGAAATGGTGTGGGAGGAGAAAATGTCTCACCACACTGAGTTATGTCTATGCAGTGGCTTGTACAGTATATATAAATAACAGTTTAGTAATATAACAGCTGGAATCCTTAGCGGCTGCATACATTTTTTTACTTTACTATATATACCCATTTATTCTTGAAGAATATAACGTGTAAATTCCTCATGAGCTTAATTCCACTGTCTTAAGCCATCAGAAGTCAAAATAAGCTTGTTTTACACCGTTTGTATACCAAATCAATGTAAACAAACATTATATAGCCTCAAAACATGGTTAAAACTATAATTTTGATATCATGAATGGTCAGTCCTTGCATCCATAGCTCTGTCTGTATAGGAATTTGAGAGTGGCTAAATTTCACCAACTGTCTGGTAGAAATGTGTGAAACATTGCTTCAGTTGTATATGAGAACATCTCAGTTCAGCCCAACCAATCAGTGTCTTCTTCCTGGATTCTATGAAGTAAACAAAAACCACTCTGTGATATTGTTGCCCCTCAGAACATTAAAACATTTTCTATTAAGATTTTTTGACATATCCTTTTTATGATCCCCAAATGTAAACAGAGTCAGAATTAGTTATCCTAAATACTGTTGGTCCCACAGTTTGTTGGCCGAAGGCTAGGGTCAATATTTTCTGTTTATTCGATTTTTGTCACCTAAATGCGTTAGAGTACCAGGCTGCATCAGGCTCTAGCGGCTTTGACAGGTAATTAGATTGGGGTGCCACCAAGGCAACAAACGCATATTTACTCTCTTATGACACATCAGGCACCACTGCCCAAGCAGAAATAAACTAAATCTTTCATTCACAGAGGGCAAAAAAACAATACAAGACACACCACAGGAACAATACTAAAAAGCACTAAAGCACCAACAGCACCAACACTAAAGCACCAACACCACAACAACACCACCAAAATTAAAGCACCAACACAACAACAACACCACCAAAACTAAGGCAACAACACCACCAACAATAAAGCACCAACACCACAACAACACCACCAACACTAAAGTACCAACACCACAACAACACCACCAACACGAACGGACCTACTCAATGTTAACAAACTAAGACCAATGAGATGATTGTGGACTACAGGAAAAGGATGACCGAGCACGCCCCCATTCTAATCGACGGGGCTGTAGTGGAGCAGGTTGAGAGCTTCAAGTTCCTTGGTGTGCACATCAACAACAAACTAGAATGGTCCAAACACACCAAGACAATCGTGAAGAGGGCACAACAAAGCCTATTCCCCCTCCGGAAACTAAAAAGATTTGGCATGAGTCCTGAGATCCTCAAAAGGTTCTACAGCTGCAACATCGAGAGCATCCTGACTGGTTGCATCACTGCCTGGTATGGCAATTGCTCGGCATCGGACCGCAAGGCATTACAGAGGGTAGTGCGTATGGCCCAGTACATCACTGGGGCAAAGCTGCCTGCCATCCAAGACCTCTACACCAGGCGGTGTCAGAGGAAGGCCCTAAAAATTGTCAAAGACCCCAGCCACCCTAGTCATAGACTGTTCTCTCTACTACCACATGGCAAGCGGTACCGGAAACAAATAACTTTCTTCTGAAATTCGTCAGTCTATTCTTGTTCTGAGAAATGACGGCTATTCCATGTGAGAAATTGCCAAGAAATTGAAGATCTCGTACAGCGCTGTCTACTCCCTTCACAGAACAGCGCAAACTTGCTCGAACCAGAATATAAAGAGGAGTGGAAGGCCCCGGTGCACAACTGAGTAAGAGAACAAGAACATTAGTGTCTAGTTTGAGAAACAGACGCCTCAACTGGCAGCTTCATTCAATAGTACCCGCAAAACACCTCAATGTCAACAGTAAAGAGGCGACTCCGGGATGCTGGCCTTACAGATACTCAACTAGTCTAAATATACTCTATTATTATGGTTGGAGATTATAATATGGCTTTAAATACCTTAATGGACCACAATGGAAATCACACTACAAACTATCACCCTCATGCACATCACAAATATCATGGATATATTGGAACTAGTTGATATATCATCACCTGACCTAGCGAGATTTACAAGGCGGAGGCTCAATCAAGCTATTCTTCTTCACTACTTTACTTTGACATTCTCGCTGGCACCAAAAGTAAAAAAAACTGTTGATAGGGCACCAAATAATTGGAATACACATTACTCTTACAGAATTTCCATGGGCGAGGATATTAGAAATTTGACAACTTGTTTTTTATCTGAGACAGAATCATTTATAACTGACTTTTAACTACGTAACACAGCTACAGCAGATCCCCTTATTGTGTCGGACACTTTCAAATGTGGCTTTAGAGGCCATGCAATTCAATAGTCATCTTTGAAACAAAAACATTTTAGGTCAAAAGAGCTCATATTAACAGAGAAAAAATAGGAACAAACAGTACAGGTAAATATCAGTATTTGTACCATAGACGCACAGAATAAGTTAGAGGAAAAACAAAAATAACTGGAGTCACTTAAAAAAATATATATTGGGTGTAGTATAAATAAAATAAAATGTTATTAGTCACATGCACCGAATACAACAGGTGTAGTAGACCTTACAGTGAAATGCTTACTTACGAGCCCCTAACCAACAATGCTGTTTCAAAAAATACAGATAAGAATAAGAAATAAAAGTAACAAGTAATTACGAGCAGCAGTAAAATTACAATAGCGAGACTATAAATAGGGGGGTACCGGTACAGGGCTAGGTCTGAGGACCCATACCAAACCTTTTCAGTCTCCTGAGGGAGAATAGGTTTTGTTTTGCCCTTTTCACGACTGTCTTGGTGTGCTTGGAACATGTTAGTTTGTTGGTGATGTGGACATCAAAGAACTAGAACCTCTCAAACTGTTCCACTGCAGCCCCGTCAAGGAGAATGGGGGCGTGCTCTGTCCTCTTTTTCCTGCAGTCCACAATCATCTCCTTTGTCTAGATCACGTTGAGGGAGAGGTTGTTGTCCTGGCGCCACATGGCCAGGTCTCTGACCTCCTTCTTATAGGCTGTCTCGTCGTTGTCGGTGATCAGGCCTACCACTGTTGTGTCATCGGCATATGATGGTGTTGTAGTGTTGATGGTGTTGGAGTCATGCCTAGCCGTGCAGTCATGATTGAACAGGGAGTACAGGAGTGAACTGAGCACGCACCCCGGAGGGGCCCCTGAGTTGAGGATCAGTGTGGCGGATGTGTTGTTACTTACCCTTACCACCTGGAGGTGGCCTGTCAGGAAGTCCAGGATCCAGTTGCAAAGGGAGGTGTTAGGTCCAGGGTCCATAGCTTATTGATGAGCTTTGAAGGCACTATGGTGTTGAACGCTGAGCTGTAGCCAATGAATAGCATTCTCACATAGATGTTCACTGCCCATTCTCACATAGGGCAGTGTGGAGTGCAATAGAGTGCATCATCTGTGGATCTGTTGGGGCGGTATGCAAATTGGACTGGGTCTAGAGTTTCTGCGATAATGGTGTTGATGTGAGCCATGATCATCCTTTCAAAGCACTTCATGGCTACAGACGTGAGTGCTACGGGTCGGTAGTCATTTAGGAAGGTTAACTTAGTGTTCTTGGGCACAGGCACTATGGTGGTCTGCTGAAAACATGTTGGTATTACATACTCGGACAGGGAGAGGTTGAAAATGTCAGTGAAGACACATGCCAGTTGGTCGGCGCATACTCGCAGTACACGTCCTGGTAATCCGTCTGGCCCAGCGGCCTTGTGAATGTTGACCTGTTTAAAGGTCTTACATCGACTGTGGAGTGAACTGGATGGAATATGGGGGAGAATGCACCAAATCATTTTTTAATCTTCAACATAGAAATGCTACCAAAAATAACTTATAGAAACTTGTCACAAATGACAGTCATCCACAATTCACCAAACAATATTTTGAAAGAGGAAGCAAAATACTTTAATCATATGTTTTTGTTCTAGTGTCCTCCATCTACACTAACTGAAATACATTTTAAGGATTTTTTATTTATTTAAGTGTAAAATAAATTTAAAAAATGCCAAATTACATAGGAGGAACTTTTTGATAAAATTAAAGCCTTTATGTCCAGGAAAACTCCAGTGCTGGATGACATACCAGTTGATGTACAGTATATCAAACCTTTTTCAAACCTTCTTCGAAAAGCATTCAGACCCCATTACTTTTTCCATATTTTGTTACGTTACTCTAAAATGTATTATATATATTTTTTTTTTACTCTCATTAATCTACACACAATGCCCCATAATGACAAAGCAAAAACTGTTTTTTTGCAAAGTTATTAAAAATAAATAATCTGGAATATCACATTTACATAAGTATTCAGACCCTTTACTCAGTACTTTGTTGAAGCACCTTTGGCAGCGATTACAGCATCGAGTCTTCTTGGGTATGATGCTACAAGCTTGGCACACCTGTATTTGGGGAGTTTATCTGATTCATCTCTGCAGAACCTCTTAAGCTCTGTCAGGTTGGATGGGGAGCGTTGGTGCACAGTTATTTTCAGGTCTCTCCAGAGATTTTCGATCGGGTTTAAGTCCGGGCTCTTGCTGGGCCACTCAAGGACATTCAGAGACTTGTCCCGAAGCCACTCCTGTATTGGCTGTGTGCTTAGGGTCGTTGTCCTGTTGGAATGTGAACCTTCACCCCAGTCTGAGGTCCAGAGCACTCTGGAGCAGGTTTTCATCAAGGACTTCTCTGTACTTTGCTCCGTTCATCTTTGCCTCAATCCTGATTATTCTCCCAGTCTCTCCCGCTGAAAAACATCCCCACTGCTTGATGCTGCCACCACCATGCTTCACCGTAGGGATGGTGCCAGGTTTCCTCCAGAATCGACACTTGGCATTCAGGCCAAAGAGTTCAATCTTGGTTTCATCAGCTCAGATAATCTTGTTTCTCATGGTCTGAGTCCTTTAGGTTCCTTTTGGCAAACTCCAAGTGGGCTGTCATGTGCCTTTTACTGAGGAGTGGCTTACGTCTGGCCACTCTACCATGAAGTAAAGGCATGATTAGTGGAGTGCTGTAGAGATGGTTGTCCTTCTGGAAGGTTCTCCCATCTTCACAGAGGAACTGTAGAGCTCTGTCAGAGTGATCATCGGGTTCTTGGTCACCTCCCTGACCACAGATTGCTCAGTTTGGCCGTGTGGCCAGCTCTAGGAACAGTCTTGGTGGTTCCAAACTTCTTCCATTTAAGAATGATGGAGGCCACTGTGTTCTTGTGGATCTTCAACGATGCACATATATTTTGGTACCCTTCCCCAGATCTATGCCTCAACACAATCTTGTCTCAGAGTTCTACGGACAATTTGTTCGACTTCATGGCTTGGTTTTTCCTCTGACATGCACTGTCAACAGTGGGACCTTATATAGACAGGTGTGTGCCTTTCCAAATCATGTCTAGTCAATTGAATTTGTCACAAGTGGACTCCAATCAAGTTGTAGAAACATCTCAAGGATAATATATAGAAACAGGATGCACCTGAGCTCAATTTCAAGTCTCATAGCAAAAGGGTCTGAATACTTATGTAAATAATAATTGTAATAATAAACCTGTTTTTGCTTTGGCATTATGAGGTATTTTGTGTAGATTGTTGAGGATTTTTTTTATTTAATCAATTTTAGAATAAGGCTGTAACGTAACAACATTTTGAAAAAGTCAAAGGGTCTGAATACTTTCCGAAGCCACTGTGCTCAGAGGTCCGTTATTACAATGTTTTAACCACTTCTATAACAATAGTAGACTATCAGATACTCAGCAAGGTCTGATTTCACTATTGCTGAAACAGGACCCACGTGGTAAATATAAACATCCAGTCCACCTAAAAAACTGGAGGCCCCTTACACTTCAGTGTTGTAATGCAACATTTTTTGCAAAATGCATAGCTCATGGAATTATTTATTTTTTTCCGGATATTATTCATTCTAATCAGACAGGTTTTTTACATGGACAATACATTGGAGATAATATAGGGCAAACCAGGCCTGGTATTCATAACTGATTTTGAAAAGGCCTTTGATAAAGTATTTATATACTGTATAAATGCCTGGACTATTTTAAATTATATGGGGGATTGGAAATTATGCAGACAATTACATTGATAGAACCCACAATCTATGTGCAATATTAAAGCTGATCTACCCGCCCCCCCAAACCAAAAATCACCAACACAACAACTCAACAAAAAATCACCAACACCAATACTAAAGCACCAACACAACATCACCAACGCTAAAGTACCAACGCAACACCACCAACACTAAAGCACCAACACTAAACACCAACACAACAACACCAGCAACACTAAACCACCATCACAACACCACCCACACTAAATAACCAAAACAACACCACCAACACTAAAGCACCAACACAACAACAACAACACTAAAGCACCAACACAATACCACCAACACTAACGCACCAGCACAACAACAACAACACCAACACTAAAGCACCAACACAATACCACCAACACTAAATCACCAACACAACAACAACAACACCAACACTAAACCACCAACACAACTCCACCAACACTAAAGCACCAACACAACACAACACCAGCAACACTAAAACACCAACACAACAACAACATTACCACCGACACTAAAGCACCAACACAACACAACACAACAACAACACCACCAACACTAAAGCACCAACACAACACCATCAACACTAAAGCACCAGCACAACACCACCAACACTAAAGCACCAACACAACAACAACACCAGCAACACTAAAGCACCAACACAACAACAACACCAGCAACACTAAAGCACCATCATAAAAACATCACCAGCAACACTAAAGCACCAACACATCAACAACACCAGCAACACTAAAGCACCATCACAAAAACATCACCAGCAACACTAAACCACCAATACAACAACAACACCACCAACACGAAAGCACCAACACAACAACACCACCAACACTAAAACAACAACACCAGCAACACTAAAGCACCTTGGAAGCAGTCAGGGAGGGATTTGGGAGGCTTGGATATATCATGGTGTTTACGTACGATTTGACATGACCCTCTTTGAGTTGAAATACACATCCTTTGATTGCTTCAGCCTCTGTGACATGCACTTTCAATCTGTCTCTTTCAGACCAATTCCCCAAGTAGGGTTTAGTCATCTATATTTTCTAAACTATTTGTGGAGGTGCAAGGCAAGATTGTGCCAAGCTCAGAAAATGGTCTGAATTACCTTTTTTTTTGTACCCTCCCCCTGCCTTGGGAGATAGACAGATGTGGTATCTTTGGGCCTCCTCCAGCAAACAAGTAAACACAGTTATGTGAATGGTGTGCTTTCATGTAATGTCATAACATATTTTTGGATTAATCAATATCTTGAACAAGGTTAGAATCAAATCTGATACTGTGTAATGTATTTTTTCAGTCATAAAAAATATGCTGTATGAATCATCTAAATCTTATAGATAACTGATGTGAAATTAACTATTTTATTTTCTACATGTTATATTCAAGGTAGGCTATTGAAGTTAATTAAATGTACTATTAGATTTTACTGTTACAAGATTACGTACTGATGGTGAAATGTAGTGTCGCATACCCTCCTGGTGTGATTTTGGTTAAAACTCTTGACCGTGCATTTTCAGTAATTCACGTCTAAATTTAAATTTGCTAGAGACTAGAGAGAGAGGGAGAAAGACGAAAAGCCTTCTTAAACTGCAATTAAAGAGTATAGGAAGAGCCATGAATTCAGACGAGGCATGTTTAAGGTAGATAAGGTGAAACCAACTGACGGTCTTTCCCCTATTTCAGTAGCAGCAGACATGTTATTGTTAAATAGTCTTCCCAGCCCTGATGAATGAGCCCGAGCACGACAACAGCTGGAGAAATGTGTTTGGTCACACAAGTCATTGGAAATGGAGGTTCTTTTAGCAGGGAGTTTCCTCCATGAAATGTTCCTTTCCCTTTTCAAGGAATCTCCCTCCCTAATGAAGGCTTTCCACCACAAGCACAAGTCTGTTAGGATTCACAATGTAATTCACAGGTCTCTTACATGCATGTATAGCCATTTGTCAGGCTATATTTGTATAGGCATATACAGTGGGGAGAACAAGTATTTGATACACTGCCGATTTTGCAGGTTTTCCT
Source organism: Salvelinus alpinus (assembly GCF_045679555.1). Classification (NCBI taxonomy): domain Eukaryota; kingdom Metazoa; phylum Chordata; class Actinopteri; order Salmoniformes; family Salmonidae; genus Salvelinus; species Salvelinus alpinus. The sequence continues at coordinate 13,628,429 of NC_092087.1, read as the reverse complement.
ACTTACAAAGCATGTAGAGGTCTGTAATTTTTATCATAGGTACACTTCAACTGTGAGAGACGGAATCTAAAACAAAAATCCAGAAAATCATATTGTATGATTTTTAAATAATTAATTTGCATTTTATTGCATGACATAAGTATTTGATCACCTACCAACCAGTAAGAATTCCGGCTCTCACAGACCTGTTAGTTTTTCTTTAAGAAGCCCTCCTGTTCTCCACTCATTACCTGTATTAACTGCACCTGTTTGAACTCGTTACCTGTATAAAAGACACCTGTCCACACACAATCAAACAGATTCCAACCTCTCCACAATGGCCAAGACCAGAGAGCTGTGTAAGGACATCAGGGATATAATTGTAGACCTGCACAAGGCTGGGATGGGCTACAGGACAATAGGCAAGCAGCTTGGTGAGAAGGAAACAACTGTTGGCGCAATTATTAGAAAATGGAAGAAGTTCAAGATGACGGTCAATCACCCTCGGTCTGGGGCTCCATGCAAGATTTCACCTCGTGGGGCATCAATGATCATGAGGAAGGTGAGGGATCAGCCCAGAACTACACGGCAGGACCTGGTCAATGACCTGAAGAGAGCTGGGACCACAGTCTCAAAGAAAACCATTAGTAACACACTACGCCGTCATGGATTAAAATCCTGCAGCGCACGCAAAGTCCCCCTGCTTAAGCCAGTGCATGTCCAGGCCTGTCTGAAGTTTGCCAATGACCATCTGGATGATCCAGAGGAGGAATGGGAGAAGGTCATGTGGTCTGATGAGACAAAAATAGAGCTTTTTGGTCTAACTCCACTCGCCGTGTTTGGAGGAAGAAGAAGTATGAGTACAACCCCAAGAACACCATCCCAACCGTGAAGCATGGAGGTGGAAACATCATTCTTTGGGGATGCTTTTCTGCAAAGGGGACAGGACGACTGCACCGTATTGAGGGGAGGATGGATGGGGCCATGTATCGCGAGATCTTGGCCAACAACCTCCTTCCCTCAGTAAGAGCATTGAAGATGGGTCGTGGCTGGGTCTTCCAGCATGACAACGACACGAAGCACACAGCCATGGCAACTAAGGAGTGGCTCCGTAAGAAGCATCTCAAGGTCCTGGAGTGGCCTAGCCAGTCTCCAGACCTGAACCCAATAGAAAATCTTTGGAGGGAGCTGAAAGTCCGTATTGCCCAGCGACAGCCCCGAAACCTGAAGGATCTGGAGAAGATCTGTAGGGAGGAGTGGGCCAAAATCCCTGCTGCAGTGTGTGCAAACCTAGTCAAGAACTACAGGAAACGTATGATCTCTGTAATTGCAAACAAAGGTTTCTGTACCAAATATTAAGTTCTGCTTTTCTGATGTATCAAATACTTATGTCATGCAATAAAATGCAAATTAATTACTTAAAAATCATACAATGTGATTTTCTGGATTTTTGTTTTAGATTCCGTCTCTCATAGTTGAAGTGTACCTATGATAATAATTACAGACCTCTACATGCTTTGTAAGTAGGAAAACCTGCAAAATCGGCAGTGTATCAAATACTTGTTCTCCCCACTGTATATGATGGGCTGGCTTGCTCCTAAAAATATATTCTAGTGTCAGGACAGTTAGTTAGTGTGACATGGATGTGAGATTTCACATGTTTTTGTGGGCGTATTATCGTTGTTCTTACAGGATGTCAGTCAAATGACTGAGGACATGTTATGAAGTTTCAAGTTTTAACTTTATTTGTCCCAGAGGGCAATTGGTTTTGGTTATGGTAAATCATACAAACGCATACGTATGAAACTAGGCAGACACTAAATACAGCAAACTAAAGTCCCTCTGATTTCCATTGAAAAACCAGATGGGCTCCAGGCACAGGAAGGTGACCAACCAGGTAGTGAACAGAGGTCATCTTAGCTCATTGCCCCTGAGCTAAGCCATAGGCATTAGCTGTGGTGGCTAACACAAGTATTTGGGGCTCAGGCAAGACTAGTACTCATTCAAGCATTGGTTCTGCCAGGTCATGGCTAGAGATGAACGGTGGGTGGTTGAAGGATGGTTGGAAAATGTCCCAATACCAGACAGATTCCTAAAACCCTGGATAGCACTTGAGACTAGAGGCTCCCTGAATATTTCCTCCCTGACACTTCAGTGGAAAGGGGGCATCTTGCCAAATAGGGGGAGTAACAGTTCACAACTTGCCTTGAGTGTTTGAGTACCTGCGCTTAAGCAGGTTGACTGGCAGGTTTAAACACTGTGTCACCAACTGCTGTGGGGCAGCTCTGTTCCTGAAAACCACCAGATCCACTCACAGAGATACACTGGGGATAATCAGTTATGACAGACAGTTGAAAGTGAGTTAAAGTGTAATCTATTCATAATCAAGACGCTGGAATGAATATTGAATCTGACATGTTGCAGTGGAATCAGTCATGTCCAGAAATCACATGGGCTATTCTAGTCAACTAACTATGATAACAAAATAGTTGCTAAGGTGCTGAGAAGCAACTGTAGAATGCATTGGGAAACCATGTAAATGGTGAGTTAATATATTTCCCAGAGAATAAATACATCCTAATATTCCAGCTTTGGGAAAGCATTCATGTGACATCCTATGAACACAATGTAGTTATTACATTACAGAGAGAGAGAGAGATAGAGAGACAGAGAAAGACCGAGAGAGAGAGACAGCAAGAGAGAGAGAGACAGAGAGAGGGAGAGAGAGACAGAGAGAGAGGGACAGAGAGAGAGGGACAGAGAGAGAGGGACAGAGAGAGAGGGACAGAGAGAGAGAGACAGAGAGAGACAGAGAGAGAGACAGAGAGAGAGACAGAGAGGGAGACAGAGAGAGATGCTATTTGGCCCTAAACAGAGAGTACACAGTGGCAGAATACCTGACCACTGTGACTGACCCAAACTTAAGGAAAGCTTTGACTATGTACAGACTCAGTGAGCATAGCCTTGCTATTGAGAAAGGCCGCCGTAGGCAGACATGGCTCTCAAGAGAAGACAGGCTATGTGCTCACTGCCCACAAAATGAGGTGGAAACTGAGCTGCACTTCCTAACCTCCTGCCCAATGTATGACCATATTAGAGAGACATATTTCCCACAGATTACACAGATCCACAAAGAATTTGAAAACAAATCCAATTTTGATAAACTCCCATATCTACTGGGAGAAATTCCACAGTGTGCCATCACAGCAGCAAGATTTGTGACCTGTTGCCACAAGAAAAGGGCAACCAGTGAAGAACAAACACCATTGTAAATACAACCCATATTTATGCTTATTTATTTTAACTTGTGTGCTTTAACCATTTGTACATTGTTACAACACTGTATATATATAATATAACATTTGTAATGTCTTTATTGTTTTGAAACTTCTGTATGTGTAATGTTTACTGTTAATTTGTATTGTTTATTTCACTTTTGTATAATATCTACCTCACTTGCTTTGGCAATGTTAACACATGTTTCCCATGCCAATAAAGCCCCTTGAATTGAATTGAATTGAATTGAGAGAGACAGAGAGAGAGACAGAGAGAGGGAGACAGAGAGAGAGACCAAGAGAGACAGAGAGAGAGACAGAGAGAGGGGGACAGAGTGAGACAGAGAGACCAAGAGAGACAGAGAGTGAATGGCCTCCCCATTGGCAGTTATCTTAGCCGTTACAAAGAATAATGTACTGAAATCATGCAAAGCGAGTATGTATCCGTACATTACATTTCAAATCATAACACCGCTCTGGGTATGTTCATTAAGTATTGAAAGCTATTCTTGCCTCAAACTTTGGATTTCCATAAGCTCATTAGTGATCATATTGCTCCACAGATCATCAGGGTTGGGGCAAGAAATTACTCTGCTACAAACGACCAGAGAAGGCAGCTTCAGCTAGAAATATGGTAATTAATAATGTCTTTGTGGGTAGACTGATTAAAATTCCAGCAGGATAACAATGTACCAAATGGGTTTATGCCCACCCTGCTTTTCACCCATCAGCACCATATTGAGATTTTATACCGAGAAGATTACTGTTATCAAAATGAACATTCAAATAATGCTTAGTACATCTGACCCTGATGAGTCCTTGTGGTTGGGCCAGGCCTATTACATTGCATATCTAGCTCCTAATAATCTGCTACATTCACACACCTCTTCTCCAAGGCCTGGAGGTTATTGCCAGGTCATGCTAGCAAAATAGGTTTCTAACCTCCAAGGGTCTTTCATGGTTGAATAAATAAATATTGATGTCAATCCGTTCATAATGATTTTAGACAAGTGGGAACTCCATACCTCACAGGAAGAATAGTGAGTCTCATTCAACTTTCCCTCCAGAGCGTCTACAGTGCCATCAGAAAGTATTCACACCCCTTAACTTTTCCCACATTTTGTTGTGTTTGAGCCTGAATTAAAAATGGATTCAATTGAGATTTTTTTTGTCACTGGCCTACACATTATACCCCATAATGTCGAAGTGGAATTATGTTTTTCGATAATTTTACAAAATCATTTAAAATGAAAGGCTGAAATATCTTCAGTCAATAAGTATTCAACCAGTGGAGGCTCTTCAGAGGAGGAAAGGGAGGACCATCCTTCTCAGTGAATTTCATAAATGTTTTAATTGTAAAACATTTAAACAGTTATCATTTTTACATAAAACAATACTAAATATAATCACATCACCAAATAATTGATTAAAACATACTATTTTTCTAAGAAGATCTACAGTAGCCTCAACAGCACTCTGTGGGGTAGCACCATGGTGTAGCTGGAGGACAGCTAGCTTCCATCCTCCTCTGAGTACATTGATTTCAATACAAAACCTAGGAGGCTATTGGTTTTCACCCCCTTCCATACACTTACACAGTAATTATGGCAACTTCCGGAGGACGTCCTCCAGCCTATCAGAGCTCTTTCAGCATGAACAGACATGTTGTCCACCCAATCAAAGGATCAGATCATTAATCTAGTACTGAAAGCATAAACTACAGCTACTAGCTAGCACTGCAGTGTATAACATGTGGTGAGTAGTTGACTCAAAGAGAGAGAAAGACAGTTTTTAACAAATTATTTTCTTCCAAGGTGAAGGAGAATCAAGACAGAAATAGAGAGATTGTCATTTTTTTGTCTTTCAATTTCACTTACTTAGCTAGCAAATGCAGCTAGCAGGTTTAGCCTACTGAAACACCCTGCTCAAACAGAAGGATGCTATGTTAGCTAGCTGGCTATGACTTTCCAACACAACACTGGAACTATTCCACGTCAAGGTAAGCTTTTGGTATTACTAATTTATTGCCACTGGGCCCGCCGTTGTAACTGCTTACTGACTGTACACTGTAAGGTTATTGCATGATTGTAGCGGATTTACTAACGTGTTAGTTCTATTAGCTATGCTGACTATGATGTTACTTTAGCTAATATGATAACAACGATGTAGGCTGTGTGAAGCGGTATGGCTTGGGAATGTTTTTTTAGGCTGGTCATATACAGCTGATGTGTTGTGCATTGAAGTCCACAAGCGAAGGGAAGAGGTGAGAGGAGTAAAGCACATAGATGAATACAAAATGGATACTATGAAAGTGAACTGTGTTTACGCGTGATAAGGGGTGTATTCATTCCACCAATTGTGTTGAAAAATGTTTCTTAAACAGAGCCAAATGGAACAAAATGGTGATAAACCGTTTAGAAACGTTTGTTTGCAACTGTTGGACTAATGATTACACCCTATATCAGCTAGATGCAGTAAAGAGTGTGCAAGGCGGTATTGAATGTCACTGTCTGTCCATGTGTCACTGTCTGTGACCTCAAATGTGTCTCTTGACCTGGGTACACCTACGTTGTAAACTTTCATTCATAGGGTGGCAGGTAGCCTAGTGGTTAGAGCTTTGGGCCAGTACCCGAAAAGGTTGACGGATTGAATCCCCGAGCTGACAAGGTAAAAATCTGTTGTTCTGCCCCTGAGCAAGGCAGTTAACCCACTGTTCCCCGAAGACGTGGATGTCTATTATGGCAGCCCACCGCACCTCTCTGATTCAGAGGGGTTGGGTTAAATGCGGAAGACACATTTCAGTTGAAGGCATTTAGTTGTACAACTGACTACGTATCCCCGTTCCCTGGGTTGTAGCAACCTCATGATGGGTATAGAGATAATTAGAGTATCAAGTAGTAGCCTAAACCTATCGCTGTTACATTGAACTGGGTGAATTGAAAATGATTGAGAGTCATCCAATATGCTGTAATAGAAATAAGGCCCTGCTCAGGAAAAAATAATCGTCCTCCCTCATCTTAAACGGCACGGAATGCCACTGTATTCAATCCCTTTGTTATGGCAAGCCTAAATAAGTTCAGGAGTAAATATTTGATTAACGTTGCATAAAAAGTTGTACTAGGTGTGCAAAAATAGTGATCAACATGATATTTGAATGACTACCTCATCTCTGTTCCCCACAAATACTATTATCTGTAAGGTCCCTCAGTCGAGCAGTACATTTTAAACACAAATTCAACCACAAAGACCAGGGAGATTTTCCAATGCCTCACAAAGAGGGGGACCTATTGGTAGATAAAAAATAAAAAAAGCAGACATTGAATATCTCTTTGAGGATGGTGAAGTTATTAAATGCGTTTTTACGTTTTGGATGGTGTATCAGTACACCAAGTCACTACAAAGATAAAGCCATCCATCCTAACTTTGTTGCCGGAGAAGAAAGAATATACTCAGGGATTTCACCATGAGGAGAATGGTGACTTTAAAACAGTTACAGAATTGAATGTATGTGATAAGGGAAAACTGAGGATGAATCAACAACATTGTAGTTACTTCACAATACTAACTTAAATGACAGAGTGAAAAGAAGGACGCCTGTATAGAATAAAAATATTCCAAAACATGCATCCTGTTTGCAATAAGGCACTAAAGTAAAAGTGCTAAAAATGTGACAAAGAATGTGTATGTGTGTGTGTACACGACCGTTCAAAAGTTTGGGGTCACTTAGAAATGTCCTTGTTTTTGAAAGAAAAATATAAAAAGTTGCCCATTAAAATAACATCAAATTGATCAGAAATACAGTGTAGACATATTTAATGTTTTAAATGACAATTGTAGCTGGAAACGGCAGATTTTTTATGGAATATCTACATAGGCATACAGAGGCCTCCTCAGAACCATCACTCCTGGCAGCTTCATTAAATAGTACCCACAAAACAAAAGTCTTAACATCAACAGTGAAGAGGCAAAAAAAGTGATTTTCTTTAAAAACAAGGACATTTCTAAGTGACCCCAAACTTTTTAACGGTGGTGTATATAATATGTATATGTGTATATAGGTGTGTGTGTATATATATATTTGTGTGTATGTATATACAGTGTATTCGGAAAGTATACTGACCCCTTGACTTTTTCCACATTTGTTGGTTTACAACTTTACTCTAAAATAGATTTTTTTTTAAGAAAAAAGTCCTCAACAATCTACACACAATACACCATAATGACAAAGTGAAAACCGATTTTTTGAATTTGTAGCAAATTTATAAAAATATAAAAAACACCTTATTTACATAAGTATTCAGACCCTTTGCTATGAGACTCGAAATTGAGCTCAGGTGTATCCTGTTTCCATTGATCATCCTTGATATATTTATACAACTTGATTGGAGTCCACCTGTTGTAATTCAATTGATTGGACATGATTTGAAAAGGCACACATCTGTCTATATAAGGTCACACATTTGGCAGTACATGTCAGAGCAAAAACCAAGCCTTGAGGTCAAAGGAATTGTCCGTAGAGCTCCGAGACAAGATTGTGTCAAGGTGGAAGGATACCAAAAATGTCTTCAGTATTGAAGGTCCCCAAGAACACAGTGGATTGCATCATTCTTAAATGGAATAGGTTTGGAACCACCAAGACTCTTTCTAGAGCTGGCCGCTCGGCCAAACAGAGCAGTTGGGGGAAAAGGGCCTTGGTCGGGGAGGTGACCAAGAACCTAATGGCAGGGAGGTGACCAAGAACCTAAGAACCTAACCAATCAGGCCTTTATGGTAGAGAGGCCAGACATAGTAAAAGGCACATAACAGCCAGCTTGGAGTTTGCCAAAAGGAACCTAAAGGACTCAGATCATGAGAAACAAGATTATCTAGTCTGATGAAACCAAGACTGAACTCTTTGGCCTGAATGCCAAGCGTCACATCTGGAGGAAACCTGGCACTATCCCTACAGTGAAGCATGGTGGTGGCAGCATCATGCTGTGGGGATGTTTTTCAGTGGCAGGGACTGGGAGACTTGTCAGGATCAAGGGAAAGATGAACGGAGCAAAGCACAGAGAGATCCTTGATGAAAACCTCCTCCAGAGTGCTCAGGACCTCAAACTGGGGCGAAGGTTCACCTTCCAACAGGACAACAACCATAAGCACACAGCCAAGACCACGCAGGAGTGGCTTCAGGACAAGTCTCTGAATGTCCTTAAGTGGCCCAGCAAGAGCCCGTACTTGAACCTGATCGAACATCTCTGGAGAGACCTGAAAATATCTGTGCGGCGATGCTCCCCATCCAACCTGACAGAGCTTGAGAGGATCTGCAGAGAAGAATTGGAGAAACTCCCCAAATACAGGTGTGCCTCGCTTGTAGTATCATACCCAAGATGACTCAAGGCTCTAATCGCTGCCAAAGGTGCTTCATCAAAGTACTGAGTAAAGGGTTTGAATACTTATGTAAATGTGGGAACTCCTTCAAGACTGTTGGAAAAGCTTTCCTCATGAAGCTGGTTGAGATATTCCCAAGAGTATACAAAGCTGTCATCAGGTCAAATGGTGGCTATTTTGAAGAATTTTAAATATTAAATATGTTTTGATTTGTTTAACAGTTTTTTGGTTACTACATGATTCCATATGTGTTATTTCATAGTCTTGATGTCTTCACTGTTATTCTACAATGTAGAAAATAGTAAAAATAAAGAAAAACCCTGGAATGAGTAGGTCCAAACTTTTGACTAATTCTGTGTGTTTATACAAAAAAATATATATGGGGGATTGGAAATGATGCAGAAATGATGCAGACGAAGCATTATGTTTGGGGTACGTCCAACAGTACCTCTCTTCATATTTTCGAGCACGTGGTGGCTGCATCATGTTATGGGTATGCTTGTCATTGGCAAGGACAAGGAAGTATTTTAGGATAAAAAAAATGGAATGGAGCTAATCACAGGCAAAATCCTAGAATAGAACCTGGTTCAGTCTGCTTTCCAACAGACACTGGGAGACAAATTCATCCTTCAGCTGGACAATAACCTAAAACACAAGGCCAAATATACACTGGAGTTGCTGATCAAGACAACATTGAATGTTCCTGAGTGACCAAGTTACAATTTTGTGTAGATGGGTGAGATTAACCCAACGAGAGAAGGTCACAAGTGTTTCCATAAAAGCTGTCTGGGTTTAAACATCTTCTATTGTACATAAAGTTAATAGTTTAATCAGTTGATAGTGACAGAATTAGATTACTTCCCAATCAAAGTCAGCCTCTGAATGTCAAAGAAACGAAACAATGATACCCCATATCCATCGGAGTCACATATTTCCCAGGTATTTTACAGCCTGTTTCTAGTGTAAATCACTGCGCACCAAAACGCTGTTATAGATCACTTTATATAATGGGATCCCTTTTATTTTCTTCAAAATGTTAAGCTAACAAGGGGTAGGACTGTGATTTTTTGCCATTTTCTTGAAAAAAGGTAGGCCTATAGTATACCCTCTCATACCCCCTCAATTCGAGTATTGGTTTTAACTTAACAGCCTATTTAAAAAGTGCATGGTGAGTGAAGGAATTTACAAATCTATGGATGTAGCAGCCTATAGCCAAATTTGGTCATTCTTAAATAGGAAAAAATAGGCTTCAACACAAAGCCCTCTTGTTGTTAGCAATGTCTAATTAAAATGAAGATGGTTTAAATGAATTATGGCTACATGAATTTGCCTTCTTTCAGCACCATGAGCTGTCCATTTCCACAGCTGCTGCTTTAAGTTTCAGCACCAAAATGTAACTTACTAGAATCTGGCTTATTGTGAAGTCAATAACTCTGATAAATACATCATGTGCAAGAAACATTTAATTAAATCTATTATAGTAATAGCAAGCTATCAAAGTTGACCTCCATTCCTCCTTCTCATCTTTGTGCTCTCCTTCTCAAACTGAACAGAACATAGGCTACAGGCCGGTCCACGCGTAAGAAACCTTTGACTCTCCTCCTGAACTGCCACAGCCCTTCACAGTATAGCATTTGGTTAAGTAGCACACAAAACTGTTTTTGATCAGCAAGAGCACTTCAGAAAGAGCACTTGCTGACTTCACAATAAGCCATGTATTAGCTTCCGGGTTGGAGCGAGTGGTCGCATTTCGCACTTCGCTCCGCAGGTAGTACTACTTTTCATTACATTTCATTATAGTACAACGGTTTGATTTGTCTGATCTTAGCAATTTCTTCTTAGCTAGCTACATAGCCGTCTTTGTATCAAAGATAATTGTGTAGTTTAGCGTAATTATCGTAATTCGTCGTCCTAACGTTGTCAACACTGCTATCTGGCCAGCAGCTAGCCAGCTAGCCAACGTCCACCGTCTACCGAATAGCAGCACTGTAGAACTATTACATTCAACGGAACGACTTGATTAGCGTAGTGTTAGCTAGCTACATAGTTGTCTTTACTGTCTTCGTATCCAAGATAATTGTGTAGTTTGTGTAGTTTAGAGTGTGTAGTTTAGAGTGATTATCGTAATTCGTCGTCCTAACGTAGTCAACACTGCTATCTGGCCAGCAGCTAGCCAGCTAGCCAACGTCCACCGTCTACCGAATAGCAGCACTGCAGCACTGTAGAACTACACAATTACCGAGGTTAGCTAGCCAGCTATTTGTCGTCCCTCTTAACGTAGGAAACACTGCTAGCTAGCCAACAGCTAGCCAACGTCTACCGAATAGCAGCACTGTAGAAACTATTACATTCAACGGAACGACTTGATTAGCGTAGTGTTAGCTAGCTACATAGTTGTCTTTGCTGTCTTCGTATCCAAGATAATTGTGTAGATTAGAGTAATTATCGTAATTTACCCGAGGTTAGCTAGCCAGCTATTTGTCGTCCCTCTTAACGTAGGAAACACTGCTAGCTAGCCAGCAGCTAGCCAGCTAGCCAACGTCTACCGTCTACCGAATAGCAGCACTGTAGAGACTATTACATTACAACGGAACGACTTGGTTAGTGTAGTGTTAGCTAGCTACATAGTTGTCTTTGCTGTCAAGATAATTGTGTAGTTTTGAGTAATTGTCGAGGTTACCTAGCCAGTTACCGAGGCTACCTAGCCAGCTACACTTTCAAACTAAGTCAACAACGCAGCCACTGCTAGCTAGCCTACTTCAGCAGCACTGTATAATTTTAGTCAATAAGATTTCTTGCAACGTAAGTTTAACTTTCTGAACATTCGAGACGTGTAGTCCACTTGTCATTCCAATCTCCTTTGCATTAGCGTAGCCTCTTCTCTAGCCTGTCAACTATGTGTCTGTCTATCCCTCTTCTCTCCTCTCTGCACAGACCATACAAACGCTTCACACCGCGTGGCCGCTGCCTGGTGGTCCCAGCGCGCACGACCCACGTGGAGTTCCAGGTCTCCGGCAGCCTCTGGAACTGCCGATCTGCGGCCAACAAGGCAGAGTTCATCTCAGCCTATGCTTCCCTCCAGTCCCTCGACTTCTTGGCACTGACGGAAACATGGATTACCACAGATAACACTGCTACTCCTACTGCTCTCTCCTCGTCTGCCCACGTGTTCTCGCACACCCCGAGAGCTTCTGGTCAGCGGGGTGGTGGCACTGGGATCCTCATCTCTCCCAAGTGGACATTCTCTCTTTCTCCCCTGACCCATCTGTCTATCGCCTCCTTTGAATTCCATGCTGTCACAGTTACCAGCCCTTTCAAGCTTAACATCCTTATCATTTATCGCCCCCCAGGTTCCCTTGGAGAGTTCATCAATGAGCTTGACGCCTTGATAAGCTCCTTTCCTGAGGATGGCTCACCTCTCACAGTTCTGGGTGACTTTAACCTCCCCACGTCTACCTTTGACTCATTCCTCTCTGCCTCCTTCTTTCCACTCCTCTCCTCTTTTGACCTCACCCTCTCACCTTTCCCCCCTACTCACAAGGCAGGCAATACGCTTGACCTCATCTTTACTAGATGCTGTTCTTCCACTAATCTCATTGCAACTCCCCTCCAAGTCTCCGACCACTACCTTGTATCCTTTTCCCTCTCGCTCTCATCCAACACTTCCCACACTGCCCCTACTCGGATGGTATCGCGCCGTCCCAACCTTCGCTCTCTCTCCCCCGCTACTCTCTCCTCTTCCATCCTATCATCTCTTCCCTCTGCTCAAACCTTCTCCAACCTATCTCCTGATTCTGCCTCTTCAACCCTCCTCTCCTCCCTTTCTGCATCCTTTGACTCTCTATGTCCCCTATCCTCCAGGCCGGCTCGGTCCTCCCCTCCTGCTCCGTGGCTCGACGACTCATTGCGAGCTCACAGAACAGGGCTCCGGGCAGCCGAGCGGAAATGGAGGAAAACTCGCCTCCCTGCGGACCTGGCATCCTTTCACTCCCTCCTCTCTACATTCTCCTCTTCTGTGTCTGCTGCTAAAGCCACTTTCTACCACTCTAAATTCCAAGCATCTGCCTCTAACCCTAGGAAGCTCTTTGCCACCTTCTCCTCCCTCCTGAATCCTCCTCCCCCTCCCCCCCCCTCTCTGCGGATGACTTCGTCAACCATTTTGAAAAGAAGGTCGACGACATCCGATCCTCGTTTGCTCAGTCAAACGACACCGCTGGTTCTGCTCACACTGCCCTACCCTGTGCTTTGACCTCTTTCTCCCCTCTCTCTCCAGATGAAATCTCGCATCTTGTGACGGCCGGCCGCCCAACAACCTGCCCGCTGGACCCTATCCCCTCCTCTCTTCTCCAGACCATTTCCGGAGACCTTCTCCCTTACCTCACCTCGCTCATCAACTCATCCTTGACCGCTGGCTACGTCCCTTCCGCCTTCAAGAGAGCGAGAGTTGCACCCCTTCTGAAAAAACCTACACTCGATCCCTCTGATGTCAACAACTACAGACCAGTATCCCTTCTTTCTTTTCTCTCCAAAACTCTTGAACGTGCCGTCCTTGGCCAGCTCTCCTGCTATCTCTCTCAGAATGACCTTCTTGATCCAAATCAGTCAGGTTTCAAGACTAGTCATTCAACTGAGACTGCTCTTCTCTGTGTCACGGAGGCGCTCCGCACTGCTAAAGCTAACTCTCTCTCCTCTGCTCTCATCCTTCTAGACCTATCGGCTGCCTTTGATACTGTGAACCATCAGATCCTCCTCTCCACCCTCTCCGAGTTGGGCATCTCCGGCGCGGCCCACGCTTGGATTGCGTCCTACCTGACAGGTCGCTCCTACCAGGTGGCGTGGCGAGAATCTGTCTCCGCACCACGTGCTCTCACCACTGGTGTCCCCCAGGGCTCTGTTCTAGGCCCTCTCCTATTCTCGCTATACACCAAGTCACTTGGCTCTGTCATATCCTCACATGGTCTCTCCTATCATTGCTATGCAGACGACACACAATTAATCTTCTCCTTTCCCCCTTCTGATAACCAGGTGGCGAATCGCATCTCTGCATGTCTGGCAGACATATCAGTGTGGATGACGGATCACCACCTCAAGCTGAACCTCGGCAAGACGGAGCTGCTCTTCCTCCCGGGGAAGGACTGCCCGTTCCATGATCTTGCCATCACGGTTGACAACTCCATTGTGTCCTCCTCCCAGAGCGCTAAGAACCTTGGCGTGATCCTGGACAACACCCTGTCGTTCTCAACCAACATCAAGGCGGTGACCCGTTCCTGTAGGTTCATGCTCTACAACATTCGCAGAGTACGACCCTGCCTCACACAGGAAGCGGCGCAGGTCCTAATCCAGGCACTTGTCATCTCCCGTCTGGATTACTGCAACTCGCTGTTGGCTGGGCTCCCTGCCTGTGCGATTAAACCCCTACAACTCATTCAGAACGCCGCAGCCCGTCTGGTGTTCAACCTTCCCAAGTTCTCTCACGTCACCCCGCTCCTCCGCTCTCTCCACTGGCTTCCAGTTGAAGCTCGCATCCGCTACAAGACCATGGTGCTTGCCTACGGAGCTGTGAGGGGAACGGCACCTCCGTACCTTCAGGCTCTGATCAGGCCCTACACCCAAACAAGGGCACTGCGTTCATCCACCTCTGGCCTGCTCGCCTCCCTACCTCTGAGGAAGTACAGCTCCCGCTCAGCCCAGTCAAAACTGTTCGCTGCTCTGGCACCCCAATGGTGGAACAAACTCCCCCACGACGCCAGGTCAGCGGAATCAATCACCACCTTCCGGAGACACCTGAAACCCCACCTCTTTAAGGAATACCTAGGATAGGATAAAGTAATCCTTCTAACCCCCCCCCCCCCTTAGAGTTAGATGCACTATTGTAAAGTGGTTGTTCCACTGGACATCATAAGGTGAATGCACCAACTTGTAAGTCGCTCTGGATAAGAGCGTCTGCTAAATTACTTAAATGTAAATGTAAATGTAAGAGCAGAGCAGCCGGGGCACAGGGTTGGAAAATCCATTGCACTGTGTAATGCAGCTTAGTTTTATTTGGGCACACATCAATATATAGCCTAATAAGCAACGTATTCTAAAACACTGAGAAATATTGAAATTTCAATTACAAATTACATGACCCTCCCCTTGGACTAGATTTAAAAAACGACTAAACTTTCCCCTTGGACTAGATTAAAAAACGACTAAACCTTCCCCTTGGACTAGATTTAAAAAATTACTAAACCTTCCCCTTGGACTAGATTTAAAAAACGACTAAACTTTCCCCTTGGACTAGATTTAAAAAACGACTAAACCTTCCCCTTGGACTAGATTAAAACACGACTAAACCTTCCCCTTGGACTAGATTAAAAAACGACTAAACCTTCCCCTTGGACTAGATTAAAAACGACTAAACTTTCCCCTTGGACTAGATTTAAAAAACGACTAAACCTTCCCCTTGGACTAGATTAAAAAACGACTAAACCTTCCCCTTGGACTAGATTTAAAAAACGACTAAACATTCCCCTTGACTGAAATAGAACATTTCAATGCATCCCTTAGTGAAAATAAAATCTGAATTGGGCTGCCTGTGTAAACACAGCGCATGAGACGCCATCTTAACCGACTTCATTTGGCTTCAATTCACATTTTACATAGGAATGAATGGTTTCATGTGATTGATGGCTTTGTCCATTCACATATACTGTAATTGATTCAAACCAATAACTCTGAAGACATGATTATATGACTCTCTGAATAGTATGTATCAGGAGCTACTATCAAATTATGCAGATCCAGTCAAATGTTCTAAGTCTTTCAGATTTTTATTGGTATTTTAGGCTACTTGTATTTTACTTCTTGTTTTTTAACTTGACAATATAATTGTATTGTCAGCAAAATTGAAACTGGAAGGGAATAATGTCATTACCACCACTGTACTCTACCCTAAGTCAGCCATAGCAGATGGTAGTTTCTATGCAGCGTATCTTATTTAATTCCTGTGTAGCATTACAGTTTTTGGTTCCTAGCTACACCCACACTAGACTAGTATGAGAGAATCTCCTGAGATTGTGCTGAGAGGATAATAGGGAGGCACTTAGCCCTGTTCATACACTGCTCTTTCTCCACTCTACATTCTCATTCCTTCACAACAAAACTGCAGAGTAGGGAGGATCATATTACTACTATAGCATAGGCTCCAATGGAGGCTGGTGAGAGGTCAGCTCAAAATAATGGTACCACCAGCTCCCTGTCATAGGGTCCTTCTGGGTAATTTTGATACATTTGACACTTTCTGGAGGACAATGAGAGAGGAGGGTCTTTGTGAAGGTATCCACCAGCAAAACCAAAGAAGAAGAGCACTCACAACCACTGGCGTAAACTTACAGAAAACTTAGATTGTGCCTTTGCGCAAATGTTTTCTCATATTTTTCGACTAATGAGAAAACCATGAGATGTCTCACTGTATTTTTTCAATATGTGTTTCCGTCATGTTATCTAATACTTTACAAGACTGTGTGCTGACGGAAGGAGAACGTCAGTGGCTGTGACCTCTCTCCAGCTTCCACAGCTATGGTTGGGGGGGCAGAGCCGTTGATCCAAGCCTGAACCTTTAAAAATGAAGAAGATCAATCAGAGTTATCAGATTGTATGAAATCTAATCACAGGCACCTCTTGAGGAATACAGGGCTCTCAGCACCAGTGTAAGTCATCGATTGCCTTCTCATGTTGCCGTTTCAATTAGACCGCTCTTATCAGTAGCCTGGTCTCTCTATAAGGAACAACACAAGTCTGGATATATCAACATCTTGTTTTGCCTTGCTGTCCAATCTAACAGCACTTCAGAAACCAGGCTAGGACCTCCCAAGATTGTACACTATTTGTAATGCTTCCACCTCTCACACATAAGTTTTATATCACTTCTGCCTCTCCCACATACATTTTATATCGCTCCCACCTCTCCCACATAAGTTTTATATCGCCCCCACCTCTCCCACATAAGTTTTATATCGCTCCCACCTCTCCCACATAAGTTTTATATCGCTTCCATTTCTACCACATAAGTTTTATATCGCTTCCACTTCTACCACATAAGTTTTCTTCCTAATACTGTGTTGCACCCCTTTTTGCCCTCAGAACATCCTCAATTCATCGATGCATGGACTCTACAAGGTGTCGAAAGCGTTACACAGGGATGCTGGCCCATGTTGACTCCAATGCTTCCCACAGTTGTGTTAAGTTGGCTGGATGTCCTTTGGGTGGTGGACCATTCTTGATACACACAGGAAACATTTGAGCGTTGAAAACCCAGCAGCGTTGCAGTTCTTGACACAAACCGGTTCGCCTGGCACTTGCTACCTTACCCCGTTCAAAGGCACTTAAATCTTTTGTCTTGCCCATTCACTCTCTGAATGGCACACATACACAATCCATGTCTCAATTGTCTCAAGGCTTATAATCCTTCTTTAACCTGTCTTCTCCCCTTCATCTACACTGATTGACATCAAATGGGATCATAGCTTTCACCTGGACTCACCTAGTCAGGCTATGTCATGGAAAGGTGTTCATAATGTTTTGTACACTCAGTGTATATTGAATTTGCGAGATGGCTCTAGCAGTCATGTGCCTTTCTGAGATTCTACATAAGAGATGGTGAATAGCAGGTTGGGTAGCCGCATTGTGAATAGCAGCAGGGTGGATGGCCTTATGGAAATCCACATCTGTGACCTTCTAATGCTTTCATGGCAAAGGGATGAGTCACAAGCGGGACAGCTCAAATTCCATTATCCTGGCAGCTTTGGGCATGAGCTAAATGGAAAAGGGTGGTATGCCCAGCCGAAATGGGATCCAAGAGTAATTTATTTGATTTGAATTACAAAGGATAAAACTGAGAACCGTAGAGGAAGAATACATTTCTGCACCCTAAGTATTAGTCTCTACCAGGGTTTTACACAGAGACCCTATGTATCTGCCGTATCATACTATAGCATCGAGGCCTGGGTTGAAGTCAAGATGGTATTGGAGGGAATGATAGCTGACATGTGGTAGTGGATGATGTGAATATCCCAAATGTTTTTTCCTGGTCAAGTCACAAACATTAACATTTCTTAACAGAAATTCTTACCTTCTTTAATGGATAACACCAGACTGAGAAAATATCTCTAGTCCTACAGTACATCTCCCTCCCCTTTTGCTGCCCATATCATTCTGGGGCCAAACATGCATTGGAGGAGCTATCAGCTCGGCAGGGCTTGGCTGGTTGAAACAGACCATGACTATCAGTGTTCGATAGAAACGGATGACTTACACGGAGCAGTCAGTTCCCCATCGTTCTGTCTTTCACGTGTGCAACCACTCTGCCTTATCCTTATCAGTCCACCATGCAGTGTTGTCGAAGCGAGAACACACATACTAACAACAGGAACAACAAAAAATGTCACGGGAATCAATTTATCACTCGTCCGTATATGGTCAAGTTTCATTACGGACGCTCGTCTTGAAGAGTCAAGGTCAGGAGTCACGCTATAAAGGTCAGGCTTAGCGATGCAAGTGACCAAGTTAATTATAGGTTAATAAGGGAGGTTGAATGAGATTAATGAAAGTACTACTTTGGATGATTGACTTAGCACACTAGCCCCAGCTCACCAGTTTGTCACAACAGAAACATACTGTATATACTGGTACACCAAATGTAACCCTGGATAATTTGCTCATTCTTGCACAGTGTGTTTCTGAGAAAAAAACATCTGAAAGATGGAGAGACTCTAGCCTCCGCTAAATAGCATATTTTTCCCATGTTACATCATCAAGGACTGAAAATAACCCATGCATTAAAAAAAATGCATTTGACAGAACAGAAACCCTTGATTCGAAAATAATTATACTCTTATTATTGGATCTGTTCAAAAATGGATTTCGATGTTTAAGACGTGGGAGAACATACCAACTCTACTTGGCACTATGATTTGACATGCAATAACATCAACAATGAGCATTCTGATTGTTGCTCACATAATTCTATAGTGGGGTCAATGGGACAATGGGTCTTCCACACTAGAGCGAGAGAGGGTGAAACGTGGCTCTGGAAACTTAATCCACGGCCATTGGACCATTTTGAATGTACAGGGGAACCATAGGGAATTTCCAACTCCATCCAAATGCAGCAATGTGCAGTGCATGCAGATGCTGCTTCCTCCCTCACGGTAGCACGGGCATACAGATATGGTCAAATATATTGGCACCCTTGCGCTTTACAATGGAGTAAACAGAATGTTCCATTAAAAACATTTTTTTTTTTTTAAAGCTGGTTGAATGGCTGTTTTTACCCTGTAGGCACCTGCAGATAATTTACACAGTAAACGAGAATCATTACCTCCCAACAAATTTATATGAATTTTGAATCATTTAGATAATTTATTTCTTGGCCCTGTCTAGTTGTAAATCAAACAAATAAATGTGTGAACACCAAAAGTTTTTTTCAATTTCAACCTATTTTAGAAGAAATTGTAAAATTTCGAAGAAATCATGCAAGGGAGCCAGTATATTTGACCACATCTGTATCACATGATTTGTTTGTCACTGTCCCCCTTCCACCAGGCTCAGCTTAAAGAAGCATCAATTGGCCTCCCTGTGTAGTTCTCATGCATTTCTCATGACGATTCACTGGAGCCCCTTTGAAAAGACTAATCTCTAAAGCCACCATCACAGTTCTGTTTCCCTACCTGTGATACAATACAGTGTGTTAGAGGGAACAATATTGCATTTCCCCCTGAGGCTATATGAGATGAATGGGCATGACAGATGAGAGGACACCATTAAAAGTAGGCTATATTACTTAAAATAACTCCAGACATCCACACACCAACCCCACCCCACCCCAATTCCATACATTACTTATTGAAAATCGAAATTTAGAAGCCTAAAATAAACCTAAAAATAAAGAAACATCATCTGCTTTCCTAGCCTAGATCATTCTTCCCTAGTTTTAGTCACTAAGAAAGTAGACTTGTTGGTCACACTTAAAACTAAATATAACCTATGGAGGCTTAATGAAGCCTTCATACGCCCATTATAAGACCTACATGAACACTACACAAATAATTTATTAGCAAATGCCCCACCTTTATAAGTTATGGTTATTTTAAAATCAATGTGAGCGACTTGTTATTCCACAGGAGAAGCAGTAGTACACCACAGGCTATCTATATAATGTAGTGGTCTCCTCCAGCCTGCTGTCCCCCAGAGAGACCTCCAGCCTGCTGTCCCCCAGAGAGACCTCAAGCCTGCTGTCCCCCAGAGAGACACAGATTGAAAGGGACACAGTCAGTAGAGCAGAAAGGGGACAGGGAAACAGGTAGGTGAGAACTCATTCAGACACTGCAGGGAATCCACAATAGGATGAGAAAATAGCAGGAGACAGAGTGAAAGATATGTTCTTAGGAAACCTATTTTCGACGAGGACTGATGATGCAAAGTCACCGACTGAAACAGAACCTAGATAGCAGAAGACAAAGATAATCATGGAGATATTTCAAGAATAAAGTATATTTTACCTGCTCTATGAAATCCAACACCCTTGCTACAGTTCTCTTACATTATCAAATACATTAAAGTTTAAATGGATAATTAACCTGATCTTGTTCTCCCCTCAGCTAAGTATTCCAAAAAATTATCTTTACCAGACAGAGACGTGTCAAAAACACAATTATTACAATTCTTCCCTGACTTTCTAATTATCATCATACCAAAGAAAGTCATAATCACTTACTTCCAATCACCTAACATCTCCAATGGCCAGATATTGTACACAATAAGAGGTCATAGATCATTCATTATAGAGAATTGTGACTTAAAGAGCTGTACCATCAGCAATCAGGGAGAGAGAGTTCATTTGGTAAAACTTAGTTGAGTGCTTTACGGGCATATACAGGCTTTGAGGGCTGCTAGGGAAAGATAGCATTCCCACACCGGATCATTGACACCGATGGGGCAAAGTTGCCAGTCTAAGAAGGGACTAAAGAAAATCCTCCTCCTCAGCACATCACACTCAGATGTTATTTAGTGAGGCATGTATCTGCAAGGAGATGATAAACATGGGGGGATCCATGTCCCCTCCTAACCCCTACGGCTATTTGGAGACTAGTTCACGATGTAGGCAGCTTAAACGTGTCCTTTACCACATCCAATCTCTTAGTCAACATTTAGTTCACGTTTCTACAACTTTATCGGCTTGTATACACTGGAACAACATGGTGAGACAATTAGTAAGAAAAGGTTGTGATTTATCAAGACTTCCAGGTGTGGCACACCGGTACAAAGATCAACACTTTCAAGTTGTTGCTTCTATTTTCCACATGACAGTATCAGGCTCTGATTATCGTGTTTTGTTTACATCGTTGGGTTAGGCTGAAGACACAACACAACATGCAGTAAAACTAGTTCCCTATGCATCATCTAACCCTTCCTAACTCCTGATCTTAATTATTAGGGGTAAGAGAGGAACATGTGACCTCAGATGAACCTCAGATGAACATTGGTAGACCAAACAGGACATTAGGGCAATGATTATCATATTATCTGCAAAGTTGAAGAGTTTTGGAAGCCCCTCAGACCTATCTGAGGGTGTAGACCAAACTTCAAAGTCTCCCAATCAAAGTCTATGGACCAATTTGGGGCTTTGAGCACTGGGGCCAATGAGGTTTCTTGCAAATATTAGCAATAAATAGTGCTAAGCGATTAGTGCTTTTTCAGGTCGGTCTTGTTTAGGTACGATTATAAAAAAAATAATCATGGTTTTTGATTGTGATTATATTCGTAAACATTGAATGCATTATGACATAAAAATTATTAGAGCTTTTTAATGGAAATTCCGAAGCCAAAAAAAACATTTAATTGTCAAAACATTGAAAATATTCCATTGTCTCTGTCAGGTCCACATAGTAAAATAGGAAAAGACTATGAAATAATAAAATATTTCAGTTGTGTATATTACTTAGTTTTATTTGATGACGTTATTATCTTTAATTCTTTAAAGTAATCATCTCATCTATGCTCAGGCAGCCAGCCTGACAACCATCTAACGTTATCTCTGTTCTCCCCACACTGTAATGTCTTTAGTCATCCTATTTAGCTAGGCTAGCCTGCCTAAGTATGGTGCAGAGCTGACTGACAATCATTGTACTCATTTTTTCAAAGTAGATCAGACATACTTTCACAAACTGTCTCTATCCCTCTCTTTCATTGTTGTGTTGTGTACATTCCTCTCTCATGCAGCGGAGCATGCGGTCTGTGTGTATCTAACCTAATTTAGCAGGTGTAAAAATGTATACATCTCTGTTCGAGACGGAAAAGAACAGGTGCAATGGATTATGGTTATTGTAGTTAATTACCACGTTTCTGCGCTGAACTAGGTTGAGTATTTGCTTAATGCAAACTACTACTCCCTTCAGCCCAGCATCCCATATAGTTATTCACTTAATTAACTCATGAATGATTTGATTTCTCTCTAGTGAAAAAGCGCGTTGGACTCCCCAAAAAATATATACATGGAATTCAAGTAATTGAACTAGTTGTTAATCGCTCAGCACTAGCAGTAAATATCCTACATTTTTCAATCTATCAAAATCAGTATAATCTAATAATTTGTCTATTATACAAATGAATGAGTAGTATCTCATACAAAGAGATACAGGTACTTTGCTCTGCACTTTTTTTAAATAAGCAAACATAGAAATATTACACCTGAAAACTCAGGCAGTATTTGTTGAGCACATACAGCGTAAATAATAACTATGCCTATACTGATGACAAAGAGTGCATGTCAAGTCGACATAGCATGGCAGGGCAGGGCTTTGGCCTGTATCGACTACAAATATAATTTTGTCCAGGGGCTGTGGGGATGAGAGGAGAGGCATCATCTGAGATCTCTTCATCATCCAGACACAGAGTGCCAGGCATGCATGTGTGTAATGGTCCTCACATGCTTCAGTGCCCAGGCTCCAGCCCAGGGAAAACTACACACAGAATTACACACACAGCGCCTTGCTGAGGATGACAAACACTCTGCTGCTGCAAAGTGTCCCGGTAGAACCGGTGGCATTTTACCCCACCCACAAACACACTGGTACAGACACACACACACAGATATGCACACAAGTGGAGGCTAGTGGGAGGAGCCAACGGAGGACAGGATCATTGTAATGGCTGTATTCCATTCCAGCCATTACAACGAGCCCGTCCTCCTATATTTCCTCCCACCGCACTCCACCGATGCGCATACACACACACATACACAGATATACACGCACACACACACTGCCCCATACACACACACTGCCCCATCCGGGGGCACTATACTACTATGGCTGACCCTGTAAAATAACACATTTCATTGCACCTCTCCGGTGTGTGACAATACAACATACTGTCTGTAGCTGTAGAACACACCTGGTCAATGATTATTCCTTCACCCATGCTCATCTCTCATCATATGGGATTTTTTTAATTTAACAAGGCAAGTCAGTTTAAGAACACATTTTTATTTATAATGACAGCCTTCCCCGGGCAAACCCTAACCCGGACAATGTTGGGCCAATTGTGCACCGCCTTATGGGAATCCCAATCAGGGCCGGTTGTGATACAACCTGGAATCAAACCAGGGACTATAGTGACACCGGTAGCACTGAGATGCAGTGCCTTAGACCGCTGCGCTACTCGGGAGCCCTAACAAAAAGAGTCCTGACCTTTAGAATGGTAGCACAGTTACAATGGGACTAGTTTCGCTAGTCAACCTCACTTCACCCTTGTCAATTTTACATTACTGCATCTGTCTGGACAATCGATCTGTGTTCCTCCACTACGCCAGCTAACAAGTGTTCAGACTCCTTTCAGACAGATGATTTCATATGAGCCAGACTGCTGTCTCTCCTCTCCTCTACAGACTAGTCTACAGCCCATAACAGTAACTATAGCAGCTATAGGGCCCTCCAAGCTCACCCCGGGACTAAACCCTTCCCTCTGCAACTGGATCCTAGACTTCCTGACGGGCCGCCCCCAGGTGGTGATAGTATGCAACAACACAACCGCCACACTGACCCTCAACACAGGGGCCCCTCAGGGGTGCATGCTTAGTCCACTCCTGTACTCCCTGGTCACCCACGACTGCATGGATGTGTACGATTCCAACACCATCAATAAGTTTGCCGACGACACGACGGTGGTAGGCCTGATCACTGATAACAATGAGAAAGTCTAACTGGAGGAGGTCAGAGACTTGGCAGTGTGGAGCCAGAACAACAACCTTTCTCTCAATGTCAGCAAGACAAAGGAGCTGATCGTGGACTACAGGAAACAGGGCCGAGCACGCTCCCATTCACATCGACGGGGCTGTGGTGGAGCACGTCGAGAGCTTCAAGTTCCCCGGTGAGCCCATCACTAAGGATCTATCATAGTCAGCACACACCAACACAGTCATGAAGAGGGCACAACAATGCCTCTTCCCCCGCAGGAGGCTGAAAAGACTTGGCATGGGCCCTGAGATCCTCAAAAAGTTCTACAGCTGCACCATTGAGAGCTGCATCACTGCTTAGTATGGCAACTGCTTGGCATCTGAACGCAAGGTGCTACAGAGGGTAGTGCGTACAGCCCAGTACATCACTGGGGCCGAGCTCCCTACCATCCAGGACCTCTATACCAGACGATGTAAGAGGAAGGCCCTAAAAAAAAACAAGTCATAGACTGCTCTCTGCTACCGCACAGCAAGTGGTGCCAATGCACCAAGTCTGGAACCAACAGCTACTAACCCCAAGCCATAAGACTGCTAAATAGTTAGTACAGGTAGCTATTTGGTTAACTATTTAACTATCTGCATTGACCCAACCTTTTTGTCTCATTACATATGTTGCTGCTACTGATTATTATCTGTCACTTTATTCCTAGTTATATGTACATATCTACCTCAATTACCTCGTACCCCTGCACATCGACTCGGTGCTGGTACCCTGTGTATATAGCCAAGCTATCGTTACTCATTGTGTATTTATTATTGCTTTTATTATTACATGTTTTACTTTTCTATAATTTCTCTATTTTCTTTGTCTCTGCAGGGCCCTTAAGTAAGCATTTCACTGTTAGTCTACACCTGTTTGCAAAGCATGTGATTAATACAATTTGATTTGAGCTAGGAGTAATCACCTGTACTGCTGATGATAAGAAATACTGAGCATACCCACCATAGATAACCCATAGATAACCACGTCCATCAGCGATCAATATACAGCGCATTCGGAAAGTATCCAGACCCCTTGACTTTTCCACATTTTGTTATGTTACAGCTTTATTCTAAAATGGATTACATAGTTTTTTTCCCTCATCAATGTACACGCAATACCCCTGTCCTGACGTTGCCCTCTTTGGGTACAGCGAGCACCATCCCCCTCTCTCTGTCTCCTACAACCAGGCTGCTGTGGTCAGAGAGGTTGTAAATTCCTGGAGGCGATTATCTCCTCATGGCCACAGTATAGAGAGAGAGTGAGTTTTCATAGAGAGAACAAAGGAGAACCTCACAGAACATGAGGTCCGAACAACAATTATGTTCTGGAGAAGGTATAAAAGATCGGTGAAGAATCCAGCTACGAACTGGTCCGTTTGGTACAATTTTGTGAAACTCATGGGAGACAATACGGCCACATTACCATAACGCTGTTTATATAATAGCCTCAGATATGAGGCTTACATCTAATTGTTGTATAAGATGAATGAGTGAGGATGATACTGTTTGTGAAATTGTGTAATGTGAATTTGGACTGTTTAATGAAGGAAACTCCAATTCCCTTCGGAGTTTAACTAAATCAGAGGACCGCCCATGAGCACAGTAATGGTCTGGCTCTTCCGAATAAAACCCCCACCCGGGTTTTCTATCACCAGACCAGTTTACCTTGATAACGAGAGGGCCAATGTTTGAGAGAGACCGAGCTTACCTCTATTATTAGAGGGCTAAGGGTTGAGACGATTGCTGAATCTTTTAACCATCCCACGTGGTTAAACTCTTAGACTATCGATACCGACAGAATAAGAACAAGTCTTTTATATTAATTACTAGTCTGCAGCTAGGAATTCGGTATCATTGAACTCGAAGACCGACAACCGCCAAAATATCTACACTATAACGACATGAATGAATGTCACTCTGAACTATACATTCTAACCACGACAGAGAGAGAGAGCGGACAAACTCTCCAACAGAAACAAACTTTTCAACAGAGACGACACACTGAGCGTAAATATATATATTGATTGCAATTATTCCCGAATGAGTGAGCGTTCATGTGCAAAGGATTAGCATTTCAATTGTTATAATTATCACTCTGTCTAACAAGTCGCCATGCCGGTTTAGCCCACTAGGGCACATCCCACTATCATTCTTTGTTTGTTTGTGTGATGCATTTCTGTGAGTACTTAGTTAGTAAATAAATGATTTAAGACAATTGATGTATTGATGACTCATAGTGAAGACTAGGTTCGTGCAGATAACCAACAATTTACGACATTTGGAATGAGACTAACGTGAGGTAAATAATAATTCATTAATTCGAAGACTAATTGATCAGATATTAAAATATCTGAAAGTTATATTAGGAAAATTATAACTTTGTAATCTGAATATTTTCCTCGGTGCCCCGACTTCCTAGTTAATTACAGTTACATGATTAATCAGTTTAATCGCGTAATAATTACAGAGAATCTTTGATAAAGATAAGTCTTCAGTTTTAATGATGCCAAAGACACGACACCCCATAATGAAAAAGTGAAAACAGTTTTTTTTGAATTTTTTGATAATTTATTAAAAATACACAGCAATTCAACTATTACTAACGGTGGAGAGAGAACCTGAACTGAAGTGGCCAGTGTTTGTCAAGATCGGTGTTGTTGTTGTCTTGATATGTTGGATGCCCAAACCACAGCGGTTAAACATAGCTTTATGTTCATAGTATGTTGAGACATATGAAGAAGGGATGAATAATGTTTTATTGTTGTTGTGTTATGAGCATTTTAATGAAAACCTATGGTCTCTTTTGATAGATTGTACCATGATTACATGTAAGGCACACACTCACATATGCATGAATGCAACTATGCACACACATGCACGCGCAAACACACACGTACATTTATGTCACTGTTAATTATTTTTAGTCTTCTGAGGTGCCATCCAGCACAACAGATGGTAGAATGACTTTGGGATGCAGACTCACAAAAGTTGGTAAACGTCTTGTGATTTGCGTCACCAATGACGTGGACCGTTACAAGTGTTGCAGGCACTGGCTGAGTTGTGGAGAAGAATGCTACTCAATAGAGAAACAGACATTAATATTGACAGCTGAATAGGAGCAAATGAAGCACATGGTTTGAACAGAGAGAGTCCTTGGAAAATAATGATAATCGCAGAAAGGGTGGAAGAATCATCACTTTGTACATTATAAATATCTATATTTTCTCATGGCAGAAGCGTACTTTCTTAAAAACATCAATTTGCCAGTTGTCCGTAGTGCAATTGACAGAATACACTCTTTAGTTATAATAATTTACCAATAATTCAACAAAATTTGCTTTGGTAATGTCTGGAAAGCATTTTCATAGAAACAAAGGAAAACATCTTTCCCAGTGACTGTGATCATTTAGGATTATGGCTGCTGTCAAAACTTACACGATATATACAAAAGTATGTGGACACCCCTTCAAAATAGTGAGTTCGGCTATTTCAGCCACACCCGTTGCTGACAGATGTATATAATCGAGCAAACAGCCATGCAATCTTCATAGACAAACAACGGCAGTAGAATGGGCTTACTGAAGAGCTGAGTGACTTTCAACGTGGCACCGTCATAGGATGACACCTTTCCAACAAGTCAGTTCATCAAATTTCTGCCCTGCTAGAGCTTCCCTGGTCAACTGTAAGTGCTGTTATTATGAAGTGGAAACGTCTAGGAGTAACAACGGCTCAGCCGCGAGGTGGTAGGTCACACAATCTCACAGAGCGGGACCACTGAGTGCTGAACTCTTCAGTAGGGCCTTTCTACTGCCAATGTTTGTCTATGGATATTGCATGGCTGTGTGCTCAATTTTATACATTTGTCAGCAACAGGTGTGGCTGAAATAGCCAAATCCACTTATTTGAAGGGGTGTCCACATACTTTTGTATATAATTTACACATAAATATACACATAAAAACACACTTTACGCACCAATATACACATCATCATACACTGCAACGAATACAGCAATGAATAAACATCAACGAATATACAGTATACTGAACAGAAATATAAACGCAACATGCCACAAATTCAATGATTTTACTGAGTTACAGTTCATATAAGGAAATCAGTCAATTGAAAAAAAATCATTAAGCCCTAATCTATGGATTTCACATGACTGGGCAGGGACGCAGCCATGGGGTTGGGCTTTGGAGAGCACAGGCCGCAAGTGAAGAAGCCGGATGTGGAGATCCTGGGCTGGCGTGGTTACACATGGTCTACAGTTTTGAGGCCGGTTGGACATACTGCCAAATTCTCTGAAACAACGTTGGAGGCAGCTTGGGGTAGAGAAATGAACATTCAATTCTCTGGCAACAGCTCTGGTGGAGATGCATGCAGTCAGCATGCCAATTGCATGCTCCCTCAAAACTTGAGACATCTTTGGCATTGTGTTGTCAGACAAAACTGCACATTTTAAAGTGGCCTTTTACTGCCCCCAACACAAGGTGCAGCTATGTAAGGATCATGCTGTTTATTCAACTTATTGATATGCCGGGTGGATGGATTATCTTGGCAAAGGAAAAATGGTCACTAACACAGACGTAAACGAATTTGAGCACAACATTTGAGAGAAATAAGCTTTTTGTGCGTATGGAACATTTCTGGGATCTTTTATTTCAGCTCATAAAACATAGGACCAACACTTTACATGTTGTGTTTAGATTTTTGTTCAGTCTACATCAATGAATACAAATTAATGAATGCACATCAATATACACACCAACACACAAAAAGCTAAACACAATAACAGAAAACAAACACATTGTTCAGCAAAGAAAAGTCCTCAGCCATCTGAATTGCCCTACAGGCACCAACTCTTCCAATTTTAGAGAGCTTTGGAGATTATTCCACAAGTATGGGAAAAAATAAAAAAATAAAATAGATTTACCTCAGAAGAATAAGGAACATTGTGTTTCATTGCTCTGCCTTATCAGCCGCTATTGTGTAAAAAATATATTAACAAGAGAGAGGGTGTAAACAGCGGGCCTGTTTGGGCTATCACCCTGGAATTAATGCATTGGGTAGGAGTCGACAGACTAATACTGAGCAGAGCTGTTTATCTTGATTCAGTTGTCGTCTCCTAAATGAGGTGTTACATCACTGCAGACACAGGTCCTCATCCCACGATGTCACTCACTGGTCTACGGGGGAATAGGAAGCATTTCCTGAGGTGTAACTGTTTATGTGAAACAACCTCATATGTCAGTGTTTCACTCTGCAGTGTGTTGATAGGGTTTCCATCAGACACAGTGTGTTGATAGGGTTACAATCAGACAGTGTGTTGATAGGGTTTCCATCAGACACAGTGTGTTGATAGGGTTACAATCAGACAGTGTGTTGATATGGTTACAATCAGACACAGTGTGTTGATAGGGTTACAATCAGACAGTGTGTTGATAGGGTTACAATCAGACACAGTGTGTTGATAGGGTTTCCATCAGACACAGTGTGTTGATAGGGTTACAATCAGACAGTGTGTTGATAGGGTTACAATCAGACACAGTGTGTTGATAGGGTTACAATCAGACAGTGTGTTGATAGGGTTTCCATCAGACACAGTGTGTTGATAGGGTTACAATCAGACAGTGTGTTGATAGGGTTACAATCAGACACAGTGTGTTGATAGGGTTTCCATCAGACACAGTGTGTTGATAGGGTTACAATCAGACAGTGTGTTGATATGGTTACAATCAGACACAGTGTGTTGATAGGGTTACAATCAGACGCAGTGTGTTGATAGGGTTAAAATCAGACACAGTGTGTTGATAGGGTTACATAAAGATGCAGTGTGTTGATAGGGTTACATACAGACGCAGTGTGTTGATATGGTTACATACAGACGCAGTGTGTTGATATGGTTACATAAAGACTTCTTAGAGAGGGGCATTTCTACCTTGGTCCTGGGGACCCATTGGGGTCGGGTTCACATGTTTTATTCTAGCCCAGCACTAAGAACCCTGATTCAGCTAATCAAAAGTGGTTTCGAGGCATGGTTGATAAGGTAGGTAGGTACAAAGCATAAAGTAAAAGGCTTAAACTAAGCCCAAAGTGTAAGTCTAACAGCACCTATGATTGAATTTGGTCTGACGTCTTGTGTGCGTCATACCTAACCCTGGGACCAGCCACCCTAGGGACTGGTGATACAGTGGCGGGAGAAGGTGAAGAAATATCATGGGAGACTAGGCCACAGCATGGCTCTGCTAGCTAAATAATGGAACCAGCAATAATGACAAGAGACTAAGGTGACAATTCAATCAAATGAAGAGAAAACACAGATAAAAGCATAGCGTACTAAAGAATACTCATGCCGGAGATACCTTTAAAATGTAAATTACACACATTTTTACATACAGTACCAGTCAAAAGTTTGGAGACACCTACTCATTCAAGGGGTTTTCTTTATGTTTACTATTTTTAACATTGTAGAATAATAGTGAAGACATCAAAACTATGAAATAACACATATGTGACCCGATTCAGGAAACTAGGGATATGTCGCAAGTTACGACTTCACAGGAGAGCCGTTTGAACGTAAAAACATGTTTTATCAAAATTAGTTTTTTGGCAGAAATACCTTCTCGAACATGTGAACTTTTATGTGCCTTAATAACAAACTTGTATGCGATCTGTAAATACGAATAACATTGTTAATTTACAAGCCTTGTTGGTTAAGCCACAGAAAAAGCCAGGAATATTCCCACTAGCCATGATTGGATGAGATAATGAGTGGGCTGGAAATGCCGAGAGAGGAGTTCGGATTGGTCTGCCATATAGAGGCTTCTGTCTATTTGAGCTGGTCAGTCTGTGTTGGTAATACTGTCAAACGCTGCTTTAAAAAAAAAAAATTGTGTAGTGGAGGTGCGTAAGTGTTGCTCTCCACTTTTTGGAGGATCAAGTTTTGAAATCAGTGGAATTAGAGTATGATAGCTAAAGAGATGGAGAAAAAAACCTGTCTCCGGATTACATCTTCAAACTAAGGGCAACCATGGCATGGCATTTGTGACAGGGAGACGCGTTCATCATGCACAATGATGTAAACAGGTAAGACAGTCTAGTGTTAGCTAGCTACATTTTCAGACTTCTGTCAGATTTTGACAGAAAGTGGTTTCATTTCAAGCTAAAGTGTACTGTTAGCAAGATAGCTAACGTTAGCTGGCTGGCTCCTTAGCTGACATTATTATTCGTATCCCAGAGCCGTTTTCTTTTCAAATTAGAGCCTAATGTTAGCTAGCTAACATTGAACCTGGTTGGTTAGCTCACAGCATATTCATGCAGGGTAGTAACGACATGATTTGGCACTGTGTTCATTGTTGTTTAACTAGCTAACGTTAGCCGGCTGGCTCGTTAGCTAACGTTACGTGACTTGTGTGATCTTAACAGTTGTTTACCTAGCTAGGTTCATTGTTTACCTAGCTAGCAAGCTACAGGTATTAAGCTAAAGTGTACAACACCCGTTGAATATGGCCGGTGTCAGTAAACGTCTGCAGAAAAGCATAATGAAATTGTTGCCAGCAGAGCAGGTTAAGTTTTAAGAGGGTGTGAAAGATGCTGAATGGGTGTAGACAAAGAAGAGCTCTTCACTACAAAAATGCAGTGTGTGATATACCATTTTGTAGTCTCAACTTTTATCCAATGTAAAAAACACAATTTCAAATGTTGGTACATAAGACCAAATCCAGGTGGTGAGTCACATATGGAATCATGTAGTAACCAAAAAAGTTTTAAACAAATCAAAATGTATATTATGTTTTATATTCTTCAAGGTAGCCACCCCTTGCCTTGATGACAGCTTTGCACACTCTTGGCATTCTCTCAACCAGCTTTATTAGGATTGCTTTTCCAACCGTCTTTAAGAAGTTCCCACATATGCTGAGCACTTGTTGGTTGCTTTTCCTTCACTCGGCGGGCAAACTCATCACAACCATCTCAATTGGGTTGAGGTCGGGTGATTGTGGAGGCCGGACAAAACAGGGACAAGACGTTGCTTAACATCGACCTCAGCAGCTCAAGTCCATAGAGCCTACGGGTTCAAAAAAGGTTCCCACAAAGACCCAAGGAGTCTGGAATGTCAGAACTCACACAAGGAACCGCAAGTCCAAAACAACAAGGCGCCTGCTGTGACTTGATAATGTGCATTCTATGCCACCTCAAGTACAACCCATGGCAGCCCAAGGCTCAAACCCACAGGGAAACTGCGGTAACCTGAATAAATGCACAATCTACGTGCTGCCGGACACCAAGACAGCCCAAGGCTCAATCCCACAGGGCAGGGTTCGTCAACTAGGTTTGGCCTAGAGACACATTTTTTCCTAGGGCCATAACATAATTAGTGTAGAATATTAGCACAATTAATTGGCCTACACCACAAATTGAACAACATTTTTAACACATCTGATTAGTTCATAATAATTTCTGTGACAATAACATAATCATTTCGATCTGATTATACTCATAAAATCACCATGTCTCTGTTCAATTATTATTTTTGTTTATTTCTCTATGGGGCTGATTGGTGGGGAAAAACAGGTCTACGTAGCCTACTGTAGACTACACTACTTTAACATCAACATTCGTTCAGAACAATTTGCTTGATAGCAAGAGAAAATGTTGCTCTCAAAATGTATCAAAAGAAAGGTGGATAATGAAAATTGTTCATCTTACCATCTTTCTCCAATGCCAAGCCAGAGTGTCTTATTTGCAATGAAAATGTCGCTGTTTGCAAAGAATTCAATCTCAGACGTCGTCATGAATCTGAGCACGGAACTTTCAAAGTGGCCTTCCCATCCCAGAGGCCCGACGCAGAAACATTGAAGAGCTAACTGCAAGATACACATACAGCTTTATTGGCTGACATACTCTGTCACTTAAACGGGTTAAATCTGCAGTTACAAGGAAGGAAAACAGTTGTAGACACGGTGGAAAAACTTAAGGCCTTTACTAGGAAGCTTGAGTTGTTCAATTTGGAATTGTCATCTGGAAGGCTACTGCACTTCAGCACATTGAAGAAACGATAGGCAGAGGGACCAGGCTGAAGCATGGAAGATTTCATCAAGCAGCTGAGGGACATCTTCTCCACCAGATTTGAAGACTACAGCATGCACAAGGATATCATTGTGTTTGTACGTGCTCCTCTAACAGTCCACCCAGGTGGAGAATGCTCCTCCCTTGCTAAGAAAAATATTATATTGCTGGATGAGGCCGCAATTCAAACTGAGCTGATTGAATTCCAGACATCGAGCCAAATCAGGGATGCGTTCAGGAGTGCAGAGTTCTCGTGTGTGTTTCGGGTGGCATGCCCAGAGGAATACAGCCAATAAAGAAACGTTAAGCCTTATAGCCTACCTCAGCCTGTTAAGTTATTTTATATAGGCCTAGGCTCTGAAGAAATAGACTCCAATTAAGCTCTCTTGTCGTTTGTAAAGTCAAATTAAAATGAAGATTATTGTTGAAATGAATTACCCGACTGGTGTAGGTTTTCTCCATCTGTCGCTGTGCAACACTTGCAAAACTAGTTAGCTATATTTTCAGCACCAGGCACTGTTCACCTTCTACTGATTGCGCTGTGGTTGCAGCTTTACGTTTCAGCACCACAAAATGGTCAGCTGCCTGCTTTATTAGTTGACTGTATTCTGCATTCTCTCTCCCCATGAATAAGCTTAAAATGTAACTTTTGCATTATTTAGGTAGGGTAACTTCCTTCTTGGGACATTGCATTTGGAAGTTTTTGCATTTCGGGACCGAGTTTTTAATTATTTATATATATTAAACAAATATTCACAATTAATTTGGGTGCTTACACACTGATCTGAGCTGTCGCACACCTTTCAGATAGAGCACCACCAGAGGATGAGACCTCTGAGTAGAGCCATCAATCTTTACATGACGCAATGAGATGGCTGCCACAAAGACATTCAGTTTAGACGAAAAAAATGCCTTGCTCAAAAAGCGTTTGCAAGAACATAAAAATGTCCACCAAAGAACTTGGAAAAAGAGAAAACCACATATTCCTGGGACAACAGATCCCGACGAGATGGAACTCTAATTCACGCACCTATCAAGAGAACATCCTTGGTCATCCCTACTGCCTCTGATCTGGCAGTCTCACTAAACACAAATGCTTCGTTTGTAAATTATGTCTGACTGTTGAAGTGTGCCCCTGGCTGTCCGTAAATGAAAAAAGAAAAAAGAAAATCGTGCCGTCTGGGTTGCTTAATATAAGGAATTTGAAATGATTGTTACTTTTGATACTGAAGTATATTTTAGCAGTTACATTTACTTTTGATACTTAAGTGTATTTAAAACCAAAACCTTTAAGACTTTTACTCAAGTAGTATTTTACTGAGTGACTTTCACTTTTACTTGAGTCATTTTCTTTTAAGTTATCTTTAGTTTTACTCAAGTATGAAAATTAGGTGCTTTTCCCACCACTGCTTGCTACACAAGCTTTTAGCAAACAAAATCCTACCCAAACAAGGAAGCAATAGCTATGCAAGCAGAGCAGAAAGTAGTTCCCTTTTAGCGAACACAAAAAACGATACTAAGACCCAAAACCAACAACATCTAGGGGGACGAGTACTCTCTCCCCACTAACGGACACCTAAGTCAGTGACGAATCCAGTAGTCTTTGTGTGCTTGAAAAAGTTTGTAAATTGCATGATACGTTCTCCTTTAGGCTACCTGAAGTCCGAAGAATTTAGGAAATTAATGCGAGCCACGGAATTACAGCCAGGAAAGCGGGGCTTCCGTGGGTGGGCTCTACATTCATTGGCCCCTTGGGCGTGTTTTTGGTTTTCTTCAGGTGAATGTGTTTGGTCGTTGGTGCCTCATAGTATGTGGTACCGAGTGACCTACTGAAAGGGAACTTTGTGATTTGACAAAACTTACAGAGAGAGACTACTGCAGTAACTGTTTCATTCCAATTGAACACGTCCTACTGGCTCAGCTCAGAGCAGTAATATCATTCCCCATATAAAGTGTGAAAACAGAAAAGGAAACAGGAAAATGACATGGTGCCTGGAGCGCTGCTGTTAAGGACATGCAGGAAGTCCATTAATAAAGTACCTTCTGTTTAAAAAAGTAATAATACATCTCCCATAGCTTCTGGCCACAGAGCAACTTTGCCATCGTGTTTAGCAGAATGTTTACTTCAGTGTTTATTTAGTCCCTACTTGAATTGTAATTTCACAGATAACACAGTGGAAATGGATTTTTGTAGATCAAGACATGCCAGGAGGAAAGGGAAGTAAGTGAGTGTAGCAGTGTCACGTTTCTGTCGTGACAGTTAAAGATAGAGGGAAGGAGGGGGTTTGAAGTTTGGCAGTTTATTTACAAGAGAGGAAATGTAATTTAACCAACCGACCTGTTGTCTTTCAACTCTTGCCTTTCCCCACAGCAGAGAAAGTATACAAACTGAGGAACGTGACTTCTGACAGGACTGTGTGTGTGTGTGTGTGTGTGTGTGTGTGTGTGTGTGTGTGTGTGTGTGTGTGTGTGTGTGTGTGTGTGTGTGTGTGTGTGTGTGTGTGTGTGTGTGTGTGTGTGTGTGTGTGTGTGTGTGTGTGTGTGTGTGTGTGTGTGTGTGTGTGTGTCTGCGTGTGTGTGTGTCTGCGTGTGTCTGCGTGTGTGTGTGTCTGCGTGTGTCTGCGTGTGTCTGCGTGTGTCTGCGTGTGTCTGCGTGTGTCTGCGTGTGTCTGCGTGTGTCTGCGTGTGTGTGCGTGCAGTGAGGCAGAGGAAGTTCTAATGTTTCAAACACATGTAACCCCATGAGACGGCGATAACATTGGGGGGTGGAGGCACGTCAAAATCTGCCCCAACTCTCTCTACACACCTATGCAAGATTAGAACAGAGACTTGAGAGGTGAGCAGTTGGGCCGTCCCCTTTAGGGCAGTCAAGCACCTATTCGACAGCAGCCTTCACTTGTGTCCCTGTTCCCTTTTTTCTCCGACTCTCTATTGATTGACCTTTAAATGGGAGGCAGGGACCGTCAGGGAGTAGACTGAAGCGGACCACCACAAACACCTTCCCTTTAACCCTAATAGATCTGTACTCATGTCACGACACATCTCTCCAGTCAACACACAATGGGTCAACAAATCTTATGAAGAGGTTTCTAAGCTTTTCCGTAAATGCATTCAACGAGAGCCAGCAACTCAGGTGCTCGCGTTCATTTAAAATATAAACGAATCAAAGAAAGTGAGTAAACTAACTAGCAGCATGAGTTGAAGAATCCTGAAGTTTATTCCTGAGTGCTAATCTTCTTTGAACTCTTTATTATCTGTAACAGCTTTGCATTATTCATAATAATGGCAGAATGTAAATAGTAGGCTCTCTTAACGCCTCATGCATAAAATGACTCCTGATTGCACGCTAGGAAATATAACTTTTACTATCTGTTTGGGAAAAACTTGAAGAAAGGAGAACTAGCTATGAACATTATGCACAGTGATAGCACAGTGATGGCACGCTATGAACATTATGCACAGTGATGGCACGCCACAGTGCAGGTGTCAATATTACATCAAGCGTGTTGAGAAATGTTACGGTTTGTGTATAACAACATGCCAGAGATCATAACAAATGTGATGAGGATTCTCTAATTAGCCTATCTGGGCTTTGTTGACCGAGGCATATTCGGTTGGTACTATAGCTAATCCCCCATGAGCCTTTGCTGCTGTGTACTGTGGTAAACAGTAAACGACTGCCTAGTTGTGAAATTTATAGGTGAGGGCATCTGCTATGCAAATTAATAATGAAATCACACAGCATGGCTAGTCTCTTAACATTAATTATCCTTTCCTCAGCTGCCTGTCACAGTAGCTCCGTTGTTCTGTAGGAAAAGCTACACAGAGATGTTCTGCAGCTCAGGGCCCCGTGCTGCCATTACGTAACCACAGAGTAAAATATTCATCATGCTGCTCTGGACCACATCTGTGTGTAGGAGATATGCTGAGGAAACAGTTCTCTTTAAAACCTGCTAACTGCACGTGTGTGGCTGCTACTGGGAGAGGCTGCTACAGGAAGAGGCTGCTACTGGGAGAGGCTACTACTGGGAGAGGCTGCTACTGGGAGAGGCTGCTACTGGGAGAGGCTGCTACTGGGAGAGACTGCTACTGGAAGAGGCTGCTACTGGGAGAGGCTGCTACTGGGAGAGGATGCTACTGGGAGAGGCTGCTACAGGGAGAGGCTGCTACTGGGAGAGGCTGCTACTGGGAGAGGCTGCTACTGGGAGAGGCTGCTACTGGGAGAGGCTGCTACTGGAGGAGGCTACTACTGGAAGAGGCTGCTACTGGGAGAGGCTGCTACTGGGAGAGGCTGCTACTGGGAGAGGCTGCTACTGGGAGAGACTGCTACTGGGAGAGGCTGCTACTGGGAGAGGCTGCTACTGGGAGAGGCTGCTACTGGAAGAGGCTGCTACTGGGAGAGGCTGCTACTGGGAGAGGCTGCTACTGGGAGAGGCTGCTACTGGGAGAGGCTGCTATTGGGAGAGGCTGCTACTGGAAGAGGCTACTACTGGGAGAGGCTACTACTAGAAGAGGCTGCTACTGGAAGAGGCTACTACTGGGAGAGGCTACTACTGGGAGAGGCTGCTACTGGGAGAGGCTACTACTGGGAGAGGCTGCTACTGGGAGAGGCTGCTACTGGGAGAGGCTGCTACTGGGAGAGGCTGCTACTGGGAGAGGCTACTACTGGAAGAGGCTGCTACTGGAAGAGGCTGCTACTGGAAGAGGCTGCTACTGGGAGAGGCTACTACTGGGAGAGGCTGCTACTGGGAGAGGCTGCTACTGGGAGAGGCTTGCGTGCAAATGGGCCTCATTGTGTTTGGGGGTGTGTGGGGAGGGAATCGGGTGGCATTTTTAGGGTGTGTGTGTGTTTTTTCCGTCTGGACTGGCCTAGTCAGTACCAAACATGGTACCATGTGTGTAAAAAAGTTTGTCCTGCTCCTCTTTCCTCTACCTAACTTCCCCTCACTATCCCGTCAATTTACTTTATGTCCCGTTAGTTTTGGCTGCTCACCTTCGTTATCCCTCACCCATCATGGCCCTGCCATTCCCAACCAATCAGAGCACCTGGAAATGCGCATCTGGACACTGCACCCGTCCACTCAGGTCAGAGTGTTATCGTCGTCTGAAGGGAGAACACATGTTTTCTGAGGACTTTTTATTATTGACAGTAACACCAATGTCTGAATGTTGTGCGTGTATAGAAATGTATGTTGCAGGGGGGTTTATTGGTGGTTTTATGGCAGGGTGTGAATGGCAGGGTGTGTAGTTTAGAGTGTGTAGTTTTAGAGTGATTATCTTAATTTACCGAGGTTAGCTAGCCAGCTATTTGTCGTCCTTAACGTAGGAGACACTGCTAGCTAGCCAACAGCTAGCCAACGTCTACCGAATAGAACTTCCGCACTCAACAACCCGGTCGCATTCCGCTTCGCTCCACAGGTAGTATCACATTTTCATTTCATTTCATTACAGTACAACGGTTTGATTTGTTTGATCGTAGCTAGCTACATAGCTAGCTACATAGCCGTCTTTGTATCAAAGATAATTGTGTAGTCTAGAGCGATTTTCTAGGTTAGCTAGCCAGCTATTGTCGTTCTTTTAACGCAACGTAACGTAATCAACACTGCTAGCTAGCCAGCTAGCCCCCGAATAGCAGCACTGTAGAAACCATTACACTCAACGGAACGACTTGATTAGTGTAGTGTCAACAACGCAGCCACTGCCAGCTAGCCTACAAAGTCAACAACGCAGCCACTGCCAGCTAGCCTACTTCAACAGTACTGTATCATTTTAATCATTTTAGTCAATAAGATTCTTGCTACGTAAGCTTAACTTTCTGAACATTCGAGACGTGTTGTCCACCTGTCATTCCAATCTCCTTTGCATTAGCGTAGCCTCTTCTGTAGCCTGTCAACTATGTGTCTGTCTATCCCTGTTCTCTCCTCTCTGCACAGACCATACAAACGCTCCACACCGCGTGGCCGCGGCCACCCTAATCTGGTGGTCCCAGCGCGCACGACCCACGTGGAGTTCCAGGTCTCCGGTAGCCTCTGGAACTGCCGATCTGCGGCCAACAAGGCAGAGTTCATCTCAGCCTATGCCTCCCTCCAGTCCCTCGACTTCTTGGCACTGACGGAAACATGGATCACCACAGATAACACTGCTACTCCTACTGCTCTCTCTTCGTCCGCCCACGTGTTCTCCCACACCCCGAGAGCTTCTGGTCAGCGGGGTGGTGGCACCGGGATCCTCATCTCTCCCAAGTGGTCATTCTCTCTTTCTCCCCATACCCATCTGTCTATCGCCTCCTTTGAATTCCATGCTGTCACAGTTACCAGCCCTTTCAAGCTTAACATCCTTATCATTTATCGCCCTCCAGGTTCCCTCGGAGAGTTCATCAATGAGCTTGATGCCTTGATAAGCTCCTTTCCTGAGGACGGCTCACCTCTCACAGTTCTGGGCGACTTTAACCTCCCCACGTCTACCTTTGACTCATTCCTCTCTGCCTCCTTCTTTCCACTCCTCTCCTCTTTTGACCTCACCCTCTCACCTTCCCCCCCTACTCACAAGGCAGGCAATACGCTCGACCTCATCTTTACTAGATGCTGTTCTTCCACTAACCTCATTGCAACTCCCCTCCAAGTCTCCGACCACTACCTTGTATCCTTTTCCCTCTCGCTCTCATCCAACACTTCCCACACTGCCCCTACCCGGATGGTATCGCGCCGTCCCAACCTTCGCTCTCTCTCCCCCGCTACTCTCTCCTCTTCCATCCTATCATCTCTTCCCTCTGCTCAAACCTTCTCCAACCTATCTCCTGATTCTGCCTCCTCAACCCTCCTCTCCTCCCTTTCTGCATCCTTTGACTCTCTCTGTCCCCTATCCTCCAGGCCGGCTCGGCCCTCCCCTCCCGCTCCGTGGCTCGACGACTCATTGCGAGCTCACAGAACAGGGCTCCGGGCAGCCGAGCGGAAATGGAGGAAAACTCGCCTCCCTGCGGACCTGGCATCCTTTCACTCCCTCCTCTCTACATTTTCCTCTTCTGTCTCTGCTGCTAAAGCCACTTTCTACCACTCTAAATTCCAAGCATCTGCCTCTAACCCTAGGAAGCTCTTTGCCACCTTCTCCTCCCTCCTGAATCCTCCTCCCCCTCCCCCCCCCTCCTCCCTCTCTGCAGATGACTTCGTCAACCATTTTGAAAAGAAGGTCGACGACATCCGATCCTCGTTTGCTAAGTCAAACGACACCGCTGGTTCTGCTCACACTGCCCTACCCTGTGCTCTGACCTCTTTCTCCCCTCTCTCTCCAGATGAAATCTCGCGTCTTGTGACGGCCGGCCGCCCAACAACCTGCCCGCTTGACCCTATCCCCTCCTCTCTTCTCCAGACCATTTCCGGAGACCTTCTCCCTTACCTCACCTCGCTCATCAACTCATCCCTGACCGCTGGCTACGTCCCTTCCGTCTTCAAGAGAGCGAGAGTTGCACCCCTTCTGAAAAAACCTACACTCAATCCCTCTGATGTCAACAACTACAGACCAGTATCCCTTCTTTCTTTTCTTTTCTCTCCAAAACTCTTGAACGTGCCGTCCTTGGCCCAGCTCTCCCGCTATCTCTCTCAGAATGACCTTCTTGATCCAAATCAGTCAGGTTTCAAGACTAGTCATTCAACTGAGACTGCTCTTCTCTGTATCACGGAGGCGCTCCGCACTGCTAAAGCTAACTCTCTCTCCTCTGCTCTCATCCTTCTAGACCTATCGGCTGCCTTCGATACTGTGAACCATCAGATCCTCCTCTCCACCCTCTCCGAGTTGGGCATCTCCGGCGCGGCCCACGCTTGGATTGCGTCCTACCTGACAGGTCGCTCCTACCAGGTGGCGTGGCGAGAATCTGTCTCCTCACCACGTGCTCTCACCACTGGTGTCCCCCAGGGCTCTGTTCTAGGCCCTCTCCTATTCTCGCTATACACCAAGTCACTTGGCTCTGTCATAACCTCACATGGTCTCTCCTATCATTGCTATGCAGACGACACACAACTAATCTTCTCCTTTCCCCCTTCTGATGACCAGGTGGCGAATCGCATCTCTGCATGTCTGGCAGACATATCAGTGTGGATGACGGATCACCACCTCAAGCTGAACCTCGGCAAGACGGAGCTGCTCTTCCTCCCGGGGAAGGACTGCCCGTTCCATGATCTCGCCATCACGGTTGACAACTCCATTGTGTCCTCCTCCCAGAGCGCTAAGAACCTTGGCGTGATCCTGGACAACACCCTGTCGTTCTCAACTAACATCAAGGCGGTGGCCCGTTCCTGTAGGTTCATGCTCTACAACATCCGCAGAGTACGACCCTGCCTCACACAGGAAGCGGCGCAGGTCCTAATCCAGGCACTTGTCATCTCCCGTCTGGATTACTGCAACTCGCTGTTGGCTGGGCTCCCTGCCTGTGCCATTAAACCCCTACAACTCATCCAGAACGCCGCAGCCCGTCTGGTGTTCAACCTTCCCAAGTTCTCTCACGTCACCCCGCTCCTCCGCTCTCTTCACTGGCTTCCAGTTGAAGCTCGCATCCGCTACAAGACCATGGTGCTTGCCTACGGAGCTGTGAGGGGAACGGCACCTCAGTACCTCCAGGCTCTGATCAGGCCCTACACCCAAACAAGGGCACTGCGTTCATCCACCTCTGGCCTGCTCGCCTCCCTACCACTGAGGAAGTACAGTTCCCGCTCAGCCCAGTCAAAACTGTTCGCTGCTCTGGCCCCCCAATGGTGGAACAAACTCCCTCACGACGCCAGGACAGCGGAGTCAATCACCACCTTCCGGAGACACCTGAAACCCCACCTCTTTAAGGAATACCTAGGATAGGATAAAGTAATCCTTCTCACCCCCCCCCCCCCCTTAAAAGATTTAGATGCACTATTGTAAAGTGGCTGTTCCACTGGATGTCATAAGGTGAATGCACCAATTTGTAAGTCGCTCTGGATAAGAGCGTCTGCTAAATGACTTAAATGTAAATGTAAATGTTTTACATGCTGTATAATAATAGGTAATTACCACTAATTACTTAAAGTTACTTTGATAACTTTCAGACAAATATTCTACTGTATGGCTGTAACTATTATTTAATGTCAGAGTTGCCAATGCTGCTTTGTGTATTATTTATCGTATGTAGTATTATTCTGTACTGCCATAAGTATTATTAATGCATTGGTTGCACAAGTTCTTTTACAGAAAATGTTTAATTGTTTTATTGGTAAACATAGTATTTTGCATGCACACGCTACAGCAGCATTTTCCATAGTGGCCTTTATTTAAGGTGTTTTATTGCTTTGCCATGGGCGAGCTTCAAGAGTCATCCCAGACGGCTCTTGGAGCTTGCACATGCCAGAGTAATTTACGACCCGTTGGCAACCGGTAGATTCTCAAACCAGTCTGGACATAGAGAGTGCCATAAATCTTGACCCCTTGTCAATCCAAGTAATTAGTTTATCTTTCTCCAAGAGGTGAATGTTTAAGTTTATGTTTATAGTGAT
Source organism: Salvelinus alpinus (assembly GCF_045679555.1). Classification (NCBI taxonomy): domain Eukaryota; kingdom Metazoa; phylum Chordata; class Actinopteri; order Salmoniformes; family Salmonidae; genus Salvelinus; species Salvelinus alpinus. Next base: position 13,585,972 of record NC_092087.1, on the reverse strand, counting down.
GCTGTGTTTATAGCCTTTTGTAGACGTGTTATAAGTGTAATGCCATTAGCCATTTATTAATGGACTTACAGCACCAGTCAAAAGTTTGGACACACCTACTCATTCAAGGGTTTTTATTTTCTTGTACTATTTTCTACATTGTAATATTGTGGAATAATAGTGAAGACATCAAAACTATGAAATAGCACATATGGAATCATGTAGTAACCAAAAAAAGTGTTAAACAATCAAAATATATTTTACATTTCAGATTCCTCAAAGTAGCCTCCACTTTACCTTGATGACTGGTGTGCCTTGTTCAAAGTTAATTTGTGGAAGCTCTTTCCTTCTTAATGCGTTTGAGCCAATCAGTTGTGTTGTGACAAGGTAGGGGTGGTATACAGAAGATAGCCCTATTTGGTAAAAGTCCATATTATGGCAAGAACAGTTCAAATAAGCAAGGAGGAATAACAGTCCATCATTTAACTTCTCTAGGGTAGGGGGCAGCATTCAGAATTTTGGATGAAATGCAAGCCCAAATTAAACTGCGTGCTTCTCGGGCCCAGAAGATATGATATGCATAGAACTGGTAGATTTGGATAGAAAACACTATAAATTTTCCAAAACTGTTAAAACAGTGTATGTGAGTATAACAGAACTGATTTGGCAGGCAAAAACCTGAGAAAAATCCATTCAGGAAGTAGTTTTATTTTTGGTTTTGTAGTTTTCTATTCAATGCCATTACAGAATCCATTGACTTAGGACTCAAATTGCAGTTTCTATGCCTTCCACTAGATGTCAACAGTCTTTATAAATTGTTTCAGGCTTGTATTCTGAAAAATGAAGAAGTAAGAGCAGTCTGAATGAGTGGACCCTAAAGTGTCACAGAGATTTTTCATGCGCGAGACCGAGAGATTGCGTTTCTTGTTAACCTTTTAAATTGACGACGTTATTGTCCGGTTGAAATATTATGGATTATTTAGGCTAAAAACAACCTGAGGATTGAATATAACCATGATTTGACATGTTTCTATGAACTTTACGGATACAATTTGGATTTTTTTGTCTTCCTGTTTTGACTGCGTTTGAGCCTGTGGATTACTGAAGAAAACGCACAAACAAAATAGGTTTTTGGATATAAAGAGACTTTATCGAACAAAAGGAACATTTATTGAGTAAATGAATGTCTGCTGAGTGCAACCATATGAAGATCATCAAAGGTAAGGGATTAATTTTATCTCTATTTCTGACATGTGTAATTGTTCTACTTGGCTATTTACAGTTTGTAATGATTTGTCTATTGGGCTATGTTCTCAAATAATCGTAAGGTATGCTTTCGCCGTAAAGCATTTTTTAAATCTGACACCGTGGTTGGATTCACAAGAAGTTCATCTTTAAACCTATGTAAAATATGTTTTGTTTTCTGAATTTTTATAATGAGTATTTCTGTATTTGAATTTGGCGCCCAGCAGTTTCACTGGCTGTTGAAGAGGTGGGACTCTAACGTCTCACATACCCAAGAGAGTTTAAGACATGAAGGTCAGTCAATCTGGACAATTTCAAAAACTTTGAAGGCTTCTTCAAGGAAAGCGCAATGATGAAACTGGCTTTCATGAGGACCGCCACAGGACAGGAAGACCCAGAGTTACCTCTGCTGCAGAGGATAAGTTAATTAGAGTTACCAGCCTCAGATTGAAGCCCAAATAAATGCTTTACAGACACATCTCAACATCAACTGAATCAGGCCTTCATGGTCGAATTGCTGCAAAGAAACCACTACTAAAGGACACCAATAATAAGAAGAGACTTACTTGGGCCAAAAAACACAAGCAATGGACATTAGACCAGTGGAAATCTGTTCTTTGGTCTGATGAGTCCAAATTTGAGATTTTTGGTTCCAACCGCCGTGTCTTTGTGAGACGCAGAGTAGGTGAATGGATGTTCTCGGCATATGTGGTTCCCACCGTGAAGCATGGAGGAGGAGGTATGATGGTGTGGTGGTGCTTTGCTGATGACACTGTCTGATATTCATTTAGAATTCAAGGCACACTTAACCTGCATGGCTACCACAGCATTCTGCAGCGATACACTATCCCATCTGATCGGCGCTTAGTGGGACTATCATTTGTTTTTCAACAGGACAGTGAGCCAAAACACCTCCAGGCTGTGTAAGGGCTATTTGACCAAGAAGGAGAATGATGGAGTGCTGCATCCGATCACCTGGCCGCCACAATCACCTAACCTCAACCCAATTGAGATGGTTTGGGATGATTTGGACCGCAGAGGGAAGACAAAGCAGCCAACAAGTGCTCAGCATATGTGGGAACTCCTTCAAGACTGTTGGAAAAGCATGCCAGCTGTCATCAAGGCAAAGGGTGGCTACTTTGAAGAATCTAAAATATATTTTGATTTGTTTAACACTTTTTTGGTTACTACATGATTCCATATGTGTTATTTCATAGTTTTGATGTATTCACTACTTTTTTACAATATATAAAATAGCAAAAATAAAGAAAACACTGGAATGAGGAGCTGTGTCCAAATGTTCTCTAATGTTCACCAGTGAGACCCAAGAAAAGCAGGCACTGCACTCTGGCTATCCTGACTGATCCTGATGTGATTGAACTAACTGAAACATGGCTTAAGCCTGATGAATTTACTGTGTTAAATGAGGCCTCACCTCCTGGTTACACTAGTGACCATATCCTTCTCAATCACTTTTATAGCTACTGTTTACAGGCCTCCTATACAGCGTTCCTCACTGAGTTCCCTGAATTCCTATCGGACCTTGTCATCATAGCAGATAATATTCAAATTTTTGGTGACTTTAATATTCACATGGAAAAGTCCACAGACCCACTCCCAAAGGCTTTCGGAGCCATCATCGACTCAGTGGGTTTTGTCCAACATGTCTCCGGACCTACTCACTGCCACAGTCATATTCTGGACCTAGTTTTGTCCCATGGAATAAATGTTGTGGATCTTAATGTTTTTCCTCATAATCCTGGACTATCCATTTTATTACGTTTGCAATCACAACAAATAATCTGCTCAGACCCCAACCAAGGAGCATCAAAAGTCGTGCTATAAATTCTCAGACAACCCAAAGATTCCTTGATGCCCTTCCAGACTCCCTCTGCCTACCCAAGGACGTCAGACGACAAAAATCAGTTAACCACCTAACTGAGGAACTCAATTTAACCTTGCGCAATATCCTAGATGCAGTTGCACCCCTAAAAACTAAAAACATTTGTCATAAGAAACTAGCTCCCTGGTATACAGATAATACCCGAGCTCTGAAGCAAGCTTCCAGAAAAATGGAACGGAAATGCCTCCACACCAAACTGGAAGTCTTCCGACTGGCTTGGAAAGACAGTACCGTGCAGTATCAAAGAGCTCTCACTGCTGCTCGATCATCCTATTTTTCTAACTTAATTGAGGAAAATAAGAACAATCCCAAATTTATTTCTGATACTGTCGCAAAGCTAACTAAAAAGCAGCATTCCCCAAGAGAGGATGGCTTTCACTTCAGCAGTAAATAATTCATGAACTTCTAGGAGGAAAGGATCATGATCATTAGAAAGCAAATTACGGACTCCTCTTTAAATCTGTGTATTCCTCCAAAGCTCAGTTGTCCTGAGTCTGCACAACTCTGCCAGGACCTAGTATCAAGGGAGACACTCAAGTGTTTTAGAACTATATCTCTTGACACAATGATGAAAATAATCATGGCCTCTAAACCTTCAAGCTGCATACTGGACCCTATTCCAACTAAACTACTGAAAGAACTGCTTCCTGTGCTTGGCCCTCCTATGTTGAACATAATAAATGGCTCTCTATCCACCGGATGTGTACCAAACTCACTAAAAGTGGCAGTAATAAAGCCTCTCTTGAAAAAGCCAAACCTTGACCCAGGAAATATAAAAAACTATCGGCCTGTATCGAATCTCCCATTCCTCTCAAAAATGTTAGAAAAAACTGTTGCGCAGCAAGTCACTGCCTTCCTGAAGACAAACAATGTATACGAAATGCTTCAGTCTGGTTTTAGACCCCATCATAGCACTGAGACTGCACTTGTGAAGGTGGTAAATTACCTTTTAATGGCGTCAGACCGAGACTCTGCATCTGTCCTCGTGCTCCTAGACCTTAGTGCTGCTTCTGATACCATCGATCACCACATTCTTTTGGAGAGATTGGAAACCCAAATTGGTCTACACGGACAAGTTCTGGCTTGGTTTAGATCTTATCTGTCGGAAAGATATCAGTTTGTCTCTGTGAATGGTTTGTCCTCTGACAAATCAACTGTACATTTCGGTGTTCCTCAAGTTTCCCTTTTAGGACCACTATTGTTTTCACTCTATATTTTACCTCTTGGGAATGTCATTCGAAAACCTAATGTTATCTTTCACTGCTATTCAGATGACACACAGCTGTACATTTCAATGAAACATGGTGAAGCTCAAATTGCCCTCGCTAGAAGCCTGTGTTTCAGACATAAGGAAGTGGATGGCTGCAAACTTTCGACTTTTAAACTCGGACAAAACAGAGATGCTTGTTCTAGGTCCCAAGAAACAAAGAGATCTTCTGTTGAATCTGACAATTAATCTTGATGGTTGTACCGTCGTCTCAAATAAAACTGTGAAGGACCTCGGCGTTACTCTAGACCCTGATCTCTCTTTTGACGAACATATCAAGACTGTTTCAAGGACAGCTTTTTTCCATTTACGTAACATTGCAAAATTTTGAAATGTTCTGTCCAAAAATGATGCAGAAAAATTAATCAATTATTTTGTTACTTCTAGGTTAGACTACTGCAATGCTCTACTTTCCGGCTACCCGGAAAAAGCACTAAATAAACTTCAGTTAGTGCTAAATATGGCAGCTAGAATCCTGACTAGAACCCAAAAATGTGATCATATTACTCCAGTGCTAGCCTCCCTACACTGGCTTCCTGTTAAGGCAAAGGCTGATTTCAAGGTTTTACTGCTAACCTACAAAGCATTACATGGGCTTGCTCCTAACTATCTTTCCGATTTGGTCCTGCCGTACATACCTACACGTACGCTACGGTCACAAGACGCAGGCCTCCTAATTGTCCCTAGAATTTCTAAGCAAACAGCTGGAGGCAGGGCTTTCTCCTATAGAGCTCCACTTTTATGGAATGGTCTGCCTACCCATGTGAGAGAGGAAGATTCTGTCTCAACCTTTAAGTCTTTATTGAAGACTCATCTCTTTAGTAGGTCCTATGATTGAGTGTAGTCTGGCCCAGGAGTGTGAAGGTGAACGGAAAGGCTCTGGAGCAATGAACCGCCCTTGCTGTCTCTGCCTGGCCGGTTCCCCTCTGTCCACTGGGATTCTCTGCCTCTAACCCTATTACAGGGGCTGAGTCCCTGGCTTACTGGTTCTCTTCCATGCCATCCCTAGGAGGGGTGCGTCACTTGAGCGGGTTGAGTCACTGATGTGGTCTTCCTGTCTGGGTTGGCGCCTCCCCTTGGGTTGTGCCGTGGCGGAGATCTTTGTGGGCTATACTCGGCATTGTCTCAGGATGGTAAGTTGGTGGTTGAAGATATGCCTCTAGTGGTGTGGGGGCTGTGCTTTGGCAAAGTGCGTGGGGTTATATCCTGCCTGTTTGGCCCTGTCCGGGGGTATCATCGGATGGGGCCACAGTGTCTCCTGACCCCTCCTGTCTCAGCCTCCAGTATTTATGCTGCAGTAGTTCATGTGTCGGGGGCTAGGGTCAGCCTGTTATATCTGGAGTACTTCTCCTGTCTTATCCAGTGTCCTGTGTGAATTTAAGTATGCTCCCTCTAATTCTCGCTTTCTCTCTTTCTTTCTTTCTCTCTCTCGGAGGACCTGAGCCCTAGGACCATGCCTCAGGACTACCTGGCATGATGACTCCTTGTTGTCCCCAGTCCCCCTGGCCGTGCTGCTGCTCCAGTTTCAACTGTTCTGCCTGCGCCTATGGAACCCTGACCTGTTCACTGTGATTACTATTATTACTACTATCATTTATGAACATTTGAACATCTGGCCATGTTCTGTTATAATCTCCACCTGGCACAGCCAGAAGAGAACTGGCCACCCCTCATAGCCTGGTTCCTCTCTAGGTTTCTTCCTAGGTTTTGGCCTTTCTAGGGAGTTTTTCCTAGCCACCGTGCTTCTACACCTGCATTGCTTGCTGTTTGGGGTTTTAGGCTGGGTTTCTGTACAGCACTTTGAGATATCAGCTGATGTAAGAAGGGCTATATAAATACATTTGATTTGATTTGATTTATTATGAGGGGAGTTTGATGGGGATCATGTAGAAATAGGAGGGGAGTAAAGGGGTAGAGGAAAGAAGAGATCAGAGAGAGCCACATTAAATAGGTAGGGAAACCTGCTATATGCAGTAATGATAAGAGCATGCTGTGCTAATGACGCAGGTCTTCCAACAGGCTTCCTGAGCGAATGGGATCAGAAGGTGCTGTCGGAGATGCTTATTATTGTAAGAGCCTGCCACCATGCTGGGCTCACTCAGGGCTATGCTTACAGCCAGGCTGAGGAGGATAGAGGATACACTCCTCCTGGTAGGTACTGTATAGCCCTGTGATGTTGGAGTCAGCTGGGAGCATTCAAGGTATTTATGGCAGTACATAAGGGCTGTCACAGCAACGTCCCTCACCCTCCCTTCCCCGTCCACAGGAGCTCTTTGATCACAGCCCTCTGCCAGATGAATGGCGTTACACAGGCAGAGCTTTGCTTGTGTAGACACCCATTCATAACTGAGCCACCAGTATTCATGGTGATACATGTAACTACAGCATAGGGAAGGATCTGTGATAAAGATAATAAATCGCTGGAAGTGGCTGTCTTATCTTTACCTGAATCATTTTTAATTAATTTTAAAAGGCTAAAATATATACTCCAATTATCAAAAATAGTGAGATGTTTAGTAATAGATATGCAAAATATCCAATTAGTCTTAAAACGCAGTCTGAATGCATGACTTCCAGGAGAGTAAAGGCAAAGCATGTCTTATCAAAGGGAATGAATGACTCAATGAAATGGCAGTAGTTTGACAGGCTGGAGCCAACTCCAGCAATCAAACCTGAACAACAGCAGAAGTAGCATTAACAGATCAGAGAAAGCAATTAAGATGTCTGGGCTTATAAATCAGTGAAACCATGGGATTCGGTATGCGCTATGACTAAGTACAGCATCTGGATGAAAATGATTTTTTTTCTATCATGGGGGGGCAATCAAAGTAATGAATCCGGGTCGAAAGACAAACTGTTATTGTTCTATTAGGAGACAATGAAATGAACTGCTGTTGCATCCTATTATTCAGGATACTGAGAGCATAGAGATGTACTAAAGAACCCATCTTGTAGTTTTGACTATGTACCCTCTATACAACTCTATGGGTGAGAGGCACTAGCTGCGATTGCTTAGCAACCGAGTCCAAAGGATGGTTAGATTGAGATGGCCAATGGGATTATTGTAAGATTATGGGAACTCCCATGGTGTGGAGGCAGATATTTAACACTTCTTAGGGGTAGCCCCTTTTTTTCAATTTTAGCCTAAAATGACATACCCAAATCTAACTGCCTGTAGCTCAGGCCCTGAAACAAGGATATGCATTATCTTGGTACCATTTGAAAGGAAACATTTTGAAGTTTGTGGAAATGTGAATTGAATGTAGGAGAATATAACACAATAGATCTGGTAGAAGAAAATACAAAGAAAAAAATCTACAGTTTTTTGGGGGTTTTCTACCACCATCTTTGTAATTCAACAGAAAGGTCGCACATCTATCCATCACTCTGGTTGTAATTCCGATGGTGTCCACAAGATGGCAGCAGTATATGTGAAAGTTTCAGACGGATAACTTGAAGTAGGAGCAAACTACATGACATTTAGTGTGAAGTCACCCAGGTACGTTTGGGCAAATCGTGAAGGAGACATTTACATTCACATGACATTTTTCTGCAAGAATATTGTCAAATCTGTATACGTGGACTTTGATTTAGCTTTTCCAGTATTAGCAACCATATTATAAGTTTAACATTTGCAAAACACCCAGTTTTCAAAACTTCATAACTCTCCATATTTTTATAATTTTGTCCAAAAGGAAAAGGCTTGCTGTCGCACAAGGTTAGCAGCTACATTTTGCGACAGATACGGGGTTTCCCAAAACTTCCGTAAAGCCCAGCTCATTGGCTATCTAGCTAGCTTTGTTTGACCCCGATTGGTGCTTATTTGACAAAGTTACAGTTGATCAAGTGAATACCGCCTGCGTCACCGGCGTGCCTTGAAGGCGTTGCTCTCTGACCAAATTTGGTGACCTATAGGATATACTACACCCCGAGTGATATAGTGAAGTCTGGTTATGTTCTAGGATCTCTGAGGAATAAATACGAACGTGATTTGACTGGTTGAAACAACGTTTAGGTTTAGATTTTCACAGATTCCTTTCTTTGCAAATTGAACGAGTGGAAATACAAAATCGATTGTGCATGCTATATGGACCTTTTTAGGATATGAAAAAGGATTTTATCTAACAAAACGACACTTCATGTTAGCTCTGGGATCCTTTGGATGATAAATCAGAGCGAGATTTCAGAATGTAAGCACACATTTGTCATGACTTCTACCGAAGTCGGTCCCTCTCCTTGTTCGGGCGGCATCCGGCGGTCGACGTCACCGATCTTCTAGCCATCGCAGATCCACTTTTCATTTTCACGTCCACTGTCCCGCTGGGCGTCTGTACGTGCCGTCTGCTATTTGTGACCGGTTGATATATTGGGCCCACACGTCACCCTCCTCTGGTCATCCTGGCATCGGTCGGACAGTGCGCTGTTTGAGCGGGAGGTACTGGTGGCCTACCTTGGCTAAGGATGTGAGGGTTTATGTTTCCTCCTGCTCAGTGTGCGCCCAGTGTAAGGCTCCTAGGCACCTGCCCAGAGGGAAGCTACACCCTTTACCCGTTCCACAACGGCCTTGGTCGCACCTGTCAGTAGATTTTCTTACCGATCTTCCCCCCTCACAGGGTAACACCACGATCCTGGTCATTGTGGATCGGTTCTCTAAGTCCTGTCGTCTCCTCACTCTGCCCGGTCTCTCTACGGCCCTACAGACTGCGGAGGACTTGTTTACGCACGTCTTCTGGCACTACGGGGTGCCTGAGGATATAGTGTCTGATCGAGGTCCCCAGTTCACGTCTAGGGTCTGGAAGGCGTTCATGGAACGTCTGGGGTCTCGATCAGCCTTAGTTCAGGGTTTCACCCCGAGAGTAATGGGCAGGTGGAGAGAGTAAACCAGGATGTGGGCAGGTTTCTGCGGTCCTATTGCCAGGACCGGCCGGGGGAGTGGGTGGCGTTCGTGCCCTGGGCCGAGATGGCACAGAACTTGCTTCGCCACTCCTCCACTAACCTCGCTCCCTTCCAGTGCGGGTACCAGCCGGTTCTGGCTCCTTGCCATCAGAGTCAGACCGAGGCTCCTGCTGTGGACGACTGGTTCAGGCGCGCGGAGGAGACATGGGAAGCTGCCCGTGTTCACCTTCAGCGGGCCGTGCTGCGCCAAAAAGAGAATGCAGACCGTCACCGCAGTGAGGCACACCGGGGGACCAGGTCTGGCTCTCTACCCGAAACCTGCCCCTCCGCCTGCCCTGCCGGAAGCTGGGTCTGCGGTTTGTGGGGCCATTTAAAGTCCTGAGGAGAGTGAACAAGGTTTTTTATAGGTTACAGCTTCCCCCAGATTACCGTTAGATTACCCTCGTTCCATGTGTCTCTCCTCAGGCTTGTGGTGGCAGGTCCGCTCCAGGAGTCTGAGGTGCGGGAAGTTCCTCCGCCCCCTCTGGACATCGAGGGGGCCCCGGCGTACTCCGTTCGCTCCATACTGGATTCGAGGCTTCGGGCGAGGGGCCTTCAGTATCTCGTGGAGTGGGAGAGGTACGGTCCGGAGGAAAAGTGCTGGGTTCCGGTCGAGGAAGTGTTGAAGGTCCACCGTCTTCGTCCGGATCGCCCTGCGCCTTGCCCTCCGGGTCGTCCCCGAGGCCGGTGTCGGCGGGCTGCTGGAGCCGCGCATTGGGGGGGTCACGACTTCCGCCGAAGTCGGTCCCTCTCCTTGTTCGGGCGGCGTTCGGCGGTTGATGTCACCGGTCTTCTAGCCATCGCCGGTCCACCTTTCATTTTCCATTTGTTTTGTCTTGTCTTCCCACACACCTGGTTTCAATTCCATAATTACATGTTGTGTATTTAACCCTCTGTTTCCCCCCATGTCCTTGTCCAGAATTGTTTATTGTAGTGCTTGTGCACGTTATGCTGGTGATGACGGGTTTTGTTTTACCCATGGATTTATTTGTTCTGTTTACGGTGGTTTTGTTTATTAAACTGTGCCGTTGTAAATCAGTTTTTGCTCTCCTGCGCCTGACTTCTCTGACGCCAGTAGGCACCCCTACAACATTTCACCTTCAGAGGTGAATTTATCAAACCTATCGCTTTGAAAAAAAGTGTTGGCATTTTTCCGCAGTAATAGCTACTGCAAATTGGACAGTGCAGTTATATTAACAATAATTTAAACTTGCAGCCAATATAAGACACTTATATGTACCGACATTTGTTGTTTCTCTAAAATCTGCGATCGTGACACAATGCGCTGCATGATTTACAACTGTCCCGTTGACGGGATGCCTATCCCTAGTGAAGACATCAAAACGATGAAACAACACATATGGAATCATGCAGTAACCACAAAATTGTTAACAAGATGCAGCCCAGCCTCCCAGTGGGTGCAGTGGTTCCTCAGGACAGGCTAGAACCAGTATGAGAAAGGAGCTAACATAATGCAGCCCAGACTCCCAGTTAGTGCAGTGGTTCCTCAGGACAGGCTAGAACCAGTATGAGAAAGGAGCTAACATAATGCAGCCCAGACTCCCAGTGAGTGCAGTGGTTCCTCAGGACAGGCTAGAACCAGTATGAGAAAGGAGCTAACATAATGCAGCCCAGACTCCCAGTGAGTGCAGTGGTTCCTCAGGACAGGCTAGAACCAGTATGAGAAGGGAGCTAACATAATGCAGCCCAGACTCCCAGTTAGTGCAGTGGTTCCTCAGGACAGGCTAGAACCAGTATGAGAAAGGAGCTAACATAATGCAGCCCAGACTCCCAGTGAGTGCAGTGGTTCCTCAGGACAGGCTAGAACCAGTATGAGAAAGGAGCTAACATAATGCAGCCCAGACTCCCAGTGAGTGCAATGGTTCCTCAGGACAGAGTGTGCAAAGCTGTCATCAAGGCAAAGGGTGGCAACTTTGAAGAATCTCAAATATAAAATATATTTTGATTTGTTTAGCTCCCTTCTCATACTGGTTCTAACCTGTCCTGAGGAACCACTGCACTCACTGGGAGGCTGGGCTGCATCACTGTTGAAACTGTTAATTACAGTTCGCAAAACAATGTCCATTACAGGCTAGAACACTACAATGCAAGAAGATAACGGTAGCTTCCAGTTCTGTAGGCTACGTTTCCTTGCTATCTTACAGCTGAAGCTAACATCAATTCACTACCCTAGTACCCACTACCTTGTTTGTGACAATATGCAAACTATAATGCAAAATATTACTGATTTCACGAAAAACATTATTATTTCACTTTAACTCCCCCACCTAACATCTCTCCCAGTCAAGATTATCTTTGCTCGAGCCTCGAACTGAGTGTGTGTGTGAATGACATCATGGGTCTTAGAGACAGCGTGCACTTTTATATAAGAAGAGATTGCTTCTTCTATGCAAATGTTGTTGATCAGTACAATAAAATATGTCCCAAATGGAAGGGAAACAGATTGTTTTTCATCTGTAGCCCAATGAAATCAGCCAAAACAAGCTCAAAAACTCAGTGCATGCACACAATTCTATAGACTATGCATTCACCTGTATTTTAAATAGGCTAAATCTAGATTTACCATTCAAATGGTTGTCATTTTGTTATGTAGTTCGATTGTAAAAAAATATATAGAAATGAAAATGTGTGACTTTATAACTGGTTTACTACTGCATACATTAATACATCTCAAACGTAATGATATTGAACTCAAAAGATCTGTCTGGATCAAGTGCCATTCTGTGACTTTGGCTAATACGTCTTGTTTTTTTCTCTTGGTATCACAGATCGCAATACTAAACTTGGTGATATGACAACACTACGTACCGCTAGCAGCATTTTAGCTAGCACATAACAGTATGTGGCTATCTAGTCTATGTTTTACATGTTCTTCAACCGATCGCTGCCTGAACCTGCCCGCCCATCCAGCATCACTACTCTGGACGGTTCTGACTTAGAATATGTGGACAACTACAAATACCTAGGTGTCTGGTTAGACTGTAAACTCTCCTTCCAGACTCACATCAAACATCTCCAATGTCCGACTTCGGCAATGTAATTTACAAAATAGCCTCCAATACCCTACTCAATAAATTGGATGCAGTCTATCACAGTGCCATCCGTTTTGTCACCAAAGCCCCATATCCTACCCACCACTGTGACCTGTACGCTCTCGTTGGCTGGCCCTCGCTTCATACTCATCGCCAAACCCACTGGCTCCAGGTCATCTACAAGACCCTGCTAGGTAAAGTCCCACCTTATCTCAGCTCGCTGGTCACCATAGCAGCAACCACCTGTAGCACGCGCTCCAGCAGGTATATCTCTCTGGTCACCCCCAAAGCCAATTCCTCCTTTGGCCGCCTCTCCTTCCAGTTCTCTGCTGCCAATGACTGGAACGAACTACAACAATCTCTGAAACTGGAAACACTTATCTCCATCACTATCTTTAAGCACCAGCTGTCAGAGCAGCTCACATATTACTGCACCTGTACATAGCCCATCTATAATTTAGCCCAATCAACTACCTCCTCCCCTACTGTATTTATTTATTTATTTTGCTCCTTTGCACCCCATTATTTCTATTTCTACTTTGCACATTCTTCCACTGCAAATCTACCATTCCAGTATTTTACTTGCTATATTGTATTTATTTCGCCACCATGGTCTTTTTTTGCCTTTACCTTCCTTATCTCACCTCACTTGCTCACATTGTATATAGACTTATTTTTCTACTGTATTATTGACTGTATGTTTGTTTTACTCCATGTGTAACTCTGTGTTGTTGTATGTGTCGAACTGCTTTGCTTTATCTTGGCCAGGTCGCAATTGTAAATGAGAACTTGTTCTCAACTTGCCTACCTGGTTAAATAAAAATAAATAAATAAAAATTCAAATGTATGTATATAAGACCCTTTCCACCCCAGTCATAGACTGTTCTCTCTGCTACCGCATGGCAAGTGGTACCGGAGCGCCAAGTCTAGGACCAAAAGGCTTCTCAACAGCTTTTGCCCTCAAGCCATAAGACTCCTGAAAAGATAATCAAATGGCTACACAGACTATTTGCATTGTGTCCCACCACATCAAACAGTGTGTATTCAAGGCTCTATTCATAACAGTTCAACTGTTTTACATTGTTAGCAAGCAAATAGATCCAAATTGGCTAGACTTGAAATATAAAGATTAGCTGGCTACTCACTAGCCCTAACACATCCGACACTGTAAACACCACAGTGTATATATATCAGACATTCACTCCAACACTGCAGCTGTCTATCGTTGTCTCTGATTGGGAATCATACTTAGGCAGCCTGTTTTGCCACCTTAGTTGTGGGTAGTTGTCTGTGTTAGTGGCCTGTATAGCCCTATTCAGCTTCACGTTCGTTTTTGTTGTTTCTTGTTTTTGTTGGCAACATTCAAAATAAAAAAGAAATGTACACCCACCACGCTGCACCTTGGTCCGGTCATTTCTTCCCTAACGACGTTCGTGACAGACATCACATAATTTCACAAACAGTTTCATCTTTACTCATTCATTTCATACAATAATTAGATACAAACCTCATAAGGCAACTGTATAAACAGAGTAATGGGAATGTGGCTGTATTGTCTTTCATGAGGTCACAAACATGAAACAAAACGGATCGGGTCGTAGCTGGCTTCTCCACCGACCGTTTACACATTCTCCAAAACATGGATATTGTTCAATTCTCAAATTCTGTGATGTAGTAGAAGTTCCTTTGTTCTACTGTGAAACTCTCTCTGTCTAGAGAGAGTCTCCGTCAGGAATTTACAACCTGAGATAACAGAACCTGGGTGTTGGAGATAGTGAGAACGAGAGGGAAGCCACGATCTACAGTGGGGCAAAAAAGTATTTAGTCAGCCACCAATTGTGCAAGTTCTCCCACTTAAAAAGATGAGAGAGGCCTGTAATTTTCATCATAGGTACACTTCAACTATGACAGACAAAATTATACATTGTAGGATTTTTAATTAATTTATTTGCAAATTATGGTGGAAAATAAGTATTTGGTCACCTACAAACAAGCAAGATTTCTGGCTCTCACAGACCTGCAACTTCTTCTTTAAGAGGCTCCTCTGTCCTCCACTCGTTACCTGTATTAATGGCACCTGTTTGAACTTGTTATCAGTATAAAAGACACCTGTCCACAACCTCAAACAGTCACACTCCAAACTCCACTATGGCCAAGACCAAAGAGCTGTCAAAGGACACCAGAAACAAAATTGTAGACCTGCACCAGGCTGGGAAGACTGAATCTGCAATAGGTAAGCAGCTTGGTTTGAAGAAATCAACTGTGGGAGCAATTATTAGGAAATGGAAGACATACAAGACCACTGATAATCTCCCTCGATCTGGGGCTCCACGCAAGATCTCACCCCGTGGGGTCAAAATGATCACAAGAACGGTGAGCAAAAATCCCAGAACCAGACGGGGGGACCTAGTGAATGACCTGCAGAGAGCTGGGACCAAAGTAACAAAGCCTACCATCAGTAACACACTACGCTGCCAGGGACTCAAATCCTGCAGTGCCAGACGTGTCCCCCTGCTTAAGCCAGTACATGTCCAGGCCCGTCTGAAGTTTGCTAGAGAGCATTTGGATGATCCAGAAGAAGATTGGGAGAATGTCATATGGTCAGATGAAACCAAAATAGAACTTTTTGGTAAAAACTCAACTCGTCGTGTTTGGAGGACAAAGAATGCTGAGTTGCATCCAAAGAACGCCATACCTACTGTGAAGCATGGGGGTGGAAACATCATGCTTTGGGGCTGTTTTTCTGCAAAGGGACCAGGACGACTGATCCGTGTAAAGGAAAGAATGAATGGGGCCATGTATCGTGAGATTTTGAGTGAAAACCTCCTTCCATCAGCAAGGGCATTGAAGATGAAACGTGGCTGGGTCTTTCAGCATGACAATGATCCCAAACACACCGCCCGGGCAACAAAGGAGTGGCTTCGTAAGAAGCATTTCAAGGTCCTGGAGTGGCCTAGCCAGTCTCCAGATCTCAACCCCATAGAAAATCTTTGGAGGGAGTTGAAAGTCCGTGTTGCCCAGCAACAGCCCCAAAACATCACTGCTCTAGAGGAGATCTGCATGGAGGAATGGGCCAAAATACCAGCAACAGTGTGTGAAAACCTTGTAAAGACTTACAGAAAACGTTTGACCTCTGTCATTGCCAACAAAGGGTATATAACAAAGTATTGAGATAAACTTTTGTTATTGACCAAATACTTATTTTCCACCATAATTTGCAAATAAATTCATAAAAAATCCTACAATGTGATTTTCTGGATTTCTTTTTCTCATTTTGTCTGTCATAGTTGAAGTGTACCTATGATGAAAATTACAGGCCTCTCTCATCTTTATAAGTGGGAGAACTTGCACAATTGGTGGCTGACTAAATACTTTTTTGCCCCACTGTATACCCAGAAAGGGCCACGTCATGACACTAGCTAGCTAGATAAGCAGTCATCATCATGAATCACATCAACAATCTACTAGCAAATCCTTTTAAAACCTTGTCATATGAAGAGAAATAAGAGATAAAACATCTCTGTGCTCATCGGCCATAGGACATAAACAAGTCAGAAATCGTAAATTCAACAATAAATGGTTTGGAAAGAAGCAGTGGCAAACAACGAGCATTGCAAAGCAATCAGTATTTTGCGACCCCTCCCTGCTACTCAATGGAGAAGGTGTGTTTTCCAAGTCTGGGTTTAAGGATTTAAAACATCTGTCTGAAAGGGTCACAAAACATGAGAATTTTGCATCACAGGTAGACAATGCAGGCAAACTGGGATTACTGGGGAAATCAAACATTGTGGCTCAGCTACACACCACACATAGACGAGCCATGACCTTCACAACCAACAAACAGAGGAGAATAGGTATGTGTAGAATGAATGCCAGAATTATAGCATGCATGAAATAGTGTGGCAATTGTGAGACAGCACTGCAGGGCCATGACGAGTCGGCCGACTCCTGCCTAGGCATTTACAGGTGTATTTTTGAATCCGATGCGTGAAAGAGATTACAGGCTACAAAGCCATTATGACGACCAACACCTTTTTAAGGGTACATCATCATCGTCGCGATCCAATTAAAATGCAGCACCATAGGCCAGAAAAGGTTGAATGCATTGGCCATGCTGTCAATCCAGCATGACGTCATCCAGAGAATGACAGACTTTGACTACAAAATAATTGAGAAGTTTGCCCACAAGGACCCCCACGCCACCGTTCTGGTCAAGTGAGCACAGTACAACAATGGTGAGTCCAAAAATATGTTTTGTATGATGCATAAGTGGTGTAATATGCCAGTGAGGTGTTTATACTGTAGCTAAGAAAGTAACACTATATGTATGTTATGTAAGAAGCTAAGTAGCCTAAGATTTTGGATCCTCTCCCACTCAGAAGTTAGCCTACTGTTCTGACTTGGTGGTGCAGCCTTTTGCCTGTTTTAGAGAAATGTCATCATCTAATATTGTAAGAGCTTTCATTGTCTGCTTATGTCTCCCCGTTATTTATTACACGGTTCTGACTTGGTGGATAAGGAGAATACTATAAGAACAGCCCATGTTCTAGTTTCTGTCGCTGTTTAAATAGTGCTGAACGAGGCATATAGGCTACGTCCGTCTCAGCTCGCTCATGTCTTGTGTCTTATCTGTTCATCATTGCCTTAAGCCATAGTTAGTTTGTACATCTTCATTTTCACATTGCTTATATTCACTGAGTATACCAATCATTAGGAACACCTTCCTAATATTGAGTTGCATCCCCTTCTGCCCTCAGAACAGCCTCAATTCGTCAGGGCATGGACTCTACAAGCTGTCGAAAGTGTTCCACAGGGATGCTGGCCCATGTTGACGCCAATGCTTCCCACAGTTGAGTCAATTTGGTTGGATGTCCTTTGGGTGGTGGACCATTCTTGATACACACGGGAAACTGTTGAGCGTGAAAAACCCAACAGCGTTGCAGTTCTTGACACAAACCGGTGTGCCTGGCACCTACATCCATACACCGTTCAAAGGCACTTACATATTTTGTCTTTCCCATTCACCCTCTGAATGGCACACATACACAATCCATGTCTCATTTGTCTCAAGGCTTAAAATCGTTCTTTAACCTGGCTCATCTACACTGATCGAAGTGGATTTAACAAGTGACATCAATAAGGGATCATAGCCTTCACCTCGATTCACCTGGTCATGTCATGGAAAGAGCATGTGTTCTTAATGTTTTATATATCCAGTGTAGGACTATCTCATTAGTATCTTATTCATAATTTGTGACCTGTTTCAGGAAGCTAGGCGTATGTCGCACGTCACTACTTCACAGGAGAGGCATTTGAACATTTTTTTTTTTTTTAATTGCCAGACACGCCTTCTGGAATATGTGAACTTTCATGTGCCATGATAACAAACTTGTATTACATCTGTAAATACGAATACAATTGTTAAATTACAAGCCAAGTTGTTTTAGCCACGAAAAAGGAAGGAACCTTCCCGCTAGCCATGATTGGCTGAGATAATGGATGGGCTGGACATGAGTTTGGATTGTTCTGCCGTGTAGCGCGCTTCTGTCTATAATGTGAGCTGCTCAGTATGTGTAGATTGTCCTTTCTACAGCGGCGTTTTTGAAAGATATAACGTTTGCCATCAAGAACTACAAACGTTTTGCTACTTTTCTCAACAACATTGACGCCATGAATTTAGCAGGTGCTACTTTCTGCTTTAGCTACCTGCAGATTCATACTACAGCTATGACAATGTTTGTATTGGTAGTAGTGTGAGTTGCGATTATGCCAGTTCATTGTTTCGCTAGCTACTGTAGATACATGTCTAAACAAAAGACTCCACTTTGCCAGATGATTACATGACCCATCAAGTTAGTCATGTGTGTCTGGGTAAGAGTCATCTAATAATTATTAAATATTTATGAAATATTTTTAACTGGACACTTTCTGTTTTTGATATTGTTACTATGCAAGTGACCATTTCACTGTACTGTTTACACCTTTATCAGAGACAGTACTGTGAAGAACAACATGACCTGCACCAAAGTTAGATTAGGATATAGGCCAAGGACTAGATCAAATGTATTTTTACCTGGATTTTTTCCCTTATTGTAGTCTACTACTTTTACCACTTTTAGTCTTGAAATCTTTGGTTGTTTACTACACTACTCACTATGTTTAGCACATGGCCTCGCATGTGAATCCTTAAAGAGATGGATGGGGCTAAGGCTTAAGAGGGTGTGAACGATGCTGAATGGGGGTAAACAAAGAAGAGCTCTCCAGTAGGTTTACCAAAACATTCAATAGCCATTTTCTCAAAATTGGGGTTACATGTTTATCAACTTTCAAAGCAGAATTACTTTCCCATTGTTCCTCAACTGCAGTGTATGATATACCGTTTTCTACTTTTATCCCATCTTAAAAAAACACAATTTCAAATTTTGCTCTCTCTCTCTCTCTCTCTCTCTCTCTCTCTCTCTCTCTCTCTCTCTCTCTCTCTCTCTCTCTGTGGTGACTTTATGAAGAGTAAAGTTAAGGCCTCAACATCTTGCTGAATTTATCTTTACTAACATCTATCAGAATTTCTGTTGCTGTCCATTTCGAAAGTGCTGAAGGAATAGGCCTACTTCGTCGCGGCTCATTTTCTTGCACTTGCTTATACTTAGAGCTCAGTGTTAAATACATGAAAACAAACATTATGAATTTACTGAACATCAATGTAATAATGTTTGTGTGTGGTTCAAAAGTCAAAAACTCATGTCGGCATGTATTATTATTGAAGGAGAATGTGGTTGTTATCGAGTTACAACAATCCACAAGGAGCCAGTAGAAACAAATGTTATTTAAACGAGTCAGACATCAGCTATGGTTTTTAAAATGGCAGTAAATGAGAGTGAGTAAAATGTTTTGCTGCCAGACGTGGCTCAGCTGATAGCCAGGTGTAGCGGTGATAAGGATTCACTCCATGGTGCTGAAAGGAAAGCTCTGCGGTCGGGACAGCTGTATGTAGGCCCTAACAGTTTGTGGGCACCGTTTGTCACCGTTATAGTACATTTAATGCATTGTTTATTGTTGTGTTGTGTAGTGGCTTCGCTGGCCTGCATCTATAAAAATTGGTTGAGTTTGAGCCACCAAGAGACACTCACACTGTAAACACTCCACCACAAGCACACAACCATGTAGTGAAGAACCCCCATGGGGTGGTCCTTACCTTGAAGAGCCGCAGTATGTTGGCCACCATGATGGACACAGAGCTGGACGAGGCTCCAATGACTCCCACTACCCTCTCAGGCTTGGTGATGATGGGTGCTCCCCCGCCAAGACACTTGACGTCCGTCCCGTCCTTCTCGATGAGGGCATGGACGAAGGTAAGCGACTGCTCCAGGGCGTGGGTGTCCCGGGAACACGTGTCTAGAATGCGTGCTCCCAGCGTGATGTTGGGCAGCAGAGAATGGTCGTTGTTGATACGGTCCAGGGCGAACAGCATGGCCTCCAGACGATGGATCCCCTTCTCCTTCTTCAGCTCCCCGCAGGCCTTGCCTTCGTTGCCCCTGGCGTGCACGGGGAACAGGCCTCCCAGGGAGATGTCTCCGTCGATGCGGATGGAGTTGAGGTGTGTGCCGCCCGGGCCTTTGGGTTTGGCAGCCTGGGCGGTCATGAGAGAGCAGTAGAGGAGAAGTAAGAGCCTGATCAGGCTGCCTCTGTGACATAGCCTGTCTGTCCGATGCAAAGCACACCCCTGGAGCTGAGACACCATGACCACAGCCCAGACACGAATACAGACACACTCTAGAACCCAGCGGAATCAGGAACACAGAGAACACTACTTTATGTCATGGGGGTTAATCTTAATAATACCTTTCGAAGCGGTGGGCACAGAACAGGTGACGTGTCTCGTTGCTTTGCTCTAAGTTTGGTTCTTCAAAGGATATATCCTCTTCTTTTCTTATCTTTTTCTTTCCTTCTATTCTCCTCACTCCATGGTCTGACTAGTGTGGTGGGCAGCTACTCCTCTGCCCGCTGTTACTCACCACCCTGCCTATGGCGATCCCTCACAGGGGGCATTAAGAAGAGCAAAGGTGAATGATAAGCTCTTTTTTCCCCCTCTCTCTCTCTCTCCCTCCTTCTCTTACTCTCTCCCTCCACGTCGATCAGGAGTTTTTAATCTCTCCCCTTCCCTTTGGGGTGGAGGGGGGGTTGGTTGATTCGTGTCAGAGGCTTCAGGCCACTCGGCTCAATTCTCCGGGTTGCTGAGTGAATTCCTGCAAGATAAAGCAGAGGAGGAGTGATGAGAAACACCACACAGAATGAGAGGGGCTAGAGATGAGAGAAGGGATTTGTGTTGGTTTGAGCTTTTCACTGCTTTCTTTTTCTGTCAAAACTCCTTTTGCTGCAATCCTGTGTGGAATGATGAGACACATTTTTCTCTCACATGCCGTCTTTCACTCTCACATGCTCTCTCTCTCTCTCTCTCTCTCTCTCTCTCTCTCTCTCTCTCTCTCGCTCTCCCTCCTCCCTCCCTACCCACCCACCTCTCTATCTTGAATTTAAAAAGGGTTGCCATGGACTCCCAAGGTCAAAAGGCATGAAAGTTAGCTCCCACACGCCTCTTTTCAACATAGTCAATAGGAAAACTAGCCTACTGTACAAATGTGCCTACCATTGTTATGTTGCAAAAAAAATTGTATGACGTGTATTCTCATGTCTTGATTACATGTACTATATCTCTTTCGGTTCTTACTCTAAGTACTTAAATCAGATATTTCCTCCATACAATTATGTTGCTTCTGTTGATTAGTTCTTAACCTTTTCTGATCGTTCCTGATCCAAAGATGACATTAAGGCAACATCAGACCAACATGTTAAGATGACGCTAAGGCAACGTCAGACCAACATGTTAAGATGACGCTAAGGCAACGTCAGACCAACATGTTAAGATGACGCTAAGGAAACATCAGACCAATATGTTAAGTGTCTTTTATAGAAATTCCACATTCCTATTGACACCTTTTATCCCTTCTGTTGAATGACAGATCAGAGAGGAGGAAGATATTGGATGAATCATCACACTTTCTCCTATTGGAGTCCTCTTTTCCTATTCTTCCATCAGCACGTTTCTCACTCCTTTCTTTCCCACAAAGCTGGCATATCGGAGTCTGCACCTTGTACGGCATCAAACCATAGGGATGGTTTCTCTGAAGACACTGTGAAATGGTAATTGCAATATTACTACAGGAGCAGAGCTGTTTGATACAGGAGTAGGTAAGAGGAGAAATGTCCCCAGAAGAACTAGCTCTTCAAAGTTTAAACCCATATAGCGTGACTTGCTTCTTTAACTGTACACGCCCACATTCACTTGTGGGAAGATATTCCAATATCTTGTCCCAAGATAGCCCAAATTGGATTAAATTCCATCTCTATGCCACTTATCATTTTCATATCATTTTAATGATTTGGTTTAACTTGACGTGAGTACGTTCACACAAATCCTAGTAGAAGCAGTGTGTCATTGGAAAATCTGCCACGCAAAATCAAACATTGAGAGCTTTTTGATAGTCCAAGGCAATATCTATCTGTGATGGGCCCCCATAAAAAAGTATAATACTGAGTGAATTGGACACAATATACTGTTGCATAAAGAAACTATATCACCAAAGGTGTAGCCCACCGATCTGCTGCACCATCCCCAAATCGAAGTCACTAATCCCATGCCTTATTCAGCGCAGAAAATATAATAGGCTAGTGGCCATTCCTGAAAAAGGGCTTTAGTTTTTGAGATCCCCCTACCCGAGGTAGAACAAAACACAAGCATGTTTTTTCACATCTCTTATGTCTCCCATTTATGAAATGGATGGTTGTGAAAAAATATTATACTGCAAAAGTGTGTCATGACTGTCCTGTGAGGATCAGAATGGGTCAGATCAGACTGGGGGGGATGGTAACCAGGCCTCTCTGTCTCCCACAGAGGGGGAGCTGCTGGATGATCGACCGTTTACACCCTGTCGTAAATTACAAGAGAGGGAGACTTTCTTTCTTTACCCGCCAGTATTGGCTAAAGGAACGTTCCTTTGTCTCCAGAGAATTTTGCCTGCCCTAAACTCTAACGTCCAAAAAGTGGATAATGGAACAGTAATTCTAACATAAGAATGTGGAAAACAATATAATATCTCTTTTCATTTTGTGATGTCATTAACAACTGTATGCATGCAATTTAAATACTGTAACTGGGAAAGTACAGTGGGGAGAACAAGTATTTGATACACTGCCGATTTTGCAGGTTTTCCTACTTACAAAGCATGTAGAGGTCTGTCATTTTTATCATAGGTACACTTCAACTGTGAGAGACGGAATCTAAAACAAAAATCCAGAAAATCACATTGTATGATTTTTAAGTAATTAATTTGCATTTTATTGCATGACATAAGTATTTGATCACCTACCAACCAGTAAGAATTCCGGCTCTCACAGACCTGTTAGTTTTTCTTTAAGAAGCCCTCCTGTTCTCCACTCATTACCTGTATTAACTGCACCTGTTTGAACTCGTTACCTGTATAAAAGACACCTGTCCACACACTCAATCAAACAGACTCCAACCTCTCCACAATGGCCAAGACCAGAGAGCTGTGTAAGGACATCAGGGATAAATTGTAGACCTGTACAAGGCTGGGATGGGCTACAGGACAATAGCCAAGCAGCTTGGTGAGAAGGCAACAACTGTTGGCACAATTATTAGAAAATGGAAGAAGTTCAAGATGACGGTCAATCACCCTCGGTCTGGGGCTCCATGCAAGATCTCACCTCGTGGGGCATCAATGATCATGAGGAATGTGAGGGATCAGCCCAGAACTACACGGCAGGACCTGGTCAATGACCTGAAGAGAGCTGGGACCACAGTCTCAAAGAAAACCATTAGTAACACACTACGCCGTCATGGATTAAAATCCTGCAGCGCACGCAAGGTCCCCCTGCTCAAGCCAGCGCATGTCCAGGCCCGTCTGAAGTTTGCCAATGACCATCTGGATGATCCAGAGGAGGAATGGGAGAAGGTCATGTGGTCTGATGAGACAAAAATAGAGCTTTTTGCTCTAAACTCCACTCGCCGTGTTTGGAGGAATAGAAGGATGAGTACAACCCCAAGAACACCATCCCAACCGTGAAGCATGGAGGTGGAAACATCATTCTTTGGGGATGCTTTTCTGCAAAGGGGACAGGACGACTGCACCGTATTGAGGGGAGGATGGATGGGGCCATGTATCGCGAGATCTTGACCAACAACCTCCTTCCCTCAGTAAGAGCATTGAAGATGGGTCGTGGCTGGGTCTTCCAGCATGACAACGACCCGAAACACACAGCCAGGGCAACTAAGGAGTGGCACCGTAAGAAGCATCTCAAGGTCCTGGAGTGGCCTAGCCAGTCTCCAGACCTGAACCCAATAGAAAATCTTTGGAGGGAGCCGAAAGTCCGTATTGCCCAGCGACAGCCCCGAAACCTGAAGGATCTGGAGAAGGTCTGTATGGAGGAGTGGGCCAAAATCCCTGCTGCAGTGTGTACAAACCTGGTCAAGAACTACAGGAAACGTATGATCTCTGTAATTGCAAACTAAGGTTTCTGTACCAAATATTCAGTTCTGCTTTTCTGATGTATCAAATACTTATGTCATGCAATAAAATGCAAATTAATTACTTAAAAATCATACAATGTGATTTTCTGGATTTTTGTTTTAGATTCCTTCTCTCACAGTTGAAGTGTACCTATGATAAAAATTACAGACCTCTACATGCTTTGTAAGTAGGAAAACCTGCAAAATTGTCAGTGTATCAAATACTTGTTCTCCCCACTGTATATACACTTTAAGGAAACTGTCAAGTGTCCATCCAATATGTTATGTAGTATATAATATGAACATTTATGAAGGTATGTGTGTTAAGATTGGAATGTGATTTTTTTATTTATTTTTTATTTCAAATGAGATAATAGTTTTTGACATCCTTTGTACATTAAGTAGCCACGCCCCAAGTGAGGTCAGAGAGCTTGTCAGCTTGCTCTAGACTACATGACAAGTCATTGAAGCCATGGACAACTAAGAAGAAGAACATTGTGACCTCTTGTGCAAAATCAGAGCGCAACATTTCTATAGGCTATTAAATTGTATGAGAAAATAGAGCGATGGCCTCTATTAAAAAGAGGAGGCTCCCATCAGCTTTCTATAACCTAGGCCTACAATATTTATTTAACAACTTTCCTTATATTATGCACATTGCTTCTCTTTATAACAGGAGTTTAGCCTACCTGGCTGGCATGAAAATTAACCACGGGAAAAGTGTCCTCCATTCTCTATTTAAGTGAATACATTACATGTATTTTTCCCCTGCCCCCGTTTCGAGACAAGTGCATGATAATCGTCCATGCTAAATCAAAACAAATTTTGGACATATATTATTTAGCATATGTAAAGACAAGATTAAGTGAGGAATAGTCTGATGGGTGACAATATCAGCCCATCACTTTTGAATTATATATTAGCACTTGTGAATGATGTCCAGCCTGTGTACACACTTCATCAGTCTCTCATTCACAATTCGACAAGCACTTGATAATGCCTCGAATTTTCCGGCAACATCCCCTTTCTGTCGCGGTAATGCCCCATAAAAAAATGCCTTTTGCGGCCAGTGACCATTGTGCCCTTGGACTGAATATAATAATTATAATTCCATTCTCCCAGCTGTGTTTTCCGAAGCACCTCTCACTCAAGTTTAAAAAAGCAATGCATGCCTTTTTTAGCAACTTTTTCAAATTATAGTCTCACACCTCATGTAGCCTAGGCCCTGCTTAGCTTCAGAGGCAAGTCATCAGTGGGATGCAGGGTGGTATGCTGCTGTAGTCAGGGAATGCATTAATCATTATTGATGTTGTCTAAATGTTTGTCTATTTGCTTTTGTTATGCACATTCTTTGCATGAACCTGTTTCTTAGGCAGTGGTGTGTGTTCACGGATGCCAAGGGGAAGTCAGGCTTCCCCAAAAATGTGAATAAAAGAAAAACAATTATATAACAATTTCTCTTTCGACTCTGTGTTTTAAACATTTTCCTTCAATTCGCAAGTGGCTGAATTCATCTGATCTAACCATAAATTCATATTTTGTGCCAAGTCACATATTTTGTGACTTGGGGTAACTCTCTGGTTCTAAATCAGTCGTTGTTTCGTAAACTGTCGGAAACATTAACTTGCTTGATCATAGGTCATGTAACTTGTTTTACTTCTCTAGGATAGGGGGCAGCATTCGGAATTTTGGATGAAAAGCGTGCCCAAATTAAACTGCCTGCTATTCATGCCCAGAAACTAAGATATGCATAGTATTAGTAGATTTGGATAGAAAACACTGAAGTTTCTAAAACTGTTTGAATCATGTCTGTGACTATAACATAACTTATTTGGCAGACGAAACCCCGAGGACAAACCATTCAGATTTTTATTTTTAGGTCCCTCTCTTTTCAATGGGTTTTCATTGGGAATCCAGATTTCTAAGAGACATTCTTGCAGGTCCTATCGCTTCCACTGGATGTCAACAGACTTTAGAAATTGGTTGAGGTTTTTCCTTTGAGAAATGAAGAAGTAACACTGTTCAGATTGAGGCTCGAGGGAAGTTTACTCTTTGTTAGAGGCGCGTTACACAGAGGCTCGCTACACGTTGTTTTCCTCCGGTATTGAACGCAGATCATCCCATCTTCAATTTTATTGATTATTTACGTAAAAAAATACCTAAAGTTGTATTACAAAAGTAGTTTGAAATGTTTGGACAAAGCTTACAGGTAACTTTTGAGATATTTTGTAGTCACGTTGCGCAAATTGGAACCGGTGTTTTTCTGGATCAGACGCGCCTAATAAATTGACATTTTGGATATATATCAACGGAATTAATCAAACAAAAGGACCATTTGTGATGTTTATGGGACATATTGGAGTGCCAACAGAAAAAGCTCGTCAAAGGTAAGGCATGAATTATATCTTTATTTCTCCGTTTTGTGTCGCGCCTGGAGGGTTGAAATATGATGGTCTGTTTGTTTGCTTGGGTGCTATGCTCAGATAAGAGCATCGTTTGCTTTCGCCGTAAAGCATTTTTGAAATCTGACACGTTGGCTGGATTCACAACAATTGTAGCTTTAATTTGGTATATTGAATGTGTGATTTCATCAAAGTTTAATTTTTATAGTAATTTATTTGAATTTGGGTCTCTGCATTTTCACTGGATGTTGGCGCTAGCGTCCCACATATCCCAGAGAGGTTTTAACTTGTTACATGCAATATTTGCTTTGGGGACTTTACTGGCCCGATGTGGCTCTCCGGTTTTGTGATGAAACAAACATGTGTGGATGAATTTATTCCACCACTGTGTGACTGGTCTTTTTGTTCTCTCTGCCTTATTGTATATCACAATGGTGTATGAACTAATGGGTTATGGAGCAAACAATGCAATTATCACAACATAGGTTGTAATATGGCTTTTTTCCCAGCTTGGCATGCTTAGTGATTTTACCCACGCACCACTACTGTTCTTAGTTGTTAGTGGTTTAGCCTACTTTGGGAGTTTAAAGCAAATATGGTGCATAAATGAAGATACTGTAGTTCACTCCATTGAAAAAATGTGTCAGTTCTAGTCTACTAAACTGGGTGTGTCTCCCATAGACACCAATACAATAGCAGCAGGGTCTGGTCTACTAAGAAATTCAATGAAATTCAATAAATTTTCTCTGTTTAAAGTTCAGGTGTATAGGCTAACCTCTATTCGTCGTTATTGTCACGCCCTGATCTGTTTCACCTGACCCTGAGCCTGCCTGCCATCCTGTACCTTCGCTCCCACTCTAGATTATCAACCCCTGCCTGCCTTGACCTGTCGTTTGCCTGCCCCTGTTGTAACAATAAACATTGTTATTTCACACCGTCTGCACTTGGGTCTTACCTTGATTCCTGATAGTCATGGCCAGCTCGTACTGACCCGGCAGACTTGGACCAGCTCCGCAACGCCATCTCCTCCCAAGGAGCCACCATTAGTAGACACGAGGAGTTACTTTGCGGTCTGATGGAAGGGTTCCAGGCCGTGGCCGAACGTCACAACCTAGCCTTGGACGCATTGCGGGAGCAAATCCGTTGGTTGCCTACTAGGCGGCCTACCACAACGGTAAACTCCCAACCCTTCTGTAACCCGGCTGGTAGCATCGCCATCACCCCGGTTTCCGGGGAACCCCGCTTACCTCCTCCTTGAGCGCTACGATAAAGATTCCAGAACCTGCCCTGCCTTTCTCTCCCAGTGCTCCCTCGTTTTCGAGCTGCAGCCTTCTTCGTTCCCCTCGGACCACTCAAAGATAGCATACATTATTATGCTTATGGGCCACGTCGGCGTGGGAGCAACAATCCACCGTTTGCCTCAGTCTGGAGGTATTCGTGGCGGAGGCGAGAAAAGTTTGGGTGAGAGGCTCCCCGGAAGTTACTCCAGCTTCGGGAGGCCACCCTCAGTGTGGCAGATGATGTGGTGGAGTTCCACATGCTAGCAGCGGAGGGTACCTGGAACCCGGAAGCGCTGTTCGACACGTTCCTGTACAGATTATCGAGGAGTTAAAGGATGAGCTGGCAGCCCGAGAACTACTGACGGATCTCCACTCACTCATCACTTTAACCATCCGGATCGATGGTTGGCTATGGGAACTTAGGAGGGAGAAGAGGTCCGATTGCAGTTCCAATAGCTCACTCAGGGATCCCACCTTGCAGCTGATGAACTCCGGAAGTCCCCGAAGTCTACGTCCCCGAGTGGATCCGAACTTACCCGAGTCCCTCCAAGAGCCTCCGGAGACTGTCGATTCACCTCTTCATGAGCTGATGCAGCTCGGCAAGGCTAGGCTGTCTCCGACAGAACGCATATGCAGACTTGAGATGCAGAGTTGTCTGTATTGCGGTACTGCCGGTCATTTTGTGTCTATGTGTCCCTTCAACAGACCTAGCTCATTCGTTGGAGTGAGTACACTGGTGGGTCTTAAAGATAATTGTTCTTCTCCCATTACTCACCCCCCCTCTCCATGCCACCCTGTTGTGCGGTGACCAGTTCAAGTCTCTGCAGGTACTCATCGACTCGGGGGCCGATGTGAGTCTCATGGGCGTTACCCTGGCGTCCGACCTGGGCATCCCCACTCAACCCCTCTCCATTCCCATGGGTGTTAGAGCTTTGGACGGGTGCTGTATAGGCCAGGTCACCCACCAGACAACCCCCGTCAACCTACAAGTGTCGAGGAACCACAGCGAGACGATCCAATTCCTGCTGGTTGACTCGCCTCAGGTTCCCGTGGTATTGGAATTATCTTGGCTCCAGTGACACAATCCCTCCATTGACTGAGCTACTGGTGCCATTGTGGGCTGGAGCCTGTCTTGCCACACTCCTTGCCTGAAGTCAGCTCTGCCTGCCCCAGGACATCTTTCTGGGGGCTTGGAAATTGCCCCGGACCGCTCCGCAGAGTACCAGGACCTCCGGGAGGGGTTCAGTAAGGTCCGGGCCACTTCGCTTCCGCAGCACCGACCGGTATCCAACAAGGATAGCCAAGACATTTCCCCCCGCTCCAAGATCGTTAGCCCCTCTGCTGTTCGTCCTCTGTTGCCCCGTACCCTCTGTAGATTTTGTTCCTTTTCTGTGTCTAGATTCAAAACCATGTCTGATTACCCCTTGTCTTCTGTTTCTAGGCCCATCCCTCCCCCATGTCATCGATGGCCAGCCAGCATACACGGTAAGATGCCTCCTGAGGGTTCGACCACGAAGCAAAGGTTTTGAGTACCTTGATGACTGGGAGGGTTACGGCACGGAGGAGAGGTGCTGGGTTTCCGCTAAAGACATCTTGGACCCGGGTCCTCATCGTCAACTTTCACCACCAGCACCCCAGTCAACCAGGTATCCACCCAGGTGGAACGCCAGGTGGTGTCCCTAGAGGGGGGGTACTGCCACGCCCTGATCTGTTTCACCTGTTCTTGTGCTTGTCTCCAGCCCCCTCCAGGTATTGCCCATCTTCCCCATTATCCCATGTGTACTTATACCTGTGTTTTCTGTTTGTCTGTTGCCAGTTCATCTTGTTTGTCAAGCTTACCAGCGTTTGTTCCTGTCAGCTCCTGTCTTTTCCCAGCCTCTCTTTTTCTCATCCTCCTGGTTTTTGACCCTTGCTTGTCCTGACCCTGTACCCGCCCGCCTGACCACTCTGTCTGTCAATGACCCTGAGCCTGCCTGCCGTCCTGTACCTTTGCTCCCACTCTGGATTATCGACCCCTGCCTGCCTTGACCTGCCGTTTGCCTGCCGCTGTTGTTACAATAAACATTGTTACTTCACACCGTCTGCACTTGGGTCTTACCTGGATTCCTGATAGTTATGGAGAACTGCTTGTGAAACAATGTGGACACTGGGCACACACTGGTGGAATCAATGTTGGTTCAACATAATTTGTCTATGTATTGTGACTTGGAATCAATGTGGAAAATACATTGGATTTGAAAAAAATCATTGTCCAGTACGGTACTATTTTCATCTCATTTCAACTAGCATTGAAAACATTGAAATTAGTGTAAAACTTAAAGTTATATACATTGACTTAACCTGACTAACAGTTTATACATCAATCTAATTTCAACATAATCATCAGAACTATGCATACATTGAAATTGCTTTGAAAATTGCACATAGAAATGGAAAAGATATTTGTCACTTTCCTAATATTGAGTTGCACCCCCTTTTGCCCTCAGAGCAGCCTCAATTTATTGGGGCAAGGACTCTACAAGGTGTCGAAACGGTTCCACAGGGATGCTGGACAATGTTGACTTCAATGCTTTTCACAGTTGTGTGAAGTTGGCTGGTAGTGGATCTCTACTCCAAATAGCTTGTTCCATCTCGTCCCACAGATGCTCAATTGGACTGAGATCTGGTGACTGGGCAGGCCACTGCAGTAAGCTGAATTCACTGTCATGTTCATGGAATATTTCCTGGACAATCCTAGCCTTGTGGCATGGGGCATTATCCTGTGAATTTGTTTGTGTGGCACCTGACCACACAACTAGACAGTAGTCCAGGTACGACAAAACTAGGTCCTATAGGACCTGACTTGTTGATAGCATTGTGTGTAGGCCAGTGACACAACATCTCAATTGAATCCATTTTAATTTCAGGCTGTAACACAATAATATGTGGAAAAAGTCAAGGGGTGTGAATACTTTCTGAAGACACTATATATACACACCACATGACGGGATACCTGCTCGTCGAACATCTCATTCCAAAATCATGGGCATTAATATGGAGTTGGTCCCCCCTTTGCTGCTATAACAGCCTCCACTTTTATGGGAAGGCTTTCCACTAGATATTGGAACATTGCTGCGGAGACTCGCTTCCATTCAGCCACAAGCGCATTAGTGAGGTCAGGCACTGATGTTGGGCGATTAGGCCTGGCTCGCATGTCGGCGTTCCAATTTATTCCAAAGGTGTTCGATGGGATTGAGGTCAGGGCTCTTTGCAGGCCAGTCAAGTTCTTCCACAGCGATCTCGTCAAACCATTTCTGTACGGACCTCACTTTGTACACAGGGGCATTGTCATATTGAAACTGGAAGGTGCCTTCCCCAAAATGTTGCCACAAAGTTGGAAGCACATAATCATTTGGAATGTCATTGTATGCTGTAGTGTTAAGATTTCCCTGGAACTAAGGGGCCTAGCCTGAACCATAAATAACAGCCCAAGACCATTATTCTTCATCCACCAAACTTTACAGTTGGCACTATGTATTGGGGCAGGTATTTCCTGGTATCCGCCAAACCCAGATTCGTCCGTCAGACTGCCAGATGGTGAAACGTGATTCATCACACCAGAGAATGCATTTTAACTGCTCCAGAGTCCAATGGCGGCGAGCTTTACGTCACTCCAGCCGACGCTTGGCATTGCGCATGGTGATCTTAGGCTTTTGTGCGGCTGCTGGGCCATGGAAACCCAAACCCGATGAACAGTTATTCTGCTGACATTGCTTCCAGAGGCAGTTTGGAACTCGATAGTGAGTGTTGCAACGAAGACAGGCGATTTTTAAGCAGTACGCGCTTCCGCACTCGGCAGTCCCATTCTGTGAGTTTGTGTGGGCTACTACTTCGCTGCTGAGTCGTTGTTGCTTCTAGATGTTTCCAAATGACAATAACAGCACGTATAGTGGACCGGGGCAGCTCTAGCACTGAGAGTCACTGAGCTCTTCAGAGTCACTGAGCTCTTCAAGTAAGGCCATTCTCCTGCAAATGTTTTTCAATGGCGATTGCAGGGCTGTGTGCTCGATTTTATACACCGGTCAGCAATGGGTGTGGCTGAAAAAGCCGAATCCACCAATATTAAGGGGTGTCCACATACATTTGTATTTATAGTGTATGCTGGATTCACATCTCCATCAACAAAAATCACATTTAAAGAATATCACTAAATCAAATCCAACGTTAAATGCACTTCAAATAAAGTTTGATTTAGTCCTACTTTTCAACAAAGATTTTTGGTTGAGATGGAAAACGTGAATCCAACATATTAATAACGTGTAGATTAAATTTGAAATCAACCAACCATCCTTCATATACAAGAAAACATCCAAAGGTAAAATTGTGTGATGATGTGGATTTATTCCCACTCGTCACAAACGGTGCACACTGTTTAATCTGCCATTAGGCCCGACATTCAAATATTCTGTCTCTTATGCATTTTGCCATTTCTTTCTAGGAGCATTATACTGGACATACAGTAACTGTATTATTCTATAGCTCCTTTGTTAGCAGTAAGCTGCTGTTTATAGTTCATGCCCAGTTCGGTAGGAAAATGTTTGTATGGAAAGGTATTTTCGTATAATCGGTTCCACACATAAATGCGGTTACAGAATCATTGTAACACAAGTTAGAGACTCTGTGTGTTTCATTCTGTTAATGCTTTCCTTTGTTCATACTTCCCACGTTGTGTCAAAGCTCCGTGTGTCCTGTCTTGTCTGTGTCATTTGGGTTGTGTACCGCTATATGTTACTGCACTCTAGAAATTAAGGTTTCAACAAGGGTTCTTCTAAGATCCTCAAAGTCCTTTGAATAACCTAGCATTCTTGGCACTGAAAATTGCCACAAAAAGGTTCTTCCATGAACCCCATAGGAGGTGGGGTTCATCGAGGAACCTCCTTAGTTGGTGGGGGTTCATCGAGGAACCTCCTTAGTTGGTGGGGGTTCATCGAGGAACCTCCTTAGTTGGTGGGGGTTCATCGAGGAACCTCCTTAGTTGGTGGGGGTTCATCGAGGAACCTCCTTAGTTGGTGGGGGTTCTTGCAGGAACCTAATTGCCCAACTGAAACACTTGGATTTGAATTTGAAAGGACAGCAGGGGCAGGCACTTAACTGAACATGTTAAAGATCTCCTCAATTTAAGGTAAGGTTTGTCCCTTGTATGATCTAAATTGAAATTGTTTTGTGATGACACCGCCTATCTTTTCATATTTGTGCAAATCTTTCTAAAACAGAAAATGGACACAATTCAGTAGATATCAATAAACAAAGAGGTAAGAATATGTCCTGTAATCTATAAGAATATGTTAAAGGAAAGATGTAATGGGTGCAGATGACTGAACTGCTCACTTTTGTGTCTGTGTCTGCAGGTATACAGACGAGGAGGCATACAAAGGTATGTCAGTTGGTATTGGTACAGTATGTAATGCAGATCAGATTTACCATCGTCCTCCCTTACCTCTTCAATGAATATCCCATAGGCCTCTACATTATGGACAAGGTATGTCCAAAATACAGTTTTTTTCATTCACATTTACCACAAAAACCAAGGTATGAATACTGTTGTGTGCATGCTTTGTTAATCATCTGTATAACTACTCTTTTTTGGATTCACAGACTTCACCCTCCCTACACAGGAAACCTGTTCGTTCACCATGCACTGCAAAATCATTCTGGCTATGGATACGGAGAACATCAACACATCAACACAACATCAACACACGCCGGAGGATATACCCATTGGACTTGGAACTCTGCTGGGAGTTTACCTCATATATGTTTTTTTTATTCTGCTTTGCCACTAAAATCATAATAAACACTGACAACTAAAATATGGTGTTATTGTTGTTATTGTTATGCATATTATTATTAATAATAATTAACCCAAAAGGTTCTTCAAAAGGTTCTTCAAGGATCCATTCATAGGGGTTCTTCGAAGAAATAACTTATAAGGGTTCCCCCACAGTTTCAATTTGAAGAACCCCTAAAGGATACTCCAGGAACCTTTTCTTTTTAGAGTGTAGGTTGCTGCCATTTGCCGGTTCTATTCAGGTAACAATTCATGATTGTTGTTTAACGTGTGCCTAATTTAAAGTGCACATGGAAGTGGTCACGTCTGTTTATGAGGAAGCCAGTTACATTTGTGTTAGCCACATTTTGGTGTTATGTTGCCAAACATATTGGTATGTTCCAGGAAGTGTACCTCGGGTATGTTTCGGCTCCTTTTGGAGCGCAATGCAGTTCTGTTTTAGAATTCAAGTGGGGAGGCTGCTTGAGCCAACCTATAAGAGCTTTGGAAGCTACATGGTAAACCTGTTTTAGGCTTAGTGCGGTTCGTTATTTTGTATGAGAAGTAAGTCTATTGTCTACCCGTCATCGCCGGTTATCACGCTGTGAATAAATATGGACACCTTTCCAACATAACCTTCTGCATCCTTCTGAATATCTGCCCTTAAGACCTCATCTCTACGTTACCTATTTCACAAAGTGTATTATTAATATCATGAATTTGGCATCATATTTAAAGGGAAAATGGTAACTACTTCTTAACTTCCAAAGATCCAATCAACCATGGATGAATGATAGTATACCTAGCTTCACGTTGAAATGATGTCCCATGGATGAATGATAGTATACCTAGCTTCACGTTGAAATGATGTCCCATGGATGAATGATAGTATACCTAGCTTCACGTTGAAATGATGTCCCATGGATGAATGATAGTATACCTAGCTTCACGTTGAAATGATGTCCCATGGATGAATGATAGTATACCTAGCTTCACGTTGAAATGATGTCCCATGGATGAATGATAGTATACCTAGCTTCACGTTGAAATGATGTCCCATGGATGAATGATAGTATACCTAGCTTCACGTTGAAATGATGTCCCATGGATGAATGATAGTATACCTAGCTTCACGTTGAAATGATGTCCTTTGGGCAAATCAGATGTCAATGTAGCCTACATAATCCCAACCTCACTCCAAATTTACTTTCACATACAGCTTGTGTAAAAAAAAGTTAGAGGAGTTACTTTCAATTATTCAAGTTATTTAGGTAGTCTATGCAAATGAGCATGGAAGCTGATCAGTGTCTAAATGTGTTGACATGATAGCTCAGCTGAATCGCACACAGCTGATTTTCCAAAGCTAAGCATCGTACATAGAGGCAGTCATCTTTGGACTGTGGCTTGCAATTTTATTTCAGAATACGTCTTTATTTAGGTTGATGAAGTTGAAATAATGATGCTGATTCAAACATAATTTTACTATCAACATCAA